>NC_141004.1:51849623-52449623 GCF_052327205.1 Somniosus microcephalus
GCATGTCAAATCCATTGATGTCCAGCTGAATTCTACTATGAAAATGATCACCTGTGTACTTTTATCAACACCAACACTTTGGCTGCCTGTGCTTGCAAACATCGCACCACCACACCTACGCCGCGAATATGCAGTCTCCAGAGAATACAACTGCTACACCAGCAAAGACACGCCGATCCAGGCCGACTTGAACAACCTATCACCAACCCGTCTCAAATCTAGAAGGCCATTTTGGACCATCGCCGAAGCCCTTCAGCGATCTCCCCTTAGCCTTGATAACCGATGACGAAATGCTTGGAAGAACTGTGACATACAGAATGAATTCCTTATAGAGGACCCCACAGTACAACCTGAAGGATCAAATCTTCCTCGCAAACAGTGGACAACCATCAACCACCTCAGAACCGGTCATGGTAGATGCTGCCACCTTCTCCATAGATGGAAGATTAATACATCCCCATCATGAACTGTGGAGCTCCTATCAGATGCTGGAGCACATCATTGAACACTGCCCTCAGAGGAAATTCGCATGTAGCCTACAAGATAACACACTTTCTTTATTCATTTATGGGATGTGGGCTCGCTGGCAGGGCCAGCATTTATTGCCCAATGCTAACTGCCCTTGAGAAGGTGGTGGTGGTGAGCCAACATCTTGAACCGCTGCAGTCCGTGTGGTGAAGGTACTCCCACAGTGCTGTTAGGTAGGGAGGTCCAGGATTTAGACCCAGCGACAATGAAGGATCAGCAATATACTTCTAAGTCAGGATGGTGTGGGACTTGGAGGCGAACTTGGAGGTGGTGGTGTTCCCATGCGTCTGCTGCCCTTGTCCTTCCAGGTGGAAGAGGTTGCGGGTTTGGGAGGTGCTGCCGAAGAAGCCTTGGCGAGTTGCTGCAGTGCATCTTGTAGATTGTACACACTGCAGCCACGGTACGCCGGTGGTGGAGGGACTGAATGTTTAAGCTGGTGGATGGGGTGCTGATCAAGCGGGCTGCTTTGTCCTGGATGGTGTCGAGCTTCTTGAATGTTGTTGGAGCTGCACTCATTCAGGCAAGTGGACAGTATTCCATCACACTCCTTACTTATGCCTTGTAGATGGTGGAAATGCTTTGGGGAGTCAGGAGGTGAGACACTCACCACAGAATACCTAGACTCTGACCTGCTCTTGTTGCCACATTATTTATGTGGCTGGTCCAGTTAAGTTTCTGGTCAATGGTGACGCCCAGGATGTTGATGGTGGGGGATTTGACAATGGTAATGACATTGAATGTCAAGGGGCAGTGGTTAGACTCTCACTTGTTGGAGATAGTCATTGCCTGGCACTTGTGTGGCGCAAATGTTACTCGCCACTTATCAGCCCAAGCCTGAACATCGTCCAGATCTTGTTGCATGCGGGCATGGACTGCTTCGTTATCTGAGGGGTTGTGAATGGTGCTGAACACTGTGCAGTGATTAGCGAACATCCCCATTTCTGACCTTATGTTGGAGGGAAGGTCATTGATGAAGCAGCTGAAGATGGTTGGGCCTAGGACACTGCCCTGAGGAACTCCTGCAGCGATGTCCCGGGGCTGTGATGATTGACCTTCAACCACCACAACCATCTTCCTTTGTGCTAGGTATGACTCCAGCCAGTGGAGAGTTTTCCCCCTGATTCCCATTGACTTCAGTTTTACTAAGGCTCCTTGATACCACACTCGGTCAAATGCTGCCTTGATGTCTGGGGCAGTCACTCTCATCTCACCTCTGGAATTCAGTTCCTTTGTCCATGTTTGCACCAAGGCTGTAATGAGGTTGAGAGCCGAGTGGTCTTGGCGGAACCCAAACTGGGCATCAGTGAGCAGGTTATTGGTGAGTAAGTGCTCCTTGAAAGCACTGTTGATGACACTTTCCATCACTTTGCTGCTGATTGAGAATAGACTGATGGGGCAGTAATTGTCCTGATCGGATTTGTTATGCTTTTGGTGGACAGGACATACCTGGGCAGTTTTCCACATTGTCGGATAGATACCAGTGTTGTAGCTATACTGGAACAACGGCTAGTTCTGGAGCACAAGTCTTCAGCACGATAGCCGGGATGTTGTCAGGGTCCATAGCCTTTGCTGTATCCAGTGCACTCAGCCGTTTCTTGATATCACATGGAGTGAATCGAATTTTGCTGAAGACTGGCTTCTGTGATGGTGGGGACCTCAGGAGTAGGCCGATATGGATCATCCACTCGGCACTTCTGGCTGAAGATGGTTACAAATGCTTCAGCCTTGTCTTTAGCACTCATATGCTGGGCTCCACCATCATTGAGGATGGGGATATTCATGGAGCCTCTTCCTCCCATTAGTTGTTTAATGGTCCACCACCATTCACGACTGGATGTGGCAGGACTGCAGAGCTTTGATCTGATCCGTTGATTGTGGGATTTCTAGGTATGCCTGGTGCTGCTCCTGGTATGCTCTTCTACACTCCTTATTGAACCAGGGTTGGTTCCCTGGCTTGATGGTAATGGTAGAGTGAGGGATATGCCAGGCCATGATGTTACAGATTGTGGTGGAATATAATTCTGCTACTGCTGATGGGTCACAGCGCCTCATGGATGCCCAGTTTTGAGCTGCTAGATCTGTTCTGAATCTATCCCATTTAGCACAGTGGCAGTGCCACACAACATGATAGAAGGTGTCCTCAGTGTGAAGACGGGACTTTGTCTCCACAATGACTGTGCGGTGGTCACTGCTACCAATACTGTCATGGACAGATGCATCTGTGACAGGTAGATTGGTGAGGGCGAGGTCAAGTAGGTTTTTCTCTTGTGTTGGTTCTCTCACCACCTGTCACAGGCAGGACTTGGTCAGCTCGGTTAGTAGTGCTGCTACCAAGCCACTCTTGGTGATGGACATTGAAGTCCCCCACCCAGAGTATATTCTGTGCCCTTGCTACTCTTAGTGCTTCTTCCAAGTGGTGTTCAACATGGAGGAGTACTGATTCATCAGCTGAGGGAGGGCAGTAGGTGGTAATCAGCAGGAGGTTTCCTTGCACATGCTTGACCTGAAGCCATGAGACTTCATGGGGTCCGGAGTCAATGTTGAGGATTGAGGGCTACTCCTTCCTGACTGTATAGCACTATGCCGCCACCCCTGGTGGGTCTGTCCTGCCGGTGGGACAGGACATACCCAGGGATTTTGATGGAGGAGTTTGGGACATTAGCTGTAAGGTATGATTCTGTGAGTATGACTATATCAGGCTGTTGCTTGACTAATCTGTGCGACAGCTCTCCTAATTTTGCACAAGTCCCCAGATGTTGGTGAGGAGGTCTTTGCAGGGTCGACTGGGCTGGGTGTGCCGTTGCCGTGTCCGTAGCCAGTGCCGAGCTCAATGCCGGGTGGAACGTCCAATTTCTTTCTTATTATTGTGTTTCGTAGAGGTTTGTTACAACTGAGTGGCTTGCTAGGCCATTTCAGAGGGCAGTTAAGAGTCAACCACATTGATGTGAGTCAACCACATTGCTGTTCCACTGGAAGCTTAGGCCTGGGTATCTGAGTTAGATATTGACGTTTGATTTGTTTTGCTACTACGACACGAAAGAAGAAAAAGATTTCTCATTTTGACTTTCCTCTTCATAAGCCTCAAATAGTAGGGTATGGTAGCATAGTGCTTATTTTACTGGACTAATAATCCAGTGGTCTGGACTAATGACCTAGAGATATGAGTTCAAATCCCATCACAGCAACTGGGGAATTTAAATTCATTTAATTAAATAAAATCTGGAATGAAAAGCTCGTAATGGTGAGCATGAAACTATCGGATTGTCGTAAAAACCCATCTGGTTCACTAATGTCCTTTAGGGAAGGAATCTGCTGTCCTTACCTGGTCTGGCCTATATGTGACTCCAGACCCACAGCAATGTGGTTGACTCTTAACTACTCTCTGAAATGGCCTAGCAAGCCACTCAATTGTACCAAACCGCTGCGAGAAACAATAAGAATAAAACCGGACCACCCGGCATCGGCTTTGGACATGTCAAAGGAACACCCAGCCCAGTCAATCCTGCAAAGTCCTCCTCACTAACACCTGGGGGCTTATACCAAAAGTTGGAGAGCTGTCCCACAGGCTAGTCAAGCAACAGCCTGACATAGTCATACTCACAGAATCAGCCAATGTCCCAGACTCCTCCATCACCATCCCTGGGTATGTTCTGTCACATCGGTGGTGGCACAGTGGTAAACGGGAGGGAGAGAATGGCCCTGTGGGAGTCCTCAACATTGATTGTGGGTCAAACATGGGCAAGGAAGCCTCCTGCTGAGTACCACCTACTGCTGATGTATCAGTACTCCTCGATGTTGAACACCACTTGGAAGAAGCACTGAGAGTAGCAAGGGCACAGGATGCACTCTGGGTGGGGGACTTCAATGTCCATCACCAAGAGTGGCTCGGTAGCAGCACTACTGACCAAGCTGGCCGAGTTCTGAAGGACATAGCTGCCAGACTGGACCTGCGGCAGGTGGTGAGTGAACCAACACGAGGGAAACACCTACTTGACCTCGTCCTCACCAATCTGCCTGTCACAGATGCATCTGTCCATGAAAGTATTTGTAGGAGTGACCACTGCACAGTCATTGTGGAGATGAAGTCTGGTCTTCACATTGATACACCCTCCATTGTGTTAAATGGCACTACCACCACGCTAAATGGGATAGATTCAAAACAGCTCAAAACTGGGCAACCATGGGACACTGTGGGCAATCAGCAGCAGAATTGTATTCGACCACAATCTGTAACCTCATTGCTGTAGGATTCTAAAAATTCCCACATTTCTCAAGTTAAGGGACCCTGAAGGACAAGTTGCTCAACAAGGGACCCTGAAGGACAAGTTATTAAATAAGGGAACCCTGAAGGACAATGGCTTTTGGACTTTATGGCAAAGACTGCAAGGTTAAAAGCAGGGCCCTGCGCAGCATGTCAAGTTCAAAACTCAAGCTTGACATGCCCGGGCCTGTGGAAGACAGCTTTAATTTGTTATTTCAAAACCAGACAACTAAAGGAGACAGAACATGCATTCTTCCCTTTAAAACAAATCAACTCAGGAAGAGGCTTAATCTTGCACAAAGTTAAAACCCATCAAGTCTATGCATATATAATCACCTACAGTTCAACCTAGCTACCAAGCCAGGAAAACACCGATTTACATTATGCATAAACAAACACCAAGACGTTAAAAACCATTTAACAACGGGACAACCGCCCAAAAACCAGTTAAGGTGAATGATTATAATCACCTTAACGAGCCCACCAAAAATCAGACAAAGAACTAGCCCTGATTTGGCGCACAGATAACAAACACCAAAATAGTATAATTGTAGGCCCACCGGTAACCAAAGAGGCAGAAAGAAAGCAGACTCGCAAACAGGCACACGCTCGGGTGCAGGGTTACTCGAAACTCAAAGAAGCAGACCGGAAGGCTCACGGAACATCACGTCGAGGAGGCACGGTGGGGCAGGCTCGACCGAAGACGACTAGGCCTCAACCGCAGCCTTACACGAAGACCGACCACGAGCACCGCGGTAACGAAGGGCCGGGTAAACTATACCTCCAGATCATTACCACTACACAGGTAATGATCTAGGCCACCGCGACCGAGCCGACACCGAAGACCGCCAACCGAACACCAACCGCAACAAAACTCGACGACCAGACCACCACCAGAAGAACAAAACCCGAAGTTTTCCACTCTACAAGCTAAACTACCCAACAAAGACTTTACTCCCTATCTCTAACGGAGAAAAGAAGGTACTTACCCAGGCAAATCCACAACCGCGCCCTTACCACATCTGCGGACTCCACCCAACTGAAGAATCTTCGCAGATTCTAAGACTGGGACCACGTGACGATGGCAGGCCCCAAAGGACACAAAGAGTGAACCCCAAAACGCAACCGGCTTAATTGACAGGATTCGAACTGTCACGAAACCCCTATTGGTGAGCATGATCCCTGGCTCTTGTAGTGCAATTTAGTTAGGTATTGGGGGTGGGACAAGGGTAAGGGGATTATTAGTGTGATTTTCCCTCATTGTGCCGTGTGTTCCCCATTCATAATTAAGTGTACTCTTCAATGCCTGTAATTACTCCAGTAATCCAAGTGTGTAATTTTAAGTGTGACTCTAAATAAAACACAGTTTTTTTTGCACCAAACCAGTTGTCCACTCCTATTCTGTATCGCCGCCTGTACCTAAGTCCGGTGTCTAGAACCCAGGGGTGTGGGAGCGATTCGAACCGCTCAAAAACAGTCAGGGGCAAAGCTGACAGCACGCACCACCCCCTACAGAAATGGCGGCCGCGGCAGGTCTCAGGCAACAGGGGTGCGATACAGTAGACACTGATTCGGAAGAGCAAACTGAAATGGAAGAGAGGAGTTCTAATTATGTATTCAGTAAGGTGAATATCACTAACAAGTGGATCACTAATCTGTTAAAAGCTGGGCATCCGGTAGGTGCGGCAGCTAAATGGACAGAAGGGAAGGATCATAAGAAATCCATAGAAAAGGCAGTCTGGCTGATGTGCTTCAAGAAACAGATCCCGCTTTTGGACAGGCTCGTTGAAGCACAGGCAGCCGAGATATGGGAGTCAGCCCTGGAAGCCCAAACAAGGGCTCTAGCAGGGGAAAAGTTACTGGCAGGATTGCAGGCTCTGAACCAGGACAGGGTGCAGTTACTGCAGGAGCATAAGGCCAGGCAGGAATACTTACAGTGTCAGGTCACCGAGGCCAAGAGCAATGAGCTGAGGTTGCGGGAAAAGAATGCCCGCCTAGCGAGACAAGTAAGAGAGCAGGAGGAGAAAGTAAAAGACATAAAGGCAGCCTATAAGATAACGAGCGCACAGGGGTTTGAGGATGCAGATCATGGCCCCTGCCAGGAACAGATAGAGAATCTGAGCCTGGCCCTAAGGAAGGCAAAGGGCATGGTGTGCCTCATAAGCCCGAAGGCAACCCAGGTAGATTTTACAGGGAACGAGGGGAGAATGGTTCAGACACCGCTGGTGGTGCCAAGGGACGACCCGGTTGAGGAACAGGAGGTCCCACGACCACCACCCATAGCGCCAGGATTCAGCGAGGTCTGGCAGCAAGGGGGGGTGGAGCTAGGGGTAGAAGCTGAGGTGGAAAAAACCCGCGAGAGAGACCGGGACCGGGGCCAATGTGCTCGGCCCAGCAGCGAAGGTTTGGCCCACCCACTGAGGACGGAGAAGAGGGACCCCATCAAAACCAGTTCGTAGTTCCCTACGGCACCCAACAGCTTAGAGCTATGGTAAGCCACATACCAAAGCTCATGGAAAATGGGGACCCCTCGGTCCACTTCAGGGAAGTGGAGCAGGCAGCCAGCATCAACGAGTGCGATGATGCTGAACAGGCCAAAATGCTGCTATTTTCCCTGGAGAGTAAGCTCCTCCAGTCCCTCTCTGACCAGTGTAAGAAGGGACAGTGCGAGTATGGGGAGCTCAAGGAGGAAGTTCTTGAGGCCATGGGGATGAATCAGGGAAGTCCTTTCTCCCGGATGGAGAAAACAGTGCAGCTCGCAGGGGAAACCCCGCAGGCTTTCACGGACAGGTTGTGGCCGGTGTATAGGAGTGCCTGTACTGGGATACCTAACCGGGCTAACCTGGACCAGGATCAGCTGGCCCACTGGCTCCGTTGCCTGGTGACAAACAGCTTGCCACAGGTCAGGGCCAAGGCCGAAATGTGGTTTGACCCAAAGCATCCCGACTACCGAACTGACGGTGATCAGACAATTGACCCTAGCTTGCCGGAATGGTAAGGGAACCGATGCACACCCACCTAAGGGGAAGGTGCATGAAACAAAACCCAGCCAGGGTAGGAAGGAGTGGCATCAGGAAGGGAATAACCCTTCCAGCACAAAGCTTAACTGTTACGGGTGTGGGAAGGATGGACACTGGAGGAAGAAGTGTAGAAATCCTTGGAAGGATAACAAGGGAAAGAATTCCTCAGCCCCAGCCCAAAAGACAGAGACAGGAATCCCTCCCGCCACGGTCGAGTCATTTTTGGATGCAATGAGGACCCTATTGACCACTACCGGTGCTCTGAGCCCATCAGCCCCATCAAATCCACAGCCCTGACTAGAGCCAGCGCAGCCTGTCGACCTGTGCCCCTTGAAAACGATGAGGGGAGCAGGCCCTGTGTTAAGATGCGGGTGGAGACGGTGCAGGGGAGATATTTGGTGGACGCTGGAGCTTCCAGTGCGGTGGTCCATTCGGAAGACCCGACCAATTCACCCAGGTCTAACAGGTCCTATTTAGCCTAATGGGATTCACAGGGAACGAGCAGGCTGGGGAAGTGTCCAAACCTTTGGCCATAGATTTAGGATCCCTCCATACCACGTGGGAGGGTGACCAAAAGACCAACGAGGTGGCTAAGCAGAGGGCTAGGGAAGGAGAATCTTGGGACAGGCCTGGTAGCCGCAGTCCGGGACAAGGGAGGCACACGAGGGGTAGCTTTGGCTCCGGACCTAAAGCAGGTCCAAGCCCAAGATCCCGTCCTTAAGGCCGTCCCGGTAAGGAGAAAGAATGGGGAGTCCATAGAAGGCCCGTTCAGGGCAGCGGACGAGACTTTAAAACAGGCTGCTAGTTACATTAACCAATGCAAATTGTTTAAGCCCAAGAGAAGGGAACAGCCAGTTGGGGCAAGGACTGAGGGTAGAAATCCTCAGCCTGCAACAGGAGCAAACTCACAGACTTAGACGAGGTGGGACCTGGGGGCGGAGACCCTCAGCCTGCAGCATCAGGCTGCAGAGAGTTGCCCGCTCCTAACCCAGGTTTAGGAGAAGTGGGATGTGAGGGTGGGGACCCGCAGCCGGCAGCATCAGGCTGCGCAGAGTTGCCTGCCCCTAGCACAGGTTTAGGAGAGGTAAAGCCTGAGGAGGAAGATCCCCAGCCAGCGGTAGTGTAAAGCCCACAGACCGCACTGGAGGGGGCAGTGGCTCGTGTTAAAGAACCACCAGCCAGAAAACCCCCACCAGCCAAAGTCCCTAGAAGGTCCCCACGAACGCCACGGCCAAAGAAACCGTGGTCACCGGCTCCCCAGTTTAAAAGGGCAGCCTCTCAAGTCAGGGATCGGTCTGATGACAGAGGTTCCCAGCCAGCAGCCACAGGCTGTGAGGGATGAAAGGGACAGGACAAGGCAGCCACACCGAAGGGAATAGTGTGCTGCAGTCCGAACAGGGATTAGGCTGGCCGCCCGGAGACGGGCGGCGGATGTACATAGCTTCTGTAATGTAATTTTGTTATTGTTAAGTTTGGGTATTTAGTTTAATTTTAAACAAGGTGATTGGTAGTTTAAATATTATTGTTTTAAGAGTGTTTGTATTGAGCCGAGGTCGCAAGACTCGACTGTGCTTTACCCAAGCCAGAGAATCTTCTCGGGACCTGGCTTTATGCTCTTGTGTCTCTTTACAGAAGGGATTTCGAGATGAAGGGGGGCGTACTCTGTAGTGTATGTAACGTTCCACCTTTAAGAGAACTATTTTAAGGGTTGCACTACTTTATCTTGGCTACTGTATACTGTAATACCGGTGGTGACCACACCGGTATATAAGTGCTGTGTAAGGATTTATTGAGCAGTTCCGCCCTGACCTTCGAATAGTAAAGTCCTGTTAAAGTTTACTCTTGTGGTCTGTGTAGTAATTCGCAATATAACACACAGACTTTACAGTGGCGACGAGTTCGATCTTACCCTGTGGCAGCGATACATCCGAAGCAGTTAACGGGCGTCGAGAAGAGGCATCCGCCCTCGTCATTCTGCTGAGAGAAGACTCGAGTCTGCAGAGCAAGGAAGAAAGAAGAATTCTGACACGAAGCCTTCCATTAGCAACAGGCAGTGATCGTCCCTTCTATCACGGTGGTGAGTGAGCCGATCAGCGACGAGAAGCAATCGGCCACGTTGACTGTGAGTAGGGGAAAAAAAAAAAACGGAAGATATAAGGGCGGAGAACTCGACCACGGCCGGGGAAAGGAGCCGGACAGAAGTCGGGGCCAGAGGCGCTGAGACTGGGGCAGTGTAGGGCACGGCAGCCGCGGTGCAGGCAAACGCAGCCGGGGTGAGAGACCGGGCTACAAGCGGGAACGCAGCCGGTGTGAGAGACCGGACTACAAGCGGGAACGCAGCCGGTGTGAGAGACCGGGCACAAGCGGGCTGGGAGATGCAACAGCGTCGAGAGACAGCTCGACCGCGACAGGGGAAAAAGGCCGAGCACCTACCGAGGCCGCGAGGCGCTGCGACCGGGATCGTAAGGCGCGGGAGGTAATAAAAAAAATTTTTTTTTAAACCGCAGAGAACTCAGCCGCAGCCGGGGGAGGAAAGGACCGGACTGCGAGAGGGGCTGGGAGGCGCGATTGAAAACCACTGAGGGAGAGACAGAGCCCGAGCGAGCGAGAGAGCGAGGGAGACCGAGCGAGCGAGGGAGACCGTGCGAGCGCGGGAAACCGCCATTTTCGGAGGCGGGGAAGAAGACAAGCGCGGGAAACTGCCATTTTTGAAAAAAAAAAGTTAAAGAAAAATTTCGTTGTTGTTTCTCAAAAAGATTGTGAAGATGCCTAAGCGTGGTAACACCAACGATTTCGATCCCGAGGTGGAAGAGTGGGCCACGTATGTAGAACGCATAGAGATATATTGTAAGGCAAATGAAATATCAAATGATGATAAAGTACTAACCTTACTAAACTCAATGGGTGCGAAGACATACGGGCTATTGAAGCATCTTCTATCACCAGCTAAACCGGCGGATCAGACTTTCGCTAATATTGTTGCTGTCCTGAAGGATCATTTGAACCCCACACCGCTGATGTTGGCGGAACGATTTAAATTTTATGCGAGAACGCAACTGAAAGAGGAAAGCAACGCGGAATACATGGTTGAACTGCGTAGGCTAGCAAAATACTGTCAGTTTGGGGAAAATCTGACAGAGGCACTGAGAGACAAGTTCGTGTGTGGGTTGTCGAAGGAAGGAACACAAAAGCGACTGCTCGAAGAGAATGATCTTACACTTGATAAGGCTGTCACTATTGCAGCATCGCACGAAGCCGCAGCGAGAGGCACTGCGGAAATGCAGCTGAAGACAGCGGTACTCAGCGTAGATCAAATGGCTTCGGGTACAACGAAATGTTATCGTTGTGGGAAGACAACACACGATCAGAACCAATGCTGGTTTAAAAACCAAGAATGTAGAAAATGTGGCAAGCTTGGTCACATAGCTAAAGTATGCCAGTCAGGAAAGAAGACCAGCAACAAAAAGTCACCGCAGAAAAAGTACAGAAAGGTACATAAGGTGGCTGTGAAGAGTTCGGATGAACAGAATTCGGACTCAGACTCCAACAGCAAGGAACTGGGTAGTCTGAGAATTCACAATGTGAGTAAGGAAACTGACCGACAAACTATCTGGGTCACACTGCAGATTGCAGAAGTCCAAGTGAAGATGGAATTGGATACCGGATCGGCGTTGACGGTCATGAATAAGCAAGATTACAAAAAGTTATTCAAACATATTCCCCTACGGGACACGAAGATAGTATTGCAGACATACACGGGGCAAAAAGTATACCCCATCGGAAAGATAAAAGTCAAGGTGAGACACAAGGGCAAAGAACACCAAGGAATGGACATATATGTACTACCCGAGGGAGGTCCACCACTTCTGGGATGGGAGTGGATCAGGAAAATAAATATGGACTGGCACTCCCTAAACGCAATAACGGTAGATTCCGGAAAGAAAGATGTAAAAATGAACGATTGTCCAGAATATTGGATGAGGCTAAAGAGGTATTCCAACAGGGACTGGGAATACTGAGAGGAATTAAGGCGAAAATCAAGATTGCAGAACATGCAAGCCCAAAATTTTTCAAAGCCAGATCGGTACCTTACACGATACGACCTGCTGTGGAGGCTGAACTGGAAGAGCTTGAACGTTCAGGGGTACTGTCTAAGGTGGACAGGAGTGAGTGGGCCACGCCCATTGTTCCCGTCATGAAGCCTTCATCGAGTAACAAGCCAGGGGAACCGGAAAAGTCCGCATCTGCGGAGACTTCAAGATCACAGTTAATCCGGTGCTTCACACGGTACAATATCCGCTTCCGCGGATTGAGGATATCTTTGCTTCATTGTCTGGCGGGAAACACTTCACCAAGATAGACCTGGCGCAAGCGTACATACAGATGGAAGTTGAGGAAGAGTCGCGCCAGTATCTCACAATCAACACGCACAGAGGCTTGTATCAATATAATAGACTGGTTTTTGGAGTGGCTTCGGCTCCAGCAATTTGGCAGAGGGCCATGGAACAGGTCTTACAGGGAATTCCAAGCACTCAGTGTTACTTGGACGATATCCTGATTACAGGAGAGGACGAGGAGGAACACCTCGCAAATTTGAAACTGGTGCTCACCAGGTTGAAGGAATATGGCCTTCGAGTTAATCGCCAGAAATGTGAGTTCTTCCAGAAACGGATCTCGTACTGTGGTCATGTCATTGACCAAGAGGGGCTGCACAAGTCACCTGACAAGATCGATGCTGTCGTGAAGGCCCCCGCTCCGGAAAATGTATCCCAGTTGAGGTTGTTTCTGGGGTTGATTAACTATTACCATAAGTTTCTGCCAAATCTATCCACGGTGCTGCACCCGCTGAATGCTCTGTTGCGGAAAGAAGTACCATGGAAGTGGAGCGAGGACTGTAAGAAGGCCTTTCGCAAAAGCAAGGCATTGATCACCTCTGAGGAAGTGTTGGCTCACTTCAACCCAATGCTACCTCTTCGTCTAGCTTGTGATGCTTCCCCTTATGGTATTGGAGCAGTACTCTCACACAAGTGGCCAAATGGCTCGGAAAGGCCAGTCGCATTTGCATCCAGATCATTGACCTCCGCTGAGCGCAATTATGCTCAGATAGATAGGGAGGCTCTCAGCCTTGTGTGGGGAGTAAAGAAATCCAATCATTACCTGCAGGGCAAGAAGTTTACACTGCTGACAGACCACCAGCCGTTGGTATCCATATTCAACCCTAACAAGGCCGTTTCCACTATGACAGCGCAAAGGCTACAGAGGTGGTCCATTTTCCTAGGGGCACACCAATATGACATCGAATACAAAGGGTCCAAACAGCATGGGAATGCTGACGGGTTATCGCGCCTACCGTTGCCAGTGGTAGAAGAGGCGACTACAGTGGACCCAGTGGAGATGTTCCACTCAACCATAGTGGAATGTCTACCAGTAACAAATTCTACGATCGAAAAAGAAACAAGAAATGACCCGACTCTCTCACGAGTCTACGATTTAACGGTGAAGGGATGGCCAGCACATGGCGAACCAATGTTGCCAGCATTTTCGCAAAGAAGAGAACAGCTGTCAGTGTGCCGAGGAACTTTGATGTGTGGATCCAGAGTGGTGATTCCACCCAAACTCCAGCATAAAGTGCTAAAGGAGCTTCACGAGGGGCATCTGGGTGGAGTGAAAATGAAGAACCTAGCCAGAGCGTTTGTGTGGTGGCCAGGTATCGATGGAGACATCGAAGAAATGACCAAGAGCTGTCTGGGATGCCAGAAGGTCCAAAACTCCCCACCACAAGCTCCTCTGCATCCATGGGAGTGGCCCTCATCTCCATGGCAAAGGGTACATATCGACTTTGCTGGTCCATTTATGGACTCAATGTTTTTAATCGCGGTGGATGCACACTCCAAGTGGCCGGAGGTAATAAGGATGTCCTCCACCACCACGGAAAAAACCATCACAGTATTAAGGACCATATTTGCCAGGAATGGGCTGCCGGAACAGATCTGTTCTGATAATGGACCGCAATTTGTGTCCGAAGAATTCAGGAAGTTCTTAAAAAGCAATGGGGTTAAGCACTACACGTCCGCCCCATACCATCCCGCCACCAATGGATTAGCTGAAAGGTTTGTCCAGACCTTCAAGAAGGCCATAAAGGCCATGGGTAATGAAGACATAAATCTACAACATAAGGTAGATAACTTCTTGTTGGCGTACAGGAATGCAACACATGCGGTCACAAACCAAACTCCCGTCATGATGTTTTTCAATAGAAGACTAAGATGCCGGCTGGATTTGATCAAGCCAAACGTCAGAAGGGACGTAAGAGAACCGGCAATTTCAAGGCATGAATGAAAGGCCAACTAGAACCTTCCAGAAAGGTCAACAAGTTTTGGCCCGGGACTACCGTACCGAGAAATGGCAGCCTGGAACTATTTGCAAACGGCTAGGACCGCTGATGTATACCGTGGACATTGGTGAAAGCATAATAAGGCGCCATGTTGACCAGATCATAGAGTCATCCGAAAAGGGCCAACCTACTCCACAACTCTATACGCCTAATGTTGAAGCAGAGATACCCATAGCATCTACCTCCGATCCGGTAATACTGGAATCAGATGAACCTGGCACTGGCCTTCAAGCCGAATCGACCTTGCCAGAAGAACCTACTACACCACCGAAAACTACTACACCACCGAGGCGTTATCCGGACAGAGTCAGGAAGCCTCCAGAGAGACTGAATCTGTGAACTGTTTTTACATGAAGTTGTGTATATATGTTATGATGTTATATTTAATGGGAATATATACTGTTAACCTAAAAAGGGAGGATTGTAGTGTATGTAACGTTCCACCTTTAAGAGAACTATTTTAAGGGTTGCACTACTTTATCTTGGCTACTGTATACTGTAATACTGGTGGTGACCACACCGGTATATAAGTGCTGTGTAAGGATTTATTGAGCAGTTCCGCCCTGACCTTCGAATAGTAAAGTCCTGTTAAAGTTTACTCTTGTGGTCTGTGTAGTAATTCGCAATATAACACACAGACTTTACATACTCCTACTCGCCCTGATAGGAATGAGCACTGGGAAGTGAGGTGATGTGGAGGATTCCCAAATTTATGAGTGCTCAGGAGAGAGAGCACCGGTTGTGACTGCTGGGGGCAGCGAACGAGGCGTGGAGGAGCTCGCTATCTATTCCCACGAGGGAAGATGGCCAGGGTGGCTGGGATCCAACTCCACTCGATACTCCATCCAGACCGGGTTCACCTACGGGGAGGCTCCCCTCCCCTGCCCCAGCGTACAGGTTGTGGCCTCACGGGTCGGGGTCACTGAGGGGAAATGCGTGTGCCTGTCCTGCAGAGGAGAGATTCCCCTGGGAAGGTGCTGGTGGCTCAGAAAGCTGAGCAGAGACATGGGGGACTGTACAGCTGACTGGGAACGAATGGGGAATGACACCTACCGGACAGTCACAGGGATCCAAGGGGGAACTAGTGTATGCTGGGATAAGTGGTGAGAGTCGGAACAGGGAATTTATGTCTGCATGTGGGGGTTCGCAAAGGGCCTGCCCCACGGGCATATCCATCATCTTCTCCGCATCATGGCAGGATAACGGGGAGGGGGTGGAATGGGATTCCCACCTACACACTTGCATAGTCCCACGCTCCCCAGCCCCAGTTAAAGCCACTGAACTCGTGGCACGCGCCCGAAAGCCCCTGCCCACGACTCAGGCAGCAAGGACACACAGAGAGGGGTGCCCTGCCACCACCAAGGGACCAGGGAATGGGCTGGTACTAGTGCTGACAGAACAGGTGCTATACCAGGGGGTACACTACGCGGTAGCTCCCGTGATTTTAAACCTTACCGAGGTGCACTTACCTGAGTGGTGCCCCACAGAGACAGAACAGCTATACCAGGCCCTGTTAAGAGAAATGTTCAGGAAATTCTACGAGTTCGATTTTGTATACACTACACACACTGAGTACTTTAGCAACACGGGGAGACAAAGAAGGGGAACCTGGAATGATGTTTTCACAGCATATAACACAGGATCCTCTGTCATAAACAGCCTGGATGACATAGAATTGCAGACACAGATAAACGGTTTAAAAACACAGTTACGGAAAATCTTAATGGATGAAAATATAGTAGTAGGCTCAGAGTTACACAAGGACCAAGCTATGACGGTCCATTTAAAAGAGATCATTGCTGAGCTGGAGAAGCATGCAAAAGCTGTGAATGCCCTCATAAGAGAGGACAGGAATGCTTCAGATCAGGCTGCACAGAACAAAGTGTGCGTACTGTATGGGGCATGGTTGCTAGGCGAGGGCCACAGTAACCTGGAGGATTTAAAACAGGGTTTAGTCCCCTCCTGGATCAGCAACAAGCACCTCGCAGCCCTCCACCTATTTGAGAATGCATTGAGCCCATGCCAACTCCGGCTGGCTTCTGAGGCCTACCCTGTCCCAGTAGATTGTGGGCACTCTAACCACACTATCATGGGGATAGTAGTGAGGATGCCAGTCATGGGTGGGACAGCCCGACCCGCACCGGTATACAGGGTAGAGAACATTGGAGTCATTCAAGGGGGTGCACACATCCATTTTACAGCGGCCCACCTTATGTCATAAAGTGGAAGCACGCTATGACAGGTACTGACCTCTAGGGGTGCCGGAGACGGGTAGCACACATAATACTGTGTCCCCAGCACTTGAACGCCTATTCTAAACCACAGTGCGGGTTTAAAGCTGCTGGCGCACGCCCTATAAACTGTACCATGGAGGTAATGGCACAAGACCATGTTCCCCCACAGGTAGCATATATAGGAGGTGGGACATATTGTGTCACCACCAGTGCGCCCGACTACCAGCTTGGACAGCACAACTGGTGTCCGGTAAGTGACAGCAGGTTCTGCTTTAAACCCGAGGCAGAAGTTCCAAGTGGCCCAGGAACAGATTGTCCCCATTCCTGAACCCTCCACTGTCCACCTCACTATAACAGAAAATGTTACCAACCTGCAAAAATATGTAGCACATTTCGGCTACGAAATCTGCCCTCTACCAGAACATCTTACCAAGTTAGTAAAAGCAGTAATCGTCTCACAGAAACATTTCTACATGTTAGAACAGAAGACAGTAGAGATAGGGGCCAAGATATTGGACATTGTAGTTCCACCCTGGTGGGACATTTTTGAAAATATAGAGGTCCCTTCATGGATTAGAATGGCTTCCCACATCCTCGTGGTTTGCCAGCTGGGAATAGTATTGTACCTAGTGTGCACTCAGTGCAAGGGAAAAGGCAAAACACTAGAATTTCAAAACCAAAGGACTTGGAAGAAGCATTATGTTAAGGTGGAGAGAGATACACCTGTTTGAATTTTTTTGTGTTTCTGAAATAAAGATTGTTGCTTTGGTGTGTTTTGTTATTTTTAATAAAGACTTTGACGTGTTATTTTCAATAAAGATGTAAGTGTACCAAGTGGTGCAGGGGTGTTGGACCCCCTCTATGCTTGGATGTATGTAAGTAATTGTATTATTGCCTATGTATGCTTATGTACACTACATTCTTAAAGAATGGGGAATGTGTGTGTCATGGGATTTTAGATAGGTAACTGCAGGGGAAGATTGGCTATGGAGGGTCGGGAATTTTGCTCACCTTCATAAGTATGATACTTGAAGCAAGTTGAAGTATCACAGGGGAGTGTGTAGCATTCTAAAAATTCCCACATTTCCCAAGTTATTAATTAAGGGACCCTGAAGGACAAATTATTCAACAAGGGACCCTGAAGGACAAGTTATTAAATAAGGGAACCCTGAAGGACAATGGCTTTTGGACTTTATGGCAAAGACTGCAAGGTTAAAAGCAGGGTCCTGCGCAGCATGTCAAGTTCAAAACTCAAGCTTGACATGCCCGGGCCTGTGGAAGACAGCTTTAATTTGTTAATTCAAAACCAGACAGCTAAAGGAGACAGAACACGCATTCTTCCCTTTAAAACAAATCAACTCAGGAAGAGGCTTAATCTTGCACAAAGTTAAAACCCATCAAGACTATGCATATATAATCACCTACAGTTCAAACTAGCTACCAAGCCAGGAAGACACCAATTTACATTATGCATAAACAAACACCAAGACGTTAAAAACCATTTAACAACGGGACAACCGCCCAAAAACCAGTTAAGGTGAATGACTATAATCACCTTAACGAGCCCGCCAAAAATCAGACAAAGAACTAGCCCTGATTTGGCGTGCAGATAACGAACTCCAAAATAGTATAATTGTGGGCCCACCGGTAACCAAAGGGGCAGAAAGAACGCAGACTCGCAAGCAGGCACACGCTCGGGTGCAGGGTTACTCAAAACTCAAAAAAGCAGACCAGAAGGCTCACAGAACATCACGGCGAGGAGGCACGGTGGGGCAGGCTCGACCGAAGACGACTAGGCCGCAACCGCAGCCTTACACGAAGACCGACCACGAGCATCGTGGTAACAAAGGGCCGGGTAAACCATACCTCCAGATCATTACCACTACACAGGTAATGATCTAGGCCACCGCGACCGAGCCGACACCGAAGACCGCCAACCGAACCCCAACTGCAACAAAACTCGACGACCAGACCACCACCAGAAGAACAAAACCCATAGTTTTCCGCTCTACAAGCTAAAGTACCCAACAAAGACTTTACTCCCTATCTCTAACGGAGAAAAGAAGGTACTTACTCAGACAAATCCACAACCGCGCCCTTACCGCATCTGCGGACTCCACCCAACTGAAGAATCTTCGCAGGTTCTAAGACTGGGACCATGTGGCAATGGTAGGCCCCAAAGGACACAAAGAGTGAACCTCAAAACGCAACCGGCTTAATTGACAGGATTTGAACTGTCAAGAAACCCCTATTGTTGAGCATGATCCCTGGCTCTTGTAGTGCAATTTAGTTAGGTATTGGGGGTGGGACAAGGGTAGGGGGATTATTAATGTGATTTTCTCTCGTTGTGCCGTGTCTTCCCCATTCTTAATTAAGTGTACTCTTCAATGCCTGTAATTACTCCAGTAATCCAAGTGGTAACTTTAAGTGTGACTCTAAATAAAATACAGTTTCTCTTGCACCAAACCAGTTGTCTACTCCAATTCTGTATCGCCGCCTGTACCTAAGTCCGGTGTCTAGAACCCAGGGGTGTGGGAGCAATTCCAACCGCTCAAAAATAGTCAGGGGCAAAGCTGACTGCACACACCACCCCCTACATTGCTCAGTATATCCTTCATTCTACTATTACCATCAAGCCAGGGGACCAACCCTGGTTCAATCAGGAGTGCAGAAGAGAATGCCAGGAGCAGCACCAGGCGTACCTAAAAATGAGGTGCCAATCTGGTGAAGCTACAACACAGCTAAGTGACCCCACAACCATTGGATCAGATCAAAGCTCTGCAGTCCTGCCACATCCAGTCGTGAATGGTAGTGGACAATGAAACAATTAACGCGAGAAGGAAGCTCCATGAATATCCCCATCCTCAATGATGTTGCAGCCCAGCACGTGAGTGCAAAAGACAAGGCTGAAGCGTTTGCAACCATCTTCAGCCAGAAGTGCCAAGTAGATGATCCATCTCGGCCTTCTCCTGAGATCCCCATCATCATGGAAGCCAGTCTTCAGCCAATTCGATTCAATCCACGTGGCATCAAGAAATGGCTCAGCACACTGGATACACCAAAGGCCCTGGCAATATCCCGGCTCTAGTGGTGAAGACTTGTGCTCCAGAACTAGCTGTGCCTCTAGCCAAACTGTTCCAGTACAGCTACAACACTGGCATCTATCCATCAAGGTAGAAAATTGCCCAGGTATGGCCAGTCCACAAAGAGCAAGACAAATCCAATCCGGCCAATTACCACCCCATCAGACAAAAGAGCTGAATTCCAGAGGTGAGATGAGAGTTTCAAGGCAGTATTTGACCTAGAATGGCATCAAGGAGCCCTAGTAAAATTGAAGTCAATGGGAATCGGGGAAACTTTCCACTGGCTGGAGTCATACCAAGCAAAAAGGATTTTGGTTTTGGTTGTTGGGGTCCAATCATCTCAGCCTAGGACACCGCTGCAGGAGTTCCTCGGGGCAGTGTCCTACACCTAACCATCATTGAACTGCTTCATCAATGATCTTCCCTCCATCATAAGGTCAGAGTGAGGATGCTTGTTGATGATTGCAGTGTCCAGTTCCATTCGCAACGCCACAGATAATGAAGCAGTCCATGCCCGCATGCAGCAAGACCTGGACAACATTCAGTTTTGGGCTGATAAGTGGCAAATAACATTCACGCCACACAAGTGCCAGGCAATGACAATCTTCAACAAAAGAGAGTCTATCCACCTCCCCATGACATTCAATGGCATTACCATCACAGAATCCCCCACGATCAACTTCCTGGGGGGTCACCATTGGCCAGAAATTTAACTGGACTAGCCACATAAATACTGTGGCTACAAGAGCAGGTCAGAGACTAGGTATTCCTTGTCAAATGACTCACCTCCTGACTTCTCAAAGTCTTTCCACCATCTACAAGGCACAAGTCAGGAGTGTGATGGAATACTCTCCATTTGCCTGGATGAATGTAGCTCCAACAACACTCAAGAAGCTCGACACCATCCAGGACAAAGCAACGCACTTGATTGGCACCTCATCCACCACCTTAAACATTCATTCCCTCCACCACCAACGCAACGTGGCTGCAGTGTGTACCATCTGCAAGAGGCACTGCAGCAACTCGCCAAGGCCTCTTTGGCAGCACTTCCCAAACCCACGACCTTTGCCACCTAGAAGGGCAAGTGCAGCAGGCGCATGGGAACACCATCACTTGCAAGTTCCCCTCCAAGTTACACACCATCCTGACTTGGAAATATATTGCCACTCCTTCATTGTCGCTGGGTCAAAATCCTGGAACTTCCTCCCTCACAGCACTGTGGGAGTACCTTCACCACACGGACTGCAGCGGTTGAAGAACATAGGAACATAGGAACAGGAGTAGGCCATTTAGCCCTTCGACTCTGTTCCGTCATTCAATGAGTACTCACCACCACCTTCTCAAGGGCAAGTAGGAATCGACAATAAATGCTGGCCTTGCCAGCAACTCCCACATCCCATAAATGAATTTTAAAAATGCTATCATGAAACTACAAAGGAGTATCCATTCCAATCCAATAGTAATAAAGTGCATTTGGGAAGTTTATTGACACATAAAGTAGATTTGCCATCTTGCCTAGAAGGCATGTCATATGCAATGATTCTATTCCTAAACTGCACAGACTAATTGGTTCATTGATTAAAAAATCATAAAATGACATGGAATTTTTTTTATTGAACTGTTAAAGATTTTGTATTAAAATTAAGTAATTGCTCACTAGAACACTTTGTGAAGCACCTTGACCTCTAAATGTGCATTCCTAATGATTCCTTTTGTAACAGTGAAGCGCATTATCTTGGTCTTGGGGAAGATGCACAATGTTAAGTTCCTGAAAGGTGCAGGCTCCTTTCCTGAAGGCAGCGAGTCGTGCTGAGGTACAGTTCCACAGGCACCAGCAACAACCTGGTACCTCACACAAATGGCCATTCTCCATATGTGAGGTCAAGACCGTGAGTAATGGGACATTAGTTCACTGAGCAAGCGATCACAGCCAAGCCCAGTTTTGGTCTCACCCAGCACCCACACATGCCCACAGTCCAGCATGAGTCACCGGAAAATGAGCAGTATTAGAAACTATGGCTGATTGTTCCTCTCTTTAACAAAGAGGCGCTGAAGCCGATTGTAGCACCCTTTCTGTTGCTCTGGTTGAGATCAGTCAACACAGCACAGACTTGGGATCAAAACTGAAACTTTTTGTGTTCTGGATGGTTTACCCCTGGTTCCACCGGATTATCAGGGGAGTTGTGTTTGTCTGTTAATGAATGGCTTCAAAATGATTGTTACCCAGCGTTTAGTATCATCAGTAACAAGGTCAGGTTTAAACCCAAACATTTAATGAGAGAGTAAAAAAAAAACTAAACATAATTCTCAGAAACTGATGAGGGAGAAAAAAAATCCTTATTAGGGCATCACTGGGCCAGCCAATGAGCTGGGGCCAGGGCAGGATTTACAGTCAGACTTGCAGTAGTGTATTTTAAAGCAAACAGCAAAGCAAACAAAATTTACTTACTAAGCAACCAAAGAACATTCATTTAGTTCCAAAACTGGCATTACGTCAAGTAGAAGTGTTCTGATGTGTGAAGAAAGTTTTAAATCACTGCATCAGCAAGAAAGTGTAATCTACCTTGATTTATGTTATGAATAAATCAGGGGAAAGATGTAAACTTATAATGTTTGAGAGCTTTGGCATTAATCATAGTCTGTCTGCTAAAGTAACTGTCGTGTTACAATAAATCTGTTTATATCGACTCCACCATTACAATCATTTGTAACATTAGCTGGGTATTACAATAATTAGTATACAGTACATTCTACTGAATGCAACATCTCCATTTGGTAGGTAATACATTCCTTTATTGAACTGTTTTAGTTAAAGTAACTAACTTCCGGGTGAGGAGTAACACTAATAACTACTTACCTGTCGGACTCCTGCTGGTAACAACAGATGCCACCATATTCAGAGCTCCGACTAAAGGCTCCTGCTGGTGAGCATCACTCCAGCATGTCCACTCTAGACACAATGCCTGAGATGGAGCTCTATCATGAAGATTACACAAAGAACTGAAACTAAAAGAAAATTATTTACTGCCAAGGAGAAACTCATGATAAGTATGAGTTGGTGATGATATTAGGAGGAGCTTTGCGGGCGAATACATATCTCCGATAGTATCAGGATGAACAACATTGAGAAGTAATATCAGATATGACACTGGGAGAAACGCTGTGCTTAAAGATGAATTATTGATGGCATTGGGATGAACTGTATGATGAAGTGGTATCAATGGTGACCATTATATGGCATGAACTATACATGTGGAAATTATTCAATTGTACCATTGGCTTACTGCATCTGAATGCAGTCAAAAGTTCAGATTAAATACAGAAGAACATCACATACACCTTGCTCTTCACAAACTCTGTATTAAGCTGCATGAAATAAACATATGGGCAATCAACACCACTAATGTTCACCAAGCTCTTAGTGCAAATTTTAGGTCAATAATGATGATTTCTGTCTTCTAATTAACTGCTAAACATTAAATATCAATTAAAAATACCACATCAATAGTTTTGATCATTTTCAACTAAATATAAGGCCTGTTGGCTATATCTTACAGAGTAATACAGCAAAGTGCACCACCTCTATCAGCAAAAGTACACTCATGATTTAAAAAAATCCATTTGCTGGTGAAGCATATTGTCAGGTCACCATGTTCCTTTAAATGATACACAGCAATGGTCTTCAGCAGAAATTTCATTTTGTCTATTTAAATATATCAGTGTCTTGATTTGAATTGATTCCACTCTGTTAAAATGATTGAATCCTTCAGGGAAAGTTCACTGTACACAGTGTGATGTTGCTATTGCAAGGATTCGTTCAGTCTGGGAGCAGTAACCTTGAAGGAAATCCTTTCCTGTTTGATGTGACTGGCGAAGTAAAGGAGCGGAAGCCAAAGCCAGTCTCCGCTGTGTATCAGCTGCAGTGTTCCTGATCCTCTTCACTCTGTCATCCAGGTATCCCAGCCTGCACTCACCCTGTTGTTGATTCAGTGACTTTGTTAAAATCTGAGAATGTGTAAACATGACAAGGAGAGGAACAAAGAGCAAACAGAGGAGAAATAAAGAGTTGAAAAGGCTTTGCCAGCTATGGTTCAAATCCTGAACAAACATTCTTTGATCAGATGACAGCTGAGGATTTTTGTTTTGCACATTTACCATTGCGTCACACAATATTTTAATAGTTACTCAATGAACTCGATGGTAATGTATCAAAAATTGATAATGATCTTGCACTTGATTATCCAGGCCAATTGCTTCGGGTTAAGAAGTAAATAAGTTACATAGTACTTTTCTGTTCTCTTATCGCTCTTAACTGTTCTCTGCTTAAATTATTTGAGTTGTGATTTTTATTACACCAAATGTACTGGCTCCAGATCTGGAGAAAAGTCACTCGGAACTTATTTATCCTGAAGGCATACACTATGGGGTTTACAGCAGAGTTTGCATGGGTTAGAAAGATGGCGATGTACATCACTATAATTGGTTTTTCGCATGAAGGACAAAACAGCGTAATGCAGTTGATGATATGCAGAGGAAGCCAACATATTGCAAATAAAAGCAACACTAGAGCCAGTGACTTGGCAAGTTTTAACTCCTTCCCAAAGTACCTGCTTCGATCGGCATTGTTGATTGACATTGCCTTTTGGTTCAGATGCTTCCGAATAAGATTAAATATTTCCACATAGATCACAAAGATCAGCACGAGAGGTGGCAGCACCCAACCAAAAAAGTTGAAATAGACCATGTAGTCCATGCTGATTACAGTCTCAAACTGGCACACGATGATATTGTTCACGAGGCTCGAATTCACCTCATCTTGAGTCGCTTCAGTGTAATTGTTCCATCCAAACATAGGGATCATGCCAACAATTATAGATATAACCCAGCACAGGATAACAGCAGTCCCAGCTCGCTTCTGCGTCACAATACTCTTATAACTGTAGAAAGGAAGCAAGAACATCAAGTTAGATCATCAACTCCACGTTTAAGCTCATTGTAACAATTTTCCTTCTAAAACGATAGTGTGCTATCTAAGATGGGACACAAAGCTTGAGCAGCAATGTACGCGACCATGGACTGATAGGACATAAGTTAGTGCCCCACCATCCCTAGCCATCTCTTCACGAGTAGGTGCCAATCAGAAGCAAGTGCTTCCCCTCAGCAAGTGAGGGAAAACTGGAGGTCCAGTCCCCCTCGGCTAATGTTAAATATCTCCTAGGACCTCTCTGGCAAAGGGACAAGTGGAGATTAAATATCTTGGGATTCATTACAAGCATAAACCTTCATTTTGACCCAGAAATGACCAAAACTTTATTTGCCTTGGCATGTACAGTAGATTTTAGTCTTTGAGATTCAAACCACTTTAAAATGAAGCCCAAAGCAGCTCAACCAACCCCATGAAAGAGAGCACAAGAAAAACTCAGCTGATCAATAGAAAGTGATTGGTTTCTAACAGCAGCTTGCCAATATACTTGGACCTCCACACAGCAGGAACAAACAGTGGAGGAATTGTTCTGGATTCTAGATTGTTGTATCTATGAGAAACATGCATTTAAATACTAAACACTTAATTGATTGTTTAAGATGAAAAATACAGAAATACTGTCAATATCATCGCTACGGAAAATTTACATTTTAGTTTAACAGTGTTTTATTTGCTATGATGCTTTGCTGTTACAAATTCCTCAAATGCATGGTAGTGTATGATTTCACAGCAGATTGGATATTTAGCTCAAGGCAAGGCCACCCCACTGCAATAACATCAATTTGATTAGTAAAAAGAGTCTTAGGAATTGAACGCTGATCAGCAATTCTGTGCAACAGAAGCCGTGTTCCAGAAAACATTGTTCGCTGAATGAGACAACAATGATATTTGCAGTTGGCTGAATTCCAGATACTGTACAATACAGAGCTGGGTACAAATCACTTGAAACACTTTATGTCATCTATTTGCCTTCAACAGCTCTATTTAATTTACATCTGTACTTTAACATCCACTCGGTACCACCCATCTCTCAGCCTGTACAGAAGTCCAACAGTCCAGATTCCTCCGTGGTGCTGATGTCCAAGTTATTCCAGTTTGTTACAGCCAATAGGAAGGTAAAAATGAGTTTGGGCAAGGAACACGTGTGTGCAGTGTCTCAGGTACACAATACATGAGGTGGATACAGCTGTTGTATTTTTCTACCATTTCAAAAACAAATTCAATGTTATAAAAGTACCCAATAAAGACTGCAATTGTCATGATTGCAGTTCTTACATGGAATGCAACTTAAATGTACATATTTAAAAATGTCTTAGAAGAAAGACTTGCATTTATATAGCACCTTTCACGACCACTGGACATCTCAAAGTGCTTTACAGACAATGAAGTACTTTTGAAGTGGAGTCACTGTTGTAATGTGGGATACGCGGCAGCCAATTTGTGCACAACAAGGTCCCACAAACAGCAATGTGCTAATGACCAGATAATCTGTTTTTGTTATGTTGGTCTTCATCCATTAGCATTTATAATTTAAATGTGATAACAAGTCTACAGATTTGAGTTACGTTTGCAGAATCGAAATGACTTACAGAGATAACTCAATAGGTTCTGATATCTGAACGCTTTTCTTTTCAGATACCTGGCACCATCCAGTACTGGCATTTCTGCCCAGACTCTGGATGCCAGGTATCTTTGCCACGGTCAGGCAGTCCAGCTGAGAAGAGTAAGCTGCACTGCCTGCTATTAGCAGGTTTGAACATCAGCCAGCACTGGGTCTCATCTACATAACCAGGAGGGCGGGTATCACTACTGCTCTGTAGACCATGAGCTTGGTGCCGGGTTTGAGGTCCTGGTCTTCAAACACTCTCTTCCTCAGGTGAACGAAGGCTGTAATGGCACATGGACCATGTACAGCAGGCACCTCAAAGCACTGGAGAGGTACCACCAACGCTGCCTCTGCAAGATCCTGCAAATCCAATGGCAGGATAGGCGCACCAACGTCAGTGTTCTCGCTCAGGCCAACATCCCCAGCATCGAAGCTTTGACCACGCTCAATCAGCTCGGATAGATGGGCCACATCGTCCACACGCCTGATACGCAACTCCCAAAACAAGCGCTTTACTTGGAGCTCCGACACGGCAAGAGAGCCCCAGGTGGGCAGAGGAAATGCTTCAAGGACACCCTCAAAGCCTCCTTGAAAAAGTGCAACATCCCCACCGACACCTGGGAATCCCTGGCCCAAGACCACACAAAGTGAAGGAGAAGCATCCGGGAAAGCGCTGAACACCTCGAGTTTCTTTGCCAGGAGCAAGCAGAAGCCAAGCGCAAACAGCGGAAGGAGCGCATGTCAACCCAAACACCCCACCCACCCGTCCCTTCAACCACCGTCTGCCCCACCTGTGACAGAGACTGTAGGTCCCGCATTGGACTCATCAGTCACCTGAGAACTCATTTTTAGTGTGGAAGCAAGTCATCCTCGGTTCCAAGGGACTGTCGAAGAAGAGAGAAAGACACATAACCACAGATGTCAAGTGACTTATACCCCAATAATGATACCATTTCAAGCTTAAGTGCCCCATGACATGTAAAAAAAAATTCTCACCAACTTTCTCCACTCCCCATCTCTCCTCAAGACATTGATTCCTTTCCCTGATACAGTCCTAGTATTTGTCGGTACTTCATTCAAATGTTCATTATTTTTGACAGTGAGTACGTCATAAGATATACTATAGAGTACTGGCTCCTCAGTACCTCGCTTGCCTTCTGAGTGGTTAAAATGCCATTAGTGCTTTGCCAATGGCTCAGTGAATAACTCAGCCCTACAGAGCAGAAAGGTCCAAGGATTGACACCCGCTATTGATTAGCAGATCTCACCAGGGGCAGTGAGATAATGGCCGGAATTTATCTATTCAAAAGACTGGTGTGTTTGGAGCATGGGGGCAGTTAAATGGTTAAAAAAGTGTGAATCCCGACCTGATCCGCCTCCAACCTGCCCACTTCAGGTTTTAACAGGGACAGGCAACCAACCCGCTCCCAGGGGGCGGTACCTTAATTTAAATATTGTAAATACTGAAAGCCTCTATTTTCCCGTCAATTTTGAATTTAACTGCCTGGATGGGTTTGACGAATTCAGTTAAACAGAGGCGGGGACTGCTGCATCAAGGGGGTAAGTGGCTTTATACCTACCTCCTGGATCCAGGGTCCATACCTAACCCACCCCATAGTGATTCGAGACCCCCCCCCACGCGAGACCTCCGATCGCCTTTCCAGGCCTCCCACCACCACCCCCAGGCCTCCCCCCACAACAATCATCTGGTGGCCGGCCCCAATCCTCCGCCCCCCCCGCCACTGATCCTCCGCCAACCCCCCGATCCCTGGCCAAACCTCTCCCGCCTGCGATCACCCCCCTCCCCACCTGTGATCACCCCCACCGCCCACCTATGATCACCCCCCAGCCCGCCTGCGATCACCCCCCCACCTGCGATCACCCCCTCCCCGCCTGTGATCACCCCCCCGCCCGCCTGCGATCACCCCCCCGCCCGCCTGCGATCACCCCCACTGCCCGCCTGCGATCACCCCCCCCGCCCGCCTGCAATCACCCCCCCCAACCTGCGATCCTCCCCCCCCCCGGCGATCCCAGACCACCCCCATCACCTGCCGATCCCCGATCCCTTGCCGATCCTGCAACCCCCGCCGATCCTCTCTTCCCCCTCCCGATTGCCAACTCCCCTCCCGATTGCCGACCCCCTCCCGCGATCCCTCCCCTGGACCGACCCCTCCCAACTGAGGCCTACCCGCCCACAGCCAGCCTCTCAAGCTGGCTGGCTGCGGGCGGGAAACCAATGCCTCACACTCAAATTAGGCCCGGCCGGTAAACTCGGCAGGGCCTGTGGGAAACCCGGCGTCCCGGGTCTCCTGCCCGACTTGGACCCCGCCCCCAACTTGCCTCCCCGATGAAAATTTCAGCCAATTTGTCTGAAACCCCTGGAAATCAGTCAGGAGTTTCCATTCCACCCCTGCTGAAAGTGAAGGTATGGGGATGTTGTCTGAGGGCCGGATTGTCTTCTGTACAGTTCATTGACAGGGTGTAGTCTACAGTGAAAATAAGAACAGAAACAAATTATTTGAAGAATACTCAAGAAAATTCATTATTTTTTGTTACATTAGACATACATAAAGAGTGGTGCACTATTTAATTGTTCCTTTCCATCGCTGCAAAAATTTGTTAATGAATGTTAACAAAAATCTGGGAAAAACATCACAATGTTTGCACTTGTTATAGACTTGTTAAGCTCTTTGATGAAGAACTCATGCTGCTTTCTGAAACTGCACAGTGAAAGTGAAATTTGAGCATTTTCCTGCTTTTCTCAGACCTGCATGTGGTATCTTGAGGTGGCCATAGATGGAGACGGACACCGGTTAACTCCTTAACATGGTTTAATCAACACTTGCACCTAAAAGCTTCTGCCATGAGGCAGCAAAAACAAAGAGTACAACCAGTACAGATCAGACTTAACTCAGGAGACCAATTGCCACAGCACCACCTGGTGGATCAGGTTACTCATAACCTCCCAGGTTACTACACTCCTCCCCCCTTAAGATTGCCGTATGCAATTCTTAAACAATAACCCTTACTAGGTACTACGTTTTAATTAACCAGTATGCTAACCATGGTTAACCCCTGACTAATTTAACAGGTTTGTATAAGTCTTTCTGGTTGCTTGCGAATCCTTTGTGAACGTCTTAATTCCACTTGTGGTGGATTCTCAGATTCATTCGCACTTGAGATTGGAGTAGTCTCTGATGTTGGTTTACTCTGTCCCACTGTGGCCTGGCAGTACCAGTGTCCACTGGCACCTTATAAGCTGTGCTGGGTCCTGGAACAGCCTCCTCTACTGCCCTTTGTTCTATCTGAGGCAGTTCCCCCTGCTGCCGGCTGAAAAGCTGATCCACATGCCGACAAACCCCTCGACCATCCCCTAGTAACACGGAGTACGACACAGGTCCTGTAATGTCCTGGATTAGTCCTGGTATCCATTTCGGTCCATAACCGAAGTTCCGGGTGTACACAGAGTCCCCTATGGCGAAATGGCGAGCTTTAGTATGTTTGTCATGGTACGCTTTTTGGTTTGTTTGTTTTGTCTCAACCTTGCTTTTGAGATCTGGGTGTATCAGGTCTAACGTGCACCGTAACTTTCTCCCCATCATCAACTCAGCCGGAGAAAGCCCCGTGGTAGCTTGGGGTGTTATACGATAACTAAACAAGGCCCTATTGAGCTTGGTCTCCAGGGTGTCACCTGAGCTCTTCCTCATGAGCTCCTTAAAAGTCTGCACGGCTCGCTCGGCTAACCCATTTGAGGCTGGGTGATATGGAGCCGAGGTGACATGTGTGATTCCATTCCTTACCATGAATTCTTTGCTCCCTTCACTAACAAAACACTGTGCATTGTCGGATACAATCATTTTTGGAATACCATGCATGCTGAAGCGTTCCTGAGACAATTCAGTGTGGCATCAGTCGTTGCAGAGCTCACTGAATAAACGTCGATCCACTTTGAGTGAGCGTCAACCAGCACCAAAAACATTTTGCCCATAAAAGGTCCCGCATAGTCTATGTGAATTCTCCTCCAGGGTTTGCTGGGCCACTCCCAGGGATGGAGTGGTGCCCCGGCAGGTGATTTCCTCTGTTCCTGACATATAGTGCATGACTTTACCTTTGACTCAATTTCAGCATCCAACTTAGGCCACCACAGGTAGCTCCTAGCCAGTCCTTTCATTCTAGTCATTCCTGGGTGCGATTGATGCAACTGTTCCATCAAAGTAGAGCGTCCCCGCTCTGGGACTATGATGCGTGCTCCCCATAGCACACATCCATCTTGGACATTGAGCTCGTGCTGTCTCTGTCTGTACGGCGCGAACTCCGGTCCCTCACGGTGATCTGGCCAGCCTTTCAACACATACTCATGGACCCTTGACAGAACGGGGTCCTTGGCTGTCCAGCCCTGGATTTGCGCTGAAGTCATCAGGGGACTGATCTCCTGATCCAGCATCAGGACGTGCGCCTCAGGGGAAGTACTGCGAGGAGATTTTGAGAGGGGCAGGCGGCTGAGAGCATCCACGTTCCCCTTTTCCTTGCCGGCTCTGTACGTGATCACATATTCATAGGCTCTTAGTATTACTGCCCATCTCATTATTCTCTGTGATGCCATTTGAGGCACCGCTTTCATCTCATTCAGTAAGCTAATAAGGGGCTTGTGGTCAGTACTGATTACAAACTTCCTCCCATATATGTACTTATGGAATTTCTTTACTCCAAATATAATGGCCAACCCCTCTTTATCAAGCTGTGAATAGTTCTTTTCCGCAGCTGTGAGCGTGCGTGAAACAAACCCGATGGGCCTTTCCGCTCCATCTGGCATGCGGTGGGCCAACACTGCCCCCACTCCATAGGATGATGCGTCACAGGACATTATCAGCTCCTTCTTCTCATCATAATGCACTAACACCCTGCTGGACTGAAGTAGCTCCTTTGACTGCTGAAACGCTTTCGCTTGCTCTGGCCCCCAATGCCATGGCTCCTCCTTTCTCAGCAGTTTGTGCAGGGGTGCCAGCAGCATCGATAAGTTTGGAAGAAACCGGTTATAATAATTCAGGAGCCCTAGATAGGCTTTCAGTTCAGTCACTGAGGTGGGTGCCGGTGCATCCTGCACTGCCCGCACTTTCCCTGGTAATGGATGGAGGCCTGTGGCATCCACCCGATGTCCCAGGAATGTAACTTCCTTCTCCATGAAACTACACTTACTCCGTTTCAGGCGTAGCCCCGCCTCTTCCAGCCGCTGTAGCACTTTGTCCAGTGTTTTTAAGTGATCCTGATCATCACTTCCTGTTAGCAGAATATCATCTAAGTACACGGCCACCTTTGGAATGCCCTGCAGAATGCCCTCCATAGTCCGTTGGAATATTGCTGGGCTAGAACTGACACCAAATGGTAACCTGGCATACGTGAACAGCCCCTTGTGTGTGTTCACCGTGACAAACTTTTTTGATTCTTCATCTAGCAATATCTGCTGATACGCATGACTCATGTCCAGTTTGCTGAATCTTTCTCCCCCAGCGAGCGATGTTAACATGTCCTCCATTCTCGGAATGGTGTACTGTTCCAGTGATGATACTCTTGTTCACCGTTAACTTATAGTCACCACACACCCTTACGTTACCGTCGGGCTTCAATACCGGGACTATTGGTGCCGCCCAGTCTGAAAATTTCACTGGTTCTATTACTTTGTCCCTTAGCAGGCGATCTAGTTCCGCCTCAACCTTGGTTTTCATTGCAAAAGGTACCGACCTTAGTTTAAAGAAACAAGGCGTGGCATCACTGGCCACATGAATCTTGGCTGTGGCTCCCCTTAAGGTGCCCAGTTCGTCCTTGAACACTAACTCATACTTCATCAGCACTTCTTGCAGTGCCTCTGTACTGTCCTCCATTTTATTCATTGCCTGCCAGTACACACTCAACTCACTGATCCACCCTCGCCCTAACAGGATTGGCCCTGACCCTGCTACCACTACCACCGTAAGCTCTTTGGTGACTCCTTTGTGTTCCACTTGTACTTTGGCCACCCCCAAAATGTCCACCTTCTGTCCTGTGTAGGTTTTGAGACTAATGGGGCATGTACCTAGCTCTGGTACTTTTGCTTCCCCCCATAGCTTGGTGTACTCAGTCTGCGACATTATGGTTACACTACATCCGGTGTCAATCTCAAACTTTACTTGACCTCCGTTCACTATCAAATACTGAGTGAGGGGGGTACGTTGGGCCTTGAAGTGTCTATACTGTATACAGTGAAAACCTCCTCACTAGACTCATTAGACTCTTCCTCCTCTTGTACGTAATTTGCCCGCTTTGTGTACTTCTCCCTCCCCCCTTTTGCATGCCTTGCCCCTTTAGCACTGCTTCTCTCACTCACTGCCCTTTTACAGACTTTCTTTAAGTGCCCTATTTTTCCACAATTGTGGCACTTTGTCTTTGCAAACCTGCAGTCCTTTGCATAATGGCTCGTCCCGCCACATCGGTAGCAATCCCCAACCCCGACTGGTGGACTTTTCGCGCCAGCTTCCATCTTGAAAACAGCTCCTCCCACTGGTTTACTCCATTTCTCCTTGCTCATACTGTTTAAGTCCTTAATGTCCTTGTTAGCCGTCTCCATGGCTTGTGCTTTTTTAAGTGCCGTCTCAAACGTTAATCCTTCTTCTGACAGCAACCTTTGCTGTATACTGTCGTCATTAACTCCGCATACTAGTCTGTCCCTTAAGATGACTGTGAGCACATTTCCAAAATTACAGTCCTGTGCGAGCTTCCGAAGCTCCTCCACATACTCAGTAACGCTTTCTTCCGGCCTCCTAATCCTCGAATTGAATTTCCATCTCTGTACTATTTCATTAGGTTTCGGATTGAAATGATTCTTCAGTAGACTCACCAACTCGTCAAAAGATTTTTCTGCTGGCCGCTCCGGGCTCAGCAGATTCCTCATCCGTGTATAGGTTTGCGCTCCCACACAACTCAGTAAAATGGCCCTTTTCTTTTCAGCACTGTCCACCTCGTTTGCCATAAAGAAATGGCTCAGTATTTCAATATACTCCTCCCAAGACTGCGACTTGCTGTCAAAAGGTGCCACGGAGCCTACCGTTCCTGCCATCCTTGGAGTCCGGTCACTTCAGCCAAAAAAATCAAACTCCGTTTAGACTCCCACGGCCTAGCCTCGTGCTTTTCCGACTAGTTTGCTAACCAACCCGAGCACCTCTTCCGAATACTCCAAAACTCTTCCGTCCTTTATTCTCGTCGCCATATGTGGTATCTTGAGGTGGCCATAGATGGAGATGGACACCGGTTAACTCCTTAACATGGTTTAATCAACACTTGCACCTAAAAGCTTCTGCCATGAGGCAGCAAAAACAAAGAGTACAACCAGTACAGATCAGACTTAACTCAGGAGAGCAATTGCCACAGCACCACCTGGTGGATCAGGTTACTCATAACCTCTCAGGTTACTACACCTGCAGTTAGTGTGCTCAATGAAAGGGAACATTTGGGATTCTCAGCAGAGCCCTGATTGAAGTGAGTAACACACACCAATTCTTTGGGTGCGACCATGGCCATTGGCTGGTATATTCCAATGCAGCAAGCAGAGGAGGTCAGGGTATCTCGGGCATGGAGAGGGCACGTTGGGTGAATGACTTGCAGCAGCTACTACCCTAAGCAGTGGGTCTACTCGTGCATTGTAGACGAGCAGTACATGAAGAGTCTCTGCACTTAATCTTGTGCAAATTACGGAAATATATTTTCATGATGCAATGCTGCATCTTGACATAAACTGCATTATCATAGCAAAAGAATAGCTTAAAGTCCGTGCCTAGATTATGAACAAACTTTTGTGTGGAAGAGATAGCTGTTTCAATCAGCACAGGAGCATTTTACAAGTCTGTGATAAAGGAAAAAAAGTGCCAGGCACACATCACTAAACAACAAGGGAGACCAGTAGCAAATCAACCAGTGACCCTAACTCCACATGTCCCACTCACACCAGCTCACTCACTCAGGATCTCTACAATTCTGTACAGCTGCAGTCTACGGTTCCTTAGCCTTACTCCCTTATGGATCTGAGCACCAATAACAATTAATTTGATGCCACTGAGCTAGTAATCCAGAGGCCTGGACTAATGATCCAGAGACGTGAGTTCAAATCCCACCGCGGCAGCCGGGGAATTTAAATTCAGTTAATTAAATAAACCTGGAATAAAAAAGCTAGTATCAGTAATGGTGACCATGAAACTATCGGATTGTCGTAAAAACCCATCTGGTTCACTAATGTCCTTTAGGGAAGGACACCTGCCGTCCTTACCTGGTCTGGCCTATATGTGACTCCAGACCCACAGCAATGTGGTTGACTTTTAACTGCCCTTTGAAATGGCCTAGCAAACCACTCAGTTGTAACAAACTGGATGGACCACCCGGCATCGACCTCGGCACTGGCTATGGACACAGCAACGGCACAACCAGCCCAGTCAACCCTGCAAAGTCCTCCTCACCAACATCTGGGGACTTGTGCAAAATTGGGAGAGCTGTCCCACAGACTAGTCAAGCAACAGCCTGACATAGCCATATTAACAGAATCATACCTTTCAGCCAATGTCCCAAACTCCTCTTATCACCATCCCTATGTATGTCCTGTCCCACCGGCAGGACAGACCCACCAGGGGTGGCGGCACAGTAGTATATACAGTCGGGAAGGAGTGGCCCTGGGAGTCCTCAACAGTGACTCCGGACCCCAAGAAGTCTCACGGCTTCAGGTCAAGCATGGGCAAGAAAACCTCCTGCTGATCACCACCTATCTCCCTCCCTCAGCTGATGAATCAGTACTCCGCCATGTTGAACATCACTTGGAAGAAGCACTGAGAGTAGCAAGGGCACAGAATGTACTCTGGGTGGGGGACTTCAATGTCTATTAGCACTACTGGCCGAGTCCTGAAGGACATAGCTGCCAGTCTGGGCCTGCGACAGGTGGTGAGAGAACCAACATGAGGGAAAAACCTACTTGACCTCGTACTCACCAATCTACCTGTCGCATGTATCCATGACAGTATTGGTAGCAGTGACCACGAAGTCTTCACACTGAGGACACCCTCCATCGTGTTGTGTGGCACTACCACCGTGCTAAATGGGATAGATTCAGAACAGATCTAGCAGCTCAAAACTGGGCATCCATAAGGAGCTATTGGCCATCAGCAGCAGCAGAATTATATTCCACCACAATGTGTAACCTCATGGCCCGGCATATCCCTCACTCTACCATTACCATCAAGCCAGGAGACCAACCCTGCTTCAATAAGGAGTGTAGAAGAGCATGCCAGGAGCAGCACCAGGCATACCTACAAATTAGGTGCCAACCTGGGGAAGCTGCAACACAGGACTACATGCATGCTAAAAGGCAGAAGCAGCATGCTATAGACAGGGCTAAGTGATCCCACAATCAACGGATCAGATCAAAGCTCTGCAGTCCTGCCACATCCAGTCGTGAATGGTGGTGGACCATTAATCAACTAACAGGAGGAGGAGGCTCCATGAATATCCCCATCCTCAATGATGGTGGAGCCCAGCACGTGAGTGCAAAAGGCAAGGCTGAAGCGTTTGCAACCATCTTCATCCAGAAGTGCCGAGTGGATGATCCATATCGGCATCCTCCTGAGGTCCCCACCACCACAGAAGCCAGTCTTCAGCCAATTTGATTCACTTCACATGATATCAAGAAACAGCTGAGCACACTGGATACAGCAAAGGCAGTTGGCCCTGACAACATCCTGGCTGTCATGCTGAAGACTTGTGCTCCTCAACTAGCCAGGCCTCTAGCCAAACTGTTCCAGTACAGCTACAACACTGGCATCTATCCGACAATGTGGAAAAATGCCCAGGTATGTTCTGTCCACAAAAAGGACAAATCCAATCCGGCCAATTACCACCCCATCAGTCTACTCTCAATCATCAGCAAAGTGATGGAAGGTGTCATCGACAGTGCTATCAAGCGGCACTTACTCACCAGTAACCTGCTCACTGATGCCCAGTTTGGGTTCCGCCAAGACCACTCGGCTCCCGACCTCATTACAGCCTTGGTCCAAACATGGACAAAGGAGCTGAATTCCAGAGGAGAAGTGAGAGTGACTGTCCTTGACGTCAAGGCAGCATTTGACCTAGTGTGGCATCAAAGAGCCCCAGTAAAACTGAAGTCAATGGGAATCGGGGGGAAAACCCTCCACTGGCTGGAGTCATACCTAGCACAAAGGAAGATGGTTGTGGTGGTTGAACCTCAATCATCACAGCCCCAGGACATCGCTGCAGGAGTTCCTCAGGGCAGTGTCCTAGGCCCAACCATCTTCAGCTGCTTCATCAATGATCTTCCCTCCAACATAAGGTCAGAAATGGGGATGTTCGCTGATGACTGCACAGTGCTCAATGCCATTCACAACTCCTCAGATAATGAAGCAATCCATGCCCGCATGCAACAAGACCTGGATGACATTCAGACTTGGGCTGATAATTGGCAGGTAACATTCGCACCACAGAAGTGCCAGGCAATGACTATCTGCAACAAACGAGAGTCTAACAACCGCCCCTTACCATTCAATGGCATTACCATCGTCGAATCCCCCACCATCAACATCCTGGGGGTCACCATTTACCAGAAATTCAACTGGACCAGCCACATAAATACTGTGGCAACAAGAGCAGGTCAGAGGCTAGGTATTCTGCGGCGAGTGCCTCACCTCCTGACTCCCCAAAGTCTTTCTACCATCTACAAGGCACAAGTCAGGAGTATGATGGAATACTCTCTACTTGCCTGGATGAGTGCAGCTCCAACAACACTCAAGAAGCTCAACACCATCCAGGACAAAGCAGCCCGCTTGATTGGCACCCCATCCACCACCTTAAACATTCACTCCCTCCACCACTGGCACACGGTGGCTGCAGTGTGTACCATCTACAAGATGTACTGCAGCAACTCGCCAAGGCTTCTTTGGCAGCACCTCCCAAATGGGCGACCTCTTCCACCTAGAAGGACAAGGGCAGCAGACGCATGGGAACACCACCACCTCCAAGTTCACCTCCAAGTCACACACCATCCTGACTTAGAAGTATATCGCTGATCCTTCATCGTCGCTGGGTCAAAATCCTGAAACTCCCTACCTAACAGCACTGTGGGAGTACCTTCACCACACGGACTGCAGCGGTTCAAGAAGGCGGCTCACTACCACCTTCTCAAGGGCAATTAGGGATGGGCAATAAAAGCTGGCCTTGCCAGCGACGCCCACATCCCATAAACAAATTTAAAAAAAATAAACATTAGGGCCATCACTGCTGCTAATTTAACATTATGTCAGTAGCTAATGTTACTATAGGGCAACTTGATGCGGAACATGAAATGTTACTAATTAATTTAAATATGAAAGCAGTGTCTTGGACTGAGAACATTTTGTACAACCTGCGCTTAGGTCAATTCCAAGTTAATTCATTATTCATTGCAGAAGCAATTCAAGACGGTTGCAAACACCGATATACTCCGAAGAAACAGCAGGGACCAGACTCACTCAGAAAATAAATCTCATGTTAATTCCTATGAATTTCTGGCAATTTATGCTCTGAATATTTCAATCCATGTACACTACAAACGCCTAGAGATCATATATAGTGGAAGTGTTAGTGTATTCCATAGGTATTCAATGGCCAACCTGACTACAAAGGCCATAGGGAATTGCTTGCTCCTGGGTTCTGTCAGCAGGCTCCAAGTTGAGGATTTAAGGCAATCAATAGCTCTCTGTTGCACATTCTGTTTGTATCATGTAAGTATTGACAAACAGGAGTAGCTGTCTACAGTTTATCACGGCGCGTTCCTTTTGGCACTGTTGTGTGCAACCTAGTCCTGCTCAAGTAAATTGATCAGGTTTATAATGTTTCCATGGCAAGTTGTTCGGTTGGCTCTCGACCTGCAGATTTAAGTTACTTCAATGGGGCCACTGCCACTGCATATATTGATCTAGAAATCAAACTGCATTTAAATATCTGCAGTGGATTCAGCTTTTGAATTGAATTTACCAACATGCTTTGCAGTTTAACAAAGGGACCGTCTGTGCCAAATTTTAGAACTTGGAGACGATAGTTGTCTTGTGAAATTATTTTTCATGTGTACACAGCTGAGTGTGTCAGCCATGGGGAACTTTTGACACCCAGTGTGAGTGTCGGAGACTTCCCAGTGAGGTGCAGTAAAGGATGGATGTAGGGTAGAGCTCTCTGCACTTTCCACGACTGTTAAAGTTCAGGGTCTTGTCTGCTGTATTCTCTTGGGTGCAGCAGTGCTAGTCACTCCCAGAAGCGGTCTGAGTGTTTTACATTTTACCACACAGTCCAACATCTAGCTATACAAGTGTAACAATAGTATACCCTTGTAATCTGAACTGGATCTTTGTGTCTTTCGCACATGTGTATCTTCAATCAGGCCAAGCAAACACTTAGGGGGAAAAATTTGGTTGTTTGCGCCTCCCGTTAGCACCTTAAGAGGGCGCTAATGGGGCGCAAAGCAACTAGCGTCCGTGCGCGGCGATGTTTGCGCCGCTCGTGAAATTAACTAGACATTTTGCGGTGGCGCTAAACACTACCGCCACGATCTCCTGCGCCGGCAGATCGTGACATCAGTCGAGTGCGCAACGCCCCGGTAGCGCCCCGGACCGGATATTGAGTGGCGCCCCCTGCCTTACCGCCTGCCGCTAGCAACGACAGGTTGAGGGAAGCGTTTTGCAGTCAGAAAGGGACTGGGGGAGCGCTATTTAAAGGCGACGGCTTCCTGCCTTTTTTTGTTGGTGACATTTTTGCACCACGCACTCTGTGAGAGAGAGAGAGAGAGAGAGACTTCTGGAGAGATTCAACGCTGTGTGAAGGGGTTTTGGGTACTGAGCAGCACTTTGCAGGTTTATTTTGATTTGCCCTTCCTTGCTTCACCGGCGCTCTGAGGTAGCGCCTCTCTCCTCGGCCTTTGCGCCTTAAGACAGGTGTGAAATGCCTGATTTAGCGCTCCAATCACCTCCAGGGGCGATAAAAGCCAAGTTTGCCGTCGGAGGTGATAATTAGCGCCAGGCGCTAAACTTTGCGCACAGCCGATAATGGCGCCCCAAACGGGGCGATACTGAATTTTTCCGCCTTAGTGAGCAGAGGCCACATATGAATGATTAAAATGCTTTATTTCACAGCACGCTAACATATGGATCAATAGTTATGATCTGATTCCCTTATTTCAGTTATGAAAATGCTATGCTTCCCCAAAGCAGTGAGTCACCTTACTTGACTTAAACAAAATAACTTTGAACTGCCCACTTCTAAGTTTCTTGTAGTTTTCTGTTTCAAATACCTGCCTGACTGCCTGTGTCTCTCTGTTTCTGTAGTTCCCTCTGTTCACAACCAGAAAGGGATCCGAGACTTTCTGAAGCAATGGGTGTGAGGTGTTCAATTTGAGGGCGGCTATGGATGGGTCCGCCATGCCGCATGACTGCCTGGCAAAGCTAAGGGTGGTCAGTCCTGAGCTCAGTTACATTGGAGCACTTCTTAGTTGAGTTTTTAAGGTCAGGCATCAGTTCTCTCAGGAGTGCTTGAAAACATTAAACTCTAGTCTACAGCAGTCTGTGTCCTCTGGATTAACCAGGTTGGGGAACCAGCAGCAGGGGAATGGCAGGAATTGGCATGATAATATAATATCCTCTCAGGTTAATGGTACATTCATAGCTCCCTGCCACCCCACTCAAATGTCTACAAGATAGTTTTCCAATGTGCAAGTCCTGACTGCCATTTCATCTGTGCATCTTTACTTGCAGTGCTAACTTCAGCCCCAGCAGAAGAGGTGACTTGGACACCTTTATTCCCTTGCAGCAAATATCCACCTCACTTTTTCATCCCTCAGGGAGATCACTTAGAAGGAGCACAAGGTTAGGAAGTAAACATGGTGTAGCTATATGATGGAGAACCATGGGGCTAATGAGAGTGAGGAACTTAAAGTAAATAATGGCTCAGAAATTCATGTCGGGGGGCTTCCCGCGGGTGCAAGCCCCCGACCTACACTTACCTAGCGCGCCGGCAGTTGAGGCCTGGGCCTGCGTGGATTTCTTCTCTGTGGCCCGGTCCAGCTCCCGGCGCGCTGTGCTTGCGTGATCCAGCGGCGTACTTAGTGCGATGCGTCGGCTGGGATCACGTGAGCACTGGGCAACCAATCGGAGGAGGGAAAAGTCCATTCATGAGTTTGACAGAAAGAACTGTCAAACTCATGAAAACTCTGGGCGCCCAAAACAGTACTTAACCTTAAAATAAATTTGAAAAAAAATCACACTATTTAAATCAACTATAAATAACATTAAATAATTATTTTAAACAATAATTTAAGTTTTTGAAAAAAATAATTTTATAAAAAATCGGGGCTAAAAATACACTTACCTTACTGTAAAGTATTTAAAAATAATAAACCTGTGGAAAAAATGTTCTAATTTTAATTAATTGACCACTTACCTTTTAAAATGAAGTCCTTATGCCTGGTTTTTAGATGTGCAAAAAGTAGTGGCCTTCACGCACGGAAAAACCAGTAAAAAAAAGGAAGTTCAACGTGCACGCGCAGACTCCTGCGCGCACGCGTTCGACCTCTGAACCCCTTGGTTCAGAGGATCGGAAATGCCGGTTTCCCGCGCATGCGTAGTGCATGCAAGAAACCGGCACTTCCATCGGGTCCACGCGTGGGTACTCCGTCCGTACTCACGCGTTGGGACCCGAATTTCTGGGCCATTATCAGTAGAGAAAAAGTATTTGATAAACTAATGGGACTAAAAGCCAACAAATCCCCTGGACCTGATGGCCTACATCCTAGGGTTCTAAAAGAGCTGGCTGCAATGATAGTGGATGCATTGGTTACAATCTTCCAAAATTCTCTAGATGCTAGAATTGTCCCAGTGAATTGGAAGGTAGCAAATATAACTCCGCTATTCCAAGAAAGGAGGGAGAGAGAAAACGGGGAACTACAGGCCAGTTAGCCTGACCTCAGTCGTCGGGAAAATGCTGGAATCCATTGTTAAGGAAGTGGTATCAGGGCACTTAGAAAATCATAACATGATTAGGCAGAGTCAACATGGTTTTATGAAAGGGAAATCGTGTTTGACAAATTTATTAGAGTTTTTTGAGGATGTAACTATCAGGGTAGATAAAGGAGAACCAGTAGATGTAGTATATTTGGATTTCCAAAAGGCATTCGATAAGGTGCCACATAAAAGGTTGCTACACAAGATAAGGGCTCATGGGGTTGTGGGTAATATATTAGCATGGATAGAGGATTGGATAACAGACAGAAAACAGAGAGTGGGGATAAACAGATCATTTTCTGGTTAACAGACTGTAACTAGTGGGGTGCCATAAGGATCAGTGCTTGGGCCTCAGCTATTTACAATCTATATTAATGACTTAGATGAAGGGACTGAGCGCAAGTTTGCTGATGATACAAAGCTAAGTGGGAAAGTAAGCTGTGAAGAGGACGCAAAGAGCCTGTAAAGGGATAGAGACAGGTTAAGTGAGTGGGCAATAAATAAAGTGGCAGATGGAGTATAATGTGGGGAAATGTGAGGTTATTCACTTTGGTAGGAAGAATAGAAAAATAGAATATTTTTAAATGGTGAGAAACTATTAAATGTTGGTGTTCAGAGAGATTTAGGTGTCCTCGTACAAGAAACACAGAAAGCTAGCATGCAGGTACAGCAAGCAATTAGGAAGGCAAATGGCATGTTGGCCTTTATTGCAAGGGCATTAGAGTACAAGAGTAAGGAAGTCTTAGTATCATTGTACAGGGCTTTGGTGAGACCACACCTGGAGTACTATGCACAGTTTTAGTCTCCTAATCTGAAAAAGGACATACATGCCTTCGAGGCGGTGCAACAAAGGTTCACTAGATTGATCCCTGGGATGAAAGAGTTGTCCTATGAGGAAAGATCGAGTAGATTAGGTCTATATTTTCCGGAGTTTAGAAGAATGAGAGGTTATCTTATTGAAACATATAAGATTCTGACGGAGATTGACAGGGCAGATGCTGAGAGGTTGTTTCCCCTGGCTGGAGTGTCTAGAACTAGGGGGCATAGTCTCAGGATAAGGGGTCGACCATTTAAGACTGAGATGAGGAGGAATTTGTCACTCAGAGGGTTGTGAATCTTCGAATTCTGTACCTGAAAGGGCTGTGGATGCGGAGTTGTTGAGTATATTTAAGGCTGAGATCGATAGATTTTTGGACTTTAGGGGAAATCAAGGGATATGGGGATCGGGCGGGAAAGTGGAGTTGATGTCAAAGATCAGCCATGATCTTATTGAATGATGGAGCAGGCTTGAGGGGCTGTATGGCCTACGCCTGCTCCTAACTCTTAAGTTCTTAGGTTATATTATACATTATTATTATACATTATTATTATACATTATTAACCCCACCACCCACCTCCCCTGCCTCACCTCAGTCATACAATTTCCTGAGAGAGGCCTCAGGAACTGTATGCTTTGGTAATCTGTTCCAGAGGCCAATGGCTTTCTGTGAAAAGATATACTTCATAACACCTAACCAAACTCCTTGCTTATGTATTTTATACATATGTCGTCTTGTTGTTCCATCTCAAATAGATCATCTAACTGAAAAGAATCTATTCCCTTTATCATTTAAAAACTCTCATTCATATCTCCAATAAACCTTGTATCTCTAATAAAAGTAGATTCAAGTTACTAAGTCTATATTGATAACTAAAAGCCCTTAGACTGGGTACCTTTTTGGTCTCCCTTCTCTGTACTTTCTCCAGGGCCTCAATATCGCCTTCCCTGTATGGGGACCAAAATTGGGCACAGTACTCCAAGCATAAGTGCACCAACACCTTGAATAGCATTCTTAGTTTTATATTGTACTGTCCTAGCAATGCAATTTATTTGCCTTCCGAATGGTCTTGTTGCACTGCTGTGGACCTTTCCCCTCTTGCTCTGTGCCTCTTTAGTAGGAACCTTTGTAAGTTATACAGCTGTCTGCGTATCCAAATGCATAATACTGCACTTTATCCCACTGCACTTTATCTTTACACGCGGCTTGTCCCCTTAAACTTATCTAAATCATCCTGTAATCTATTTATTTCATCTAGATTCTCAACTCCTGTGCAAAACTGTGAATGGTTCCATTAATGCCCTATCCAAATTATTAATGAAAATAATGAACAGCACTGGTCCAATCATAGAGCCATGAGGAACTTCAGTGGTGACCTGGCCCCTTGCAGATCTATGCTTTCAACTTGATGAAAACTCTCTGCCGACAGGATTATAACCAATTTTCTATCCAGCATAATATCTGACCATTAATCCCACCTGATGAACTCTTTCGCAATAGCCTTCTATGCAGTATTTCATCAACGGCTTTCTGGAAATCAAGATTGCATTTACTAGATTGTCATCATTCACTAATTTGGTCACTCCCTCAAAATACTCAATTAGGTTAGTGAGGCAGAAGTTCCATTTCCTAAATCCATGCTGGGACTCTCCAATTCTTGCCGACCTCTCAATGATAATAAATCACATTCCTTATAATGCCTTCCAGCATCTTCCCTGCAGCTAATGTTTCACTCATTATTAGATGCTGATGTACACCTGAACTCAATTAATAGAAAACAATATGTGAATGAGGATTGAGTATTTGTGGAAGGACGTCTCCACATGGGTGAGCAAAGGAAGTCATTAAAATAGTAACAGTATTACATTGTTTGATAATTGCAGCAGTCTCTGCTTCTTATTCAGCAGCTAATTCTGCTTGTCACCTTATTCGCCAGCTTCTAGCTACCTTACTTCTCCTGATTGATGTTTCATTAGGATCCTGTGGGCGTACCTCACTATTTACATTTTCTGAAGGAGGAGTCCTAAGATCAGAGAAGACATGAAAGATTGCAGGGGAAGGTTGTGATGGACACAACAGCCAACAATATTCCTAGTGCACTGGACTGGCCGATACAGGGAAACTCCGTCAATCAGTCTAAACAACTGAATCACTGCTTGAAGGTGTGTTTCACTTTGAGTTTGGTAGTTGTTTGCGCAGCATGATACATCTTCTGCTCTCTTCTCATTGGATACTGCAGAGGTGTTTTGATGAATGCCGCACAGCATATCTCTAATCCCCCAAAAGCCACCATTGGGCTCTTCTTGGCCTTTCAATTAAGGTTGGCATGGTTGACTGCTGCAGAATGAATGAATCATGGGAACTAACAGGGAAACGTGCACTGACATGCATGATTCTGCTCCTGTGGTCACAGATGACCTGTACACTGATGGATTGGTAGCACTTTCTAATCATGAATGGCATAATGTTTGGTCTAGGGGGGTGTATTGTTACAATTGCAGTCAATGATGGCCTCCTATTGTGAAAATCCCACCAGAGAGTAGAAATGGAGGCCTTTTTCTTGGTGTTGGCTGTTGATCATATAGTAGGTTGAAATCTCTGGTCCTAGGAACTAATGTGTCAGTTACCTACTTGATATAATTGTGAACTAAAGGTTGGGCAATGTGACTGAGATCGCCCACACTTGGCTGAAAGGAACCTGCCGCATTAATTTACCTGTAACATAAATGGTCATTACAGAGCCCTTCCTGTGCTGTAACTGACTGCAGGGGTTTGCACAGTTGAGTGTTAGCTTCCTTCAGGAATCAAAGTCTGTATTGCCAAGTCTCTTCAGATATGTTAACATACAAGACCCTGGCCATGCATACCTGAGTGTCAGCAGGGACCATGTAAGATGCAATCTTTCATGTCTTCTCTGATCTTAGGACTCCGCCTTCAGAAAATGTAAATAATGAGGTACGCCCACAGGAATACCCATACCTGGATTAGATAGCTGTCTAACAACAATGGAGGTAGTATCACATTTAGGAAGATATCATGGGATGTACATCTAATTCCAGTAACTTCTGTTGTGCTACAAGATGAAGATTGTGAAGAAACAAACTCCCAGAATGCAGCTTAAACACCATGCTCCTTTAAAAACAAGGACCCAACTAATTGAAATAGGCATTCAGCCTATGAGGTACTGCTCCTGCCTCCCAAACACAATGGGCCAGTAATTCCGGTCCCAACGCGTGAGTACGGACGGGGCACTCACGCGTGGGCCCGTTGGAAGTGCCGGATTTCAGCATGCACAGCGCATGCGCGGGAAACCGGCATTTCCTGTCCTCTGAACCAAGGGGTTCAGAGGACGAACGCGTGCGCGCAGAAGTCTGCGCGTGCGCGCTGAAATTCCTTTTTTTCCACAGGTTTGCGCGTGTGTAAGGGCCTCTCCTTGTAAAAAGATGTAAGGACTTCATTCTTTAAGGTAAGTGGTCTATTACTTAAAATTATAACATTTTTTCCACAGCTTTATTGTTTTTAAGGACTTTACAGTAAGGTAAGTGTAGTTTTAGACCCGATTTAAAAAAAAAATATTTTTTTCAAAAATGTGATTAATTGTTTAAAATAGTTTTTTAAAGTTATTTATAGTTTATTTAATTATTGGGATGTTTTTTAAAATGTTATTTAAAGTTAAACTAGTCTTTTGGGCGCCCATAGTTTTCATGAGTTTGACAGTTCTTACTATCAAACTCATGAATGAAGTTTCCCCTCCCCTGATTGGCTGCACAGTGCTCACCTGATCCCAGCCAGCACATCGCACTAACTACGCCGCTGGATCAGGCAAGCACAGCGCGCTGACAGCTGAACCGGGCCAGTGACAGGAATTCCAAGCAGGCCCAGGCTTCAGATGTCGGCGCGCCGGGTGAGTGCACATCGGGGGCTTGCACGCGCGGCAAGCCCCCGATCCTAATTTCTGGGCCATTATTGAGTAGTCCCCTCATTAAATGGAAATCGCTGGATGCAGTGAGAATTGTGGACGTTCAGTGCTCAGGCTCCAAGTATAGGGCAAGCATCATAACTACACATCGAGCTCAGAGGCCAGCACAGGGCTCCACTCCCACCAATGATGTCCCCGCACCCAATTGGTGCCCCACATCCTGTTAATGGCCCTACCATATCAATGCTAAACAGATACACATACAACTGTCTCCTTAATTTCCTGTGATTCGTTTCCTTCAATGGTTTTTATACCTCCCAATCCTTGAGCCAATTCAGAAAAATTCATAATAAATTCAGGTTGTCTTTCTGTCTTTAATGTAGTGATATTTACATATAGAGAGTTGGTTTTGTGAAAGGAATGTGGGTGGGATTACCTGGAATTAATCAATGTGTCACGAATGATACTGTACAGCTCATCAACATCTTCCTGTATAGTACAGCAGATAGTCAATGGTCTGAAGGAGAGGAATTCTGACACAGCCTGGTAATAACATGCACATAAATCCTCAGCAAAGCCAGAATACTGGTACAGCGTGGTACATGTGCAGTCAGGGAATATGACTGCCTGATTAATAAGCTGCTGTGCTATCAGAAAGCTGGTCGAGATCCAGAATGGGACACAAGTGGAAAATTTCTAGTTATGCTAATAGTATATCTATGTATTCTAATGGCTGCTGAAGATTTCATCTCAATGCATTTAACTGGGGACAGGGATATTTTCATTCTCTTGGGGGGAAAATTCAGTTGTTTGCGCCTCCCTTTAGCACCTTAAGAGGGTGCTAATGGGGCGCAGCGATGTTTGCGCCGCTCGCGAAATTAACTAGACATTTTGCAGCGGCGCAAAACACTACTGCCACGATCTCCTGCGCTGGCAGATTGTGACGTCAGTCGAGTGCGCAATGCCCCGTTAGCGCCCCGGACCGGATATTGAGTGGCGCCCCCTGCCGTACCGCCTGCCGCCAGCAACGACAGGTTGAGGGGAGCATTATGCTGTCAGAAAGCGACTAGGGGAGCGCTATTTAAAGGCGACCACTTCCTGCCTTTTTTTGTCGGTGACATTTTTGCACCACGCATTCTGAGAGAGAGAGAGAGACTTCTGGAGAGATTCAATGCTGTGTGAAGGAGTTTTGAGCACTGAGCAGCACTTTGCAGGTTGGTTTTGATTTGCCCTTCCTTGCTTCGCCAGCGCTCTGAGGTAGCGCCTCGCTCCTTGGCCTTTGCGCCTTAAGACAGGTGTGAAGCGCCTGACTTAGCGCTCCAATCACCTACAGGGGCGATAAAAGCCAATGTTGCTGTCGGAGGCGATAATTAGCGCCAGGCACTAAACTTTGCGCACGGTCGATAATGGCGCCCCAAATGGGGCGATACTGAATTTTTCCCCCTTGATGTTTTGGTGACAGGAAATTTAAAGAATGCTGAACCTTTTATCTTCTGTTTTTATAACATGAGAATATTAGTTCCATATTTATTCAACCCAGTTTGCAGTATTTTAGCTCCACCCCCTAATAATCCTTCCTCCTTGTTCTCCGAACAGCTAGATGCTGATTCAATACAATGAGATTGAATGGTAGCGCCCCAAGGGAGAAGCGGGGCGCTACTGGAAGTGTCCCGCCTCCCTCTTGGGGCGCTGTGAGTGAATATCACAGCGCTACGTGCTGCGGTACTTCAGGGCTTCCTCCCCTTCTTAAAGTGGAGGGGCCTTGCACAGCGCGACCCGCGGCCCAGCTGGGCCACCAGGGATCGGGAGTGCCGGCAAAAGAGCCCGGCACTCAAGAGAAGTGCTGGGCTCACTGAGCGCAGCCGGCACTCTTTGGGGCGGTGGGGGGGGGGGGGTGCTCAGGAGGCCGGGGACGGCTTCGGAGGCAGGTGCTGGCAGGCGGCCAACAACAAAAATGGCCACCCACACCTCGCCTTTAATTAGCGCCGCCCCAGCAGCAGGTAGGCCCCCCTGATCCCGTCGGACATAGCATCCAGCGGTAAGTCAGGGTGGTGCTACCGAAGATCATGGCCGGGGCACGAGCGGGGCACTGCGCACGGTGATGATGTCATCACCCGCGGTGCAGGGCGCTAACGGTTACCGCCGCCACTAACCTCCCGCTGAATTTTGCGGGAGGTGTTGGCAGCGCCGTGCCCAGACGCTAGTTGCTTTGCGCCCATTAGCGCCCTAGGGCCCTAACGGGAGGCGCAAAGCAACCGAATTTCTCCCCCAAAATGTATCTTACAACACTTTCCCACACAGACTCTCCATTTTCGCCTTCTTCTGTACTGTTATTCAGAGATAACAAGTCATCATAAATTTGGCTGATTCAGTTAAATTGATTAATTTTATTTAAATAATTTATAGATAATTAAGAGCAGCGACATTTTGAATTTTCAAAGTTTACTGTGATTCGGCTATAATATTTGGGATGCAATGCATGACAAGCTCCAGCCAGCCTGCTACAAATCACTTTAATTGCATCTTTTATTTATTTTAGAACATGTACAATAAAAAATTGCAGCCACCATTTATAGTATCATGGTCCTCTACATTGATGTATCATATCAGTGAAAGTCTAAACCAAATTACATTACACCCCATTAAGCATCTCAACCAGTGCACTCAATGCTCTGATGAGGTAACATGAGTAAGCGCCCTGCAATGGGGCCACAAATCTTCAGGTTATAACATCCATGGGAGCCATGCATGCTGGTCACCTTCTACATGAACAATACTTGGTTTAAAATAAAAGCAGAAAATGTTGGAAATACTCAGCAGGTCAGGCAACAACTGTGGAGAGAGAAACAGAGTTAACGTCTCAGGTCGATGACCCTTCGAAGGGTATTTTGCTTTTATAATACTTGGTTTAATGCGTCTTTGACCCTGTAATTTTGTCTCACATTTGTTAAAACATCCATGCGAGTGTGGCACCATTGATCACAAATACAAGAAGGAAATACAAAGCCAGGGGATGGCATTCATAATCTGATCGAATCCCCTAATTCAATACTGTAAGTATAGAGAAAAGGCAAGAAGCAATATAAAGCTACTTTTATATTGGCCTTAGATCATCAGCTCCCATAACCCAAGTCTCAGAAAGCCAGTGTAAAAATAAATCTCCTGGACATTTACGACCTGCAGCGAGGAAGACTCATTTTCTTTCTAGGTTTTCCTGACTGTTGAGGGTCTTTCTGCTCTGGTGACAGCAGTGTGCTTTGGTGGTGATGTCATGAAATGTCATAACATGGCCATGCCCTTCTGCTGCCATTCTTTCTGGAGTGAGAACATAAGAACATAAGAAATAGGAGCAGGAATAGGCCACTTGGCCCCTCGAGCCTGCTCTGCCATTCAATAAGATCATGGCTGATCTTGGGCTCAAAGCCACTTCCCAGCCCGCTCCCCATAACCCTTCACTCCCTTATCTTGCAAAAATCTGTCTATCTCCACTTTAAATGTATTTAATGACCCAGCCTCCACGGCTCTCTGGGGCAGAGAATTCCACAGATTTACGACCCTCTGAGAGAAGAAGTTCCTCCTCATCTCAGTTCTACAAGGGCGACCCTTTATTCTGAGACGGTGCCCCCGAGTTCTAGATTTTCCCATGAGGGGAAACATCCTCTCTGCATCTACCCTGTCGAGCCCGCTCAGTATCTTATATGTTTCAATAAGATCACCTCTCATTCTTCTAAATTCCAATGAGTATAGGCCCAGCCTGCTCAACCTTTCCTCATAAGTCAAACCCCTCATCTCTGGAATTAACCTAGTGAATTGTCTCTGAACTGCCTCCAATGCAAGTATATCCTTCCTTAAATAAGGAGACCAAAACTTTACGCAGTACTCAAAGTGTGGTCTCACCAATACCTTGTACAGTTGTAGCAGGACTTCCCTGCTTTTATGCTCCAACCCCCTTGAAATAAGGGCCAACATTCCATTTGCCTTTTTGATTACTTGCTGTACCTGCATGCTAACTTTTTGTGTTTCATGTACAAGGACCCCCAGGTCCCCCTGAACTATAGCATTTTGTAATCGCTCTCCATTTAAATAATAGTTTGCTTTTTTTATTATTCCTGCCAAAGTGGATAACCTCGCAGTTTTCCACATTATATTCCATCTGCCAAATATTTGCCAACTCACCTAGCCTGTCTATATCCCTTTGCAGATTCTTTGAGTCCTCTGCACAACTTGCTTTCCCACCCATCTTTGTATCAGCCCCAAACTTGGCTACATTACACTCGATTCCTTCATCCAAGTTATTAATGTAGATTGTAAATAGTTGGGGCCCCAGCACCGATCCTTGTGGCACCCCACTAGTTACCGTTTGCCAACTGGAAAATTACCCATTTATCCCGACTCTCTGCTTTCTGTTAATTAGCCAATTCTCTATCCATGCTAATATATTACCCCCAACTCCATGAACTCTTATCTTATGCAGTAACCTTTTATGTGGCAGCTTATCGAATGCCTTCTGGAAATCCAAATACACCACATCCACTGGCTCACCCTTGTCCACCCTGATTGTTACATCCTCAAAGAACTCCAGCAAATTTGTTAAACATGATTTCCCTTTCCTAAAACCATGCTGACTCTGTTTGACTGCAGTATGTTTTTCTAAATGCCCTGCTACTGCATCCTTAATGAAGGACTCCAGCATTTTCCCAACGACAGATGTTAGGCTAACTGGTCTATAGTTTCCTGCTTTGGGTCTCCCTCCTTTCTTAAATAGGGGTGTTACATTAGTGGTTTTCCAATCTGCTGGGACCTCTCCAGAGTCCAGGGAATTTTGGTATATTGTAACCAATGCATCCACTATCTCTGCGTCCACTTCTTTTAAGACCCTGGAATGCAGGCCATCTGGTCCAGGGGACTTGTCGTCTTTTAGTCCCATTATTTTACCGAGTACTATTTCCTTAGTGATAGTGATTGTCATTAGTTCCCCACTCCCTGTGGCCCCTTGATTATCCATTATTGGGATGTTGTTAGTGTCTTCTACAGTGAAGACAGGTGCAAAATATTTGTTCAGAGCCTCTGCCATTTCCCTGTTCCCTATTATTAATTCCCCAGTCTCATCTTCTAAGGGACCAATGTTTACTTTAGCTACCCTCTTCCTTTTTATATACCTGTAGAAGCTCTTACTATCTGTTTTAATGCTTCTTGCCAGCTTACTCTCATAATTCACCTCTCTCTTTATTATTTTTTTAGTCATCGTTTGCTGGTTTTTAAAAATTTCCCAATCCTCTGGTCTCCCACCAATCTTGGCAACATTGTATGCCTTTGTTTTCAATTTGATACCATCCTTTACTTCCTTAGTTAGTATAGTAATCTGGGATGTAATGTTTAAGTTATCCACCAGATGGAGCCAAAGAGTAAGGTTCCACATTCACCAGTATTTAAGGTAATGGGTCATGTACTCAATGTCCTGGTACACCAGTTATTAAGGTAACTTGCATTATGGGTATGACTCAGAGGTTCTTCCTCCATCTTGCCATCGTGCAGTAAGAAATTGTGTGTTTTGCCTGCAGCCTGTAAGAGCTATGTCTCTCTGCTACACCGTGTAATAAACAGTTGGGTTTTGTTCCTAAGAACTCGCTTCTCTCAGTTTCTGACCTTACTACTCGGATATCACATATTGGCGATGAGGATCAACAGATCACATCTTGAAGAAGAAAAAAAATCAGAGCACTGAATAGAGGATCATGGCTGCTATGGTAGGAAAGATCTCTGCTTTTGATGTTCAGACACAGGCCTGGGATGAATACTGCGAGGTGCTGATGCATTTCTTTGAAGCAAATGATATAGATGATGTCAGAAAAAGGAAAGCTATTTTGCTCACTTCCGTGGGAAGTCAGACGTATAGTTTAATGAGAAACTTATGCAGTCCTGAAAAGCCTGGAGACATAACATTTGCTAACTTAGTGACCTTGCTGAAGAACCATTTCAATCCCAGACCGAGTGAGATTGTACAGCGTTTCAAATTTAATTCACGGAACAAGAAACCGGGAGAGACTGTATTGGATTATGTAGCGGTGTTGCGAAAATTGGCACACGATTGCAATTACGGGAACAACCTGAAAGACATGCTGAGAGATAGGCTAGTTTGCGGGATAATGGATGATTGAATGCAGAGGAGATTATTGTCCGAGACTGGGCTTACATATGAAAAAGCGTTGGAACTTGCTCAAGCCATAGAGACAGCGAACCGAGATGTAAAAGAAATACAAGGTTCCGGCTGGGCTACTACAAAGCAAGTTGCAAGTCAGGTTGCTGTGCACAATTAAAATATGCGTCAGGAACCACAACGTGAGCATGTAAAGGCGTGTTATAGATGCAATGGCGATCACCTGGCGAGGGAATGCAGGTTTCTGGAGGAAAAGTGCCACAATGTGGGAAAAAGGGACACATAAAACGTGCATGCAGGGCAAAAGCAATCGTGGAGGAATCCAAACCAAAAGGGGGAGGAAAGCAAAACCTAGGAAGAGAAGTGAAAAAACAGGGAGCACATCACATCACTGGAGAAGCTGAGAAAGAAGACGACATGTTCATAATGCATAGTATGGTAGAGAACATTCCAAAAGTGGATCCTATCACTTTGCAACTGACAATAAATGACTCTAAGGTCAACTTTGAAGTGGATACTGGATGCGGCGTAACCATAATGAACAGGGAGGAGTACTCAAAATTGTGGAACCGTGCAAAAGTTCCAGAGTTAAAGTCTTGCTCTATGCAGCTTAAAACATATACCGGTGAACGAGTGGTGACATTGGGTACAGCCACTGTAACTGTGCAACACAGGGAAACCGTGGAACAGTTAGAGCGGGGCTGGATACAAGAACTTAAATTAGATTGGGGATCAATAAATCAAATAGAGGGAGGCAAACAATTGTCTTTGCAAGAAGTGTTGATTGAACATGAGAACGTGTTCAAGGAAGAACTTGGTACATTTAATGGCCCCCCAGCTAAGATTTATGTAGACAAGGAGGCACTGCCAAGGTTTTTTAAACAACGACCTGTGCCGTATGCCATGAAACCAAAGGTAGAGGCTGAGCTTGACCGTCTTTTGAGAGAGAACATTCTGGAACCCGTGAAATGTTCAGAATGAGCAGCTCCCATTGTACCTGTTTTAAAACCGGACAATTCGGTAAGACTCTGTGGAGATTATAAATTGACAGTAAATAGGGTGTCTCAACTAGAACAGTATCCTATTCCTAAAACTGAGGATCTCTTTGCAAACCTGGCTGGAGGGAAGAAATTCACGAAGCTGGATATGAGTCATGCATACTTGCAGATTACACTAGATGAGGAATCCAAGAAGTATGTAACCATAAATACACACAAGGGTTTGTTTACCTATAACCGCTTACCATTCAGTGTCTCATCTAGTCCAGCTATTTTCCAGAGGACTATCGAGGGTGTACTGCAAGGGATCCCACATGTTTCAATCTATCTGGATGACATTCTGGTGACGGGAAGAACCGACCAGGAGCATCTGAGCACTCTGAGAGAGGTACTACAAAGATTGGATAAGGCTGGGTTACGGCTCAAGAGGAGTAAGCGCACTTTCCTGGGGGATGAGGCCGTGTTCCTAGGACACAGAGTGGATGCCACCGGGCTCCATCCAATCAAAGAGAAGGTACAAGCACTGCAGGAGGCCCCAGCTCCTACCAATGTGACTGAGTTAAAAGCTTACCTGGGACTGCTAAACTATTATAACAGATTTTTACCAAACTTGGCAACAGTGTCAGCACCTCTTCACAAACTTCTGCGCAAGGAGACACAGTGGCAGTGGGAAGAGGAACAGAGAGTTTCCTTTGAACAGTCCAAGAAACTGATGCTGTCCTCGGATGTGCTGGTTCACTGCAATGCAGAGAAAGACGTCATTCTCTCTTGTGATGCTTCACCTTACGGGGTAGGGGTGGTTCTTTCACACAGTTTGGAAGATGGAACAGAAAGACCAATAGGGTTTATGTCTCGAACTCTGACACCAGCGGAAAAGAACTATTCCCAGTTAGATAAAGAGGGGTTAGCAGTAATGTTAGGGTTACAGAGGTTTCACAAGTACATATATGGCAGGAAATTCACCATATGCACCGATCATAAACCTCTTCTATCTCTTTTTAATGAAATGAAAGCAGTACCACAGATGGTGTCACCCCAGATCCAGAGGTGGGCAGTGACGTTGAGGGCATATGAGTATGTCATCATTTACAAGGCGGGCAAGTACCATGGGAACGCAAATGCCTTGAGCCATCTTCCACTGCCAGGTACATCTATCCGTGCAGCTCCAGAGGACAGAGTTTTGATGTTGGAGGACACGGACATGGCAATTGTGACCGCTGAACAAGTAAGGACTTGGACCGGTAAAGATCCAGTACTGTCTAGAGTCTGAGAATATGTGATGAGGGGTTGGCCACAGCATCCGGAAGGGACTGATTTCACACCTTACAGTGTCAGGAAGACAGAGCTGAGTGTGCAGGATGGTTGCTTGTTGTGGGGAGCACGAGTGATTATTCCACAGCCAGCACGACAGTCTATCCTAGGGCAACTACATCAGTGTCATCCTGGAGTTTCGCGTATGAAAGCCTTGGCAAGGAGTTACTTGTGGTGGCCAAAGCTAGATGAGGAGATAGAAAATCTAGTCAAGACATGCAGCACTTGTCAAGTACACAGGAAGGCACCAGCAGCGGCTCCTCTCCACCCCTGGGAGTGGCTGGATAAACCATGGAGAAGATTACACGTAGATTATGCGGGTCCATTCATGGGAAAGATGTTCCTCATAATCATTGATGCCCATTCCAAATGGATGGATGTTTATCCTGTAAATTCTGCTTCATCTACTGTTACTATAGACTGCCTGCGTAGACGTTTTAGTAATCAAGGGCTACCGGAGATCGTAGTAAGTGACAATGCCATGTGTTTTGTGAGTACAGAAACAAAAGAATTAATGAGAAACAATGGCATAGTGCACGTGACCTCAGCTCCATATCATCCGTCTTCAAATGGACTTGCGGAGAGAGCCGTACAAACATTTAAGGAGATGATGAAAAAAAATGCGGAAGGGAGTTTGGCAACCAAGGTGTCATGAGTTCTGTTCAGCGGCAGAATAACACCTCAATCTACCACAGGACTCTCTCCTGCTGAGCTGTTGTTAGGACGTCGACTACGCTCCACTCTTGACCTGGTTCACCCAGACCTAAAAAGGAAGGTGGAAAACCGACAAATCAAACAAAAGGAGAACCATGACAGAAGGACAAAGAGCCATAGTTTTGGAGAAGGAGATGCGGTTCTTACCAGGAATTTCAGTTATGGTCTGTGGTGATTATTCTTGTTTTATAAGAAGCATTGTAATTGGTTGCCTGTTTTCCTGCCTTGAGATCTATGCTGTAAACTTATTGGTTAGTTGATTCCATGTGACCTGTGGTGGCCATCTTAAATTCAGTTTTCTACAGTGGTTGAGACTGGGTGCTCAACATGTACTTGCTGGTTTTTTAAGGTTAATAAAGCCTAGCTTTTGAAAGGCAATCTACTCTTTATTTGTGAAATTAATTCTCCTAGGTAATACGTATACTGATATACGCCTATCCGTTCTGCCTAATCTCTGTGCGGACATTTTGATTGGTCATGATGTGCTTCAATTACATGAGTCCCTCAGTCTTTCTTTCGGAGGAACCAAGCCACCTTTGTCTATTTGTGGATTAACTTCTTTATTCATTTCTCCATTATCACTTTTTTCCAATTTGATGCCGGACTGTAAGCCAATTGCTACCAAGTCAAGAAGGTATAGCAGTCAGGATAAAGAATTTATTAATTCTGAAGTTCAACGTCTTTTATCGGAAGGAATCATTGAACCTAGTTTTTCGCCCTGGCGGGCACAGGTAGTTGTCACCACTAATGAGAGACATAAGAAGCGAATGGTGATAGACTACTCTCAAACTATTAACAGGTATACTCAATTAGATGCGTACCCCCTGCATAAGATTGATGAGCTTATCAATAAAGTATCTCAATATAAGGTTTTTAGCACTATTGACCTAAAGAGTGCTTATCATCAGATTCCTATCGCCTGTTTTCAACGGGCAATGGATGCTTTTATAAGTGATAACTCTCTCTCTCTGACACCTTCTCATATTTAGATGACATCACGGTGTGTGGCAAATCAAGCGTGGAGCACGATTTTAATCTAGAAAGATTCCTTCAAGTTGCGGAAAAAGTTGGCTTAACTTTCAATAAAGAGAAGTGTATCTTTTCGACCACCGGGGTAAATTTACTGGGGTATATTATCTCGGGAAACAAGATTAAACCAGATCCAGAACGGCTGCGACCACTGATTGAGTTACCTTGCCCTACTAATTCTAAGGCCTTGCAACGAGTTGTTGGACTGTTTTCTTATTATTCTAATTGGATTGCAAACTTCTCACAGAAGATCCAGCCCCTTATTCGGGTTACGACATATCCTCTATCATGGGAGGCCGGGATGTGTTTTGATAATCTTAAAAAGGATATCCTTGGAGCAGTTGTGCATTCTATTGATGAGCAGGTTCCCTTTGTGATTGAGACGGACGCTTCCGATTTTGCAATTGGGGCTACCCTGAACCAAAATGGAAGACCTGTGGCCTTTTTCTCACGTACTCTGAGCAATAGTGAGCAGAGACATTCATCAATAGAGAAAGAGGCGTACGCAATAGTAGAAGCACTGCGTAAATGGAGACATTATTTATCTGGGCGACATTTTACGTTAGTAACTGACCAAAAATCTGTGTCCTTCATGTTTGATGTCAAACATTTCGGAAAGATTAAGAATGATAAAATAATGAGGTGGAGGATCGAGTTGGCATGCTATCATTTCGATATAGTCTATCATCCGGGGAAGGATAATGTTGTCGCTGATGCGCTGTCGAGGGCTTATTGTTCTGTGCTTCACGGAGATACACTTATTAATCTTCATAATGCTTTGTGCCATCCTGGTGTTACGAGGATGATACACTTCGTACGCAGTAAGAATTTGCCCTTTTCAGTTGAAGACGTCAAGCGGATGACTTCGTCATGCTCTGTCTGCGCCCGGTGTAAACCGAATTTCTTTAAGCCTCAACGAGCTCATCTTATAAAGGCTACTTCTCCCTTTGAACGCCTGAGCGTTGATTTTAAGGGGCCTCTTCCTTCAACTACTCAAAATCGATATATATTTACTGTTGTGGATGAGTTTTCAAGGTTCCCTTTTGCTTTTCCTTGTGCAGATGTATCAGCTGCTACAGTTATTAAATGTCTGACTCAACTTTTTGTCATCTTTGGGATGCCTGCGTATATCCATTCAGATCAGGGAAGTTCTTTTATGTCTTCCCAGTTGAAGGAATACCTCCAGAGTCGGGGAATTTCTACTAGCAGAACTACCCCATATAATCCCCAGGGTAATGGACAGTGCGAACGATACAATGGGGTGATCTGGAAGGCAGTTATGTTGGCTTTGACATCCCGGAACCTTAAGAATACACAGTGGGAAATGGTACTGCCTGATGCCCTGCATTCCATTAGATCATTGCTTTCAACGGCTACTAATGTGACCCCCCATGAAAGGCTCTTCAACTATCCGCGGAGATCCACTACGGGATATTCGGTACCTTCATGGCTTACTATGCAGGGACCTGTGCTGCTCCGACGCCATGTTAGACTGTCAAAGTGTGATCCTTTAGTGGAGGAGGTGGAGCTATTGGAGGCAAATTCCCAATATGCTCACATTCGATTCCAAGATGGGAAAGAAAGTACGGTTTCAGTTAAAGATTTAGCTCCTTGTGGTGGCCAGCCCTCTTCTGAGGACATTAACAATAGCCATAATTCAGATAATGTTGATGTCGTCACAGATACTACAAACATTTCCAATCCTATTGTAGACACTTACAATTCTCTTAGTCTGCCCCCGATGGATGTTCATGACCCTCCCAGTCTATCTTCTAATGGGACTTCCAATCCGGAAACCGTTGATAATCGGGATATTGATAGCCTCCCTGCAGAAGATATTTCTGTGTCTCCTGGTGTGGGAGGGCAAGGAACTCCATCAAGGCTAAGAAGGTCGACACGAACAAGATATCCGGTCGACCGATTAAAATGGACTTTTAAAATAATTAATAAATTAATAGTAAAATTTTAAAATTGTTGAAGGCATTATACATGTATTGCTCTAGTCATAAATAACTAATTGTAAACTGTAAAGGCTACCTAGGTTGAAGTATATTTTAAAAGGAGGGGTGAATGTGGTGATTATTCTTGTTTTATAAGAAGCATTGTAATTGGTTGCCTGTTTTCCTGCCTTGAGATATATGCTGTAAACTTATTGGTTAGTTGATTCCATGTGACCTGTGGTGGCCATCTTAAATTAAGTTTTCTACAGTGGTTGAGACTGGGTGCTCAACATGTACTTGCTGGTTTTTTAAGGTTAATAAAGCCTAGCTTTTGAAAGGCAATCTACTCTTTATTTCATGGTCCAAAATGGATTCCTGGCGTCATAGACTCAATGACTGGTCCAGTATCATATACGGTCATGGTGGGAACTGGTCAGGTAGTACACAGACATGTAGATCAGATACTGACCAGACGAGGGGAAATCGAAATGGAGGTTCCAGAGGAGATGTCAGAGGACAAGTTGGCCCCCAGTTATCCAAATGCATCGGTGGTACCACCACCACGAACAGAGCCAGTTCCACCTGGACCCCTTCGTCAAGAGGAAACCATTGTAGCAGAGTCAGATACTCTGAGTACTGCTCAGGAGCAGCAGGTGGCTCTACCACAACCAAGCAGGGACTTGACTGTAAGATGTTCACCAAGGTCTCAGAAGCCGCCAGAGAGATTGATAACGACCTGCTAGATTCGTTCAGTATGGACTATCATTAAAGGAGTTTCCTTATGGGACTTTTTAAGAATGTTGTTAAGAAATTAATGTTCAACTTAAGAGGGGAGGGATATAGTAATCTGGGATGTAATGTTTAAGTTAGCCACCAGATGGAGCCAAAGAGTAAGGTTTCACATTCACCAGTATTTAAGGTAATGGGCCATGTACTCAATGTCCTGGTACACCAGTTAGTAAGGTAATGTGGCATTGCATTATGGGTATGACTCAGAGGTTCTTCCTCCATCTTGCCATTGTGCAGTAAGAAATTGTGTGTTTTGCCTGCAGCCTGTAAGAGCTATGTCTCTCTGCTACACCATGTAATAAACAGTTGGGTTTTGTTCCTAAGAACTCGCTTCTCTCAGTTTCTGACCTCACTACTCGGATATCACAGTTAGCCACGGATGGTGCTCCCTTCTCTTAAAATCTTTCTTTCTCACTGGAATATATTTTTGTTGAGAGTTATGAATATCTCCTTAAATGTCCACCACTGCATTTCAACTTTCTTACCCTTTACTTGGTTTTTCCAATCCACTTTAGCCAGTTCTGCTTTCATGCCATTATAATTGCCTTCCATTAAGATCAGGACACTGGTTTGGGATACAACTTTCTCACCCTCCAACTGAATTTGAAATTCAACCATGCTATGATCACTCTTTCCTAGAGGATCCTTTACTATGAGATCATTTATTAATTCTGTCTCATTACATAGTACCAGATCCAAGATAGCCTGCTCCGTGGTTGGTTCCATTACATACTGTTCTAGGAAAACATCCCGGATGCACTCTATGAACTCCTCCTGCAGGCTACCATGGTCAATTTGATTTGTCCAATCAATATGGAGATTAAAATCACCCATGATTATTACCGTACCTTTTTTACAGGCCTCCATTATTTGTTGATTTATACTCTGTCCAACAGCATTGCTATTGTTCGGGGGGCCTGTAGACTACGCCCACCAGAGACTTTTTCCCCTTATTATTTTTTATCTCCACCCAAACCGATTCTACATCTTGATCTTCTGAGCCAATATCACTTCTCACCACCATCATGACATCACTACGCTGAGCATGCGCACTGGCCAGAATGTCTCTGCCAATCAGCGCCAGTGTGGAATGTAGTCCCCCACAGTATGACTGACTTACAGGAAGACCAGCTGCACATTACAAAGATAAATGCAGGAGAGTGATGCAGTCAGCTCGCTCCGCCAAAACCTGGACTACAGTAAAAACAGCAGTTTAAATTTACACAAATTGGAAGCGGAAATAGAGCAGTGGAGGAGTATATACATCAAGTAAGCCTGCATAGTGATTGGTGCAAAGCAGTAAACAGTGCTTTGGTGTACAATTGATTGAGACCCTGTGTAGAGCATATATTTATTCAAACCCCAATAAGATCTGAATTCACAGGAGCACAAGATTTCTTTTCCTAAGTTGGCCTGGGTTTTATCTAGTTTTCCACCTCTCCCAGGAGATCACATGGTTTTCGAGTGGGGTATGGACTGTATATATTGTGATGCACAAGGCATCGCAGTTATGTGGGACAGGCTGGATGGACCAAAGGGTCTTTTCCTGTCCGTCATTGTTCACATGATCGTATATAAGTAAAGATGAGGGCGGCTATTCAATCTGTCCAGGAAGAGAATCCCCATTATGTTAACTAGTCACCTTGAGTGGAAAAAAGGGAAATGAAAAGCTTGACACGAGGAAGAGAAAGTGGTAGATAAATATAGAAGTATTTTTAGATGGAACACGACTAGGGCAATTGGTTTGTCGTAACACAAAATCTTATGACAAATCTCGCAAATTTCTGCATTCACTGCTTGTGTGGCAAACTTCTGCCCAAGTATCACAATGTTCCATTAAAAAATCCAGATGCCAGGAAAAGGATGGCTTATGAATGGATCTGAGCAATAACAAGTCACGTGCACTGAACAATAATTCTTTGCCTTTTTGACTGCAGAGCACAAAGTTCACCAATGAATCCATTTAAAAGATGCAAGGCTGATAAGAAAGAAATAAAAGGACTGAAGGATTTACCTGAACGAGAATAATTTAAAAAATGAACCAATCTTGGATCTAGCCTTTCTTTTAACAACCTGTTTTATTTATGGTCTGCTCATTTTATTGCAGCCTGATGTCCTTATGTTACACTGAAGCCCATCAGAACCACATAGAAACTCACTTAAGAGTTAGATTCTGTTAGCACAAACAGCACTATAAAATTCTGACTAACGTGCAGTGTATGGAAACAGCAAAGAACAATCTACTCCTTTCACTCTAATCGTTCATCTGTAACTTATCCTTGTTTGTGTTGTAACTTAGTTCTCATTAAATGGAAAACAGGCACAAGGCAGCTTCTGCTAAACTCTTTATTTTGTACCTGTTAAGGTGAGACGTATTAGTGTTGGGATGCGGAACATTTCAGGTACTCATTAGCAGCGCTGCCAGGTCAGGTATACAAAGTACTTCCTATTGCACCAATATGACAGTTTTCCATTTCCCACTGTAGCCATCCTATGGTGTCTATGAGCAACAGTGCCAATTTACCATTAATTATTACCCAAACTCATTCCACACGTTAAGCCTTTCACCAAACAGACAGAAAGACATTCATCGCACCAGTCTGAGATGGATTACAATCCCAGGGCCAGAGGTGAAATTCCAATATTGAACCCAATGCACCATCTTTTTCACTTAATTATTTAAATGCTGCATCTCCTAGGAATACCAGTACTGTAATTTGTTAAAACATGGGCAGCGGGCTAATGAAGCAGCTATTTGACGTACCAAGGAGTTGTACCACAGGCTGTTAACGGGCGGGATTGCAACTATAATTCCCCAAGAAGCAGTTTATTCCATCAATTAATAATTCAAACTAGTTACTCCTAAAGTTTGGTCAGGCTGGCTGAGGGAGATGTCAAGCCGGGGCAAAGGGAGTGAGGAAAATTCAGATAAATTATGTTATAATGTGCCTAACATGGGCTACTTACAGAATATAGCATCTGGTAGAGGCCTGGGTTCAGGTCATCTATTTGGCCTACTGTACACTGATAAAACAGGGATGAAATAGGTTTCAAAAATTAGGGATTAACAAAATAAGGACTTGTAGCTCTTACATTCTTATGGTAAAGGGGCCTTTAGGGACAAGTGACCATAATATGATTGAATTTTACATTAATTTTGAGAGTGATGTAGTCCAATCTGAAACTAAGGTCTTCAATCTAAACAGAGGAAACTACAAGGGTATGAGGGACAAGTTGGCCATGGTAGATTGGGAGACTACACTAAAAGGTATGAAGGTGGACATACAATGGCTAACATTCAAGGAAGTAATGCATAATTTGCAACAAACATATATTCCTCTAGGGCATAAAAACCCAAAAGGAAAAGTGATCCAAACATGGCTAACAAAATAAATTAAAGCTAGTATTAAGTCAAATGAGGAAGCTTATAAAGTTGACAGAAAAAGCGGTCAGCCTGAGGATTGGAATCTTTTTAGAAATCAGCAAAGGGGGACCAAGAAATTAATAAAGAAAGGGAAAATGGAATATGAGCACAAACTAGCAAAAAATATAAAAACGGATTGTAAAAGCTTCTATAGGTATGTGAAAAGGAAAAGACTGGCGAAGGTAAATGTAGGTCCTTTACAGTCAGAGACGGGAGAATTTATAATGGAGAATGAGGAAATGGCAGAGAAATTAAGTAAATACTTTGTTTCTGTCTTCATGGAGGAAGACACAAAAAACCTCCCAGAAATATGAGAAAACCAAGGGTGTGACGAGAATGAGGAACTTAAAGAAATTATTATTATTAAAAAAACAGTACTAGCAAAATTAATGGGACTAAAAGTCGATAAATCCCAAGGACCGGATGACCTACTGTGGTAAACCACTGTTATTGTTGTTCACTGTTGTTGTTGTTGTTGTTGCACACTGTTGTACCTATGCATGCCTCAGCATGTCTCTGCTGGCTCCGCCCCTGGCTCCACCCACAGGCCCAGGTACAAAGGTGATTGCCCTGCAGCCCCCTGCCTTCTTGGAACCCAGTCAACCACGAGAGGCATGCTCTGTTCTTTGCTAATAAAAGCCTTTAGTTACTCTCCTAACTCTCCGTCTTTTATGAGTAATTGATAGCGCATCAATTTTATTAGCAAAGAACAGAGCATGCCTCTTGTGGTTGACTGGGTTCCAAGAAGCGGGCTCGGCTACCAAATTCGCGCATTGGCTGCGTTGCTTCGAGGCCTACCTGCAAGCCTCAACTGTGACCCTGGACGAAAACAAGTTGGAAATCCTGGCCTCAAAGGTGAGCCACCAAGTTTATACAATAATCCAGGACGCGACGACCCACGCGGCGGCTATCGATCTGCTAAAAGGGCAATACGCACGCCCGGTAAATACGGTCTATGCCAGGCACCTCTTAAGATCCCGCAGACAGCAGCCCGGGGGATCGGTGGAGGCCTTCCTACGGGCACTACGGATACTCGGCCGAGACTGCGATTGCAAAGAAGTATCAGCCGCAGCACACACGGAGGGACTGATCCGAGATGCTTTCGTTGCGGGTCTAAGGTCGACTACTCCCGGCAGAGACTGTTGGAAAAGGGAGAAATGGACCTGAGAAAGGCAGTGTCCCTCGCGCTCTCGCTCGACGCGGCCCACAGGAATATGGACGCCTTCTCCCCTAACCGCTCCGCAACGTGGACGCCACAACCTTGGGTCATGGGACCGCCACCTTCAACTGCTGCTGCGATGTCCAAGGCACAGAAATGTTATTTTTGTGGCCAGGCAAAACACCCCAGAGCACGCTGCCCGGCGAGAAACGCTACCTGCTCCGGCTGCGGGAAGAAAGGACACTATGTCAGCGCCTGCAAAGGTAAAACCGCTAACGCCAGCAGCGCCGCGTGCGAACCGTGGGGGCAGCCATCTTGTCCGCCATCTTGGGCTCCCCCAGCCGCGTGGGGATCGGGACCATGGGCGCCGCCATTTTGTCCGCCATCTCGGAGGTCTCCTACTTCAACCGCGGGGGACCTGGAATCAACCACCGCCTCATCTGACGACCACATTGACTCGCTCGACCATACGCTGGCCTCCGTGACGCTGGACCAATCTCTCCCTCATCAACTGTCCAGGTCCATGATGGACATTACGGTAAACGGCCGCGCCACTACCTGCCTTTTTGACAGCGGGAGCACGGAGAGCTTTATCCACCCCGACACGGTGCGCAGTTACTCTCTCCCGGTCCTGCCGACGCGACATCGGATCTCTTTGGTTTCCAAAGCCCAGTCAGCGGACGTCGGAGGCTACTGTGTAGTGACCCTTTCAATAAGGGGCACAGAATACAAAAATTTTAAACTCCTGGTCCTGCCCCATCTTTGCGCTGCCGTTCTACTGGGGTTGGATTTTCAGTGCCACCTTAAGAGTGTCACATTAGAGTACGACGGACCCCTCCCCCCACTCACAGTCTGCAGCCAGCAGCTTTTAAATCGCCCGCCGCGCACCATTTGCAGCCTCTCCACCCTTAAAATCCCCCCCCCCTCCTTGTTCGCTAACCTCACCCGCGACTGTAAGCCCATCGCTACCAAAAGCAGGCGTTACAGTGCCGGGGATAGGAGCTTCATTAAATCCGAGGTAGCAAGACTCCTGAAGGAAGGGATTATTGAAAGTAGCACCAGCCCATGGCAAGCACAAGTGGTGGTAGTGAAGACTGGCGAAAAACAGCGCCTAGTTATTGACTACAGCCAGACGATCAATCGCTACACCCAGCTAGATGCATACCCACTCCCCCGCATATCTGACATGGTCAATCAGATAGCACAATACCGGGTGTTCTCGACGATTGATCTGAAGTCGGCATACCACCAGCTCCCCATCAGGGCTGAGGACCGCCAGTACACAGCTTTTGAAGCTGACGGTCGTCTCTACCACTTCCTCAGAGTTCCCTTCGGCGTCACCAACGGGGTTTCAGTCTTCCAACGGGAGATGGACCGGATGGTTGACCAGAACGCGCTCCAGGCCACTTTCCCCTATCTAGACAACGTCACCATCTGCGGCCGCGACCAGCAGGACCATGATGTTAATCTAGAGAAATTCCTCCGTACGGCCCAGCGGCTGAACCTAACATACAACAAGGACAAATGTATGTTTCGTACCAAGCGCCTTGCCATTCTTGGCTGTGTAGTGGAGAATGGAGTCATCGGCCCCGACCCCGACAGGATGCGCCCCCTTATGGAGCTCCCCCTCCCCCACTGCCAAAAAGCACTGAAGAGATGCCTAGGGTTTTTCTCGTACTATGCTCAGTGGGTGCCCAACTATGCGGACAAAGCCAGACCCCTCATCAAGTCCACCTCCTTCCCCCTTGATGTGCCTCAATTATTCCGAGACTCGAAGTTAGCAGAACAAAAGTAAGGCTTTTATTAACTCAGAACATAACACGTAAAATAGAGAGATGTCTTCCTTCAGGAGGCTGATGCCCGACTGAACTTAGATTACAAAGGAGCCAGGTATGGGCGGTGCCCTGCACACAGCCAGTTCCAGCACATTCCAATACATAATACATGAGGACTGGGGGAAGGGAAAAGACACAGAAAGCAGGCAGTTACAAGACACAGAAAACAGGCAGTGATGAATGGAATATATTTCATCACATTCACCCCTTCTATAGATTTAGTCTGTTCGGGGGTTTGATAGTCCTCTGCGACCGACGTGGCTGTTGTGGTGCCGCGGGTGTCGGCTGGGTGTCCCCGGTAGCCTCCTGGGTCTCTGCCGGGGGTGCCGCCGGGGTTGTTGAAGGGGTAGTTGGTGGGGGTGCCGTTGGTCGATGTTCTTCCGGGGGTGATGAAAGAATAGTGGGTGGGTAAGGGTTGCTGTGATCGTCGTCGCTGCTATTGCCGTGGTTGTTGTCGATGCCGCCTGGGGCGACGTCTTTTATGGACACGGTGTCCTCCCTTCCGTCGGCGTGCCGGACATATGCGTATTGGGGGTTGGCGTGGAGTAGGTGTACTGGCTCCACGAGAGGGTCCGTCTTGTGGCCCCTCACATGCCTTCGCACGAGTACCGGACCTGGGGTGGAGAGCCATGACGGCATGGATTTCCGAGGAAAGACAAACATTCGTTCATGAGGCGTGGCATTAGTGGCCGTACACAATAGTGACCGTATCGAATGGAGCACATCCGAGAGGACTTCCTGCCAGCGGGAGATAGGGAGGCCCTTGGTCCTTAGAGCTAGAGTGACTGCTTTCCACACTGTCCCGTTCTCTCGCTCCACCTGGCCGTTACCCCGGGGGTTGTAGCTGGTGGTACGGCTCGTGGCGATCCCCTTGGACAGCATGTACTGGCGTAGCTCTTCACTCATGAAGGACGCCCCCCTATCCGTGTGGATATAGCTCGGCATACCGAACACGCAGAACAGGCTGTTGAGGCATTTAATGACCGTGGCGCTGGTCATGTCTGGGCAGGGGAAGGCGAATGGGAAACGGGAGTATTCGTCCACAATGTTCAGGAAGTAAACATTGCGGTCGACGGACGGGAGGGGGCCCTTGAAATCTAAGCTGAGCCGCTCGAAGGGCCGTGTAGCTTTGATTAAGTGGGCTCTATCTGGGCGGTAGAACCGAGGCTTGCACTCAGCGCAAGTGCGGCAGTTCCTGGTCAGAGACCGAACTTCCTCAATCGAGTAGGGTAAGTTACGGGACTTTATGAAGTGGAACAGCCGCGTGGCCCCTGGGTGGCAGAGGTCGTTGTGGAGGGTCTGTAGCCGATCCTCGGTGGCGCTGGCACACATCCCTCGTGAGAGGGCGTCAGGGGATTCGTTAAGGGCCCCTGGCCGGTAAATGATGTCGTACTCGAAAGTGGAGAGCTCGATCCGCCACCTAAGAATCTTATCATTTTTAATCTTCCCCCTCTGTTTATTGTTGAACATAAACGCTACTGACCGCTGGTCGGTAAGTAGGGTGAAGCGTTTGCCGGCTAGGTAGTGGCGCCAGTGGCACACTGCCTCCATGATGGCTTGGGCCTCCTTTTCCACGGAGGAGTGTCTGATCTCGGGGCCTTGGAGGGTCCTCGAGAAGAAAGCTACGGGCCGCCCCGCCTGGTTGAGGGTGGCCGCCAAGGCGAAGTCGGACGCATCACTTTCCACTTGAAATGGAGTGTTCTCGTCCACAGCCTGTAGTGTGGCCCGCTCAATATCCTGCTTAATGCTTTTGAAGGCGGCGTGGGCCTCAGCAGAGAGCGGAAAAGAGGATGCTTTCAAGAGGGGGCGGACTTTGTCGGAGTAGTTGGGGACCCATTGGGAATAGTAAGAAAATAACCCCAGGCACCTTTTCAGGGCTTTGGGAGTGTTGGGCAGGGGCAGCTCCCGTAGGGGGCGCAATCGGTCGGGGTCTGGTCCGATTTCCCCATTCTCCACCACGCTGCCCAGTATGCAGAGGCGCGTGGTGTTGAAAACGCACTTCTCCTCGTTATAGGTGAGGTTGAGTTTTTGTGCGGTTTTCAGGAACCTCTCGAGGTTCGAGTCGTGATCCTGCTGGTTGTGACCGCAGATGGTGACGTTGTCGAGGTAGGGGAAGGTTGCCTGCAAGTGGTGGTCATCGACCATGCGATCCATCTCCCTCTGAATCCAAACCCAAGATCACGCTCGCACATAGATTCTTCATGATTAATACTTTAAAATTATCATACACAGTTCCGTTAACGCACAATTGTACCGTGCAGTAACCCAGAATGGTCGATGTCTGGGTTTTATCGGCCATAGAGATGGTACCCTGAGCAGGGACCACCTTTAGGGAGAGTTGTTGTGCCAGTTCAGGGTGGATAAAACTCTCCGTGCTTCCACTGTCAATTAAGCATTTAACCCGGCACCCGTTTACCTCGATGTCCACCATTGATTTGGATAGCGGATGCGGCCTGGTCTGGTCCACTGTGACCGATGCCACTGTAGGGCCCTGATCGAGACAAGATGGCGTCCACGCTGTCTGCTCATAAGATGGCGGAACCCACGAGGTCGGGCAAGATGGCGTCCAAGATGGCCGCTCCCACGGTGCACACGCGGCGGTGGTGGGTTTTCCGGCGGTTGGTTTTCCGGCGGGGTTCCCTCTGCACACCTTCCCGAAGTGCCCCTTCTTACCGCACTTAAAGCAGGTGGTGCCTTTCGCCGGGCACAGGTTTCTGGTGTGCTTTGGCTGCCCGCAGAAGTAGCAGTTGGGTCCTTGACGCGTCGCGGCTGTCATAGGGCTTCTGGGGGGAGAGCTGGGCCCCGCCGGTGTCGGGCTGCCGGGCGGGGAAGATGCCTTCCAAGATGGCGGCGCCCTCGGCGCACACACGGCAGCATGGGCGGCGCGGGCTGAAGAGTAGGCGTCCGAGTTTCTCTGGGCCATCTCCAGGGACCGCGCGGTGTCCGCAGCCTGTTTCAGGTCCAACTCCGTTTTTTCCAGCAGTCTTTGCCGGATGTGAGTGGAGCTGAGGCCTGTGATAAAGGCATCGCGAACAAGCTCGTCGGTGTACACTGCGGCTTTTACATCTCGGCACTTACAGTCCTTGCCAAGCTTTTTCAGGATGCTTAGGAACTCCTCCACCGATTCCCCAGGTCGCTGTGCGCGAGTAGCGAGTAGATGCCTAGCATACACCTCATTCGTAGGCTGCTGGTAATGCGCCTTTAAGGTGTTGCAGGCGGCCAGGTACGTATCGGCATCTTGGATGAGGGGGTAAACCCGGTGGCTTACCCAATTCCGTAGCATTCCGAGTCTCATCTTCGCAGTGTCCGTAGCGTCTTTGACGGCTGCGGAATTGTCCAGGAAGAATTCCATACAGTCAAACCAGTGTCCGAAGCGTGCTGATGCGTCCGGAGCATGTTGATCCAAATCCAAACGTTCGGGTTTCAGGAGTTGATCCATAGTGTTGAAAATTGAGTTAATAAAATTGATGTGCCTCAATTATTCCGAGACTCGAAGTTAGCAGAACAAAAGTAAGGCTTTTATTAACTCAGAACATAACACGTAAAATAGAGAGATGTCTTCCTTCAGGAGGCTGATGCCCGACTGAACTTAGATTACAAAGGAGCCAGGTATGGGCGGAGCCCTGCACACAACCAGTTCCAGCACATTCCAATACATAATACATGAGGACTGGGGGAAGGGAAAAGACACAGAAAGCAGGCAGTTACAAGACACAGAAAACAGGCAGTGATGAATGGAATATATTTCATCACACCCCTGACAGCAGAGGCCTGTGCAGCCTTCACTCTCATAAAAGGAGATATTGCGAAGGCCACAATGCACGCAGTGGATGAGTCCATCCCTTTCCAAGTGGCAAGCGACGCATCCGACTTTGCCCTAGCTGCAACCCTTAACCAGGCGGGGAGACTCGTGGCCTTTTTCTCAAGGACCCTCCAGGGCCCCGAGATTCGACACTCCTCTGTCGAAAAGGAGGCCCAGGCCATTGTGGAAGCTGTGCGACATTGGAGGCATTACCTGGCCGGAAAACGATTTACCCTGCTCACTGACCAGCGTTCAGTAGCTTTTATGTTTAATAATAAGCAGAGGGGCAAAATCAAGAACGACAAGATCTTGAGGTGGAGAATCGAACTCTCCACCTACAATTACGATATCTTGTACCGGCCCGGGAAACTCAATGAGCCCCCAGATGCCCTATCACGTGGTACATGCGCCAACGCGCAGGTCGATAGACTGAAGACCCTCCACAATGACCTCTGTCACCCGGGGGTCACCAGGATTTTTCACTTCATCAAATCCCGTAACCTGCCCTACTCCATCGAGGAGGTCAGGACCATGACCAGGAACTGCCAACTCTGTGCCGAGTGCAAACCGCATTTTTATAGGCCAGACAGAGCAAGCCTGATCAAAGCCACGCGCCCCTTTGAACGGCTGAGCATCGATTTTAAAGGGCCCCTCCCCTCCTCCGACCGCAATGTGTACTTCCTCAACATAATTGATGAGTACTCCCGTTTCCCGTTTGCCATCCCTTGCTCAGACATGACCAGTACCACGGTCATTAAATGTCTGAATGACCTCTTCGCCTTGTTCGGTTTCCCTAGCTATATTCATAGCGACAGGGGCTCATCCTTTATGAGCGACGAACTCCGGCAGTACCTGCTCTCGAGAGGTATCGCTACAAGCAGGACAACCAGCTACAACCCCCGGGGGAATGGCCAGGTGGAAAGGGAGAATGCGACGGTCTGGAAGGCAGTCCTTTTAAACTTGAAATCTAAGGGCCTTCCGACCTCTCGCTGGCAGGAAGTCCTCCCTGCGGCGCTCCATTCCATTCGGTCACTGCTCTGTACAGCCACCAATGCTACCCCTCACGAGAGAATGTTCTCCTTCCCCAGGAAGTCCACATCGGGGATCTCGTTACCGACATGGCTGACTTCTCCAGGACCCGTCCTACTGCGGAAGCACGTGAGGTCCCATAAGACGGACCCCCTGGTCGAGAGGGTGAGCCTCCTCCATGCCAACCCTCAGTATGCTTACGTGGTGTACCCGGACGGGCGGGAGGACACAGTCTCCATACGAGACCTCGCACCTTCGGGTGCTCCCGAAACACCTCCCTCGCCACCCACCACTACCCACGCCTACCCCCAGTACGCTCACGTAGCATACCCGGATGGGTGGGAGGACACAGCCCCCACACGAGATCTCGCACCTTTGGGTGCCCCTGAAACACTACCATTGCCATCCACCACTACCCACAACCCAACCCCACTAGACGGCATGCCGCAGCTCCAGGACCCGTCATTGACCACCCAACCACTCAATGAGACGCCAGATTCAACGTTGGATGCTGCACCATCACCGCCGCCACCACGACGATCAGGACGGCATACAAGGCCACCTGATAGACTTACTTACACGAACCTTTAGTACACTTCACCCCGCCGGACTCAATTTTAAACAAGGGGTGAATGTGGTAAACCACTGTTATTGTTGTTCACTGTTGTTGTTGTTGTTGTTGTTGCACACTGTTGTACCTATGCATGCCTCAGCATGTCTCTGCTGGCTCCGCCCCTGGCTCCACCCACAGGCCCAGGTACAAAGGTGATTGCCCTGCAGCCCCCTGCCTTCTTGGAACCCAGTCAACCATGAGAGGCATGCTCTGTTCTTTGCTAATAAAAGCCTTTAGTTACTCTCCCAACTCTCCGTCTTTTATGAGTAATTGATAGCGCATCACCTACATCCTAGGGTTTTGAAAGAGGTGGCCATTGGAATAGTGGACGCATTGGTTGAGGATCCTTTGAGGATCCGGAGGGGCCTCATCTCAATGGCAGAGATGACAGAATGGCTGCTGCATTCTCAGATGCAGCAACCATTTGCTTTCTGCTAAGGAGAGAGGTCTTAGTGAGCCTTTGTGCAAGGGCTCACCTTAGAACAGAGATTGTCAGTGTGACGTCATGTCATCGGCTTTCCCTTAATTGGCCGGTAAGCCCGCAGAGCCAATCAAGGGAAAATAGCATGGGTTGGTCAGACATCACTGGGGGCGGGACTGAAACCCAGAAGCCAGAAGTCCCGCCTCCAGCACGTCTCCATTGAGAAAATCCAGCCCACAGAAAATGTGATAATAACCAGGTAATCTGTTTTTTAGTGATGTTGGTTGAAGGGTAAATATTGATCAGGATATCATGAAGAACGCCCCTGCTCTTTTACAAACAGTGCCATGGCATCTTTTATGTCCACCTCAGAGGGCAAATGGGGACTCGGTTTAACACCTCATTTGAATGACGACACCTCCAACAGTGCAGCACTCCATCAGTACTGTACTGAAATGTTAGTATGGATACGTGTTCAATCGCTGTAGTGAAAGAGATAGAAACATAGGAACAAGAGTAGGCCATTCAGCCCCTCAAGCCTGCTCCACCATTTAATTAGATCATGGCTGATCAACACCACTTACCCACCTTTGATCCATATCCCTTGATAGCCTTACCTAAAAAATCAATCAATCTCAGTCTTGAAAATTTCAATTGATCCAGCATCCACGGCCTTTGGGAGAGAGAAGTTCAGATTTCTACTGCGCCTTTCTGTGAAAAAGTGCTCACTAATTTTATTCATGAATGGCCTAGCTCTAATTTTAAGACTGTGCCACCCTATTCTGGATCCCCCCCCAAGAGGAAATGGCTTCTCTGTATCTACCCAATGGAATCATTTTACCATCTTAAACACCTCAATTAAATCACCCCTCAATCCTCTAAACTCAAGGGAATACAAGACAAGTTTATACAGCCTGTCTTCATAATTTAACCCTTTAAGCCCTGGTATCATACAGTTGAATGTGCGCTGTAACCTTCCAATGCCAATATATCCTTCCTGAGGTGTTGGCCCAAAACTTAAAGCAGTACTCCTAATGGGGCTGAAATATACAACTGAAGCATCACTTCCTCCCCTTTGTATTCCAGCACCTTTGAGATAAAAGCTAACCTTCCATTCTCTTCTTTCTGCTCAAATTTTCCCATCAAAAAACAGTTGGGTTTGGGGTGTGGGGGCAGTTAAATTGTTAAAAATGTGAATCCCGACCTGATCCCGCCTCCACCCCGCCCACTTCTAGTTTTGCCGGAGGCGGGACGGGGGACGGGCGACCAACACGCTACCAGGGGGCGTTACCTCAATTTAAATATTGTAATGAGGCTGGAAGCCTCTATTTTCCCCTCCATTTTGTTTTTAACTGCAGGTGGATGGGTTTCACACAATTCGTGAAACCCGGCAGTTAAACAGAGGTGGGGACTGCAGCATCCGGGAGGTTAGTGGTATTATACCTACCGCCTGGATCCAGGGTCCCGACCACACCCACACCCGCGATCGGAGTCTCCCCCACAAGGTGTCTGATCACCTTCCCAGGCCTCCCCCTCACCCCAGCCCCAGGCCTCCCCTGCAAACGATGATAATGAGGCCAGCCACGATCCTCCGCACCCCCACCCCCGATCCCTGGCCGACCCCTCTGCAATCCTTGAACCCCCCCACGATCCCCAATCCCCCCCGCGATCCCCAGTCCCCCCGCGATCCCCGATCCCCCTGTGGTGTATGTAACCTGTTCCACCTTAAGAGAACTAACTTAAGAGATGTACTACTTTCTCTTGGCTGCTGTATACTGTAATACCGGTGGTGACCACACCGGTATATAAGTGTTGTGTAGGAATTTGCTGGGCAGTTCAGCCCTGACCTCCGAATAGTAAAGACCTGTTAAAAGTTATTCTTGTTGTCTGTGTCCAGTGATTGATCATAAGCATAACTGGGGCACACAGACTCAACAGTGGCGACGAGTCCGAACTTACCCTGCGGCAGTTTTACATCCAAGGCAGCTTCGTCCTCAGAACGGGCGTCAAGAAGAGGCATCCGCCCTCATCATCCTGCTGAGCACCATCGCACGGGAGGCATCGAGAACCCGGGTTAAAAAGAAAAATTCTGACCACGAAGCCCTCCATCAGCGACAGGCAGTGATCATCCCTTCTACCACGGTGGTGGGTAAGCCGATCAGCGACACGAGCAGAAAGTCGGCCGCGTTGGCTGTGGAGTAGGGGAGGGAAAACGGAGGAATAAGGGCGGAGAACTCGACCACGGCCGGTAGAAAGGGCCGGGCTGCAATCGAGGCCGAGAAGCGCAGCGACTGGGGCAGCTTAAGGCACGAGAGCCGCGGAGAACTCAAACGCAGCCGGTGTAAAGGACCGGGCTGCAAGCGGGGCTGCGAGGCAAGCAGCGTCGGGGAATTGAGAACCGCTGGGGAGGCGAGAACGGCAGCAGCAAGGCAATCGCCATTGCAGCCAGCGAGGGAAGAAGGCAAATGTGGGAATCCGCCATTGTAGTCGGCGGGGGAAGAAGACGAGCGCGGGAAAGACCGCCAAGCGCGGGAAGCCGCCATTTTAGTCGGCGGGGGGGGAAGAAGACAAGCGCGGGAAGCCGCCATTTTGAGAAAAAGAAAATTTAAAAAAAAAAACTTGCAAGGATGCCTAAACATGGGAACATTAATACCTTTGATAGTGATATCGAAGATTGGACCACGTATGTAGAATGCATGGAAGTTTATTGTAAAGCAAATAAGGTACCAGATGATGAGAAAGCACTAACCTTATTAAGCTCAATGGGTGCGAAGACATACGGGCTATTGAAGCACCTTCTATCACCAGATAAACCGGCGGATCAGACTTTCGCGAATATTGTTACTGTCCTGAAAAATCATTTAAACCCCACGCCGCTGATGATAGCGGAACGATTTAAATTTTACAAAAGAACGCAGCTGAAAGACGAAAGCAACGCTGAATTTTTAATTGAACTGCGTAAGCTATCGAAATACTATCAGTTTGGAACAGGACTAGCAGATGCGCTGAGAGATAAATTTGTGTGTGGATTGTTAAAAGAAGGAACACAAAAGCGACTGCTTGAGGAGAATGATCTTACGCTTGATAAAGCTGTCACTATTGCAGCATCGCACGAAGCCGCAGCGAGAGGCACGGCGGAAATGCAGCTACGGTCACCGGAACTCAGCACCAATCAAATGGTCTTGGGTACAGTAAAATGTTATCGTTGTGGAAAGACAACGCATGATCAGAACCAGTGCTGGTTCAAAAATCAGGAATGCAGAAAATGTGGCAGGCTTGGTCACATAGCTAAAGTATGCCGGTCAGGAAAGAAGACCAGCAACAAAAAGTCACCACAGGAAAAGTACAGAAAGGTACACAAGGTGACGGAGAACAGTTCGAACGAACAGAAGTCAGATTCAGACTCCAGCAGTAATGAACAGGGTAGTCTAAGAGTACACAATGTTGGTAAGGAAGCAGACCTCCAAACAATTTGGGTCACACTTCAGATAGCAGGAGTCCAAGTGAAGATGGAATTGGACACTGGATCGGCATTGACGGTCATGAATAAGCAAGATTACAAAAGGTTATTCCCACATATTCCCCTACGGGATACGGAGATTGTATTGAAAACATACACGGGGCAAAGAGTATACCCCATCGGGAAGATAGAGGTAAAGGTGGTCCACAAGGGCAAAGAAAGCCGAGGAATGGACTTATATGTGCTACCTGAGGGAGGTCCACCACTACTGGGACGGGAGTGGATTAGGAAAATAAATATGGACTGGCATTCCTTAAAAGCACTAACGGTAGGTTCCGGTAAAAAAGATGCCAAACCTAAACGATTGTCCAGAATATTGGACGGTGCTAAAGAGGTGTTCCTGTAAGGACTGGAACTCGGTGGACCCAACTGCAGTAAGGCAAACTGAGGCAGAGGTAAGGTTGCAAAATAAAGGTAGACTTTACTTGACATAAACAAAATAACAACAGTACAGAATACAGGCAAGCAGACCAGCACAAGGTATCTCCAGGCAGTGCAACTCAAGACTGAGCAAAGAACATAAAGTGAACACCACTTAAATAGTAGGCATCTAACAATGCACAGGTGAATACAATAATGAATAAAGAAGGACACATTTAAGAGAGTTCATGGAGCCCTCTGGTGGCGAGGCGAGGCAGAGTCTGGGTCATTCCTTACAGTTCCAACAGGGACTGGGAACACTGAGAGGAATTACGGCAAACATCAAGGTTGAAGAACATGCAAACCCGAAATTTTTCAAAGCCAGACCGGTACCTTATGCGATACGACCTGCTGTGGAAGCTGAGCTGGAAAGGCTAGAACGTTCAGGAGTACTGTCTAAGGTAGACTGGAGTGAGTGGGCCACGCCCATTGTTCCCGTCATGAAGCGTTCATCGAGCAACAAGCCAGGGGAACCGGGGAAGGTTCGCATCTGTGGAGATTTCAAGATCACTGTTAATCCGGTGCTTCACACGGTGCAGTATCCGCTTCCGCGGATTGAGGATATCTTCGCTTCATTGTCTGGCGGGAAACACTTCACCAAGATAGACCTGGTGCAGGCGTACTTACAGATGGAAGTTGAGGAAGAGTCACGCCAGTATCTCACGATCAACACGCATAGAGGCTTGTACCGGTATAATAGACTGGTTTTTGGAGTGGCATCGGCTCCAGCAATTTGGCAGAGGGCATGGAGCAGGTATTACAGGGAATCCCAGGCACACAATGTTACCTGGATGATATTCTGATTACAGGAGATGATGACGAGGAACACCTTGCAAATTTGGAACTGGTGCTCACCAGATTGAAAGAATATGGACTTCGAGTTAATCGCCAGAAATGTGAGTTCTTTCAGAAGCGGATCTCGTACTGTGGTCATGTCATTGACCAGGAGGGGCTTCATAAGTCTCCTGACAAGATCGAAGCTGTTGTGAAGGCTCCCGCTCCGGATAATGTATCCCAGTTGAGGTCGTTCCTAGGGTTGATTAACTATTACCATAAGTTTCTGCCAAATTTATCCACGGTGCTGCACCCGCTGAATGCTCTTTTGCAGAAGGGAGTACAATGGAAGTGGAGCGAGGACTGTAAGAGGGCCTTTCGCAAAAGCAAGGCATTGATCACCTCAGAGGAAGTGTTGGCTCACTTCAACCCAACGCTGCCTATTCGTTTGGCTTGTGATGCTTCTCCATATGGTATTGGGGCAGTACTCTCACACAAGTTGCCAAATGGCCTGGAGAGGCCAGTCGCGTTCGCATCCAGATCATTGACCTCCGCTGAGCGCAACTATTCTCAGATAGATAGGGAGGCTCTCAGCCTTGTGTGGGGAGTAAAGAAGTTTAATCATTACCTGCAGGGCCAAAAGTTTACGCTTCTGACAGACCACCAGCCGTTGGTATCCATTTTTAACCCTAAGAAGGGTGTTTCGGTGATGACAGCACAGAGACTCCAGAGATGGTCCCTTGTCCTAGGGGCACATCAATATCAGATTGAATTCAAAGGTACAAAGCAGCATGGTAATGCTGATGGGCTGTCGCGCCTGCCACTACCTACAGAGGAGGAGGCACCGACGGTTGACCCTGTTGAGTTATTTCACTCGACCATCATCGAATGTTTACCAGTCACCAATGCAAGTATTGAAAGAGAAACCAGGAACGACCCGACACTGTCCCGGGTCTACGAAGTGACAGTGAAGGGATGGCCAGCACATGGTGATCCACTGTTACCGGCATTCTCAGCAAGACGAGAACAGCTGTCCGTCTGTCAAGGAACATTGATATATGGAACAAGGGTGATTATTCCTCCTAAGTTAAGAGAGAGAGTCCTAAAGGAACTGCATGAAGGTCATCTGGGGGGAGTCAAGATGAAAAGCCTTGCTAGGGCTTATGTGTGGTGGCCGGGTATCGACCAACAGATAGAGGATCTGACGAAAAGCTGCTCAGGGTGCCAAAAAGTGCAAAATGCACCTCCGATTGCACCGCTGCATCCATGGGAATGGCCTTCAACCCCATGGCAACGTGTACATATTGACTTTGCTGGTCCATTCATGGACTCCATGTTTTTAATTGCGGTGGACGCACATTCTAAATGGCCAGAAGTGATTAAGGTGACTACCACTACCTCGGAAAAGACGATCGCGGTGCTAAGAACGATATTTGCAAGAAATGGATTGCCAGAACAAATATGTTCAGACAACGGACCGCAGTTCGTGTCAGAAGAATTCCAGAAATTCATGAAGAAGAATGGGGTGAAACATTATACCTCTGCCCCATATCATCCGGCTACAAACGGGTTGGCCGAGAGATTTGTACAAACGTTCAAAAAAGCAATAAAGGCCATGAGCGAAGATCAGATTCCACTACAACACAAGGTGGACAAATTCCTACTGGCATATCGAAACGCCACTCATGCAGTGACAAACCAAAGTCCTGCCATGATGCTCTATAACAGGAGGTTGCGGTCCAGGTTGGACTTGTTAAAACCAAATGTGCGGAGGGAAGTTGAAAACAAACAGTTCCAGCATATAAATAACAAGACCACTCGGAGTTTCGAAATAGGACAACCAGTATTAGCCCGGGACTATAAAAACGAGAAATGGCAATCTGGAACAATTCGGGCCAGACAAGGACCCCTGATGTACACGGTAGATATTGGTGAAAATGTAATACGGCGTCATGCTGACCAACTGGTAGAATCGAGAACAAGGGTCGAACCCATGGTTACGGCAGAGACAACCGTGGAAGAAGTTAGTGAACCTGAAGCATCTACCTCAGAAGTGAATGTACCTGATGATGATGTCCAATCCATAAGAGACCAACTAGATGAGTCACCCCAGCAACGAGAATCAGAGACCCCTGAAAGGCGTTATCCAACTCGAATCAGGAGGCCTCCTCAGAGACTGAATCTTTGAACTGTTTTGCATGAAGTTGTATATATATATATGTTATTATGTTATGTTAAATGGGGATATAACTGTTAAGCTAAAAAGGGAGGATTGTGGCGTATGTAACCTGTTCCACCTTAAGAGAACTACCTTAAGAGATGTACTACTTTCTCTTGGCTGCTGTATACTGTAATACTGGTGGTGACCACACCGGTATATAAGTGTTGTGTAGGGATTTGCTGGGCAGTTCAGCCCATACCTCCGAATAGTAAAGACCTGTTAAAAGTTATTCTTGTTGTCTGTGTCCAGTGATTGATCATAAGCATAACTGGGACACACAGACTCAACACCCCCCACGATCCCCGATCCCCCCGTGATCCCCAGTCCCCCCACGATCCCCGATCCCCCCCGCGATCCCCAGTCTCCCCCGCGATCCCTGAACCCCCCGTGATCCCCGATCCCCCCGCGATCCCCGATCCCCCTGCGAAACCCAGTCCCCCCACGATCCCCGATCCCCCCGCGATCCCCAATCCCCCCCGCGATCCCCGATCCCCCCCGCGATCCCCAGTCTCCCCCGCGATCCCTGATCCCCCGCGATCCTCAGTCCCCCCGCGATCCCTGATCCCCCCCGTGATCCTCGATCCCCCCGCGATCCCCAGTCCCCCCTGCGATCCCCGATCCCCCCGCGATCCCCAGTCCCCCCGCGATCCCTAGTCCCCCCGCGATCCCCGATTCCCCCCGCGATCCCCAGTCCCCTCGCGATCCCCGATTCCCCCCGCGATCCCCAGTCCCCCCGCGATCCCCGATTCCCCCCGCGATCCCCAGTCCCCCCGCGATCCCCGATTCCCCCCGCGATCCCCAGTCCCCTCGCGATCCCCGATTCCCCCCGCGATCCCCAGTCCCCCCGCGATCCCCAGTCCCCCCGCGATCCCCGATTCCCCCCGCGATCCCCAGTCCCCCCGCGATCCCCAGTCCCCTCGCGATCCCCGATTCCCCCCGCGATCCCCAGTCCCCCCGCGATCCCCGATTCCCCCCGCGATCCCCAGTCCCCCCGCGATCCCCTGTCCCCCCCGCGATCCCCGATTCCCCCCGCGATCCCCGATTCCCCCCGCGATCCCCGATTCCCCCCGCGATCCCCAGTCCCCCCGCGATCCCCAGTCCCCTTGCGATCCCCGATTCCCCCCGCGATCCCCTGTCCCCCCCGCGATTCCCGATTCCCCCCGCGATCCCCGATCCCACCCGCGATTCCCGATCCCCCCGTGATCCCCGATTGCCTGCTGATCCCTGATCCCCCCATCGCCTGCCGACCCCCTGCCAATCCTGCAACACCCCCGATCCTCTCTCCCCCTCCCGATTGCTGACCCCCCTCTCGATTGCCGATTCCCCCCGATCCTCTCTCTCCCCCCCCCCCCCGATCGCTGAACCCACTCCTGCCGATCCCAACACCCCTACCGCCAATCCCCGACCCCCCTCCCACGATCCCTCCCACGATCCCTCCCCCTCAACAACTGAGGCCTACCCACCCACAGCCAGCCAGCCTCTCAAGCTGGCTGGCTGCAGGCCGGGTATCTGAGGCCTCGCATTCACATTAGGCCCTAGCGGTAAAATCTAGGGTTTCCTGCCCGCCTCGGACCCCACCACCCCCCACTCCCGCAACCCCCCCGCCCCCCCCCAACCCACCTCCCTGAACAAAATTCCAGCCTTTGTTTATTTTTTGAAGCTGTGCACCAGCTTTTAGTGATCTGTGTACCTGGACACCAAAATCCCTTTGCTCCTCTACAGTCCCTCTTGCCAATAAGAAAATAAGAAAATAAAACCACTTGTGTTTTATTCACTCATATGTTCTCAGTAGGTGTGACTGAGCTGTTGGCTGATTATTATACTTGGCAAGACTCTGACTCACTGAGAACAGGCCAGTGCTTTCCATATTATGATCATATCTTCTTTAAATGGTAAGAGTCTTCCAAGAATTCTATGAATACTGGTTAGAGCCAGTGGTTAATTATGAGACCAGAAACAGTCATCTGCACTCATTGAGCTTGTCCCAAAGGTCACAGACTTATCTCTGATGCCCTTCAAAAGTCAAGGTTGCCAAAAATTCATCATTATCCTCCTAAAATCTATAACATCCTTCACTTCCACTATCTCCCTGGTTTGGCTATTCATCATGTTTACCACTCTCTGTGTGAAGAAAATATATCTTAACTCTGCATTCACCTTTTCTTGTCTTAATTTGAATCTGTGTTGCCTTGTTCTAGAGGGTGCATTAATATTGGACATCTTGCTGGGATCCATTTGTCTCTTCCTATGAAGATCTTAAATACCTCAGTAAAGGTCACCTCCAAGCTCCTTTGTTGTCTAAACATCCTTAGTAACTTTAGTCTTTACCCCTAGCTCAGAGGCAGTCAGCACCTCTTAAAGGTGAGCTGCCTTCTGCCGATAAAAAGCATTAAAATGCCTTCAGCACTAGGCAGTCTGCACCTCTTAAAGGTGAGCTGCCTTCTGCTGATCAAAAATGCGAAAAGTGCTTCAGCACTAGCATAAGTAGCTCATGAGGCCAGGGATAGGGCACCCAGGGCTTTTGAAATACACCTGTACCCCCTGACTCAACCAGTTAATTATCCACTTCAAAAGCTTCACTCCCATTCCGTGCCTTCTACTTTGTAAAATAATTTTCTATGTGGTGCTTTATCAAGAATTTAGGTATATTAAATCTACTGCATTCCATTTGTCCACTAGGATATATCCTCAGGCAAGATCTACCACCTGTAAAGCCAAATTGACTACTTTTTCTTACTTGATGTTTTTCAAGATGCTTCACAAGCAGGTAAATGCTTTGTCTGATGTGTTACTTAGCCATACTGACCAAGAAAACCCTGTTTGATTCCTAGTCTCAGAGGTCACAATTTAACTAAGAATCCATTGACTAGGGAGGGGAACAATCAGCCAGGGCTCCTGTCCCTGATTGTTATTTAGTGATAGCTGCTGTAAAGTGCAGATGTGTAAACGGTGGGGCCTGGGAGGCACAATTAAAGTACAGTAATATTTAAAATTAGTTTTTGAAGGTTAAAGGGTATAGCATAGAGATGTTAAGTTAAAATAATAAAAATAGAAAATAAGAATAGAGAAGGAGAGAGAGATAGAGAAAAGGGAAAGCTAGTATAAGCAGAAAATCTTTCAAGTGTTTCGCTTAGTTATATAGGACTAATATTACAACATAAAAAGCTGCCATGACACCCGAGTAGCTTTATTATGGTAATATCAATGTAATGCAATATCCTGTTCGATTCATGACAGTAAGTTTATACCTCAGAGGCCAATTCTATCCCATTCCCAACTACTTGTTCAAACTGAACCTGATCGCATGCAGTCTCAAGTGTCCTATTTGACACTGAGCTGAGCTTCAAACCCCACATCTGCTCCATCAAGAAGAATGGGTCCTTCCCCTTCTACAACACTGCCTATCTATGTCCCAACTCACCCCTATCCTATCTCAAACCCTCATCAATGCCTTTGTCACCTCACAGTATGGTTTCCGCTCCGTTCTCCCGAGCTCAACCCTCCATAATATTTGACTCATCCAGAGCTTGTATCTTGACCTGTACTTTCTCCTGCACATCTGTCATGCCTGTCCTCGTGGATCTCCAACCCCACCCAAACCCCCACCCTCCCCTCCCGGATGTATAGTTTAAAATCTTCATTCCGACTTTCCCACATGACTTTGTTCCACCTGACATCTGCAATCTGCTCCAGATCTACGTCCAGCACGGACCCTCCACTTCCTGCTGCATGTGTCCTCCTCAGTCCCCTCCACTCTCAGTGGAAGAGATGACAGCCACCACATCTCTGCACTCTGGAACTCTCTCCCTAAACCCCTCCATTTTAGCACCTCCCTCCCTTCCTTCATAAACTTGCTCCAAACCTACCTCTTAGTCTGCACTTATGGTCATCTCCCATAACTATTTCTCCCATTTCTTGTTTGCTGCCCTCGGATCTCCTGTACAGCACCTTTTGGATGTTTTGTTACATAAGCTGTTGTTGTATGTCAGAGTTTGTTTCCGTGTCAGAGTCAAATTAAAAAAAATAACCAATTGGATAGCTCTTTCAAAGAGCCGGCATAGGCATGATGGGCCGAATGGCCTCCTTCTGTGCTATATCATTCTATGATTCTATTCTATGACTAGTGCAGGTAGACTGGAATTCCCTGGCCTTGCTGGCAATCTATGGGTTACATTTATTTTTATAATATAAGTAGCTATTTCAGGCTAATAATTTCAACTCATTGTTCAGAAGAAATCAGAACCTTTCAAAACCTGTATCTGACCAGACTGAAACCATGGGGGGAATTTTAACCTTAAAAAAACAGGTGGGTTTGGAGCAGGGGGCAGTTAAATGGTTAAAAATGGGATTGCCGACCTGATCCCGCCTCCAACCCGCCCACTTCTGGCTTTAAAGTGGGCGGGGCGACAAACCCGCTCCCAGGGGGCGGAACATCAATTTAAATATTATAATGAGGCTGAAAGCCTCTGTTTGAACCTCCATTTTGTTTTTAACTGCATGTGGACGGGTTTCACACAATCCGTGAAACCCAGCAGTTACAGCAGGGTGGGGACTGCTGGATCCAGGAGGTAAATGCCTTTAAACCTATCTCCTGGATCCAGGGTCTGGGAAACCGAGGCCTCGCATGCAAATCAGGCCCTGCCATTAAAGTCCCCCATGGATTCCCCCCACTCGTCCATCCCCAAACCGCCTTCCTCCTCAAAATTCCGGCCCATATTTTAGCTGCAAAGCTTTTAGGGCTGGATTTTCATTAAGCTGTCGGGAAGGAGGTGGGACTACAACTTTCGGGTTTTAGTCCGGCCTCCATCGACCTCCGGCCAATCGACGCGATTTTCCCTTGATTGACCTTGTTGAGCCTGCCCAGCGGGCCCAGCAGGCCAATTAAGGGCCACCTGGCAACAGGTGATGTCACAGACTGAAATTTCATCTGTCAAGAGTTTTTGGCAGATGAAATATCAGCGTTTCACAGCTGTTTGAAGCTGTCAAACAATGACAGTCTGACTACTAACCTTAGTCCTTATACGCAGACTCAGTTAGAACTCTCACCGACACTGAAAGCTGAAGGCTGTCACTTTTGACAGATCGCAGCCATTCAGCTTTCAGTTCCGGCTGAGTGATGGACTCCCGACGCCTAGAGGAAGAAAGGCTGTTAAGGTAAGTACAGGTAAGTAAAACTTCTTTACACACTTTAGACACACCAAACGCACTTACCTTTGCACTCATGCACCCATCACTCACCTGAACACCGACATCGCGACCCCTCCAAGTCCTTCAACCCGACGGCCCGCCTGCTCTAACCTGGCGTGGTTTGGAGCCGTCGGGAATCCCACACGACACCCCTCAAAATAGGGATTAGGCTAAAAACTGCCTGTTAACTACCTGTTAACAGACAGTTAATTGGCACTAATCCCTTCCTGCCTTGGGTCGGCGGGTCCCAGTGCGGGGCGGGTACCCACCTCCCTTGAAACTTACGTGGAGGCGGGTTTTTGGCGAGATGCTGTTGGGACCCCCGAATTCGGGATTTTTGCCCCCCCGCATGCCTGAAAGCCCGCCTCACGGCACACTGAAAATCTGGCCCTTAGTTTCTCTCCCCAGATTACTCCCTCCTCATCGTCTCTCCTGAAGGTGCTAGCCCCTACCTGGAGATGGGGGGTGAGGGGAGGGGGTGTTTTGGGCACCGCCCACTCTCTGGTATTTCTTCTGAGTGAGCCTCGAGTGTTATTCCATTGCACGGGGCATCACAGCTAAGCTCAGTTCTGTCATAACTTGATGTTTACAATGATCTCTGGATAGTGATGAAGAGCGTGAACCCTTTGTGATTTCTCTGCCCCCTGACCCAGATTCACTGAAGCTAATTGGTGCCCCCGTAGTGTTGCCCCAACTAAGGTCAGCCGATTCAGAACAGTCCAGGGATTGAACATGTGGCCTTCCCGATTTGTATGGCCCATCTACTCCTTCTTAACTGGCTGAACAATCACAGAAGCCTTTTGAAAAGACTTAGGAACATAGGAATTTCTAGACGAAAAAAGACTATCGTCCATCTGGTTCACCTTCTACCATCCTGGCAGTCGCATGATACACTGAACATGATGTCCTTGACCTCTTGTGTGCTAGGCTGCTGGCACAGCACCCCGCTTCCTGGTGGTCCAGGTAGGGCCCCAGAGTTGTGGGCTTGGGCCCTCCCCTTTAATGAGGGGAAGAGCCCCTCCATGCGGCAGCGCTACGTGGCCCAGGTGCGTAGCGCTGCAGAACGCACCGCCCCGATATTCGGGGTTAGTGCTTTAAGAAGGAAGTGGAGCACTTGAATTAGTGCTCCACCTCCTTCTTGGAGTGCTAAAACTGAACTTAGCGATCGCCGGCACTATTTTTCACCGTGTGCTAAATTTAGCGCCCAGGCAATGTTAGCGACCCAAAATAGCTGCTAACGAATTTTTCCCCCAAGGGTCCAAAGTCACCTGTTCCTCCCAAGCATGCTACACTCACCAGTTCATGACTCAAATTACTCACATACTGTAACCCAAAATATTATTTGCTGGAAATCATCTAATTTGCATTTAAATGAATCAATACTATCTGCCTCCACTGTCTCCCTAGGGAGTCTGTTCCATAGGGAATTGTAGGAAAGAAAGATACATTATAGGTGATGTGCCTCAATAATCCCGAGACTCGATGTTAGCGAAACAAAACAAGGCTTTTATTAACTTAGAAGATAACACGCAGTGGAGAGAGGTATCTTCCATCTAGAGCTCTGCAGTACTGGATATGGGGCCAGACTGAGCTGGCTTACATAGAGGCCAGGTATGGGCGGAGCCCTACACACAACACATTCCATACATTCCAATATACAATACAATGGTGAGGAGAAACCTGAAACCAACCACAGTCACAGGCAATACAATGGTGAGGGGAAACCTGAAACCAACCACAGTCACAGGCAGTGATGAATGGAATATTTCATCACATTCACCCCTTCTATAGATTTAGTCTGTTCGGGGGTTTGGTAGTCCTCTGCGACCGACGTGGCTGTTGTGGTGTCGCGGGTGTCGGCTGGGTGTCCCCGGTGGCCTCCTGGGTCTCTGCCGGGGGTGCCGCCAGGGTTGTTGAAGGGGTAGTTGGTGGGGGTGCCGTTGGTCGATGTTCTTCCGGGGGTGATGAAAGAGTAGTGGGTGGGTAAGAGTTGCTGTGGTCGTTGTTGCTGCTATTGCCGTGGTTGTTGTCGTTACCGGCTGGGGCAACGTCTTTTATTGACACGGTGTCCTCCCTTCCGTCGGCGTGCCGGACATACGCGTATTGGGGGTTGGCGTGGAGTAGGTGCACTGGCTCCACGAGAGGGTCCGTCTTATGGCCCCTCACATGCCTTCGCACGAATACCGGACCTGGGGTGGAGAGCCATGACGGCATGGATACGCCTGAGGTGGATTTCCGGGGAAAGCTAAACATTCGTTCATGAGGCGTGGCATTAGTGGCAGTACACAATAGCGACCGTATCGAATGGAGCACATCTGAGAGGACTTCCTGCCAGCGGGAGATAGGGAGGCCCTTGGTCCTTAGAGCTAGAGTGACTGCTTTCCATACTGTCCCGTTCTCTCGCTCCACTTGACCGTTACCCCGGGGGTTGTAGCTGGTGGTACGGCTCGTGGCGATACCCCTGGACAGCATGTACTGGCGTAGCTCTTCACTCATGAAGGACGCCCCCCTATCCGTGTGGATGTAGCTCGGCATACCGAACAGGCAGAACAGGCTGTTGAGGCATTTAATGACCATGGCGCTGGTCATGTCTGGGCAGGGGAAGGCGAATGGGAACCGGGAGTATTCGCCCACAATGTTCAGGAAGTAAACATTGCGGTCGACGGACGGGAGGGGGCCCTTGAAATCTAAGCTGAGCCGCTCAAAGGGCCGTGTAGCTTTGATTAAGTGGGCTCTATCAGGGTGGTAGAACCGAGGCTTGCACTCAGCGCAAGTGCGGCAGTTCCTGGTCAGAGACCGAACTTCCTCAATCGAGTAGGGTAAGTTGCGGGACTTTATGAAGTGGAACAGCCGCGTGACCCCTGGGTGGCAGAGGTCGTTGTGGAGGGTCTGTAGCCGATCCCCGGTGGCGCTGGCACACATCCCTCGTGAGAGGGCATCTGGGGATTCGTTAAGGGCCCGTGGCCGGTAAATGATGTCATACTCGAAGGTGGAGAGCTCGATCCGCCACCTAAGAATCTTATCATTTTTGATCTTCCCCCTCTGTTTATTATTGAACATAAACGCTACCGACCGCTGGTCGGTAAGTAGGGTGAAGCGTTTGCCGGCTAGGTAGTGGCGCCAGTGGCGCACTGCCTCCACGATGGCTTGGGCCTCCTTTTCCACGGAGGAGTGTCTGATCTCGGGCCCTTGGAGGGTCCTCGAGAAGAAAGCTACGGGCCGCCCCGCCTGGTTGAGGGTGGCCGCCAAGGCAAAGTCAGACGCATCACTTTCCACTTGAAATGGAGTGTTCTCGTCCACTGCCTGTAGCGTGGCTCGCTCAATATCCTGCTTAATGCTTTTGAAGGTGGCGTGGGCCTCAGCAGAGAGCGGAAAAGAGGATGCTTTCAAGAGGGGGCGGGCTTTGTCGGAGTAGTTGGGGACCCATTGTGAATAATAAGAAAATAACCCCAGGCACCTTTTCAGGGCTTTGGGAGTGTTGGGCAGGGGCAGCTCCCGTAGGGGGTGCAATCGGTCGGGGTCTGGTCCAATTTCCCCATTCTCCACCACGCTGCCTAGTATGCAGAGGCGCGTGGTGTTGAAAACGCACTTGTCCTCGTTGTAGGTGAGGTTGAGTTTTTGTGCGGTTTTCAGGAACCTCTCGAGGTTCGAGTCGTGATCCTGCTGGTTGTGACCGCAGATGGTGACGTTGTCGAGGTAGGGGACGGTTGCCTGCAAGTGGTGGTCATCGACCATGCGATCCATCTCCCTCTGGAAGACCGAGACCCCATTCGTCACCCCAAAGGGGACTCTGAGGAATTGGTAGAGGCGTCCGTTCGCCTCGAAGGCGGTGTACGGGCGGTCCTCTGGTCTGATAGGGAGCTGGTGGTACGCTGACTTGAGGTCGATGGTGGAGAACACCCGGTATTGGGCGATTTGGTTCACCATTTCTGATATGCGGGGTAGCGGGTAGGCGTCTAGTTGGGTGTACCTGTTGATCGTTTGGCTATAGTCGATCACCATCCGTTTCTTCTCGCTACCCCTTACCACCACCACTTGGGCGCGCCATGGGCTATTGCTGCATTCAATAATGCGCTCTTTCAGGAGCCTGTCTACCTCGGTCGCGATAAACCGCCTGTCCTCCCAGCTGTACCTCCTGCTTTTGGTCGCTATTGGCCAGCAGTTAGGGGTAAGGTTCGCGAATAGCGAAGGCGGCTTTACCTTCAGGGTAGCCAGGCCGCACACTGTGAGGGGCGGCTGGGACCCACCATACTTGAGCGTGATGCTTTGGTGGTTGCACTGGAAATCCAGGCCCAAGATCACGCTCGCGCATAGATTCTTCATGATTAATACTTTAAAATTATCGTATACAGTCCCGTTAACGGACAATTGTACCGTGCAGTAACCCAGAATGGTCGATGTCTGGGTTTTATCAGCCATAGAGATGGTACCCCGAGTAGGGACCACCTTTAGGGAGAGTTGTTGTGCCAGTTCAGGGTGGATAAAACTCTCCGTGCTTCCACTGTCAATTAAACATTTAACCCCGCACCCGTTTACCTCGATGTCCACCATTGATTTGGATAGCGGGTGGGGCCTGGTCTGGTCCACTGTGACCGATGCCACTGTAGGGCCCTGATCGAGACAAGATGGTGTCCACGCTGTCTGCTCACAAGATGGCGGACCCCACGAGGTCGGGCAAGATGGCGTCCAAGATGGCCGCTCCCACGGCGCACACGCGGCGGTGGCGGGTTTTGGTTTTCCGGCGGGGTTCCCTCTGCACGCCTTCCCGAAGTGCCCCTTCTTACCGCACTTAAAGCAGGTGGTGCCTTTCGCTGGGCACAGGTTTCTGGTGTGCTTTGGCTGCCCGCAGAAGTAGCAGTTGGGTCCCCGACGCGTCGCGGCTGTCGTAGGGCTTCTGGGGGGAGAGCGGGGCCCCGACGGTGTCGGGCTGCCGGGCGGGGAAGATGCCTTCCAAGATGGCGGCGCCCTTGGTGCACACGTGGCGGCGTGGACGGCGCGGGCTGAAGAGTAGGCATCCGAGTTTCTCTGGGCCACATCCAGGGATCGCGCGGTGTCCGCAGCCTGTTTCAGGTCCAATCCCGTTTTTTCCAGCAGTCTTTGCCGGATGTAAGTGGAGCTGAGGCCTGTGATAAAGGCATCGCGAACAAGCTCGTCGGTGTACACTGCGGCTTTTACATCTCGGCACTTGCAGTCTTTGCCAAGCATTTTCAGGGTGCCTAGGAACTCCTCCACCGATTCCCCAGGTCGCTGTGCGCGAGTGGCGAGCAGATGCCTAGCATACACCTCATTCGTAGGCTGCTGGTAATGCGCCTTTAAGATGTCGCAGGCGGCCAGGTACGTGTCGGCGTCTTGGATGAGGGGGTAAACCCGGTGGCTTACCCAATTCCGCAGAATTCCGAGTTTCATACTCGCAGCGTCCGTAGCGTCTTTGACGGCTGCGGAATTGTCCAGGAAGAATTCCATACACATAAACCAGTGTCTGAAGCGTGCTGATGCGTCCGGAGCATGCTGATCCAAATCCAAACGTTCGGGTTTCAGGAGTTGATCCATTGTGTTGAAAAATAAGTTAATAAAATTGATGTGCCTCAATAATCCCGAGACTCGATGTTAGCGAAACAAAACAAGGCTTTTATTAACTTAGAAGGTAACACGCAGTGGAGAGAGGTATCTTCCATCTGGAGCTCTGCAGTACTGGATATGGGGCCAGACTGAGCTGGCTTACATAGAGGCCAGGTATGGGCGGAGCCCTACACACAACACATTCCATACATTCCAATATACAATACAATGGTGAGGAGAAACCTGAAACCAACCACAGTCACAGGCAGTGATGAATGGAATATTTCATCACAATAGGGAATGTTTTCTGTTTTTGCACTTCCAGCACAGAACCCAGCATGTCAGGAATACATATCAGAATACTGGGCACGGAGAATTGTGTACCCGTTAAAGAACCTGCTTTATTCTCTCCAATGGATGAGAGATTGGGCGGGCTGCGTAATGGACACACGATTCTCGGTGGCCAATAGGTGTTCCTGAAGCGATATGCTTTGATCTGGGAATGCAGACGCAAAAGATTTACCCTTTACTGTACTTGTTAAAAAAAAAATCTTAAGTTATTATAAACCTGCAAAATCTGGATTTATAAATAACTCTGACTGTTACTGCAGTTGGCTATTTGCTCCAAGGCTGCAGTACACCACAGGTTCAAACTGCCCTACTCATGGGGTCAGCTGAGCTTCTCAGTATTCGGCCTGACCAAATAAACAGAATGAGGACCCGGTGTTGGTCGCAGTTCGCAAAGCACGTACATGTAACATGACGTAACCAACTGTAAGTGATTTGCGGTATAAATGCCGATGCCAAGCAATGTGCGCTAGACTTATGGTGTACTGGGAGGCTAACATATTCTATGATTTTTAATGGACTGGGTATTATTGTCCGCAGGCAATAATATTTTACTACCATCTGTATATCAGCCTACCTAATGCTGGTTATCGATCAGACTATGCAAATGAGTATGCAGCAATGTTTTGACTGTGTCTGTTTCTCAAACACCGCCACTGCCAGTGTGGAGCCTGACTGAGCAGATAAGCAGCAGCTGTGTTCCAATAACAGCAACAATTTTCATTTATGTAAAGCCTTTAATGTAGGAAAATGTCCCAAGAGGCTTTAGAGAAGCATAATCAGGTGTGAATTGAAACTTAGCCAAAGAAGTTATATATTAGGTTGTGTGACCAAAAGCTTGGTCAAAGAGGAGCATCTTACAGGAGGAGAGAGATGTGGAGAAGTTAAAGGAGGGAATTCCAGAGCTTAGGGCCTAGACCAGTGGTTCTCAAACTTTTTTGTTGAAGGACCCCTTTTCAAATGGATTAGTAATCACGGAACCCCATCTAAATTATAATACTACATAATACTCATAATATGAAAGTGCTGGACGTAAAGAGTGTTTTAATAATGCTTTTAAGAAAACAGGTATTAACTTAGATATCAGTGAGATGGGTGTGCCTGCTTCTCACTGCAGAGTCTGTCTATCCCTGGTGTGATGTTTGACAAGGATACTCCCCTCTCTTGAACAAGGCTGAACTCACCTAGCACCCACCATCAGCTTTGATAACTGTGGCTGTGATTTCCCCTACCTCGGGTCTGGTGTGGCCGGGGTCGGTGGCAGGTTGCGACCCCACTGCTGGCTCCAGCCCGCTGTCTAAAGTGATCTTACATTGATTATGGTTGTTAAGCCTGCCCAGCGCATTTCCCGGCCAATTGAAGGAAGCGGGTCCGATGAAGTCAGTTGAAGATGTGTCATCAGCCAGTTTCCTTAAAGGGACCATACGCAAATTGATTTTGACAGTTGTGCTGTCGGTGCTCTACAGCATTGAGGTGCTGCAAACACTGACAAGCACTGCACAGAGGTCCACGCCTACACCCAGGCTCTCCCATGACTCCTCCATATGCTTATGCTTCGACGGGTTCGACCCAAAACATTGACTCTGTTTCTCCTCTCCTCAATGCTGCCTGACCTGCTTGGGTGCCAGAATTAGCCAATCCCGGGGTAAGCCTGTAATGATATCAGCAAATAGAAAAGGAGCTGCTCAGCATCACATATGCCTGTGAAAGATTTCACCAGTTTGTGTCAGGACAAGCAATCAGTGTAGAGACTGACCATAAGCCCTTGATTGCATTGTTCCAAAAGCCACTAAATAGCTGTCCGCTTAGAATACAAAGAATGATGATCAGGCTGCAACGCTATACACTGAATGTTGCGTACACACCGGGTAAGCTGATGTATACAGCAGACACGTTGTCCAGAGCTGTAGACCCAAGAGAGCCCGCAAACACCACAATGGATGAAAAAGTGAACGCCTACGTGGACATGATCACAAGTGCACTGCCCATAGCAGATGCAAAAATGGAGCTCATAAAGACTGAGACAAACAAAGATGAAACAATGAGACGACTGAGGAAAAGCATCTTGGATGGATGGCCCAACATGAAGCAAGACTGCTCACCTGACATGGCAGAGTACTGGAACTGCAGGGCGGAACTATCAGTGGTCGAAGACATCATCTACAAAGGAAGTAAAATAGTTATCCCAAAGAGTCTGAGAAAAGAGATGCTAAAAAGGATCCATGGAGGACATCTGGGAATCGAAAAGTGTAAGAAAAGAGCACGAGAGGTGATGTACTGGCCACGAATCAACCAAGATGTGACAAATGAGGTGTCAAACTGCACAATATGCCTGAAATATCGAGCAAGCAATCCGGTAGAACCACTAAAGCCACACCCAGCGCCAGACAGACCTTACCAGAAGGTAGGCGCTGACCTATTCGTATGTCAAGGGAAGGACTATCTTGTAGTCACAGACTATTACTCCCTGTATCCAGAGGTTTGTAGACTGTACACCACCACTGCAGATGCTGTGATAACATGTATGAAAGCCATATTCTCCAGACATGGCATGGCAAGCGAGGTCTTCACAGACAACGGACCCCAGTTTTACAATGCAAGTTTCCGACACTTTGCCAAAGAGTGGGACTTTGTCCACACAACGTCAAGTCCTCACTTTCCACAGTCCAATGGTCTAGTGGAAAAATCGGTCCAGACAGTGAAAAGACTGATGTACAAGGCAAAAGACAGTGGAACTGACTTCTACCAGAGCATGCTTGTATACCGCACAACGCCGCTCGAGTGTGGTAAGTCACCAGCCCAACTCCTTATGGGACGTCTGCTAAGGTCAAACCTACCCATCCCGGAGAACCTCCTGAAAACAAAAGAGGGGGAGAAAGTGAGGAAGTTCAAAGAACAGAAAGAAAAGCAAAAGTACTACTATGATAGAGGAACACAAAACCTACCTGAACTCCACACTGTTGACCAAGTAAGGTTCAAAGACAAAACAAACATATGGACTCAGAAGGGAACTGTCCTGAGTGAAGTTCAACCAAGATCATACACCATTCAGACAGATGAGGGTGCTGTTCTGTGAAGAAATCGTCGGGATCTTCTCATGGGACCAGCCACAGCAGGTCAAAAGACTGATACTGTTGAACAACCTGATCACACAGCAGGTCAAAAGACTGATACTGTTGAACAACCTGATCACACAGCTGAGAAATCATCATCTGAGGCAACAACTCAGATTCAAGGACAATCAATCAGAAAATCCTCAAGACACGTGAAGCCTCCTGAGAGACTCATTGAGCAAGTTTAAGGACTCTTGTTATAGAAGGAAGTAATGTTATCTTATTCTCTCTTCAAGTTCTAGTGTATTTTCATATTTCATGTGAACACACAAAACAAGGTTAAAAAACCTTGATAATGATAATGATAATGTAAGTTCATTAAGTGTTACAGTTAAAATGCAGAGTAATACAAAGAAAACATGTTGTTAGATAAAAGTAAAATACTTTTGTTTTAAGAAAGGGAGATGTAATGATATCAGCAAATAGTGATGGTATTTGCCTGTTTGATTATGATGCCTTACCAGCATATTTGCCTGTTTGATTATTTATGCCTGACCAGCAGAGGGCATGTGAGAGAGAGAGTTTAGTTTTAGTTTCGTTTTAGATGGATCTCTAAGATGGTGTCTCCTGTAATGCTGTTAACATGCTTGAAGAAACTGTAGATTAAAAGACATTCTCTTTTATCAATGTGTCGTCATTGAACCCACATAGAAATCAATACAAAGCCCAGCATGGATTAGATTCATGGTTAATGTTCGCTCTCTTCTACCTCAAACTTTGAGGTGCGCACCCTATTCCACATTTCTACATCAGCTATTTCTTTAGTTCTCCGAGTAAATAGAGTAAAATATGCATGTTAATCATTAGAGTCTAGAAAGTACTGTTTGTAATATCTGCTTTGTATCTCCATGCCTTCACTGTCTTGGCCCCACACTGTAATTCCCTCACTAAATCTCAGCCTTTTCACTTCCTTCTAAAAACCCACCTCTTTGACCAAGCTGTTTTTTAAAATCACCCTTCCGAATATCTCCTTCCTGGGCTCGGCATCCACTTTTTTGGATTATGTCTCAGTGGAGAGCTTTGGGATATTTTTCTACATTAAAGGCACTATAAAAAGGCAAGTTGTTTTTTTGTTATTATCTTAAGGGACCACATCCTATTGCACTATTTAAAGAACTGAGAGCTCTTGCCGTGTCATGGGCAACGCTGCCTTTAAGCTGCGCGGGCACGCAGCGCCCTGCAGCTCCCGCGCAGCCGGCTCACCAGCCTTTAAATAGGAAAAACTGCGCATGCACGGTATTCTGAAGGGGCCGCGCAGCCTCGCACCCAAAAAAAATGAAAAGGAACATCGCTCCTGGCCAATATTTATTGCTTAACTAAAACCACCAAAACATCGTATTATTGCTGTTTGTGAGATCTTGCTATGCACAAAATGGCTGCCATATTTGCCTACAAACATAAAAGTCACTACACTTCAAAGTAATGTGATGTTTCCGAAGGGCTTTGACATGTTTCTGAAGTACGTGAATGTAAACATTTGTAAGATACCCTAGTTATGCATACATCTATATGCAAGATTAGGATGTGGTTTAATGTCATATGATTATAAAGGTTTTGGTTTCTGTTTTGCTGGGTGTAACATTTGGAATTGTTCATTCTCAGGATGCTTTCGGGTTTGACGTGCCAGGGAACTATTTTAGCTGACACTGTGTTTTAATTGTCTGTTCAAATACAGGCGGTAATATTCATGACTTGTTTTCATGGCCACAGTGGGAAACTGTTAAGCCAAGGCAGTTTTGAGATATGAGATGGAACAAACAGGATAAAAAAACAAGTTGCCATCTGTTGTTTTGTAGGAAATACATCCTTTCTAGGAATCTTGTTCACAAACAATAATCAATCAGCAATGACATTGTTATGTGAGAAACAGACTGTAATATCCCAAGCTTTTCTTTAACAATTTGTAGAGAAGATCAGAACTGGAAAGGAACAAGTCTCTACTCGGGGAAAGAACACGCAGCAGTCTCGTTTATTTCTCTGTCTGTCTACTGTTTAAAGGTGTGTGTGTGCATCTGGACTTCGTCTTGCACAATAAAAGGATTTTTGTTGCATCCATATTTGGAGTCAGGAATCAAACTTGTTACACATTGCAGGTCTTTCCCCTACCCCGCAACCCCCTTCTTTCATCGTACAACATCATTGTTAAATGTAAATCTAGGAAATCTGCTAATTTGACATCATTCAAAATAAATTCAAAGTTTGTACAGGTTTACAAACTGCTATCTTTTGACCTGCTGGCTCTGGGCTGATGGTTTCTGTTCCAAGAATCTATAAGAAAATGCTGGAGGATATTTGGCATGACGTGATTTACTCCAGGTTTAAAAAGATCTCAAACCTACCTAGAATTAATTTAAATGTTTGTCAAATGCAAGCACTTCCACCAACATTATTAAACTATTTAAATGCTTACCACAAATATGAAGAGCTGAATCGTGGGCAGAATGATTGTTGTTCCAGTCAGGCAGTATAAGGACGGTACAACCAGTCTGGAGCCCAATACTGCAGCTGCACTCTGCATGCAGCTTTACACAGTCAGTGCCATTATCTAGCTAGGCCCTATGCTCTGGAATTCCCTCCCTAATCCTCCCCACCTCTCTCGCCTCCTTTAAGACATTCCTTAACACCTACCTCTACTATCTCCTTATGTGGCTCGCTGTCCAATTGTATTTGATAGTCGCTCCTGTGAAGTGCCTTGGTACATTTAACTACGTCAATGGTGCTATATAAATGGAAGTTGTTGTTGTATGCAGTCCCTTACAAAGCAACCATTCTGTTTTTTTGCTGTTTTTCAGTTTTGAACAGTGACAACAGTAACAACTTCTATTTATATAGCGCCTTTAACATAGTAAAACGTCCCAAGGTCTTTCACAGGTGCGATTATCAAACAAAATTTGACACCGAGCCACATAAGGAGCTATTAGGGCAGATGACCAAAAGCTCGGTCAAAGAGGTAGGTTTAAAGGAGTGTCTTAAAGGAGGAAAGAGAGGTAGAGCAGCAGCGAGGTTTAGGGAGGGAATTCCAGAGCTTAGGGTTCGGCATCTGAAGGAACGGCCACCAATTGAGGAGCGATTAAAATCGGGAGTGCTCAAGAGCCAGAATTGGAGGAGGGCAGATATCTCGGAGGGTTGTAGGGCTGGAGGAGGTTACAGAGATAGGGAGGGGGTGGGGCCATGGAGGGATTTGAAAACAAGGATGAGAATTTTTTAAATCGAGGCGCTGCTTAACTGGGAGCCAATGCAGGTCAGCGAGCACAGGGGTAATGGGCGAACGGGACTTGGTGCGAGTCAGGACATGGGCAGCCGAGTTTTGGATGAGCTTAGGTTTATGGAGGGTGGAAGATGGGATAGTTTACCGCGGTCCCAGTCGCATAGGATGTCATTTGTAACTTTGTTAAGAGCCGTTTCGGTGCTGTGGCAGGGGAGCAAATGTGATTGGAGAGATTCAAACATGGAGTTCCAGGAAAGATGGGCACAGATTTGGGAAGCGACAGCACGTTCAAGGACTTTGGAGAAGAAAGGGAGGTTGGAGGTGGGGTGGTAATTTGAAAGGACAGAGAGGTCAAGGGTTGTTTTTTTGAGGAGAGGGGTGATGATGGCAGATTTGAAAGGGAGGGGGACAGCACCTGAGGAGAGAGAACCATTAACAATATCATCTAACATAAGGGCCAGGAAGTGAAGTTGGGTGGTCAGCAATTTAAATGGAATAGGGTTGAGGAGCAGGAGGTGGATCTCATGGACAAGATGAGTGTGGAGAGGTCATGAGGGGAGATGGGAGAGAAACTGGAGAAAGATGTGAGTTCAGGGCTAGGGCAGGGGGAACCTTAGAGGAAGTTTGGCCCAGTGGGCTAGGGGAAGAAAGGGAAGTGACAGAGGTAGCTGAACCATGGTGTCAATCTTAGTGACAAAGAAGTCCATGAGCTTCTTACACTTGTTGTTGGATACGAGAGTGGAGGTGGCAGGGGAGAGGGGTTTAAGAAGACGGTTTGCAGTAGAGGAAGGAAGTCGGGGGTAATCCTGGCATAGTGAGCAGTTTTGGCAGAGGACAGCAGGACCCAATCGTGCTTTATGTGGTCCAGTCATATTTCGCTAAACCAGTTGCCCGCCATATACGTTCAGGTCTGTGTCCCTTGGACTTAAGCAAGTGGAGATGGGGGCTGTACAGGGTGAGAGATAGTATTAATGGTTTTAATGGGGACTAGAGCATCAAAGGTGGAGACGAGGGTGTGGTTAAGCAGATCGGTAGCTGCTGAAATGTCATGGTGAATGGGTGAATGGAAGGCTAGACAATTGGGATTTTGAAAGTGCAGTAGTAAGTAATTTGGGAGAGCTTTTTTCCAAGGGTGGACACAGAAGGAAGTAAGGTTGGGAGGGCGGAGGGGAATGTGGGTGGAGAGCGATACAAGGAAGTGGTCAGCGATGGCCTTATCTGTAATTGACATGATGGGAGTAGCGAGGCCATGAGAGATGGTAAGATCAAGTGACTGCGGGGTGTGTTTCCATTTGAACTCTGCACCTGAAACAAACAGAGCAATAGTGGACCACCAGCAGACTGGCACTGGTAGCATTGTGATCATGTGAGTGTCCAGAGATGATGGTAAAGATCTACTATAAACATAGAAGATAGGAGCAGGAGTAGGCCATTCGGCCCTTCGAGCCTGCTCCGCCATTCAATGAGATCATGGCTGATCATCCAAATTCAGTACCCTCTCCCTGCCTTCTCCCCATATCCCTTGATCCCTTTAGCCTCAAGAAATATGTCCAACTCTTTCTTGAATATATTTAATGAACTGGCCTCCACCGCCCTCTGTGGCAGAGAATTCCACAGGTTCACCACTCTCTGGGTGAAGAAATTCCTCCTCATTTCAGTCCTAAATGGCTTACCCCTTATCCTTAGACTATGACCCCTGGTTCTGGAATCCCCGGCCATCTGAAACATCCTTCCTACATCTAGTCTGTCCAGACCTGACAGAATTTTATAGGTTTCGATGAGATCCCCTCTCAATCTTCTAAACTCCAGTGAGTATAAGCCTAATCGACACAATCTCTCCTCATACGTCATTCCTGCCATCCCAGGTATCAGCCTGGTGAATCTTCGCTGCACTCCCTCCATGGCAAGAACGTCCTTCCTCAGGTAAGGTGACCAAAACTGCACACAATACTCAAGGTGCAGTCTCACCAAGGCCCTGTACAACTGTAGCAAGACATCCTTGTTCCTGTACTCGAACCTCTTGTTACGAAGGCCAACATACCATTTGCCTTCTTAACCGCCTGCTGCACCTGCATGCTTACCTTCAGCGACTGGTTCACAATAACACCCAGGTCTCTTTGCACTCCCCCTTCTCCCAATCTATTGCCATTCAAATAATAATCTGCCTTCCTGTTTTTGCCACCAAAGTGGATAACCTCACATTTATTCACATTATAGTGCATTTGCCATGTTTCTGCCCAATCACCCAACCTGTCCAAATCGTACTGGAGTTTCACGACATCCTCCTCACAGCTTACCTTCCCACCCAGCTTTGTGTCGTCTGCAAATTTGGAGATATTACATCCAATTCCCTCGTCCAGATCATTAATATATATTGTGAACAGCTGGGGTCCTAGGACCGATCCTTGCGGTACCCCACTAGTCACTGCCTGCCACTTGGAAAACGACGTGTTTATTCCAACTCTTTGCTTTCTGTCCACCAACCAGTTCTCTATCCAAGTCAATACCTTGCCCCCAATCTCATGTGCCTTAATTTTGCATGCTAATCTCTTATGTGGGACCTTATCGAAAGCCTTCTGAAAGTCCAAATACACCACATCCACTGGTTCTCCCTTATCTATTTTACCAGTTACATCCTCAAAAAATTCCAGTAGATTAGTCAAGCATGATTTACCTTTTGTAAATCCATGTTGACTTTGTCTGATCCTGTCACTGCTTTCCAAGTGCTCTGCTATTACATCTTTTATAATAGACTCCAGCATTTTCCCCACTACCGATGTCAGGCTATAATGCCCCGCTTTTTCTCTACCACCTTTTTTGAATAGTGGGGTAACATTAGCTACCCTCCAATCCATGGGCACTGTTCCATGAGAGAACTAACCTAAGGGATGTGACTGCCTCCTACATTATTTACTTACCTTACAGTGTTAGCAGGTTTGGGACAGGACATCTAACTGTGTGCGCTAGTCCGGCACAGTTTATATTAATCTATCTGTAATGTTTATGAGAAGCAGCGAATATGGGCCTTGTGAAACACTGATCTGCGAGTGAAAGATCTTGCTGTTTTTCACTTCTTTGACAGCTATTGTTTATATTGGATGTTCATTTTCTGGATAAACTATTTAAGCATTCCATTTTGTCTGATTCACTTGCATAAATCAGCAACACGTGCAGATATGGATAATTCACAGAGATTGAATTATCCCTACCCACAGGAAAACATTTAGCACAATCATACAATGTAAAGAGATTAGACGGGCAGATAAACATAAAGAAAACAAGGAAAAAAGACTTGCATTTATATAGCGTCTTTCATGACCATCGGACGTCCCAAAGTGCTTTACAGTACTTTTGGAGTAGTCACCGTTGTAATATGGGAAACGCAGCAGCCAATTTGCGCACAGCAAGGTCCCACAAACAGCAATGTGATAATGACCAGATAATCTGTTTATTTTGTTATGTTGGTTGAGGGATAAGTATTGGCCAGGGCACCGGGGATAACTTGAAATAACTTCGCAATAGTGCCATGGGATCTTTTACGTTCACCTGAGAAAGCAGACAGGGCCTCGGTTTAACGTCTCATCCAAAAGACGGCACCTCCGACAGTGCAGCACTCCCTCAGTACTGCACTGGAGTGGCAGCTCAGCTGTATGTGCTCAAGTCCCTGGAGTGGGGACTTGAACCCACAACCTTCTGACTCAGAGGTGAGGGGGCTACCAACTGAGCCACAGCTGACACAGAATGAGACAGGAAGGCAGCCAGGTAGTTCTACGATGTGTTTGAGAAATTGTCTTTCAATATTCTGTCGTCTTTTTATCCATTGTGAATTGCACAGGACAGAACTTACTGACCTTGCTATGAGCTGCTGACGTATTCATGCTTTAAGAGTGAGGAAGCAAATCTGCCGCCCTTACCGGTCTGGCCTATACGTGACTCCAGTCCCACACCAATGTGGTTGAATTTTAACTGTCATCTGAAATGGCCTGGCAAGCCACTCAGTTGTATCATAACTGGCAACAATGGATTAACAATAAATGCAGACCATGTCAGCAACGTTCACATCCCAAGAATGGATAAAAACCACTCAATCTCCAGGAACAGTATCTTATCTTTCTGCTGAGCATTCAACAGCCCTCTGATCTAAATAGTCACCCTGAAATTCCGCATGTGTTGTCCCAATTTCCTGCAGGAAGTTTGGCGGGAGATCAGCAGAGCCCTTCCAGAAACATTTCTGCCATTTGTCCACACGGGTTCTACTGATCTTCCACTAAAGTTACAGTAGCAGATCAGGATAACCCCATCAGAAATTTATAGCATTGGCTTTAGAAGCTTCAGACCTCATCTATATGCTCCATTATTTTTAAACAGGTGTGTTTGTTGATGTCTGCGGGGTGGGGAGAGGAAAGGCAGTTTGAAATCTGAGGTGGAGAGGGGGCTTGAACCATTTTTTCCTTATTTTTCTTAAAACTGGCGGACCCTCTGTGCTTTGTCATCATTTTCTGCTTTAATTTCAGATCTGCTAAATTTTTGGTTTGCTTTCTTCTCGCTTTCTCCGTTCCCCCCTCCTTACTTTTTCACCTGTTATTAGTGAGGGCTGTTCTTGTGTATTTACACCCTCCACTGTTTACACATTCTGTCATCCTTTGTCTGCCCATCACCTCACTGATGGTCTCCCATTATAGAGTCATAGGGCAGGATTCTCATTGGGCCGTGGAGGCGGGATTGGAGGCGTGTGGGGGGTTAAAATCCCAAAATCGGGGGGGGCACGAACCCATCCTGCCCCCAACCCGCCTCCATGCCAGTTTCAAAGGAGGCGGGTACCCGACCCGCACTGGGACCCGCCTCCCCGAGGCGGGAAGGGGATTAGTGCCAATTAACTGCCTGTTAACAGGTAGTTAACAGGCAGTTTTTAGCCTAATCCCTATTTTTATTCCTGAAGTGTGGGATTCCCGAAGGCTCCAAACTGTAATGATATCAGCAAATAGAGATGGTATTTGCCTGTTTGATTATGATGCCTACCAGCATGTTTGCATGTATTGATTGCTTGTGCCTGACCAGCAGAGGTCATGTGACAGAGACAAGCAAGGCAGTTTAGTTTAATTTCAGTTTCGTTCTAGATGGATCTCTAGCATGGTGTCTCCTGTAAATGTTGTTAAAAGAGTTGAACAAGACTTTAGATTAAAAGACATTCTCTTTCATAAATGTCTCGTCATTGAACCCACAAAGAAATCAATACACAAACCACGCCAAGTTAGCGAGGTGGACTGTCGGGCTGAAGGGCTTGGAGGGGTCGAGATGTCCGGTGTTCAGGCGAGTGATGGGTGCATGAGTGCAGAGGTAAGTGTGTTTGGTGTGTGTAAAGTGTTTAAAGAAGTTTTACTTACATGTACTTACCTTTACAGCCTTCCTTCCTTCAAGTCTCGGGCATCCCTCATCTCATCGGCACAGAAAGCAGAATGGCCGCGATCTGTCAAAAATTGCAGCATTCAGCTTTCTGTTCTGGGGAGATCTCTAAATCATCCTGAGAGGAAGGAATTAACCTGGAGTATAGATTGTCAGTGTTTGACAGCTTCAAACAGCTGTCAAACACTGATATTTCATCTGTCAAAAGGTCTTGACAGATGAAATATCAATCTGTGACGTCACCGGTTGCCGGGTGGCCCTTAATTGGCCTGCTGAGCCCGCTGGGCGGGCTCAACAAGGTCAATCAAGTCAAAATCGCGTGGGTTGGCTAGAACTCGATGGAGGCGGGACTACAACCCTGAAAGTTGTAGTCCCGCCTCCTATCCGCCTCCTCAATAAAAATCCAGCCAATAGAGCTATACAGCACAGAAAGAGGCCCTTCGGCCCATCGTGTCCGCGCCGGCCATCAAGCCATGTCTATTCTAATCCCATTTTCCAGCACTTGGTCCATAGCCTTGTATGCTATGGCGTTTCAAGTGCTCATCTAAATGCTTCTTGAATGTTGTGAGGGTTCCTGCCTCTACCACACTTTCAGGCAGTGAGTTCCAGATTCCAACCACCCTCTGGGTGAAAAAGTTTTTCCTCAAATCCCCTCTAAACCTCCTGCCCCTTACCTTGAAACTATGCCCCCTGGTTATTGACCCCCCTACTAAGGGGAAAAGTTCCTTTCTATCTATCCTATCTATGCCCCTCATAAATTTGTACACCTGAATCAGGTCCCCCCTCAGCCTTCTCTTCTCTAAGGAAAACAACCCCAGCCTGTCCAGTCTCTGTTCATAGCTGAAGCGCTCCTACCCAGGTAACATCCTGGTGAATCTCCTTTGTACCCTCTCCAATACAATCACATCCTTCCTATAGTGCGGCGACCAGAACTGCACACAGTATTCTAGCTTTGGCCTAACTAGTGTTTTGTACAGTTCCATCATAACCTCACTGCTCTTATATTCTATGCCTCGGCTAATGAAGGCAAGTATCACATATGCCTTATTAACCACTTTATCTACCTGCTCTGCTGCCTTCAGGGATCTATGTACATGCACACCAAGGTCCCTCTGATTCTCTGTCCTTCCTAGGGTCCTACCATTCATTGTGTATTCCCTTGCCTTGTTAGTCCTCCCAAAATGCATCACCTCACACTTTTCAGGGTTAAATTCCATTTGCCACTGTTCTGCCCATCTGACCAACCCGTCTATATCGTCTTGTAGCCTGAGGCTTCCCTCCTCATTATTTACCACTCCACCAATTTTTGTGTCATCTGCGAACTTACTGATCATACCTCCTACATTCATATCTAAATCATTAATGCACACTACAAACAGCAAGGGACCCAGCACCAATCCCTGCGGTACAACACTGGACACAGGCTTCCAGTCACAAAAACAACCTTCGACCATCACCCTCTGCCTCCTGTCACTAAGCCAATTTTGGATCCAATGTGCCAAATTGCCCTGGGTCCCATGGGCTCTTATCTTCTTGACCAGTCTCCCATGCGGGACTTTGTCAAAAGCCTTACTGAAGTCCATGTAGACTACATCAACTGCACTACCCTCATCCACACACCTAGTCACGCCCTCGAAAAATTCAATCAAATTGGTTAGACATGATCTCCCCCTGACAAAGCCATGCTGACTATCCTTGATTAATCCTTGCTTCTCCAAGTGGAGACTAATTCTGTCCCTCAGAATTTTATTCCAATAATTTCCCTACCACTGATGTTAGGCTCACTGGCCTGTTATTCCCTGGTTTATCCCTATTACCCTTCTTGAATAATGGTACTACGTTAGCTGTCCTCCAGTCCTCTGGCACCTCCCCTGTGGCCAGAGAGGTTCTGAAAATTTGTGTCAGAGCCCCTGCAATCTCCTCCCTTGCCTCACACAGCAGCCTGGGATACATCTCACCTGGGCCTAAAAAAAATTCTATTAAACAGTTCACAGGTCATTAAACTCATTAATACCTCAGTAATTAATGTAGCGGTTGATTCTCCTCCTCATAATATTTTCTCTATCTTTTTCAATCTTACTATAATGCCTGCTTATCTTTTCCCTTCAGTTCTGATGAAGGGTACATTCCTGAAATGTCATACAAAAGCAAAATATTGCGGATGGTGGAAATCTGAAAAAAAACAGAAAATGCTGGAAACACTCAGCAGGTCAGGCAGCATCTGTGGAGAGAGAAACAATTAACGTTTCAGGTCGATGACCTTTCGTCAGAACTGGAAAAAGTTAGCGATATAACAGGTTTTAAGCAAGTACAGAGGCAGGAAAAGATGGAAGGGGAGGAAGCAACAAAAGGGAAGGTCTGTGATTGGGTGGAAGGAGATGGTAATGGGACAAGTAAAGAAATAAAAGATGGGTCTGGAAGAGGTGTATATGGGAATAGGTTATGATCTGAAATTGTTGAACTCACTGTGAGTCCAGAAGGCTGTAAAGTGCCTAATCGAAAGAGGTGCTATTCCTTGTAACCTCTGCCCCCACTTTTTTTGGATGGCAGCTGTTGACAATCCTACAATTCCCATTTACACCTCCTCTAGACCCATCTTCTGTTTCTTTACTTGTCCTATTAACATTTCCTTCCATCTAGCACCATCGACCCTTTTGTCATTTAATCTCTCCTGCCTTCCACCCTATCCCAGACCTTCCCTTTTGTGCTTTCCTCCCCTCCCCCCTTTCACTGCCTTTGTACTTGCTTAAAAATCTGTTCCATCTCCAACTTTTTCCAGTTCTGATGAAAGGTCATCGACCTGAAACGTTAACTCTGTTTCTCTCTCCACAGATGCTGCCGGACCTGCTGAGTATTTCCAGCATTTTCTGTTTTTATTCCTGAAGTGTCATAACTTGTCTTTTCTCTTTATGGACACTGGCTAACTTGCTGTTTATTTCCAGCACTCAAAACTGTTAGGCCAGACCTGTCTCGGTAGGACAATAAAATACTTATTGAAGCTTCCGATTGGAATTGAAATCCTTCTGAGAACTGTACAAGCACTGACATGAATCAGTCATTCATGAAAGAAAGACTTATGAAATAATACTGAGCGGCCTACGGGTGGCGCTGTCCAGGGAGAGTATAAATACTCGGGCATGGGCCCAGCTTGCGCAGGACATTCTAAACAGGAACTAGTGAAGGACACAACTAGACCTCCATGTTGTAAAACAGTTGATTAAAGCTTTGTTTAATGCTTAGACCAAGTGCCTAGTAGTTTTCTTACGTCAAGCACCATCAACTAAAATATCCTGCACATGAATGTTACTGAGTTAGCACGTGAAAATGTAAAGATATGTTTTAACAGGTGAGCTCGAGAAGTACAGATTCATTTGGAACAATACTTGCAAAAAGTAAAAAAATAAAGAGGGTATGATTCATAGTCCTGGGCCTAGAAATTCATTAAGGCGCTGCCAGCTTTGCACCCAGTTAACGCCTAAAGAGTGATTTTGCGCCAGAAATGAGTTTGCGCAGATATTCAGCGCAGCGGTATTGGCGGCGGTAGCCGTTAGCGCTGCGCCGGCACCGATGACGTCATCGGTGTGCGCAGTGCCCCGGTTCCGCCCCGAAACCGGCCCGATCCCCATATTTAGTTGCGGCCGCCTCCTCCGAAGCGGCCGCAAACAGCGACCAGAAAACGGGGCCGTCCTGCTGCCTTAGTGGGGCGCTTTAAAACGGAAGGTGCGGCCGGCCGCTTTTTTGGCGGCCGCCTGCCCGCACCTCCTTCCCCGGCCTCCTCCACCCCCGCCCCCCCCGCGGCATTGCCGGCTGCTTTCCGCGAGCCCGGCACTTCTCCGTGGTGCCGGGCTCATTTGCCGGCACTATCCAGCGGCGATCTCCCCGTTGCAGGCAGCTCCCCCTTAAGAGAAGGAGGAGGCCTGCAGTACCGCAGCCTGCCGCTCCGCAGCGGCTGGCGCAGCGGCGCCAAGAGCGCTGATATTCAGTGTCAGCGCCCCAAGCGGAGGTAGGCACACCCTGGTATAGCGCCCGGTTCCGAATTGGGGCGCTAACGATGAATATCTGACGATCGCTATAGGCTTCCCGCCCAGCGCTAACTTTTGGGCGCTAGCCAGCTGGCGGGGCCATAGTGAATTTCTAGGCCCTGATCTGTAACTGTGGGCCAAAAGCAAATTCTGGAAATAACATTTATACATTTTTCCAATGAACAACAAATGGATGAGTTTGAGGGTGCCGTTTCACACTGATTTAAGGTGGCAGTGCAACTCATGTGAATTCTGAGTGCATTAAATCCTCCCTCAGAGTGCAGTATAAATCCAGCCTGACATAAATGTTGTTTTTCTGAAAGGCAAGAGATTAAAGAAAGATGCATATCAGCACTGTCTCCCTTGTAATTACCCCTGCCATTGATATTTCTCATTCTAGACTATAAAAGTAAACATTGAATAGTGACTGTATAGTGATTTTATTTATAAATATATGGAAAATATTGCATTGCAGTTCTGTACTTGTCAAGATTTTACTTTGAAAATACAAATTTAATTCTGCTATGTCCTCAATCCAAGGTTAATCTTTCATCAGATGAAATATCAACATCAGTAGAAGGGCACTGTATCAAGTAAAGAAGATTATTACTTCAGATCTCTGAGCATAATTACTGTAATTAATAGGTTCCCTATCGAACCCATATTAGTGCTGTGTGCCATCTTATGATATAATTGGGATTACAGAGACATGGCTCCAGGGTGACCAATTCTGGGAATTTAATATCCAGGGGTATTCAATATTCAGGAAGGACAGGAAAGAAGGAAAAGGAGGTGGGGTAGCATTGTTGGTTAAAGAGGAGATTAACACAATAGTAAGGAAGGATATTAGCTCTGATGATGTGGAATCTGTATGGGCAGAGCTGAGAAATACCATGGGGCAAAAAACATTAAAAGGAGTTGTATACAGACCCCCAAACAGTAATGCTGAGGTTGGGGATGGCATTAAATGGGAAATTAGAGACACGTGCAATAAGGGCACAGCAGTTATCATGGGTGGCTTTAATCTACATATTGATTGGGCTAACCAAATTAGTAACAATACTGTGGAGGACGAATTCCTAGAGTGTATACGGGATGGTTTCTTGGACCAATATGTTGAGGAACCAACTAGAGATCAGGCCATCTTAGACTGGGTATTATGTAATGAGAAAGTGTTAATTAGCAATCTTGTTGTGCGAGGCCCCTTGGGGAGGAGCGATCATAATATGATAGAATTCTTCATTAAGATAGAGAGTGAAGTAGTTGACTCAGAGACTAGGGTCCTGAATTTAAATAAAGGAAACTACGATGGTATGAGGCACGAGTTGGCTAGGATGGATTGGGGAACGTTACTTAAAGGGTTGATGGTGGATAGGCAATGGCAAACATTTAAAGATCGCATGGATGAACTACAGAATTTGTTCATCCCGGTTTGGCATTGAAAAAAACAAAAAAGGTGACTCAACCGTGGATAACAAGGGAAATTAGGGGACATCCAAGGAGAGGACATATAAATTGGCCAGAAAAAGCAGCAAACCTGAGGATTGGGAACAGTTTAGGATTCAGCAAAGGAGGACAAAGGGATTAATTAAGAGGGGGAAAGTAGATTATGAGAGTAAGCTTGCAGGGAACATAAAAACTGACTGTAAAAGCTTCTTTAGATATGTGAAGAGAAAAAGATTGGTGAAGTCAAGCGTAGGTCCCTTGCAGTCAGAATCAGGGGAATTTATAATGGGGAACAAAGAAATGGCAGACCAATTAAATACATACTTTGGTTCTGTCTTCACAAAGGAGGACACAAATAACCTCCCAGAGATGTCGGGGAACATAGGGTCTAATGAGAGGGAGGAATTGAATGAAATCAGCATTTGTAGGGAAATGGTGTTAGGGAAATTGATGGGATTGAAGGCCGATAAATCCCCAGGTCCTGATAATCTACATCCTAGGGTACTTAAGGAAGTGGCCCTAGAAATAGTAGATGCATTGCTGGTCATCTTCCAAAATTCTATAGACTCTGGAACAGTTCCCATGGATTGGAGGATAGTTAATGTAACCCCACTATTTAAAAGGGGTGGTAGAGAAAAAATGGGAAATTATAGACCGGTAAGCCTGACATTGGTAGTGGGTAAAATGCTAGAGTCCATTTTAAAAGATGTAATAGCAGAGCACTTGGAAAACAGTGACAGGATCGGACAAAGTCAACATGGATTTACAAATGGTAAATCGTGCTTGACTAATCTACTGGAATTTTTTGAGGATGTAACTGGTAGAATAGATAAGGGAGAACCAGTGGATGTGGTGTATTTGGACTTTCAGAAGGCTTTCGATAAGGTCCCGCATAAGAGATTAGCGTGTAAAGTTAAATCACATGGGATTGGGGGTAAGGTACTGTCTTGGATAGAGAACTGGTTGGCAGACAGGAAGCAAAGAGTTGGAATAAACGGATCTTTTTCCAAGTGGCAGGCATTGACTAGTGGGGTACCGCAGGGATTGGTGCTAGGACCCCAGCTATTCACAATATATATAAATGATCTAGACAAGGGAACTAGATGTAATATCTCCAAGTTTGCAGATGACACAAAGCTGGGTGGGCGTGTGTGCTGTGAGGAGGATGCAGAGAAACTCCAGTACGATTTGGACAGGTTGGGTGATTGGGCAGATGCATGGCAGATGCAGTATAATGTGGATAAATGCGAGGTTATCCACTTTGGTGGCAAAAACAGGAAGGCAGATTATTATCTGAACGGCAATAGATTGGGAGAAGGAGAAGTGCAACGAGACCTGGGTGTCCTTGTGCACCAGTCGCTGAAGGTAAGCATGCAGGTACAGCAGGCGGTTAAGAAGGCAAATGGTATGTTGGCCTTCATAGCGAGAGGATTCGAGTACAGGAGCAAGGATGTCTTGCTGCAGTTGTACAGGGCCTTGGTGAGACCACACCTTGAGTATTGTGTGCAGTTTTGGTCGCCTTGTCTGAGGAAGGATGTTCTTGCCATGGAAGGAGTTCAGCGAAGATTCACCAGGCTGATACCTGGGATGGCAGGAATGACGTATGAGGAGAGATTGGGTCGCTTAGGCTTATATTCGCTAGAGTTTAGAAGAATGAGAGGGGATCTCATTGAAACTTATAAAATTCTAACAGGATTAGACAGACTAGATGCAGGAAGGATGTTCCCGATGGTGGGTGAGTCCAGAACCAGGGGTCACAGTATAAGGATAAGGGGTAATCCATTTAGGACAGAGATGAGGAGGAATTTCTTCACCCAGAGAGTGGTGAACCTGTGGAATTCTCTGCCACAGAGGGCGGTGGAGGCCAATTCATTAAATATATTCAAGAAGGAGTTGGATATATTTCTTGAGGCTAAAGGAATCAAGGGATATGGGGAGAAAGCAGGGACAGGGTACTGAATTTGGATGATCAGCCATGATCTCATTAAATGGCGGAGCGGGCTCGAGGGGCCGAATGGCCTACTCCTGCTCCTATCTTCTATGTATCTATGTTTCTATCACATTTGAGGATGTCTTTCTACTAGACTACACAGGAGTATCATTTCATATTTCAGCTACTTTTCTTCCAGGGTCACAAGAGAACAAAGCAATTCATTCTGCCAGCGCAATTTACACTTCGTCTAGAGCTATCCTTTGTTTCTTAACCTGTCCCATTACCATCTCCTTTTGCCTTGAATATCTCTTAATGTCTCTCAATGTCTCTTAACCTATCCTGCCTTCTATCCTATCACAGGCCTTCCCTTTTGTTCTTTCATCCCTCCCCCCATTTCCCAGCCACTACACTTGCTTAAAAATCTGTTCCATTTCCTGCTTTTTTCCAGTTCTGACGAAAGGTAATCGACCTGAAGCGTTAACGCTGTTTCTCTCTTCACAGATGCTGCCTGACCTGCTGAGTATCTCCAGCATTTTCTGTTTTTATTATAGGAGAGATATCCTTCTGAGTTTGAGGAGCGCGGGGAATGCCTGTTCGGTCCTCTTTTGCTCCGCTAACAGTTTACTGTAAGGAATACAGGGTTTGATGTGATCTGCAACCCAGAGTGACAGCCGAGGCCCACATACCATGATTAATAGAATTACTGTTATGCAAAATGGATACACGTGAACAAGGGGAAGTGAAAAGTAAACCACTGGTATGAAATGGACAAATTGTGTTTTCTGAGTGCAACTGAATTCCCTGTGCTACCAAGTTCATACCTTATCCCATTACCTTTTTATTTTGACATGTAAAAACGCATTGGAGGCTGATGTGGTCAGAGCAATAATGTGACAGGCTATTTTTTTTTATGAAGTTGCTCCCATCTCTAAAATAGGCAGTGGAACCAAGGAGGTGTAGGAGAAAAGGGGATTGGGTTATAATAGGCATTAGGATCTTGAAATTATTAATTAAACCTCTCTGTTGAAATAGCAAATGAACTTCATACAAACATGAAAACACTGGCACACTAACATTACACAACATGGTTACAAGTGGAGTTAAAATAAAATAGGGTCAAACTGGAGAAAGAAGAATGGGGTTAAAGATAGGGGTATATTTTACTAATCCTTTACTAAATAGGGTAGGGTAAAAATTATGCTTCAAAACTACATATTGAGCAAACATACAGGGTGTGAAGCCTTAAAGGTGTCAGCTGTGGCTCAGTGGTAGCACTCTGGTCACAGAGTCAGTAGGTCATGGGTCCAAGCCCCACTGCAGTGGTTTGAGCATATAATCTAGGCTGACACTGCAGTGCAGTACTGAGGGAGCACTCAGAGGTGCCGCCTTTCAGATGAGCTGTTAAATCGTGGCCCTGTCTGCCCTCTCAACTGGCTGTAAAAGATCCAATGCCACTATTCGAAGAAGAGTGCAGGAGTTCTCCTGGTGTCCTGGCCAATATTTATCCCTCAACCAACATCATTAAACAGATTATCTGGTCATTATCTCATTGTTATTTTTGGCATTTTGCCGTGTACAAATTGGCTTCTGCATTTTCTACATTACAGCAGTGACTGCATTTCAAAAGTACTTCATTGGCTGTAAAGTGCTTTGGGACATCCTCAGATTGTGAAAGGCGCTATATAAATGCAACTTCTTTCTTTCTTTCCTCGGCTCAGAAAGGAGATGGCGTATTACGTCGATAGCGATGAGAATTACCGTCCTCCAGATGAGTGCAGGCGGTTAGTAATTTTTAAAAGAAATTGGGATCTTCCCCCTCACATGGAAAGCTTGATGGGGGTCTTTGGGAGGGTGCTGGGGTACAGCCCCCACACCCGATAGTAGCCCGCTCATACTGAGATCCCTGCCCACTGTCCCCGCAACCTCTCGCATAGTGAGCACTTGAGGACACCGGCCGGTGCAAACCCAGCAGTTACACCGGGATTGCAGCCCATGGATTCTCAGGAACGTATATTTTTTAATTACAACATTGACTACAGATTATAATAGCAAAATACTGCGGATGCTGGAAATCTGAAATAACAACAGAAAATGCTGGAAATACTCAGCAGGCCAGGCAGCATCCGTGGAGAGAGAAACAGAGTTAACGTTTCAGGTCTGGGACCCTTCATCAGAACTGGAAAAAGCTGGAGATGTAACAGATATTAAGCAGGTGCAGAGACAGCACTTTACAGCCTGCCGGACTCAACATTGAGTTCAACAATTTCAGATAATTATCCCTGCCCCCATTTTTCATGCAGTATGATTTTTGCCACTCCCATTTGCAACATTTTGGCCCAGAAGTTCGGGTCTCCACGGGTGAGTACGCACGGGGTACTCGCGCGTGGGCCCGATGGAAGTGCCGGTTTCTTGCATGCACTGCACATGCGCAGGAAACCGGCACTTCTGTTCCTCTGAAAGCAGGGGTTCAGAGGTCGAACGCGTGCGCGCGGGAGTCTGCGCGTGCACATCGAACTTACGTTTTTTTTTTACAGGTTTTTCCGTGAGGGTAAGTCTTTAGATTTTAGAAATGTAAAAACCAGGCGTAAGGCCTGCATTTTAAAAGGTAAGTGGTCAATTAATTAAAATTAAAACATTTTTTCCACAGGTTTATTATTTTTAAATACTTTAAAGCAAGGTACGTTTATTTTTAGACCCGTTACAATATAAAATTATTTTTTTCAAAAATTTAAATTATTGTTTAAAATAGTTATTTAATATAATTTATAGTTTATTTAAAAAGTATGATATTTTAAAATTTATTTGAAGGTTTACTACTGTTTTGGGCCCGTAGTATTTATAAGTTTTGACAGGTCTTCCTGTCACTACTTATGAATGGGCTTTTCCCTGCGCCGATTGGCTGCCCATGGCTCACGTGATCCCAGGGGACGCATCGAACTAACTATGCCCCTGGGACACGCAAGCACTGTGCGTCGGCAGCTGGGCCAGGCCCCGGAGCGGAATTCCACGGGGCCCTACAGCTCAACGGCCGGCGCGCAAGGTAAGTGCAGGTCGGGGGCTTGCACCCGCGGGAAGCCCCCGACCCGAATTTCTGGGCCAATATCTTTCCTGCCTCTTACAAAAGTACAGGATGTTCTTTCAATTCCTTCCTCCCCTCCCAACACCCCCCCACCCCCGTCTCTGTGCCTGCTTAATATCTGATGAAGGGCCCCAGACCTGAAACGTTAACTCCATTGACAACAGATTGCCTGTTGACAAGGGAAAGGACAACGATAAGATTAAAACAAACAAAGATTCGAAAAATGTTGAAATAGTCCAGATGTGAGAAATAAGAATATGTCAGAATGGGTGATATTTTCTTCCATCTTTCACTAAGCTGTAACGAGCTTATAATGACAATTCGATACAAAGCAAGGTGGGAATGTAAGTTGTGAGGAGGATGCAAAGAGGCTTCAAGGGGTTATAGACAGGTTAAGTGAGTGGGCAAGAAAATGGCAAATGGAATATAATGTGGAGAAATGTGAAGCTATCCACTTTGGTAGGAAAAATAGAAAAGCAGAGTAATTTTTAAATGGTGAGAGATTGGGAAATGTTGGTGTTCAGAGGGACCTGGGTGTCCTTGTACACGAATCACTGAAAGTTAACATACAGTTGCAGCAAGCAATTAGGAAAGCAAATGGTATGTTTGCCTTTATTACAAGAGGATTTGAGTATAAGAGTAAAGGCGTTTTACTGCAATTATATAGGGCCCTAGTGAGACCACACCTGGAGTATTGTGTACAGTTTTTGTCTCCTTACCTAAGGAAGGATATACTTGCCATAGAGGGAGTGCAATGAAGGTTCATCAGACTGGTTCCTGGGATGGGGGGGTTGTCCTATGAGGAGAGATTGAGTAGACTAGGCCTATAGTCTCTAGAGTTTAGAAGAATGAGAGGTGATCTCATTGAAACATACAAAATTCTTACAGGGGCTTGACAGGGTAGATGCAGGGATGATGAACCAGGGGTCACAGTCTCAGAATAAGGGGTCGGCCATATAGGACTGAGATGAGGAGAAATTTCTTCACTCAGAGGGTGGTAAATCTTTGGAATTCTCTGCCCCAGAGGGCTCTGGAGGCTCAGTCATTGAGTAAATTCAAGACAGATGTAGGATAGAGGTGTACCTGTAGGATTTAGTAGACATTATTAAGATTCTATAACCATTTTAAATATCAAAATAATATGTGAAATTGTATGTTAGAAACCTAAAAAGCCTGTATAAAATGGTGAATGGTTGAGACCAAAGCATGCTGGGAAAATTATGCCAACCTGACTGGACTCTGTTAGAAATTAATGTAATTCTGTAGAATGGTCTGTTAAGTAAACAGGGAGATAGTGGGGAACAAGAAATTCAGCAACATTGCAAAAGAGGATAGGGGGCTGGAGACAGTCACCACTCCCTATCTTCTCAAAAATGCAGAACCGGCTAAACAATGAACTAATTACAAAGCAAAAAGACATCGGTGAGAATTTAGTATGAAGGTTATTCTCCGATAAGGATAGCTTGCTTACTAACTGCCACGTAGGCAAAAGGGAGAGAAAGGGTATAAAGTTACAGATATTGAACACTGCAAGCAGCGCGCAGCGAGAAACCAGAGGATGAGAAGCTTCAGTCAACAGAACACAGCAAGAGAATAAAGAGACCACGCCACAGTCACTCGGAAGGAACGCTGGGGTTCAACGAACAGATTGTGACTATCGTCTTGTTAAGTATTACTTTCTCTGTACTGGACGTTTAATGCTTAATAAACCTGTTTTACTGATACACAATATACCTGGACCCAGAGTGGTTTGTGTAGTCATGGACACATTATTATAAAGAGCTTTTGAAAGCTACAAATAGATCGATAGATTTTTGAATATTAAAGGAATGAAGGGATATGGGAAGAGTGCAGGAAAGTGGAGATGAGGTAGAAGGTCAGCCATGCGTAGGGACCTCGCAAGTGCTGGTTTCAGGCTTGCGAAGCCCATCCGCTGAAAACCGGCATTTCCGATCTGTCACGAGTCCTCTTGACAGATCCTCCGCCTGCCCGGGAGAAGGGCCTCTGTGGGTGGAGAGTTCCGCTTTCTGCACAACCTCCGCCCACTGAAATACCTTAAAAATCTTATGCCTGGTAAAAGCATTTACAATGTTTTAGTGTGTTTTTTGAGTGATCCCCATTCATACTTTTGACAGGTCTAAGCTGAGAGACCTGTCAAAAGTATGAAGGGAGATTCCCTACTTTCATTGGTTCCCCATGGCCCACGTGATCCCAGGGACGCTTGCAAACCGCATGCGCCCCGGGATACGTGGGCCCTGCGCATTTCGTAGAGCAGAGGCCCAGGAGTGGAAAAGTCCGGACCTCCGGAGCCCTCAGGTAAGGGCGTAGACTTTTTTCAGATTGGAGGCCTCCGCATGCAGGAAGCCTCCGATCGGAAAATACGGGCCATGATCTTAATGAATGGCAGAGCAGGCTCGAAGGGCCAAATGGCCTACTCCTGCTTCTATTTCTTATGTTCTTATGTTCATTGGCCCGTATTTTTCGATCGGAGGCTTCCCTCGTGCGGAGGCCTCCGATCTGGAAAAAATCTACGGACTTACCTGAGGGCTCCCGAGGTCCGGACACTTCTGTTCCTGGGCCTTTCCAACTCGAAATGCGCAGGGCCCACGTATCCCAGAGGCAAATGCGGTTCGCAAGCATCCCTGGGATCACGTGGGCCTTGGGGAGACAATAGGAGAAGGGAATCTCCCTTCATACACTTGGCAGATAGACCTGTCAAATATATGAATGGAGATCACCCCAAAAACACTTTAAAACAATAAAAAAAAATTAAAATCACACTTTAAAATGAGTTGAAATTACAATAAGTTAAATATTTTAAACAAAAATGTAATTTTTTGAAAAAATAATGAAAGTTTTTTACAGGGCTAAAAATAAACTTACCTTTTTTAAAAGTACTTTTAAATGATAAATCTGTGAAAATATTTTTTAAAACTTTTTTCAACTCTTATGCTGGTAAAAACAGGCCTTATGCTTTTACCAGGCGTAAGATTTCGAAGGGTTTTCTGCGGGCAGAGGTTCTCCAGAAAGCGGAACTCCGCCCACAGAGGCCCTTCTCCAAGAGCATTCTTGACAGATTGGAAATGCTGGTTTTCAGCGCATGCGCTCGGAATATACGGCCCAATGAGTTTTAACACACAGGAAAATATACTCCGCTATCTCACCCCGTTTTAAAGTCAATGAAAGGACTGTGGGGTTTCTAAATAAGGAGGCCGTAGGCGTATATTAAAAGCTTCTTTCTTTATCTAAAGTCTTGTATATTACAAATAGACTTTCAATGCTTCCATCTCTAATCTCTAACTGGTCACTTTGCAAGAATCTGTATCTAGCAGACCAGATAACAACATTATAAAAATAGACCACAGCACATACAGCCCTGCATTTGTTAGTGGTGACTACTGTGAGGTATGTTTAGTGGTACCAAAGATGGTGGAGGTCAGATTGAGGTCACTGCAATTTTACAATAAATCATTTGATAGGAGTTGCTAATAATATGGGGGGAGAATTTCTGTGTGGTTCTCCCACTCTTCCAACCTAACTAACATTAGCAGGAACCTGTTGGGCCAGAAATTCCAGGCCAGAAGCGTGAGTGCGCTCGGGGTACTCACGCTTCTGGCCGTTGGAAATGCCGGCGTTCAGCAGGAACAGCGCATGCGGGGAACGCCGGCATTTCCAGACCTCGAGCGCGTGCGACTGCACAGGCAGCGCTTGCGCAGTGAACTTCGTGGATTTCATTCATGAAATCCGTGAGGGTAAGTCCTCAGAACTTACACTGGAAAAAAAGCAAGTGTAAAGTGGTTCATTGGCTGCGGAGGAAGATATATTTTATCGTGGAGCTTTTGAAATGCAATATTTTTGTTTGGGAAAGGGAGGGAAGTTATTTTAAGAAATTTTAAGTAAGTTTTAAAGTTAAAATTTTTTTTTTTTAAAGGGTTTTCAGAACGGTAGGTAGAAGGAGCAATTGTGGCTGTGTGAATGGAATGTGAGAATGAGTTATGTATGTATGTCCACATATATTCCTTTACGTATATGTATGTATGTTTTATATTCCTTTACTATGAATGTATGTTTTTAATTATGATTTTCCAATAAGTTACTTTCTCTGAAAGTCATAATTAAATAATACATTCATACACATAAGTAAAGGAATATATACAGACATACATACTTTCAGAAGCTCCACGATAAGAAATATCTTCCTCCGCAGCCTCTGTAGCAACTGTACCCATGCTTTTTTCATGTGTAAGTTGTAATGACTGGACCTCACTGAAAGCATTAATGAAAGCGGCGAATTATACTGCGCACGCGCTGCATGTGCAATCGCACGCGTTCTGCCTCTGAACCCCTTCGTTCAGAGGACAGGAAATGTCGGTTTTCCCCACATGCACTGTGCATGCTGAAAACCGGCATTTCATCCGGCCAGATGCGTAAGTACCCCGACCGTACTAGCGCATTTGGAAGGGAATTATTGGGCCAACATTTTACATGTCAATAAAATAAAACATTTAACACTTGCACCACTTGCCCCCTCGCACCTGCGACTGAGGGTCCAAGGAGGTGCATTGCGCAAGAGGTCATCATCGGACGTATCCTCACACTGTTCCCTTTGGGGAACTGTATGAAGTGGTGGAAGGATTTATGGCCGTGATTAACGCTCATTCCGTGACCGTAACCATCTTTGAACCAGCCATTAGGGTGGTTAGTGCTATGGCAGGAGGGATCGCTGCGCCCGGGCGCTCGTTGGTTATCGCCCCACTTGTCGGCCTCTTTAGGCGTTAACTGGTGGCGCAGCCCATCAAATTTCTAGGCCCATGTGTTTAAACAATGTAACTAAATTTAGTCCCTATCCAACACAAATACTGGATAGAATTGATACAATTCATGTTACTAATTTCCTGTGAATACAAATCAATATTTTGGTGTTTAAACTTGGACAATTAATTTTAGGACCCATTTACAAACATCAGCCAATTAAAAGAAAATTAGGATCAACTTTGTTAAGTCTGTGTGTCCCAGTTATTATAAATCACTGGACACAGACCACAAGAGTAACTTTAACAGGTCTTTACTATTCGGAGGTCAGGGCTGAACTGCCCAGCAAATCCCTACACAACACTTATATACCGGTGTGGTCACCACCGGTATTACAGTATACAGCAGCCAAGAGAAAGTAGTACATCTCTTAAGGTAGTTCTCTTAAGGTGGAACAGGTTACATACACCACAATCCTCCCTTTTTAGCTTAACAGTTATATCCCCATTTAACATAACATAATAACATATATATATATACAACTTCATGCAAAACAGTTCAAAGATTCAGTCTCTGAGGGGGCCTCCTGATTCGAGTTGGATAACGCCTTTCAGGGGTCTCTGATTCTCGTTGCTGGGGTGACTCATCTAGTTGGTCTCTTATGGATTGGACATCATCATCAGGTACATTCACTTCTGAGGTAGATGCTTCAGGTTCACTAACTTCTTCCACGGTTGTCTCTGCCATAACCATAGGTTCGACCCTTGTTCTCGATTCTACCAGTTGGTCAGCATGACGCCGTATTACATTTTCACCAATATCTACCGTGTACATCAGGGGTCCTTGTCTGGCCCGAATTGTTCCAGATTGCCATTTCTCGTTTTTATAGTCCCGGGCTAACACTGGTTGTCCTATTTCGAAACTCCGAGTGGTCTTGTTATTTATATGCTGGAACTGTTTGTTTTCAACTTCCCTCCGCACATTTGGTTTTAACAAGTCCAACCTGGACCGCAACCTCCTGTTATAGAACATCATGGCAGGACTTTGGTTTGTCACTGCATGAGTGGCGTTTCGATATGCCAGTAGGAATTTGTCCACCTTGTGTTGTAGTGGAATCTGATCTTCGCTCATGGCCTTTATTGCTTTTTTGAACGTTTGTACAAATCTCTCGGCCAACCCGTTTGTAGCCGGATGATATGGGGCAGAGGTATAATGTTTCACCCCATTCTTCTTCATGAATTTCTGGAATTCTTCTGACACGAACTGCGGTCCGTTGTCTGAACATATTTGTTCTGGCAATCCATTTCTTGCAAATATCGTTCTTAGCACCGCGATCGTCTTTTCCGAGGTAGTGGTAGTCACCTTAATCACTTCTGGCCATTTAGAATGTGCGTCCACCGCAATTAAAAACATGGAGTCCATGAATGGACCAGCAAAGTCAATATGTACACGTTGCCATGGGGTTGAAGGCCATTCCCATGGATGCAGCGGTGCAATCGGAGGTGCATTTTGCACTTTTTGGCACCCTGAGCAGCTTTTCGTCAGATCCTCTATCTGTTGGTCGATACCCGGCCACCACATATAAGCCCTAGCAAGGCTTTTCATCTTGACTCCCCCCAGATGACCTTCATGCAGTTCCTTTAGGACTCTCTCTCTTAACTTAGGAGGAATAATCACCCTTGTTCCATACATCAATGTTCCTTGACAGACGGACAGCTGTTCTCGTCTTGCTGAGAATGCCGGTAACAGTGGATCACCATGTGCTGGCCATCCCTTCACTGTCACTTCGTAGACTCGGGACAGTGTCGGGTCATTCCTGGTTTCTCTTTCAATACTTGCATTGGTGACTGGTAAACATTCGATGATGGTCGAGTGAAATAACTCAACAGGGTCAACCGTCGGTGCCTCCTCCTCTGTAGGTAGTGGCAGGCACGACAGCCCATCAGCATTACCATGCTGCTTTGTTCCTTTGAATTCAATCTGATATTGATGTGCCCCTAGGAAAAGGGACCATCTCTGGAGTCTCTGTGCTGTCATCACCGAAACACCCTTCTTAGGGTTAAAAATGGATACCAACGGCTGGTGGTCTGTCAGAAGCGTAAACTTTTGGCCCTGCAGGTAATGATTAAACTTCTTTACTCCCCACACAAGGCTGAGAGCCTCCCTATCTATCTGAGCATAATTGCGCTCAGCGGAGGTCAATGATCTGGATGCGAACGCAACTGGCCTCTCCAGGCCATTTGGCAACTTGTGTGAGAGTACTGCCCCAATACCATATGGAGAAGCATCACAAGCCAAACGAATGGGCAGCGTTGGGTTGAAGTGAGCCAACACTTCCTCTGAGGTGATCAATGCCTTGCTTTTGCGAAAGGCCCTCTTACAGTCCTCGCTCCACTTCCATGGTACTCCCTTCTGCAAAAGAGCGTTCAGCGGGTGCAGCACCGTGGATAAATTTGGCAGAAACTTATGGTAATAGTTAATCAACCCTAGGAACGACCTCAACTGGGATACATTATCCGGAGCGGGAGCCTTCACAACAGCTTCGATCTTGTCAGGAGACTTATGAAGCCCCTCCTGGTCAATGACATGACCACAGTACGAGATCCGCTTCTGAAAGAACTCACATTTCTGGCGATTAACTCGAAGTCCATATTCTTTCAATCTGGTGAGCACCAGTTCCAAATTTGCAAGGTGTTCCTCGTCATCATCTCCTGTAATCAGAATATCGTCCAGGTAACATTGTGTGCCTGGAATCCCCTGTAATACCTGCTCCATGGCCCTCTGCCAAATTGCTGGAGCCGATGCCACTCCAAAAACCAGTCTATTATACCAGTACAAGCCTCTATGCGTGTTGATCGTGAGACACTGGCGTGACTCTTCCTCAACTTCCATCTGTAAGTACGCCTGCGCCAGGTCTATCTTGGTGAAGTGTTTCCCACCAGACAACGAAGCGAAGATATCCTCAATCCGCAGAAGCGGATACTGCACCGTGTGAAGCACCGGATTAACAGTGATCTTGAAATCTCCACAGATGCGAACCTTCCCCGGTTCCCCTGGCTTGTTGCTCGATGAACGCTTCATGACGGGGACAATGGGCGTGGCCCACTCACTCCAGTCTACCTTAGAGAGTACTCCTGAACGTTCTAGCCCTTCCAGCTCAGCTTCCACAGCAGGTCGTATCGCATAAGGTACCGGTCTGGCTTTGAAAAATTTTGGGTTTGCATGTTCTTCAACCTTGATGTTTGCCGTAATTCCTCTCAGTGTTCCCAGTCCCTGTTGGAACACCTCTTTAGCATCGTCCAATATTCTGGACAATCGTTTAGGTTTGACATCTTTTTTACCGGAATCTACCGTTAGTGCTTTTAAGGAATGCCAGTCCATATTTATTTTCCTAATCCACTCCCGTCCCAGTAGTGGTGGACCTCCCTCAGGTAACACATATAAGTCCATTCCTCGGCTTTTTTTGCCCTTGTGGACCACCTTTACCTCTATCTTCCCGATGGGGTATACTCTTTGCCCCGTGTATGTTTTCAATACAATCTCCGTATCCCGTAGGGGAATATGTGGGAATAACCTTTTGTAATCTTGCTTATTCATGACCGTCAATGCCGATCCAGTGTCCAATTCCATCTTCACTTGGACTCCTGTTATCTGAAGTGTGACCCAGATTGTTTGGAGGTCTGCTTCCTTACCAACATTGTGTACTCTTAGACTACCCAGTTCATTACTGCTGGAGTCTGAAATTGACTTCTGTTCGTTCGAACTGTTCTCTGTCACCTTGTGTACCTTTCTGTACTTTTCCTGCGGTGACTTTTTGTTGCTGGTCTTCTTTCCTGACCGGCATACTTTAGCTATGTGACCAAGCCTGCCACATTTTCTGCATTCCTGATTTTTGAACCAGCACTGGTTCTGATCTTGCGTTGTCTTTCCACAACGATAACATTTTACTGTACCCAAGACCATTTAATTGGTGCTGAGTTCCGGTGACCGTAACTGCATTTCCGCAGTGCCTCTCGCTGTGGCTTCGTGCGATGCTGCAATAGTGACAGCTTTATCAAGCGTAAGATCATTCTCCTCAAGCAGTCGCTTTTGTGTTCCTTCTTTTAACAATCCACACACAAATTTATCTCTCAGCGCATCTGCTAGTCCTGTTCCAAACTGACAGTACTTTGATAGCTTACGCAGTTCAATTAAAAATTCAGCGTTGCTTTCGTCTTTCAGCTGCGTTCTTCTGTAAAATTTAAATCGTTCCGCTATCATCAGCGGCGTGGGGTTTAAATGATTTTTCAGGACAGTAACAATATTCGCGAAAGTCTGATCCGTCGGTTTATCTGGTGACAGAAGGTGCTTCAATAGCCCGTATGTCTTCGCACCCATTGAGCTTAATAAGGTTAGTGCTTTCTCATCATCTGGTACCTTATTTGCTTTACAATAAACTTCCATGCGTTATACATACGTGGTCCAATCTTCGATATCACTATCAAAGGTATTAATGTTCCCATGTTTAGGCATCCTTGCAAGTTTTAAAATTTTTCTTTTTCTCAGAATGGCGGCTTCCCGCGCTTGTCTTCTTCCCCCGCCTACTAAAATGGCGGCTTCCCGCGCTTGGCGGTCTTTCCCGTGCTCGTCTTCTTCCCCCGCCGACTACAATGGCGGATTCCCGCGTTTGCCTTCTTCCCCCGCTGGCTGCAATGGCGATTGCCGTGCTGCTGCCGTTCTCGCCTCCCCAGCGGTTCTCATGCAGCCCGGTCCTTTACACCGGCTGCGTTTGAGTTCTCCGCGGCTCTCGTGCCTTAAGCTGCCCCAGTCGCTGCGCCTCTCGGCCTCGATTGCAGCCCGGCCCTTTTCACCGGCCGTGGTCAAGTTCTCCGCCCTTTTTCCTCCGTTTTCCCTCCCCCACTCCACAGTCAACGCGGCCGACTTTCTGCTCGTGTCGCTAATCGGCTTACCCACCACCGTGGTAGAAGGGATGATCACTGCCTGTCGCTGATGGAGGGCTTCGTGGTCAGAATTTTTCTTTTTAACCCGGGTTCTCGATGCCTCCCGTGCGATGGTGCTCAGCAGGATGATGAGGGCGGATGCCTCTTCTCGACGCCCGTTCTGAGGACGAAGCTGCCTTGGATGTAAAACTGCCGCAGGGTAAGATCGGACTCGTCGCCACTGTTAAGTCTGTGTGTCCCAGTTATGCTTATTATAAATCACTGGACACAGACCAGAAGAGTAACTTTAACAGGTCTTTACTATTCGGAGGTCAGGGCTAAACTGCCCAGCAAATCCCTACACAACACTTATATACCGGTGTGGTCACCACCGGTATTACAGTATACAGCAGCCAAGAGAAAGTAGTACATCTCTTAAGGTAGTTCTCTTAAGGTGGAACAGGTTACATACACCACAAACTTTAACAGCCATTTTCTTATCATTCCTATAGACTCTTTCAAAGCAGTTTTTTGCTTAAATGATGAGCGCTGAATATATCATGAAAGTAGGTGGCTGGTGATGTGATGGAACTAAATGAATATATACATACTTGAAAGTAATATGAGAGCGATATTATTGAATGATGTTTACAGGTCCTTTGCACTGTCAGAATGGGTACATCTTCGAAGTCAGTATCCTACTGTTTCTGCTCAAAGAAAATCAGAAGATATAGAGAATGATTAAGCTGGGATTTGAAGCCAGTTGTAATTCTTTGTAACCAACAGATTTTAAAATGGATCCTGATGCTTAAACTCCCTCTTCAAATCATTCAAAATCACTTTCTGAGCTAAGTGATTTTGACACCAATGTAACTCACTGTCACTAATGGGATATCTGCTCTGTACTTCTGGTTAACCATCAAAGGCTACTAATGTGAAAGAAAGCTCGCCAAATGCCACTTACAATCCTGGGAGTTTTCTGTTTAAGTTCAGGTCAGTAAAATGTCTGATGTCAGCTATTGCAGGTCTGGTCCCTCGCTTAAAAAGGCAGATGCCGTTGAGTGAGCTCCATCTGGGGTTTTATGCAGGGCCAACAGGCTTAGTCATGCTCTATGTTGCTATTACTTCTCCTTCTTGGTTTGGGATGAACCAATCCCATGAACTTGAAGTGTGTGCCACAAGGAGTGACACAAGGGAACTTTGAGAATACTACTCGGATAAAATATTTGTAAAATGTCCCCATACATACCAACCTACAAAACTCGGGGAAGCTGGCCAGCAGCTTCAAAAAAAAACCAGACACAGTCCAATAAAGCAAATCAGCTCCGAATAAAGACCCATGACCAAGGCCGTTAGTTCAAGGCTGAATTCCATTTTATTAAACTGGATTTTTCTCAGTGTGTTGGGATCATATCCCACAGTTTCATTTGTTTTTCTGTAAAAACTGAAACCCAATGACTTCATGTAGGCCTTACAAAAAATAATAATTACAGTGGGACTCAGTAATGCCAACCCCACAGCATCATAAATCAGGAGACAAACTCTTAAAACTCATGAGATTTGGTAAGCAATCATGAGTTGCTATTTTTTCCAAACATAAACCAATATAGATTGACAGTTGGTTTATAAACCTCATTGGTGGATTTATTTAATCTCTAACAGGTCACAGCTCTTTACAAAAGCTATATTACAGCATCTGAAAATGCTTTACAAAAACTTTTAAAAAATCATACCTGCTTTCACCACATCGCTATGTTTGGGTATTCCTCTTGAGTTTCGAGTGGGTGATTTTTCAGCATCAGGTAAGCGCAAAATGATTGTATTCTAAACAAAAATTAGGGGCTAGAAATTGCGTAGCGGGAGCGCAAAGGTATCGCCGGGCGCTACACAATTGATTCCGATGGGAACATCCGCTTTAGTGCTCCAAGAGGGAAGTGGAGCGCTAAATCAAACGCTACCACTTCCCTTAGAGCGCTAAAGGGAGCGAGAGGGGCAGTAGCGGCAGAGCGCTGAGCAATGTTCGGGACAATGCAGCGCTGCTGGTTTTACAGGCTCCTTCCCTCCCTTAAAGGGAAGGGCCAATGCTGCGGTCATTAAAGGCTGAGGCTGGGAATGGTCGTCGACGGCACCTGCGATACGCGCACAGCCCCAAGCACTCCAAGAGAGCGCAGGGCTCATCAATCACGGACTGGAAAAAAATCAAAATGCAGCACACTGGGGACATTATAAAATGTTGGCCTATCTGACCACCACTGCCTTTAATTAGCGCTCCCCAAGTGACCGGCCGAGGGGACAACGCCTCCTACAGCTGCCGTTGTTAACGTCCGGCGATGCTGCAGAGGGTGGAAACAAATTTTACATCCGGGGCGATAATGGGGTGCTGCGCATCGGATGATGTCATGATCTCCGGGGCGCAGGAGATCGAGGCATTAAGTTATAGCACCAGCGCTAACTCGCCATGGAAGTTCACGGGCATCGGTAATTTCGCTGCTCCCGGTCGGTAAGCTCTTAGTGCCCTGTTATCGCACACTCCCCCCCCCCCCGCAGAGGCGCTAATGGGAGGCGCAAAGGAGGCTAATTTCTCCCCCACGACTTTGTAATGCCCTGTTTTTCAAAGACTCAGCGAGGCGTGTGACAGTGCTAATGATTTTGATGTGGGGGTCTGACAGTGGGTGATATTTCGGCTCAGGCCGCTGTGGGATCGGTACACAGGCTGTCCCTGAAGTGACAGTCACACTCTCGCTCCGCAGCTCACTGTCGGCCCTATAGGCTGTTTACCATTCCCATTGCAACACCAACAGCTGCCTGTGCCCTCTTCCATGAACAAAGCGATACGATGTAAGATGCTCACTGACCCGCTGCACATGCTCAGTATTTCCTGAGCACTTCAGACCACATGCTCCGAAGCTGCAGGATAAGTTCGACAAAGCCGCCAAGGAGTTCCCGAAACAGTCCAACGTGGTGAGCTCCCGGTTATTATAGTTATGTATTTCTACCATTTTAGATTCACCTTCCCAACGTTCACAGTGTCTCCTTTACTCTCTGAACAAGTGGCAGTTCCCACTCGCACCATCTCACTCCTGATAATGCTTTCAGCCCTTGAAGCACACTCTACGCTCTTTCATTTTGCCTGATTTGAAGTGAAGTGCTGTGGGAAAGTAGCCTGTCACGTGCGGCCTCCAGACGGGTCCCCAGCAATGCAAGCCATGAGCTGGGGCGCATGTGAAGAGAGCGCTGGGCGCACACGGCAGAGGGATGGAACACCCACTACCGAAGGTTCCAATCCCCACGCGCGTGCCGCGTTCTAATCCCTGAGGCTCATACCGAGCAGCCCTGCCGTGCACTGACCAATCAGAGTACTGCTGTGCTGATCAACTCCCGCCCAGTGTCATTGCGTCATTCCATGAGAAAAAAAGTGAGATTTCGCTGTTGCTTCGCGAGTTGGGCTAAATTTTCATTAAAAATTGTGTAGAGGGAACAAAAGTAAAGTGCACAAAATTGTAATTTTATAAGCGGTTGATTTAAAAACTTTGGAAGAGGGAAGTGAGTTCTAATGGAACAAAATTCTGGGGGTTTGGGAGCATATCCCCCCCAAGAAAGTTTGATTTTTGACACTTTTTGGTTGTATATTCCAGCATTATGAAGTATATTGTAATTCAGCATTGAAAGCCAATAATTATTTATTATGGAATGGGAATATGTTATTAAAATAAGAGTAGTTGTTTCAATGGTTGTGGTGATTGAAGGTCAATCATCACAGCCCCAGGACATCGCTGCAGGAGTTCCTCAGGGCAGTGTCCTCGGCCCAACCATCTTCAAGTGCTTCATCAATGACCTTCCCTCCACCATAAGGTCAGAAATGGGGATGTTCGCTGATGGCTGCACATTCGCAACTCCTCAGACAATGAAGCAGTCCATGCCCACATGCAACAAGACCTGGACGACATTCAGGCTTGGGCTGATAAGTGCCAGGTGTTGAGATACCGCGGCAAACGTGGGAGTCGAGACCAGAGTTAGTTAAACACAACTGCTTTAATCAACCTCATGGCAAAGAGGAACTGGAAAAGACCGCGCAACCACTTAAATACTCCCCAGACAGGAAGTGCTCCCGGCAGCCTTTCCCTGCGGGAAACAAGTTGCTGGAGTAGAGGGCCCCCGGCTGGGGGCGTCTGCTTAAACTGTCCGTGCCGCCGTGAGCGGATTATGTCCAGTGGTGGCGTGTCGCCACAGAGGTCCCCCCAGAATCTGCTTAGGAGGAGTGGACGAGTCATGACGGTGGTCTAATGGTTCTGCCGGAGCGGCTCTGAGTGGTCGCCGGTCTAGTTGGTGGGGCCGGGCGGTTCGCCGCCGGCTGTGCTGGCTTGCTGGCGGGACGGCCTCTAGTTGGAGGTCGGGCCACGGGGACCTGTTCCCCTGGTTCTGTGTGTGCTGGTTTGAGCCGGTCGATGGAGACTGTGTCGACCCTGTCGCCGAGTCGCAGCTTGAAGACCTTGTCCCCGGTTTGTAGTACCTCGTACGGTCCGTCGTACGGGGGTCGCAGGGGTCTGCGGTGCGCGTCGTGTCGCACGAAGACAAAGCGTGCCTGCTGTAAGTTTGGCGGGACATGAGGTGCGAGTTCGCCGTGTCGGTTGACCGGAAGTGGGGCGAACTGTTGAGCGGAAGAGAAAGAGTTGAGCCGCTGCTGTTCGGCCGACCAAGGCGTGGTAGCCTCCGGAAGGAATTCGCCTGGTTGTCCGTAGACTAACTCCGCTGCTGAGGACTGGAGGTCTTCCTTGACCGCGGTGCATAGGCCTAGTAGCACCCACGGTAGGCGGTCAGTCCAGGTACTGTCCTGCAGGCCGGCGCGGAGTGAGGCCTTGAGTGACCTGTGGAAGCGTTCACACAGCCCATTGGCCTGCGGGTGGTACGCCGTGGTTCGGTGGAGCGTCACCCCGAGGTTGCGTGCTGTGGCCATCCAGAGTTCGGAGGTGAACTGGGCGCCTCTGTCGGAGGTTATGTCGGCTGGTATGCCGAACCTTGCGACCCAGGTGTTAACAAACGCCCTGGCGATGTCGGCTGTGGCGGTGGAGGGCAGTGGCACTGCCTCAGGCCAGCGTGTGTAGCGGTCGACCATCATGAGGAGATAAGTTTGGCCTTGCGATGGCGGCAGAGGACCGACGATGTCGACGTGTACGTGGTCGAAGCGGCAGCTGGGTACCTCGAAGTCTCCCAGGGGTGCTTTTGTGTGTAGCTGTACCTTAGCCCATTGGCAGGCGAGGCAGGAGGTGGCCCAAGTCCGAACATCTTTGCTGAGGCCGTGCCAGATGAAACGCTGGGAGAGGAGTTTGACGGATGCGTGGGCACCCGGATGGGAGAGCGTGTGGAGCGCGTTGAAGATGCGGCGGCGCCAGGTTGCAGGGACAACCGGCCTGGGTTGGCCGAGTGAGACGTCGCAAGTGACTGCCGTGGCTTTGGGCCCGTGTGTGACCTTGGCTAGGCGTAGCCCTGGCAGGCTGGTAGCCGCCGAGAGGAGGTCTGGGTCCGTGAGCTGGGCCGCTGCTAGTTGCGCGTAGTCGACCGCGAGGTGATTCGCGCAGATGGCGGGATGGGAAAGGCAGTCGGCGACAATGTTGTCTCTACCGGAGACGTGCTGGATGTCTGTAGTAAACTCAGACACGGCCGCGAGCTGACGTTGCTGCCTAGCGGACCAGGGTTCGGTGTGCTTGGCCATCGCGTATGTGAGCGGCTTGTGGTCCAGGTACGCGGTGAAGGGGCGGCCCTCCAGGAGGAACCTGAAATGGCGGACCGACAGGTGGAGCGCGAGAAGCTCGTGGTCGAAAGTAGAGTATTTGACCTCCGGGGGGCGCAGTTGGCGGCTGTAGAAGGCAAGTGGCTGCCACGCGCCATTGACCCACTGCTCGAACACGGCTCCGACCGCGTGGTCGGAGGCGTCGGTGGTGAGCGCGACCCGGGCATCGGCCCTTGGGTGCGCGAGCAGGGTGGCATCGGCGAGCGCGTTTTTGGTGGCGTCGAAGGCGCTGACGTGTCAGTGGTCCAGGCTACGGCCATCTTGCCGGATTTACCTCAGAGGGAGTCGTATAGGGGCTTCATGAGGGCTGCCGCGCTGGGGATGAACCTGTTGTAGAAGTTCACCATCCCGAGGAACTCCTGGAGGCCCTTGATGGTGTTGGGGCGGGGGAATTGCTGGACGGCCTGCACCTTGTTGGGCAGGGGGACGGCCCCAGCAGGGGTGATGTGGTGACCGAGAAAATCGATCTCGGTTAGGCCGAATTGGCACTTCGCCGGGCTGAGGATGAGCCCGTGTTGGGCTAGGTGCCCGAACAGGATGCGAATGTGTTCGAGGTGTTCCAGTTGGGAGGAGCTGGCCACGAGAATGTCGTCTAGATAGACGAATAGGAAGTTCAGGTCCCGGAGGACTGAGTCCATAAGGCGCTGGAAAACCTGTGCTGCATTTTTGAGGCCGAAGGGCATCCTCAGGAACTCGAACAGGCCGAATGGGGTGATGGCGGCCGTTTTGGGGATGTCCGCGGGGTGTACGGGGACTTGGTGGTAACCGCGCACCAGGTCGACCTTGGAAAAGATGGTTCGTCCGGCCAGTCGGGCCGAGAAGTCCTGGATGTGCGGCACCGGGTATCGGTCAAGGGTGGTGGCGTCGTTGAGGCGGCGGTAGTCCCCGCAAGGGCGCCAGCCTCCGCCGGGCTTGGGGGCGATGTGGAGGGGCGAGGCCCAAGGGCTGCTGGAGCGGCAGATGATGCCGAGTTGTTCCATGGTGGTGAACTCGGCCCGCGCGATTTCCAGCTTGGCTGGGTTGAGTCTGCGGGCGTGGGCAGAAACCGGGGGGCCGGTGGTGGGGATATAGTGCTCCACACCGTGTTTGGCAGCTTTGGCCGAAAAGGTCGGGTTAGTGAGGGCGGGAAACTCGGCTAGAAGTGCCGAGTAGTCGTCCGTGGCTCTGGCGAGGCAGTAGGTCGTCAGGCCGGCCGAACGGGCCGGGGTAAATGCACCAGGGATGGGGGCCATAGTGTTGATGTCGATGAGGCGGTGCCTCGGAATGTCGACAAGGAGGCCGTGGGCGCGTAGGAAGTCGGCGCCGATGAGTGGGCAGAGGACCCTGGCTGTGAGGAACTCCCAGCGGTAGCGGCGGCCTGCGAGGTCGAGCGTGACCATGCGGGTGCCATATGTGCAGATGTCAGAGCCATTGGCCGCGGCCAGCGTGATACCCCGTGCGCTGCGTTGGATTTCGAGGGCGGAGGCGGGCGTGATGCTGTGCTGGGCCCCTGTGTCGCACAGAAATCGGCGGTTGGTGCTGTCGTCGGTGACGTACAGTAGAGGCCCCTTTTGCCCCGCAGCCATCGTGGGGGCCGGTGCGGGGGGGGGGGTTTGAAAGTGCACGGTGGCGTGCAGCGTTGGGCCCTAGTGCCAAAACGGGTGTGGTAGTAGCAGTGACCCGGAGTGGTAGGGTGGTCGGGCCTAGTGGGCCGGGAAGACCGCGTGGTCGTTACCGTGAGGTCGGGCGCGACGTCGCGGGCGGACTGCGCAGAGAGCAGCCGGTCGGCCTTTTCGGCTATCTCATTCAGGTCCGTATAGCCAGATTCCACAATGAGCGGGCGGATGCTGGCGGGGAGCTGCCGAATGAAAAGTGTGCGAAAGAGGGTGCCGGTGTTTTTGTCGTCCGAGAGGGACAGCATGTGGGAGAGCAGATCCGACGGTGAAGCGTCACCAAGGCTGGGGAGGTCGAGGAGTTGGCAGTTGCGCTGGTAAGAGGACGTTTGAAATTTTTTAAGGAGCGCAGCCTTCAGATGTTCGTACTTGCCTTCCGCTGGTGGCTCCTGCAGCGCTGCCCAAACCTTGGGGACTGTGGCATAGGTGAGAGAGGCAACGAGGTAGTCATACTTCGTGGTGTCGACTGTAATGTGTTTCAGCCGGAATCTGGACTCGGCTTGAACAAACCAGGCTTCGGCCAGGTTCTCCCAAAAGTCCGGTAGTTTAACCGTGACTGCGTTTGTATCCACCATGCTAGCTTAGGATTCGTCTTGAGCGTCGGGGTCACCAGTGTTGAGATACCGCGGCAAACATGGGAGTCGAGACCAGAGTTAGTTAAACACAACTGCTTTAATCAACCTCATGGCAAAGAGGAACTGGAAAAGACCGCGCAACTACTTAAATACTCCCCAGACAGGAAGTGCTCCCGGCAGCCTGTCCCTGCGGGAAACAAGTTGCTGGAGTAGAGGGCCCCCGGCTGGGGGTGTCTGCTTAAACTGTCCGTGCCGCCGTGAGTGGATTATGTCCAGTGGTGGCGTGTCGCCACACAGGTAACATTCGCACCACACAAGTGCCAGGCAATGACTATCTCCAACAAGCGAGAGTCTAACCACCACCCCTTGACATTCAATGGTATGACCAGCGCACATCAACATCCTGGGGGTCACCATTGACCAGAAACATAAATACTGTGGCTACAAGAGCAGGTCAGAGGCTAGCTATTCTGCGGCGAGTGTCTCACCTCCTGACTCCTCAAAGCCTTTCCACCGTCTCCAAGGCACAAGTCAGGAGTGTGCTGGAATACTCTCCACTTGCCTGGATGAGTGCAGCTCCAACAACACTCAAGAAGCTCGAGACCATCCAGGACAAAGCAACCCGCTTGATTGGCACCTCATCCACCACCTTAAAAAACATTCACTCCCTCCACCGTAACGTGGCTGCAGTGTGTACCATCTACAAGATGCATTACAGCAACTCACCAAGGATTCTTCGGCAGCACTTCCCAAACCCCTGACCTCTTCTACCTAGAAGGACAAGGGCAGCAGGCGCATGGGAACACCACCACCTACAAGTCACACACCATCCTGACTTGGAAGTATATCGCCATTCCTTCATCATCGCTGGGTCAAAATCCTGGAACTCCCTCCCTAACAGCACTGTGGGAGTACCTTCACCATACGGACTGCAGCGGTTCAGGAAGGCGGCTCGCCACCACCGTCTCAAGGGCAAATAGGGATGGGCAATAAATGCTGACCTTGCCAGCGATGCCCACATCCCATAAGCGAATAAAAAAAATTCACAATTGACTCTTGCTCACCAAACTATTTTTTAAAATTTGTTTATAGGATGTGGGTGTCGCTGGCAAGGCCAGCATTTATTGCCCATCCCTAATTGCCCTTGAGAAGGTGGTGGTGAGCCGCTGAGGGAGGGATGTAGGTGGTGATCAGCAGGAGGTTTCCTTGCCCATGCTTGACCTGAAGCCATGAGACTTCATGGGGTTTGGAGTCAATGTTGAGGACTCCCAGGGCCACTCCTTCCCGACTGTATACCACTGTGCTGCCACCCCTGGTGGGTCTGTCCTGCCGGTGGGACAGGACATACCCAGGGATGGCGATGGAGGAGTTTGGGACATTGGCTGAAAGGTATGATTCTGTGAGTATGACTATGTCAGGCTGTTGCTCTCCCAATTTTGGCACAAGTCCCCAGATGTTGGTGAGGAGGACTTTGCAGGGTTGACTGGGCTGGGTGTGCCGTTGCCATGGCAGTAGCCAGTGCTGAGGTCGATGCTGGGTGATCCGTCCGGTTTCTTTCTTATTATTTTGTTTCGTAGTGGTTTGTTACAACTGAGTTGCTTGCTGGGCCATTTCAGAGAGCAGTTAAGAGTCAACCACATTGCTGTGGGTCTGGAGTCACATATAGGCCCGACCAGGTAAGGACGGCAGATTTCCTTCCCTAAAGGACATTAGTGAACCAGATGGGTTTTTACGACAATCCGATAGTTTCATGGTTACCATTACTGATCCTAGCTTTTTATTTCAGATTTATTTAATTAACTGAATTTAAATTCCCCAGCTGCCGTGATGGGATTTGAACTCACGTCTCTGGATTATTCATCCAGGCCTCTGGATTACTAGCCCAGTGACATTACCACTACACTACCATTTAAAAAAGAGCTGAATATGGCAGTTGTTTTTTTAATCTTTGCTTATGTTCTAAAGCCAGACTGACACAATATTCAACATAGCTTTTTGCAGTGGTTGGTAAATGCAATCTTACAGAAAAAAAATGTTTATTTCTTTATTGTTTCAGAAATTTAAAGAAAATGCCAACCAAATCAGTAGATATCAATGCTGTTCACTCGGAATTTATAATAGCCTGCCTTTCAGTACCTTTTTTCAGATCACACTAAATGAAGAGGTGTTATTGAAACCTATCAGGATGGGCTTTAAATGGACAACACACCATCATCAATGAAACAGGTTTGATAATCTATAATTCTAATCATTCATAAAAAGGGATACAATAATGCCTCATATTTCCGCTGTAAAAGCCACTACTTCAGCTCAGTTAACCTTCTTTTACTTCTCCCAATTAAATACTGTTTAAAATGTATTTTTATAAACAAACCTTTTGCAAGAAGGTGGTTGCTATTACCGATGAGTATACTCATGCAATGTAATTTCATTGAACATAAGAACATAAGATGTAGGAGCAGGAGTCGGTCATTTGGCCCCTCGAGCCTGCTCCGCCATTCAATAAGATTATAGCTGATCTGATCTTGGCCTCAACTCCACTTCCCTGCCTGCTCCCCATAACCCTTGACTGCCCTATCATTCAAAAATCTGTCTATCTCCACCTTAAATACATTCAATGACCCAGCCTCCACAGCTCTCTGGGGAAGAGAATTCCAAAGATTCACGACCCTCTGAGAGAAGAAATTCCTCCTCATTTCCGACCCAAAAGGGTGCCCCTTTATTCTGAAACTATGCCCCCTAGTTCTAGATTCCCCCACGAGGGGAAACATCCTCTCTGCATCTACCCTGTCAAGCCCCTTCAGAATCTTATATGCTTCAATAAGATCTCCTCTCATTCTTCTAAACTCCAATGAGTACAGGCCCAACCTGTTCAACCTTTCTTCATCTCTGGAATCAACCTCGTGAATCTTCTCTGAACTGCCTCCAATGCAAGTATAATGAGTGCAACATATTTGTGTTATCTTGTAAATAAAAAGCACAGTTAGTTCTTATTGAGAAAATATGACTATCACTAACAAGCAGCATAAATTGACATCCCTCCCTGATTTGATATTCCTCTTAAAGTGTTTATTTTACATTAATATGCCTTGCATTATTGATTACACTGCATGCTGATTGGGCAGTTGCGAGAGTCGCTCATTGTGCTAGTTTTTGAATAGGTTGTGTTTTTGCTTGAGTAACTGTATTTCCCAATGGGAGTATTGATATGTGACTTCCTGAGGTAGCAAAGAAAATTCACGTGTAGCTGGGTGTCTGTAGAGTTAATTTTTTCCGTGAAAATTCTGTTTCATGTTTGGTTTCAAGATCCTGTGCAATTTTGGACAAATTCAACACTGCAACTATAAAGAGACCAAAGAATCTATCAAGGATTGATCTATAAGCACTGTGGCATTTGATAATTTCACAGGGAACATTTCAAGTGACAGAACTAAGACATATATCCACCCTCCATTTGAACTTTGATACAGAATACAACAAATACATGGGCTGGCTATTCATCTTGTTCTTGTACCAGAATCAAAGTGAAGTCTCTAAAGAAATTGGCTGGAATTTGCCATATCTTTTTTATCTGGCTCTGTGTAAAATAAAAAGAAACTGGAACTCATTCTTTCTGTATGTGACTAATTCCGTTACTGAAACTGCACTGTTCCTTTTGCTAAACAACGTGGGGGAGAAATTGGGTGAGTAGCACCACCTGTTAGCGCCTAAAGAGGCAGTCAGTGGCTGTAGCGCCACTGGCTGCGTCTGCGGCGATATTCAGTAGGGGCGCTAATGGTGGCGTTAGGCATTTGCGCTGCGCTGCCACCGATGACGTCATCGGTGTGCGCAGCGCCCCATTCGTGCCCCGTTCGCGATATTTGGTAGCGAACACCGCAGTTGCGCCGCTCGCTACCCGTGCCCGGTTCACGGGGCCTTACTGTGCTGGCAGCGGCGCAAGTTAAGGTGGAGGTGCGGGGCGGCCGCTTTTTCGGCGGCCGCCTGCCAGCACCTCCATCCCCGGCCTCCTAACCTCCCCCCCGCGGCATTGCCGGCTGTTTCCCGAGAGCCCGGCACTTCTCCTTGGTGCCGGGCTCATTTGCCGGCACTCGCGATCGCGGATCGCGCTGTTGCAGGCACCTCCCCCTTAACAGTGGGAGGAAGGCCTGCAGTACCGCAGCGTGCCGTGCCGCAGCATGTGGCGCTGCGGCATGTTGCGCTGCGATAATCAGTTTCAGCACCCTAAGAGGGACGCGGAGCGCCTCGAGCCTCGCCCCGTGTCCCTCGAGGGGCACTGAAACTGAATTTCTGGCGATCGGTATCACTCCGATCGCTGCGCTAAATCCTGCGCTCCGCCGACTTTTGCGCCACTTTGGCGCCCCAACCCAATTTCTAGGCCTGTGAGTATTTTCAGGATGTCCCGTTGCCTTTGAATATAAAGGAAGTTTCCACAGTTCAGTTTTATACCACACTGTCTGCCATGCGCCATCATTGGTGCTCTTGGAAATACTAAGGGAACACTGACAGGGATGATAACCTCCTGGGATGGGTCCCCGCTCAGGCCTGAGTTAAAATTACAGTCGAGTCTCACTGATGTTATCGGGCCACAATATGTATATGTACCGAAGGACCTTGTTGGCGTGTGTCCTTGCTGCCTCCTCAGGAGAGCAGGTTAAATTTGCAGATGTTGCGATCATGGCGGCTTTCAGACAGGTAAAAGCCAGGGCGATTTTAACTGCCAACCCGCCAGGTTTCTGCTGTGCGAGTTGGGTTAAAATCACCCCCGTTGTTTTGTTTTATAAACCTGGCCCATTAGATCTGCCTTGAATTTTTTTTAAACAAAATACTGTAAATGATAATTGCGTCATTTTTAGTTTTAGACTTGCTGGATTAAATAGAGAATTTCCCCCTTCTATTAACATATTGATTGGGTTATTAGATGCTCACGTTGTGTAGCATTAGCCAGTGCAGTCTTGGGTAAATGTAACAGAGATGCTAGTGGGCAGCACTGATTATACCACCCAGTTACATTAGTGTTGTAGGGGAAGCAATAGGTTAGTGCATGCACACCTAAGCGCATAGGCCAAGATTTTGTGGGGGATGGGGTTAGCAGGCGGGATCGGTGGCGGGTGGGTGGGTGGAAAAAAAAAATTTTGACAGCGGCTTGGGCACTTGCTGTCAACCCATCGCAATGCGACTTTCCCAATGTCGGATCTGTCAACGCTAGCAGACCCGACCGGCAACAGCAGGGGACCCAATTAAAATCATTAGCACCTAGTTGACAGGTGCATAACAGGCTTTTTTAACTTACCTTTTGACCTTAACTGCATGACCACGGGAACCACACTGTTCGGGGACCACGGCTGTCAACCTGAGGTGGGAGTTCCGTGGCCATTGCTCCAGCTGATTACTTGCCAGCTTCAAATGTACAGTTAAAGCTCCCACCTGACTGATATTCACTTTCCTCAGGCAGAAGCTGTTTCTCAGTCCATTTCCAGCACAGATTCTGCAGGCTTTCCACTTTCCACTTTCCATTCAGTATCACCTCATTGGAAGAACTCTCTCACCATTGACAGAATGCTTCTGTCATATCTATTTCACCTGCCATCTATTCCATCAACATGGGTGCCCTTTATACTTTCTCACCTTGGGCCTCAGAATCCAACCACAATGAGCCCCAACACCAGCAGCACCAACAACAACGCCAACCTTCTCCGCAATCACCTAATGCTGCACAGGACAGAGGGCATCAGCACCCAACCACATTGCTACCTAGGAGGCCAGGGATGGCCTCAGCATGGCCAGATTTAGTTAACTTTATGCTGTACACCCTGGCTGCAACATGATGCGCCAGGTTGGCTGCTACATGATCTGCCAGGTTGGCACCATCCGACACCAACCCCATAAAGTATCCCTACAATGTCCAAGCCATTCCTTTCACAATCATCACCATTGCGGAGGGTACCGTTATTTCTCATCATTCACTGCAACTCACGAAGCCACTTCCAAAGGTGCACACAAATCTGTCCAAGAACACAAAGTGTTAAAAATAAAGGTTTCAATGTTTGACACCACATTAACAGAAACTTTACATGAACATTGGATAAAACACCCAAGTGGCTACCCTTGTGTGTTGTTAGTTGGTATGATTGGACTAGGATGAGGGTGAGTGTGAGGGGTGGCTAGTGAGATGGGGAAGTGATAATGTAGATAGAGAGGGATGGGTGGAGGTGCAAGGTAAGTTGGTGTGAGTAAGGATGTGCAGGAGTAGTGTATGGAAGGCAGAGTGATGGGGATGTGATGAGAGGCACAGCAGGATGAGGTTGAGTGTGGCTTTGCAGTAACATTTCGTGATCTACTGAGATCATTGAAAGGTTTGCACCACTGCAGTCTAGTCCTCCTGACGACATCCCTGCTTGTGACCTCCTCTGTAATATACAACCAGGCTGTGCTGGTCTGCTGGGGTGGTGTCTTCCACCCATGGGAAGGGAAGAGGACCTCCCTGCGTGCTGTGACTCCCTCCATAAGCATATGGAGGGGTTCATGGAAGAACCTGGGTGCAGCCCTCTGCCTCTGTGCAGTGCTTGTCAGTGTTTGCAGCACTTCAATGCTGTAGAACACTGACAGCACAAACGTCAAAAGTGAGATGGCCATGGTCCCTTTAAGGAAACCAGCTGATGGCGTATCATGAATGACATCACCAGACCCGCTTCCTCTAAGTGGGCTGGAAAATCGCTGGGCGGGCTTAACAAGCCCCATTGAGGTAAATTCATTTTCCAGAGCGGGATGGGGAGTGCAGCAGGGCCACGACCCACCACTGACATCGCCCGCCCCGGACCTGCTGAGGTAAGGAAAATCTAGGCCCTAGATACAAGCACTAGTAAGCACTTATGTTGCCTGCTTAATTTCATTAGACAGAACAAATGATATTGGGGGGTAAAACTGGTCTTCGCCAATCTCAAGGGAATAAATTGAAGTCAATGGAAAAGAAAATTGGGTGCGATGTAAAACAGGCTGCCGATTCACTACGAGCCCATTTTGCCCATTTCACTCCCATTATCTTTAAAGCAGAAACTGTTTCTTGGCCACATTTAGTGGAAGAGTGCTGAGCTGGAAGGAGGGATGATCAGAGAGAGATGCACTCGAACCTATGTTACATATCTCTCAGCAATTGTTCCCCTGTGTCTTGACGACTAAAACTGGACACAGTGCTCACGTTGTGGTTCGATCAGAATCTTCTCTGACTTGCACTCCACTAATTTAGCAGCGTGATTCAATATTCTTTTTGCTTTGGTTATTTCTGCTCCACATTGATTTAAATGCCAGGCGAAAAAAAATCAAGCATATGTAGAGATTTAACCTCCATGCCTCCGCCCCATCAAAATGTTTATGGTGTCATATAATCCTAACATTTTACAGCACTGAAGGAAGCCACTGTACATTGCTGGGGCTCTGAAAAAGCTATTTACTTTGTTCCAATTGCCTGCTGCTTTACCCACTACTTTCCTTTTATTTGTTTTTCAAATATTGATCTATTTCCCTTTTTAAAATTGTTATGGATTTTGCTTCCACTGTTTTTGGCAGGGCATTCAATGTCCAAATAATCCCCTGCATAAAAAACTCTCCAAACCTCTTGAACTTAAATGTGGACGTGGACCCTGCATGTCAAGGGTCGGTGGTTAGACTCACGCTTGTTGGAGATAAGTCATTGCCTGGCACTTCTGTGGCGCAAATATTACCTGCCACTTATCAGCCCAAGCCTAAACGTCGTCCAGGTCTTGTTGCATGCGGGCATGGACTGCTTCATTATCTAAGGAGTGGTGAATGGCACTGAACACTGTGCAGTCATCAGCGAACATCCCCATTCTGACCTTGTGTTGGAGGGAAGATCACTGATGAAGCAGCTGAAGATGGTTGGGCCATCCTATCCACGCAGGTTGCCATCCTATCCATGGTGGTGCATTGATGTGCCAATGCCTCCACCATGGCATTGCTTATGTTTGTGATGGACTCCTCCATTCTTTGCACACTCGCAGCTACCGTGGATGCAAAACCTGTCAGAGACTCCTGCACTTGTTGCTGAAGTTCCAGCACCGCTCTCTTTCTGGATGGCCCCAGAGGCACAGGGTCCACATGAACTTAAATTTATGCCCTTTATTTACTGACTTACCAATCAGTGAAAATTAGTTTTTCTGATTTACCTTATCAAGACCCCTCATTATTTGGAACATCTCCATCAGATCTCCTCTTAAGCGTCTTTACTCTAATGAAAAGATCTCAACCTAGAAATTAATCTCGGGTGGCAGTACATTGTCTGCAATGGAACTGAATATCCGGCGCTGCGTATAACGGACGGCTGATCCCATACCGCCCGCTTTGCGCCACCAGCCAAGATGAATTTCTAGGCCCACTTGTTTCTCTCCATCTTTCTTCATAACTAAAGCCTTTCATCCCTGGTTTAAGAACATAAGAGCATTAGAAGTAAGAGCAGGAGTCGGCCATACGGCCCCTCGAGCCTGCTCCGCCATACGGCCCCTCAAGCCTGCTCCGCCATACGGCCCCTCGAGCCTGCTCCGCCATGCAATTAAATCATGGCTGATCATTGATCTCAACTCCACTTTCCCGCCCGATCTCCATATCCCTTGATTCCCCTAGAGTCAAAATACCTATCTATCTCAGCCTTGAATATACTCAAAGACTCAGCATTCACAGCCCTCTGGGGCAGAGAATTCCAAAGATTCACAACCCTCTGAGTGAAGAAATTCTTCCTCATCTCAGTCTTAAATGGCCTAACCCTTATCCTGAGACTATGCCCCCTAGTTCTAGAGGGAAACAACCTCTCAGCATCTACCCTGTCTTGTTTTGCACACTTTGTACAAAAATAATAAATTGCAGGACAACAGAGTATTACAGTTTAAACTCTTTTAATGAAGCATTGGGCCAGAAATTGCTGAACGGGGCTTGCAGCCCCGTTTTTGCACTTACCCCGCGCTACTGCCGATCAGCTCCAGGGACGCCTGCACTTGCTGAAACAGAAAGAAGAATCCCGGGCAGCGTATGACGTCACGCCGCCCAGGAGTGCAGCCAGCGCGAAGCCAGGAGCGTGCAGTGCAAGTGAGACACGCCCCTTGAGGTCTCAGTTTCACTGGACACGCCCCCAATGTTTCTGTCAAGCTGCTAAGCATTTTTACATGCAAAGCAGCAGTTTAAATAGGTTTTTGGAAGTTTTTTGAAGATTTTGGTCACTTTTATAAACTTTTTAAAATGTTTACATTATTTTGAGTAATCTGAAGTAGTTTTAAAGAGAATTAAAGCAATTTAAAGACTTTTAAAAGCCCTAAAAGAATTTTTTTAATTCCATTTATTTATTTAGCAATGTCGTCGTCATACGTGTCTTCACACTGTTCCCTTTGGGGAACTGTATGAAGTGGTGGAAGGATTTATGGCCATGATTAACGCTCATTCCGTGACCGTAACCATCTTTGAACCAGCCATTAGGGCGGTTAGTCCTATGGCGGGAGGGTTTTACGGGCTCCCACAAGCTATACAAGGGGGGGGGGCCACCCACACCCACGGACGCAAATATCCCACTGGATGTCAACCCAGAATTTAGAGCCGGAGCTCCGACTCCACTTGCCGGGACTGTCTGGAGCGGGGTTCGAAACCCTACCCTAATCTGGCCCAGCGGCGGGGATCCTACCGCTATGACAAAGGCCCAATCCGATTAGCAACGTGAAATGGCAGCATAGGGCTCCAGTCACGGGGAGGGAAAAGGCGCAGGAAACGTATGGGTGTCACCTTTTGTGCGGAGTGGGCCTTTTGTGTAGCAGTAAGCATCCCCGCCGCTGGGCCAGAAGGAGTAGGGTTTTGAACCCCACTCCAGACAGTCCCGGCAAGTGGAGTCGGAGCTCCAACTTTAAATTCTGGGTGGACATCCAGCGGGATACTTGCGTCCGTGGGTGTTGGTGGCACCCCCCCCCCTCAGATGGGTTGTGGGAGCCCGTAAAACCCTCCCGCCATAGGACTAACCACCCTAATGGCTGATTCAAAGATGGTTACGGTCACGGAATGAGCGTTAATCACGGCCATAAATCCTTCCACCACTTCATACAGTTCCCCAAAGGGAACAGTGTGAGGATACGTACGATGATGACCTCTTGCGCAATGCACCTCCTTGGACCCTCAGTCGCAGATGCGAGGGGGCAAGTCGTGCAATTGTTCAATTTTTCATTTTATTGACATGTAAAATGTTGGCCCAGTAATTCCCTTCCAAATGCGTGAGTACGGTCGGGGTACTTACGCATCTGGCTGGATGAAATGCCGGTTTTCAGCATGCACAGTGCATGTGGGGAAAACCGGCATTTCCTGTCCTCTGAACGAAGGGGTTCAGAGGCAGAACGCGTGCGACTGCACAGGCAGCGCGTGCGCAGTATAATTCGCCGCTTTCATTAATGCTTTCAGTGAGGTCAAGTCATTACAACTTACACATGAAAAAAGCATGGGTACAGTTGCTCCAGAGGCTGCGGAGGAAGATATTTATTATCGTGGAGCTTCTGAAAGTATGTATGTCTGTATATATTCCTTTGCGCGTTATGTATATATTCCTTTACTTACGTGTATGAATGTATTATTTAATTATGACTTTCAGAGAAAGTAACTTATTGGAAAATCATAATTAAAAACATACATTCATACACATTAGTAAAGGAATATAAAACATACATACATATACGTAAAGGAATATATGTGGACATACATACATAACTCATTCTCACATTCCATTCACACAGCCACAATTGCTCCTTCTACCTACCGTTCTGAAAACCCTTTTAAAAAAAAAAAAAAATTTTAACTTTAAAACTTACTTAAAATTTCTTAAAATAACTTCCCTCCCTTTCCCAAACAAAAATATTGCATTTCAGAAGCTCCACGATAAAATATATCTTCCTCCGCAGCCAATGAACAACTTTACACTTGCTTTTTTCAAGTGTAACTTCTAAGGACTTACCCTCACTGAATCCATCATTGAAATCCACAAAGTTCACTGCGCAAGCGCTGCCTGTGCAGTCGCACGCGCTGTGAATAGACCTCAGGTCTGGAAATGCCGGCGTTCCCCGTATGCGCTGTTCCTGCTGAAAGCCGGCATTTCCAACGGCCAGATGCGTGAGTACCCCGACCGTACTCACGCTTCTGGCCGCGAATTTCTGGCCCATTATGTCTGTAAGCTTTCTCAATCATCCAGCACCGTGTGGACAAGATAGAGTTAGGACCCTCTGGGTCTTCTAAACACTAGCAGTCCTTACAGATGCCTGCAGGCCAATGACAACTCAGCATGTGATCACATGTGAATATAATAGGTATTCCTTACAGATGCCTGCGGGCCAATGATAAATTAATATGCAAATTTTACATACCCTGCCAATCCTCTTCAGAATCTTGTATGTTCCAATGAGATCATCTCTCATTCTTCTAAACTCCAGAGAATACAGGCCCATTCTACACAAACTCTCATCATAGGACAACCCTCTCATCTCAGGAATCAATCTAGTGAACCTTCGTTGCACCGCCTCCAAGGCAAGTATATCCTTCCTTAGATAAGGAGACCAAAACTGTGCACAGTACTCCAGGCGTGGTCTCACCAAGGCCCTGTACAATTGTAGCAAGACTTCCTGGCCTAGAAATTCAGTTTTGCCAGTTTTGGGGCGCTAACGTTAGCGCCCGCCCGACTTTAGCGCCCGCCCCAAAGTTGCGCCCCCTTCGCCGAAATTCAGTTGCTTCGCCCTAAGAGGTTGCTGGAGCGCTAAAAGAGGCGTTACACGACTATCTTTAGGCGCTAAGCCGGCGGTGCAGAGGGATAGCGCCGAGGTGGGGCGCAGTGCGGGTGCAGTCATTTTTTGATTGACAGCAGACCCCGTGGCGCCGGCCAGCTCTTAAAGGGGGAAGGGACGATTTGGTCTGCTGCCACGCCCTGCACACTGCAGCTTTCAAACTAGGCCTCAACACTGCTGCTGAGCCCAAGGAGCCATGGCAACGCATGAGAAGGCCCGTGAGCGTGCCCTGCGCTTCTCAGAGCGTGATCTGGATATCATGCTGACAGCATTGGAGAAGAGGCGCAGGATCTTGTTCCCAGACAATGGCAGGAATCCCACCCACCGCGTCTACACCAAAGCCTGGAGGGAGATCGCCACCAGGGTGTCGTCCTACGGCGATGCCCCCAGGGACAAGGTGCAATGTCGGAAGAAATACAATGACCTGACCAGGATTGTCAGGGTGAGTACCCTTTCCACTCTCCTCCTCATTCTTGCATGTACACCTGACATGATGGGCAAAGGGACCTGAAAGGCCTAATGGGCAGCCCTCAGCCAGCAGCTTTGGGACAGTCATGAGCATCAATTGCACATTCTGCACTTTACACACTGGCCAAGCTATTCCACCATGAGAGGCAGTGCACACTAGATCAGGGCTACACTCTGGCCAAGCTATTCCACCATGAGAGGCAGTGCACACTGGATCAGGGCTACACTCTGGCCAAGCTATTCCACCATGAGAGGCAGTGCACACTAGATCAGGGCTACACTCTGGCCAAGCTATTCCACCATGAGAGGCAGTGCACACTAGATCAGGGCTACACTCTGGCCAAGCTATTCCACCATGGGAGGCAGTGCACACTACGTCATGGCTACACACCGTACTTAGAGCCCGTCCTTTCTCTTGCAGGCTAAACTTGCGAATAATCGCAAGCGCCGCGACATCACCGGGGGAGGCCGCGCCAAGTTCCAGAAGCTCACTCCCCTGGAGGAGCGCGTGAGTGGCCTCATGGGAGGCCGCGTGATTGTGCCCAGAGCGTGCGGAGAAGCCGACCCTCCGCTGCCCGGCAATGGTAAGGACCTCGCCTTTTGGCCCTCTCTCGTCGCTCTTGCGCATCCGAGCTACCTCCTTTGCCACTGTGCCACCAATGCGCTGAATGCCACCAGTCACGACTCCCTCGCTGACGCCCTCTCCTCACTCTGAAGCTACTCTTGTGCCTTCCTGCTTTCAGCTGGTGACGAAGAGCTCCCTGAAGCTGCCAGTGACAGCCCCTCCGAACAGGAGGAGGAGGAGGAGGAGGAGGAAGAGCAACCCGGACCATCAGGGGAGGACTCAGGTCCCGCAGCAGAGGGCGAAGTGTTGGACACGTCTTCCCTGGACGAGAGCCTGGAGCAACTTTCGGAGGGGAGTGCAGCTGCTGGGACCAGTGGCGTCCAGCCACCCAGGAGGGCTGCGGGTGGGCCGCGGCCTTCCCCCCAGAGGGGGGAAGGATCGGAGGGGAGTGCAGTTGCTGCGGACATTCGGCGCCAGCAACGTGCCAAGGGTCTCGCCTAGCTCGGACCCCTGCTCCCCAGCGGGAGAGTCCCGCCTCCAGTCCGGCCACCTTCACCTCGGAGGAGGTGCACCAGCTGGACCAAATGGCCGAGGATTCGGACCGCCGCCACACAGAGCTCATGCAGGTGGTGGGACGGATGCCTGAGGCCATTGAGTCGCTGGCGACCAGTGTGCGGGAGTTTGGGGCATCAAATGCCGAGAGTGGCCGGATGATGATGGAGGTAGTGGAACGGATGCCTCCGGCGATGGAGTCGCTGGCTGATGCCGTCAAGTCAGTGGCGGATGTGATGCGGGCGCAGACCAGGGCAACAGGGGCACTCACCGCTGCCACACGCGCTGCCTCAGCCAGGCATCGCCAGGACACCCGCCGCGCTGCAGCAGCACAGCGATCCGCCCTTCGGCTGATTGGTGCGGATCGTGCAGTGCGTGCCCGGGCGAGTGCCAGCGTGCGACATCACCAGCCAGCGCCTCCAATATGCCAGCTTGCCCACAATGCGCCATCCGTCGCCGTCACTCCCCCAGTGGAGCGTCAACGGCAAGCGGCTGGAGCTGATGGTGGGCATGCACATGTGCGCCAATCAACAGCCGGCCCCTCGAGGCCCAAAGCCCGTGTAGGCCGCCCCCCCAAGGCCATCTGGCGGAAGGACATCTGACCCTCAGGCGCCTTCCCCCAGCCTCGCAGCAGCCACTGGGCAGAGCTTGCGGAGGAGCAGCAGGCCGGGCAGGGGCGCCAAAAGGCTGGACAAGGTCTCGCCCTCGCGGGCCACTAAGTAGAGGGTGTGGCCAGCTTTCATTTTATATGGCGGTGGACATCTTTATTTTGCCCATGGTTGTTTTGTTTATGGGTATGTTTTTTGCGTTAAGGCCGAGGTTGAGGCCTGGTTTGTTCAAATGTGGAGTTACTCCTCCCCAGGTTGTGGGAGTGAGTCGTTTGTTGCACTTTTTGTGGGGGCCGTTGATTGTTTTTGGGATTCATGTAGGAAGGGGTTTCATTTTTGTCAAATATAAATTTATCTTTATTCAGACAGTGTCCATGGTTGTTCTTGTTAGTCTTTTGTTGCCTTCGCCGGCTGAGGGCTTGCGGAGCGGCTGCATTCATCTTGCTTCATGGCCACAAGGCATTCCCTGACAGGGGGCTTAGAAGTTACGTTCAATAAGCTGGCGACGGACGGCCCTTGGACCTTGTCGCTCCCTCCTGGGAACGTACTCCTCCTCCTCCTCCTGCTCCTCCTCCTGAGGTGGTGGTCCAACGTCAGGTGGCAGTGCCTGAATCCTGCGGAGAGCCAGGTTGTGTAGCATGCAGCAAACTACGACAAATTGGGAGACCCGGTGCGGCGAATACTGCAGAGATCCGCCGGAACGATCCAGGCAGCGGAACCGCTGCTTGAGGACCCCAATAGTTTGCTCGATGATGTTTCTGCTCCTTTGATGGCTCTCATTGTATGCCTCTTCAGCAGCGGTCCTGGGCGCGCGGAGCGGGGTCTTGAGCCAGGTACACAAAGGATAGCCTTTGTCCCCGAGTAGCCATCCTCTTGGGGGAGGCTGTGCCTCGAACATGTCATGCACAGTACTCTGCCGCAGGATAAAGGCATTGTGGCAGCTGCCTGGAAAGCAGGCATTGACAGCCAGGATGCGCTGCTTGTGGTCACACACCAGCTGCACATTGAGAGAATGGTAGCCCTTCCGGTTGCGATACTGCTCGCCATGCTCCAGAGGTGCCCGCAAAGCCACATGCGTACAGTCAATGGCGCCCTGCACCAAGGGGAAGGCCGCGAGTCTAGCAAATCCCACTGCACGCTGATGCTGGCTCTCCAGGGCCATAGGGAAGGAGATGAATTGGCGTCTCCTTCTGAAAAGGGCATCGGTCACCTGGCGGATGCAGCGATGCACGTCGAACTGGGATATGTTAGCTATGTCCCCAACAGCGGATTGGAAGGAGCCGGTGGCATAGAAGTTCAATGCCACCGTCACCTTCACTTCCACCGACAGAGACGTCCTGCACCTGAGCTTTGGATGCAGATCTCTGCGAAGCAGGTGGCAGATCTCTGCAACCACCTCCTTTCGGAATCTCAGCCTTCTTACACATCGCGCGCCACTCATGGTGAGGTAGGAGCGCTGCTGGCGGTATACCCTGACTGGGTAAGGCCTATGTTGCCGACGCCTGTTGCCCCCTCTGCCTCTAGCCAGGGCTGCCCCTCTGACCCCGCGTCTGCGAGCCCTACGCACATGGCGCTGAAACTCCGCGTAGGCACCCCATGCAGCCCCCATCAAATGCTGGCAGTCAAATTTCCAACAGGGCACTTGCAGCGCTTTGGCCTGAGTCCAAAAATACCTGAGCTATTGCTGCACGAAACCAGTTAGCTCTCCTCCTTGTTGTGTGTCCAGAAATCCGTTGCACAAGAGTGTTTGCTGCAAAATGGCTGCCCTTTATACTGCAGGGTATGTGCCCTTTAATTTGCGCTCCCTGGGGCCCGCGTCGGCTGTGTTGCGTTCCATTTTACAAACGCTCTGGCCACCAGCCACACAATGGGGCGGTCCGACTGAAGTTTGGAATCGGGGCGCGCAAAGGGCGTTGCACGAGGATGTGACGTCATTTTCTGCGCGCGCAGCCGGGCGGGCGCTAAACTTTGCGCCGGCGCTAAGGATCAACTTAATTTGGGGCGAGGCGCAAACTGCGCTGCGCCCGGGCGCTACACGCATAGCGCCCGAAATTCACTTCTCTTAAGGCGCTAACTGCTGGCGCAACCAACTGAATTTCTAGGCCCCTTACTCTTATACACCAACCCCCTTGCAATAAAGGCCAACATGCCATTTGCTTTCCTTATTGCTTGCTGTACTTGCATGCTAGCTTTCTGTGTTTCTTGCATGAAGACACCCAAATCTCTCTGAACACCAACATTTGAAAGTTTCTCACCATTTAATAATATTCTGTTTTTCTATTCTTCCTACCAAAGCGAATAACCTCACATTTCCCTACATTATACTCCATCTGCCACCTTACTGCCCACTCACTGAGTCTATCTATATCCCTTTGCAGCCTCTTTGTGTTCTCCTCACAGCTTACTGTCCCACCTAGCTTTGTATCATCAGCAAACTTGGATACATTACACTCGGTCCCTTCATCTAGGTCATTAATATAGATTGTAAATAGCTGAGGCCCCAACACTGATCCTTGTGGCACCCCACTAGTTATAGCCTGCCAACCTGAAAAAGATCCATTTATCACTACTCTCTGTTTTCTGTCGGTTAACCAATCCTCTATCCATGCTACTATATTAACCCCAACTCCATGAGCCCTAATCTTGTGTAATAATTTTTTATGTGGCACCTTATTGAATGCCTTTTGGAAATCCAAATATACTACATCCACTGGTTCACCTTTATCTACCCTGCTAGTTACATCCTCAAAAAACTCTAATACATTTTTCAAACACGATTTCCCTTTAATAAAACCATGTTGACTCTGCCTAATCATGTTATGATTTTCTAAGTGACTTGATACCACTTCCTTAACAATGGAATTCCAGCATTTTCCCGACGACTGATGTCAGGCTAACTGGCCTGTTGTTCCCTGTTCTTTCTCTCCCTCCTTTCTAGAATAGCGGTGTTACATTTGCGACCTTCCAATCCGCTGGGACCATTTCAGAATCTAGGGAATTTTGGAAGATCGAAACCAATGCATCCACTATCTCTTCAGCCACCTCTTTTAGAACCCTAGGATGTAGGCTGTCAGGTCCAGGGGATTTGTTGGATTTTAGTCCCATTAGTTTCTCTAGTACTTTTTCGCTACTGATATTAATTACGTTAAGTTCCTCACCCTCATTAGACCCCTGGTTCTCCACCATTTTTGGTATGCTTTTTGTGTCTTCTACTGTGAAGACAGATACAAAATATTTGTTTAACATTTCTGCCATTTCATTATTCCCCATAATAATTTTTCCTGTGTCAGCCTCCAAGGGACCAACATTTACTTTTGCTACTCTTTTACTTTTTACATACTTGTAGAAACTCTTGCTTTTATATTTCTTGCTAATTTTCTCTCATATTCTATTTTCCCCCTTTTTATCAATTTTTTGGTCAACCTTTGCTGGTTTCTGAAACTCTCCCAATCCTCAGGCTTACTATTATTCTTTGCAACATTATAAGCTTCTTCTTTCAATCTAATGCTATCCTTATCTTCTTTAGTTAGCCAAGGTTAGATCACTTCTCCCGTGGAATTTAATGTAGTGAATCTCTTCTGTACGCACTCCACGACCTTGACAATCATTAACCACAACTTTCTATTGTCTGTCCTTTAACCAATTTCCTATCCATACTCCCACACTCCTTTTAATAACGAGTTGCTTAAGCTCATAGGCACATTATCGAACATCCTTTCAAAATCCATACAACATCCATGCATTTTCTTTATCAATTCATTACATTTTCAGAAAGTGAAATGTTTTTAGATTACAAAGTAAAAAAAAGTCTCTATATTACAGATACCATTGCAGTAACAGTAAAAGGTCCCACTATGCTTGGCAGCATTACTAGCTGTATGCTTCATGAACTTTCAGCCACACATGGAGGTCGTGATATCTGGACAGGGAGTATCTGGGGGATGACGCGGTGGGAGGGGGGGATGACGCGGTGGTGGTGGTGGTGGTGGGGGGATGACGTGGTGGGAGGTTGAGGGCGATGGGGTTGGGGGGGAGGTGTTAAAGAAACATTACTGCCACCCTGGCTTCTTGCTTTATGCTCGATCTACATACCGAGGCTGGCCGTGGGAAGGGACTGCCTCGGATCAGGCCCTGGGAAGCCAGGAGGAAGGTAAGGCTGCAAGCTGGGCCAGGTGACAGGATTTCAGGAGCTGAGGGAAAGATGCAGGCATGATGGGACTGAGGTTGGAAGCAAGCAAGGCTGAGGCTGCGAGCAGAAGGGAGCAGTTAAACTGGGTCTGGGGCTATACTGCATGGGAAAGAAGGGGTGGGAGGTCTAGTGGTAGTGGTGTGGACCTCCAGTGCAAAGGGAACCCCAGTTGACCACAGACTATGAAGCAGAAGGGCACTCTCTGTTAGTATGGGAGGGTTACCCGGGATCCAGGCTGTCAATGAGGCCCTAATATAGTGACCTATATCTTGGAAAAATATTATTTTGCTGTAATATGATTAGATAGAATATTTGTTAGAAACAAATAAATGAACCAAGCAGCAGGCATGATACTGAGACAATTTCACCCAGGAAAAGGACAGTGCATGGATGAATGAGAGCGTCCCAGGGGTTTTAGTACACTCAAAACTTAACGGCCTAGAAATTCAGTTGGTTGCGCCAGCCGGTAACGCCATAAGAGGGGTATATTTCCAGCGCTAGGCACTTAGCGCCCGGGCGCAGACCGATCTGCGCCAACGCCCAAATTCAGTTGACATTTAGCGCCGGCGCAAAGTGTTTGCGCCCGCTCAGCTGCGCGCGCAGCTTATGACGTCATCTCGTCGTGCAACGCTGTTTGTGCGCCCCAAACCGGAAATTCAGTGGCGCCCGCCCAATGTGGGCGTGACGCTGCTAAGAACTGTGAAGTGGAACGCAACAGAGGCCCTGTGGGCCTCGGGGAGCGCTAATTAAAGGGCACTTACACTGACCTATAAAGCCCAGCCATTTTGCTGCAATGACTTTACTGCTTTGGATTTCTGGACAGAGACCAAGGGACAGAGCTTACTGATTTGGGATAACATAGGAGAGGTATTTTTGGCTTCTGGCCAGTGCTTTGACATTTGATTCATTTGATTTCACTGTTTTCAACTTTATTACGGAGGCTGTATGGGGGTCCAACCCTCAGTTGCAGCATTATGTGCGAAGGGCTCGCAGACACTGTGAGAGAGGGCCAGCCATGCCTAGACGCAGAGGGGCCATCAGGCGTCGGCAACGTAGGCCTTACCCACTCAGGCAATACCGGCAGCAGGTGTCCTATCTCACCATGACTGCGGCACATTGTGTTAAGAGGCTGCACTTCAGAAGAGAGGTGGTTGCAGAGATCTGCCAGCTGCTTCACAGAGATCTGCGTCCGCAGCTGATGTGCAGGACGTCTCTCTCGGTGGAAGTGAAGGTCACGGTGGCTCTGAACTTTTATGCAAGCGGCTCCTTCCAAGCCGCTGCTGGGGACATAGCGAACATCTCCCAGTTTGCCGCGCATCGCTGCATCCGGCAGGTCACCGATGCACTTTTCGCGAGGAGACACCAATTCATCTCCTTCCCCATGACCCGACAGAGGCAGGAGCAGCGTGCAGTCGGATTTGCCAGGATCGCGCGCTTCCCCATGGTGCAGGGCGCCATTGACTGCACGCATGTGGCTATGCGGGCACCTATCCACAATGCCGAGGATTACCGCAACCGGAAGGGCTACCATTCCCTAAATGTACAGCTGGTGTGTGACCACAGGCAGCGCATCCTAGCTGTCAATGCCCGCTTCCCAGGAAGCAGCCACGATGCATTTATCCTGCGCCAGACTACTGTGGCTGACATGTTCGAGGCACAGCCTCCACCAAGGGGATGGCTTATCGGGGACAAGGGCTACCCTTTGTGTACATGGCTCATGACCCCGCTCCGCGCGCCCAGGACCCCAGCGGAGGAGGCATACAACGAAAGCCATCAAGCCACAAGGAACATCATAGAGCAAACGATAGGCGTCCTCAAGCAACGGTTCCGCTGCCTGGATTGTTCCGGCGGATCTCTACAGTATAGAGTCTCCCAGTTCGTCATTGTGTGCTGCATGCTGCACAACCTGGCTATCCGCAGGACTCAGGCACTGCCACCTGACATTGCACCACCACCTCAGGAGGACGAGCAGGAGGACCATGAGGAGGAGGAGGAGGAGGAGGAGTACCAGCCCAGGAGGGAGCCACAAGGTCCAAGGACCGTCCGCCGGGGGCTTATTGATCGACACTTCTAGGCCCCCCTGTCAGGGAATGGGCTGTGGCAATGAACGCACCTGAAGGCAGCCGCACTGCAAGCCTTCAGCCGGTTAACGCAACAACCACTTGAAACCTGAGACGTGGACATGCTGAATAAATAAAAAGCTTTATTTCACAAACTCAGGGCCCTTCCCACATGAAACAGAAAAACAGACAAGACCCCCAAAAAACAGTCAAAAACATCTGTCACTCCCAAAACCTGGGGAGGACTAACAAAACTTGCCCATCCAAATGGCCTTCATCATCGGCCTTACAAAAATAAGCCCCCCCCTCCACAACACAAACACCCCCATAAAAACAAAAAATGCCTTGATCCTCGGCCTTACCAAAATAATGCCCCCCCAGAACACAAGCACCCCAATATAAAAAAACCCGCTATCACCACACTCTAATGGGTGTGCCGAGAGGGCGAGTCCTTAGACAGGCTTCTCTGGCCCCTGCCCGACCTGCTGCTCCGCCTCAACCTGGGCCCTGCGGGTGTGGCAAGGCTGGGGGAAGGCTCAGGAGGGCCACAATGCGTGTCGGCAGATGCCCTTGGGGGTCGGCCTAGACGAGGCCCGGCCCGGGAGGGGCCGGCTGCTGACTGCTGCAGCTGTGGCTGGCCAGCATCAGTCTCAGCAGCAGCTCGTCGCACCTTGGCTGGGGGAGTGGCAGTGTCGGCTGCACCAATGGGGGCAAGCTGGCTGATGGCAGGCGTGCGCTGCTCGCCAGAGACACTGGCACTCGGCCGGGCTGGCAGTGCAGCAAGCGCAGCAATCTGGTGGAGGCCAGACCGCTGTGCTGCAGCAGGGCGGCGGGTGCCCTGGCGATGCTTCCGGTCAGTGCGAAAGGATGTAGATCTGAAGCGCAAGGGCAATGACAGAGGTCCAACCGGTCATGTCCTTACCAGTGGGTCCCAGTACAGGGTCCGCATCTCCGATCGTAACAGGGCCAGTCACCCGGGCACGCATGAGTCGAGCCACGCTCTCCTCCAGCTCACTGAGCGCCTGGTACTCGGGACGGCCTCCACCGGTGACAGACTGGCTCCTCAAATTCCGCGCCAGCTTGGCCTGCAAGAGAAAGGACGGCCTCTAAGTACAGTGTGGTGCCCTGTTGCTGTGTGCACTGCCTCCCATGGTCGAATAGCTTGGCCAGTGTGGTGCCCTGTTGCTGTGTGCACTGCCTCCCATGGTCGAATAGCTTGGCCAGTGTGGTGCCCTGTTGCTGTGTGCACTGCCTCCCATGGTCGAATAGCTTGGCCAGTGTGGTGCCCTGTTGCTGTGTGCACTGCCTCCCATGGTCGAATAGCTTGGCCAGTGTGTTAAGTGCAGAAAGTGCTATTGATGATCATGCCAGTGCCATTGCTGCGGGAGGAGGGCTGCCCATTAGTCCTTTGAGGTCCCTTTGCCCATAATGTGAGGTGCACATGCAAGGATGAGGAGGACACTGGAAAGGGTACTCACCTTCACCATCCGAGTGAGGTCGTTGTACTTCTTGCGGCATTGGTCCGCACTCCTGGGGACATCGCAGGTGGATGACACCCTGCGGGCGATTTTCCTCCAGGCTTTCCTGTACTGGCTCCTGGGAGCCTTCTTGCCACTGTCCGGGCACAAGATCTCTCTTTTGTTTTCGACACCATTAATCAGCACCCTCAGAGCATGCTCTGAGAAGCGCTGCGCTCGTTCACGGGCCCTCTCCATGGCTCCAGGCGCTATTTTGGCCCACCAGCAGTGTTGAGGCCTAGCTGCAGGGCTCCAGTATGCAGGGCGTGGCAGCAGTCAAAGTCGACCCTTCCCCCTTTAAGAGCTGGCCGGCGTCAGGGTGTCTGCTGTCAATCAAAACATGACCGCACCTGCGCTGCGCCCGGCCTCGGCGTTATCAGGCCGCATCGCCGGCTTAGCGCCTGAAGAGAGCATTGCAACGCCAGTTTCAGTGCTCGGCCAAACTCTTGGCCAACTCTACTGAATTTCGGCGATGTGGCCTACACTTTCCGGCGGGCGCTAACTTTAGCGAACGCCCGACTTTAGCGCCCCAAAAGTGTCCAGACTGAATTTCTAGGCCAACATGTTCAACCAAAGCAGAGCAGCAATCATCAATACCAATAGAATTTTGAACTATATAGCAAAAATAATAGAATACAAGTCAGAGGGAGTGGTGATCAAACTTTAGACTTGTCTGCTCAAAGGGCAACTTGACTATTGTGTCCTGTTCTATTCACTGAGATAAAGGGGAAACCGAGGCTGTTTCCTAGTGTTCGATTTCTGAGTTATGAGGAGAGACTGGAGAAACTTGAGCATTTCAACCTTGACAGGAGGCATCTGAGAGTTGATTCTAGAGAAGTATATAAGGGTTAAATAATATGGAAAAGTTAATCTGGAATATTACTTTAAAATAAATTTCCAGAGGAGGTCAAGGGACATAGGTTCAAACTAGTAAAAGGCAAATTTATGATTGATATCAGGAAGTTCTTCTTTATACAAAGAGCGATCAGCACATGAATAGATTCCCAGGTAGATTGGTGGCAGTGAAAGCCCTAGAATTATTTAAGAAACAATTGGATGCTGCAATGGGGGACTTTAGTGGCATTCTGGATGGATGAGCTATGACGGGCTGAATGGCTTTGCTCATTGTAATTATCTTGGGATCAGTTGGCTCATGGTAACTGTAGCTCACAAATAAACAATACTGCTGCTCACCAACACATTTATTGACTTGCTTGTAAAAATAAAATAAAACTGAGGATCCAATTAACGCTTTTACATCTCAAAAACAAACTTGAGAAATTGAAGCACAAAATGTTGAAAATTTATAGCCCGTCAGCCATCATCTGAATGTGAAAGACAGGTTGACATTTTATCTTGGATTCCCAGCAATTACAGTTTTATTACTCTTTGGCCTAGAAATTCAGTGGGCTTTGCGCCCAGTTACCGCCCAAATAGGGTTTCTTCGCCAGTGTAAGAGGGTGCGCTGATATTCAGCGCTGCGGTAAAGGCGGCGGTAGCCGGTAGCGCTGCGCCGACACCGATGACGTCATCGGTGTGCGCAGTGCCCCGGTTCCGCACTGCTTCCGGCCCAAACCCCATATTTAGTTGCGGCCGCCTCTTCTGCAGCGGCCGCAAACAGCGCTGGAAAAACGGGGCCGTACTGCTGCGCTGCTGGGGCGCTTTAAGGTGGAGGTGCGACCGGCTGCTTTTTCGGCGGCCGCCTGCCCGCACCTCCTTCCCCGGCCTCCTCCACCGCCGCCCCCGCGGCATTGCCGGCTGCTTTCCGCGAGCCCGGCACTTCTCCGTGGTGCCGGGCTCATTTGCCGGCACAATCCAGCGGCAATCTCGCTGTTGCAGGCACCTCCCCCTTAAGAGGAGGAGGCCTGCAGTACCGCAGCCTGCCGCTCCGCAGCGGGTGGCGCTGCGGCACCTAGCGCGCCGATATTCAGTTTCAGCGCCCCAAGCGGGGGCGCCGAAACCCTTGAATAGCGGCCGCCTTCGAGTTGGGGTGCTGAAACTGAATTTCCGGTGGGCGCAAGTGGCTCCGCGCGCAGCGCTAACTTTTGGGCGTTAGCCTGCTGGCGGGCCTTAACTGAATTTCTAGGCCTTTATCTTTACATGTTTTACTTATGCTTGATCATTTGCTTCAGTGTCTATAAAATAATTTGTTTGTTACAAGGAATAAATTTGTCACTAAATCACTGCACAATGTTGTTGATCTGAGAACCCTACACTTGAATCAGGGTTTACTCCATTCGCAGCTATTTATTCCAATGATAGTCTCTTGCCAGAATGAAATAATATGGCAAAGATGAGACAGAAAGTGTCTGGCCATAGTCAACGTGCAGCTATTCTGGTTGGGAAGTGGTGTCTGTGGTCTGGTCTGGGACGAACACATGGTTAGAAATCAAAGGCCTAGAAATTCAGTTAAGGCCCGCCAGCAGGCTAACGCCCAAAAGTTAGCGCTGCGCGCGGAGCCAGGTGCGCCCGTCAGATATTCGGCTTTTGCGCCCCAAGTCGGAACCGGGCGCTATTCCAGGGTGTGCCCGCCCCCGCTTGGGGCGCTGAAACTGAATTTCTGCGCTGTAGGCCCCGCTGCGCCACCCGCTGCGGAGCGGCAGGCTGCGGTACTGCAGGCCTCCTCCTTCTCTTAAGGGGGAGGTGCCTGCAACAGCGAGATCACCGCTGGATTGTGCTGGCAAATGAGCCCGGCACCACGGAGAAGTGCCGGGCTCGCGGAAAGCAGCCGGCAATGCCGCGGGGGGGGGGTGGAGGAGGCCGGGGAAGGAGGTGCGGGCAGGCGGCCGCCGAAAAAGCGGCCGGCTGCACCTCCACCTTAAAGCGCCCCAGTAGCGCAGCAGTATGGCCCCGTTTTTCAATCGCTGTTTGCGGCCGCTGCAGAAGAGGCGGCCGCAACTAAATATGGGGTTTGGGCCGGAAGCGGGGCGGAACCGGGGCACTGCGCACACCGATGACGTCATCGGTGTCGGCGCAGCGCTACCGGCTACCGCCGCCATTACCGCAGCGCTGAATATCAGCGCACCCTCTTACACTGGCGCAGAAACCCTATTTGGGCGGTAACTGGGCGCAAAGCCCACTGAATTTCTCGCCCAAAGTGTCCACAATTCGAAGCCAGACAGTGGTGTACATTAATGTGAGTAGCAGCTCATAGTGACTGAATATAACCAACAGAAAGGAAGTGGACAGCCTCAGCATCGGCCGCCTTGGCATGTGTCTCCAGCACAAAATAAACTGAAATGCCGCGGGCGATTTTGCCAGCCCTGGGGAGGTGGGTATTGAGGTGGAACTGCCGAGAAAATGGCAGAATCTGGGGGCGGGTGCCCAAACCGCCCCCAACCTGCCTCCATGCCGTCTTGCCAGGAGGCGGGTAGCCGTCCCGCGCCGGGTCCCATCTCCTTGGAGGCGGGAAGGGATTAAAGCCAATTAACTGCCTGTTAGTAGTTACAGGTAGTTAACAGGCAGAAATTAGGATTATCCCCTTTTGGCCCTCACAAGTACGGGCTTCCCGAAGGCTCCGAATCCCACCAGGTCAGCGAGGCTAGTAGTGGGTCTGTGGGGGTCGGAGGGGCCCAAAAGTGTGCTGTGGAGGTGAGTGATGGGTGCAAGTGTGGAGAGGTGAGTATCTGAGGTAAGTGCAAAGTGTTAGAAAAAGTGTACTTACCTTTGTTTCTTCCTGCAGGCTTCAATCGGTGGGTATGCGGAGAGTCTCGGACCTCCGTGGTAGAGATGACAGGTGGCCGTTGCATTCTCCAATGCAACAACCATCTCATTTCTGCAAAAGAAGGAAGGTTGATGAGGCCTTGAATTCAAGACCTCATCAAACTTCAGAGAATGTCACTGTTTGACAGCTTCACATAGCGGTCAAACGATGACAATTCATATGTCAAAATGTTTTAAATAATTTAATTAATTACATAGAATGGCAGAGCAGGTGATGTGTTACTGCTGCAATATGTGGGAGCTGGTGGACACCATTGATGTTCACAGTGATCACATTTGCAGTAAGTGTTGGCTGCTCGAGGAACTCCGGCTCCATGTTGATGAGCTGGAGTCCGAGCTTCAAATACTGCGACATATCAGGGAGGGGGAGAGTTACCTGGACTTTGTGTTCCAGGAAGTAGTCACACCAATTAGATTAACTAATTCAGATGTAGTCTGTGGTCAGGGACAGGAGGGTGTGACTATGAATGAGGCAGGTACGGGGATCCAGGAGGTAGTGTTGGAGGAGCCGCAGCCCTTGCTCTTGTCCAATAGGTTCGAGGCTCTTACTCCCGGTGGGGACGGGAACGGGGACTGCAGGGAGGATGAGCAACCTGGCCACAGCACTGTGGAACGAGGGACCATTCAAGTGGGGGGAGTAAAAAGAAATGTTGTAGTGGTAGGGGATAGTATTGATATACCTATCAATTCATCCAATGAAAAGCGACGAGTTAAGAAAGTAACTATAGGTTTTTATTGGCTAAATAACAGAGCCCACCCTCGTGGGTGATCGGATACAACAAGGAGGAATGCCAGCCAGTCGACTACCTTTATACCTGGGCAGGTAGGTGGAGTCATGGGCGGAGTCAGCAGTGGTCAGCCCAGGTATAGCAGCGTGACAAGAGGCGACCTCGTATAGTGATACAACAGTGTGAACAGTGATAACCATAGAGTAACGATATAACAGTGATAACTATAGTGTAACGATAGTGAACAATAAAAGTGGTTTACCACAAGTATCATTAGGGGGATAGATAGGGTTCTTTGCAGCCAAGAGCGAGAGTCCCGAATGCTGTGTTGCCTGCCCGGTGCCAGGGTTAAGGACATCTCCTCTGGGCTGGAGAGAAACTTGGAGTGGGAGGGGGAGGATCCAGTTGTCGTGGTCCATGTTGGTACCAATGACATAGATAGGACAAGGAAAGAGGTTCTGCTGAGGGAATATGAGCAGCTAGGGGCCAAATTAAAAAGCAGAACCACAAGGGTAATAATCTCTGGATTACTACCTGAGCCATGAGCAAATTTGGCTAGGGTAAATAAAATCAGAGAGTTAAATACGTGGCTCAAAAACTGGTGTGGGAGAAATGGGTTTTACTTCCTGGGACACTGGCACCAGTACTGGGACAGGGGAGAGCTGTTCTGTTGGGACGGACTTCACTTGACCAGTGCTGGGACTAGAATCCTGGCAAATTGAATAACTAGGGCTGTAGAGAGGGCTTTAAACTAATTAGTAGGGGGGAGGTTTCAAGAAAGCAAAAAATAAAAATGTCAGCGAAGGCAATAGAGCAAGGTAGCCATGGGGGAATTAAAAACCAGAGCGTGTCCGGAAGGGACAGAATGTATAAAGATAATAAAGGTAAAGTAGTAAAGGGGGTAAAAGCAGGAATAAATTGTCACAAAACATATTTAAAAGTTCTTTATCTGAATGCACGCAGCATTCGTAACAAAATAGACGAGTTGACGGTACAAATAACTACACATGGATATGATCTGGTGGCCATTACAGAAACATGGCTGCAAGGTGACCATGACTGGGAACTAAACATCCAGGGGTATTTGACAATTAGGAAGGACAGACAGGAAGGAAAGGGAGGTGGGGTGGCTATGTTAATAAAGGATGGAATCACTGCAATAGTGAGAAATGATATTGGGTCAAAGGATCAGGATAGTGAAACAGTTTGGGTGGAGATAAGGAATAATAAGGGGAAAAAGTCACTAGTGGGCGTAGTTTATAGGCCTCCTAACAGATGCAACTCTGTTGGTCGTAGTATAAAATCAGGAAATAGTTGGGGCTTGTAATAAGGGAACAGCTATAATCATGGGGGATTTTAACTTTCATATTGACTGGACAAATCAAATTGGGCAGGGCAGCCTTGAGGAAGAGTTCATAGAGTGCATTAGGGATGGGTTCCTGGAGCAGTATGTTACTGAACCAACCAGGGGGCAGGCAATCTTAGATCTGGTCCTGTGTAATGAGACAGGATTAATAAAAAATGTCCTAGTAAAGGATCCCCTTGGAATGAGTGACCATAACATGGTTGAATTTCAAATTCAGTTGGAGGGTGAGAGAGTTGGATCTCAAACCAGCGTACTAAGCTTAAATAAAGGAGACTATGAAGGTATGAGAGTAGAGTTGACTAAAGTGGACTGGCAAAATAGATTAAAGTGTAAGACGGTACATGAGCAGTGGTGTACATTCAAGGAGATATTTCACAACTTTCAAGAAAAATATATTCCACTGAGGAAAAAGGGGCGTAAAAGAAAAGACAGCCATCCGTGGCTAAGTAATAAAGGATAGTATCTGACTGAAAACAAGGGCATATAAAGTAGCCAATTCTAGTGGGAGGATAGAAGATTGGGAAGCATTTAAAAGCCAGCAAAGAATAACTAAAAGGTTAATTAAGAAAGGGAAGATAGATTATGAAAGTAAACTAGCAAAAAATATAAAAACAGATAGCAAGAGTTTCTACAGTTATATAAAAAGAAAAAGGGTGGCTAAAGTGAATGTTGGTCCCTTAGAGGACGAGACCGGGAAATTAGTGGTGGGGAACATGGAGATGGCAAAAACGCCGAACAAATATTTTGTATCAGTCTTCACAGTAGAGGACACTAAAAATATCCCAACACTGGACAAACAGGGGGCTATAGGTGGGGAGGAGCTAAACACGATTAAAATCACTAAGGAGGTGGTACTCGGTAAGGTAATGGGACTAAAGGTGGATAAATCCCCTGGACCTGATGGCTTACATCCTAGGGTCTTGAGAGAAGTAGCGGTAGGGATTGCGGATCCATTGGTGGTAATTTTCCAAAACTCCCTGGATTCAGGAAAGGTCACAGCAGATTGGAAAACTGCTAATGTAATGCCCTTATTTAAAAAGGGAAGTAGACAAAAGGCTGGAAACTATAGACCAGTTAGCCTAACATCTGCGGTTGGTAAAATGTTGGAGTCCATTATTGAGGAAGCAGTAACAGGACATTTGGATAAGCATAATTTAATCAGACAGAGTCAGCATGGTTTTATGAAGGGGAAGTCATGTCTGACAAATTTGCTCGAATTCTTTGAGGACGTAACAAACAGGGTGGATAAAGGGGAACCAGTGGATGTGGTGTATTTGGACTTCCAAAAGGCATTTGACAAGGTGCCACACAAAAGATTAATGCACAAGATAAAAAATCACGGGATTGGGGGTAATATACTGGCATGGGTGGAAGATTGGCTACCTAACAGAAAACAGAGAGTTGGGATAAATGGTTCATTCTCGGGTTGGCAATCAGTAACTAGTGGTGTTCCGCAGGGGTCAGTGCTGGGACCCCATCTCTTTACAATCTATATTAACGATTTGGAGGAAGGGACCGAGTGCAACATATCCAAGTTTGCCGACGATACAAAGATGGGAGGGAAAGCAGTGAGTGAGGAGGACATGAAAAACCTGCAAAAGGACATAGACAGGCTAAGTGAGTGGGCAGAAATTTGGCAGATGGAATATAATGTTGGAAAGGTGAGGTTATGCACTTTGGCAGAAAAAATCAAAGAGCAAGTTATTATCTAAATGGAGAGAAACTGCAAACTGCTACAGTACAAAGGGATCTGGGTGTCCTGGTGCATGAAACACAGAAGGTTAGTATGCAGGTACAGCAGGTGATCAGGAAGGCCAGTGGAATCTTAGCTTTTATTGCAAGGGGGATGGAGTATAAAAGCAGGGAAGTCTTGCTTCAGTTATACAGGGTACTGGTGAGGCCACACCTGGAATGCTGTGTACAGTTTTGGTTTCCATATTTAAGAAAAGATATACTTGCTCTCGAGGCAGTTCAGAGAAGGTTCACTCCGTTGATTCCGGAGATGAGGGGGTTGACTTATGAGGAAAGGTTGAGTAGGTTGGGCCTCTACTCATTGGAATTCAGAAGAATGAGAGGTGATCTTATCGAAACATATAAGATTGTGAGGGGGCTTGGTCGAGTGGATGCGGTGAGGATGTTTCCACTGATGGGTGAGACTAGAAATAGGGGGCATAATCTTAGAATAAGGGGCTGCCCTTTCAAAACTGAGATGAGGACAAACTTCTTCACTCAGAGGGTGGTAAATCTATGGAATTTGCTACCTCAGAGAGCTGTGGAAGCTGTGACATTAAATAAATTTAAAACGGAGATAGACAGTTTCCTAGCTGATAAGGGAATTAGGGGTTACGGGGAGCGGGCAGGGAAGTGGACGTGAGTCTAGGTTCGGATCAGCCATGATCCTATTGAATGGCGGAGCAGGCCCGAGGGGCCGTATGGCCTACTCCTGCTCCTACTCATGGACAGGAGCAGGGACTGCAGGGAGGATGAGCAACCTGGCCACAGCACCGTGGAACGGGGGGCCATTCAAGAGGGGGGAGTAAATAGAAATGTTGTAGTGGTAGGGGATAGTATTATTAGGGAGATAGATAGAGTTCTCTGCAGCCGAGAGTGAGAGTCCCGAAGGCTGTGTTGCCTACCCAGTGCCAGGGTTAAGGACATCTCCTCTGGGCTAGAAAGAAACTTGCAGTGGGAGGGGGTGGATCCAGTTGTCGTGGTCCATGTTGGTACAAACGACGTAGATAGGACTAGGAAGCCGGTTCTGTTAAAGGAGTATGAGCAGCTAGGGGTCAAATTAAAAAACAGAACCTCAAGGGTAATAATCTCTGGATTATTACCTGAGCCACGAGCGAATTTGGCTAGGACAAATAAAATTAGAGAGTTAAATGCATGGCTCAAAGACTGGTGTGGGAGAAATGGGTTTTGCTTCCTGGGACACTGGCACCAGTACTGGGGTAGGAAGGAGCTGTTCCGTTGGGACGGGCTTCACTTGGCCAGTGCTGGGACTAGAGTCCTGGCGGATCATATAACTAGGGCTGTAGAGAGGGCTTTAAACTAACTAGTGGGGGGGAGGTTCCTAGAGAGCAAATAATAAAAATGACAACAGAGAAGGTCATAGACTTAGGTAGCAGTGGGGAAATTAAAAACCAGAGCATGTCAGGAAGGGGCAGAAGGTATGGAGTAAAAGGTAAAGTAATAAAAAGGGCAAAAGCAGGAACTAAGTGTAACAAAACATATTTGAAAGTTCTCTATCTGAATGCACGTAGCATTCGTAACAAAATAGACGAGTTAATGGCACAAATAACTACATATGGGTATGATCTTGTGGCCATTACAGAAATATGGCTGTAGGGTGACAATGCCTGGGAATTAAATATACCAGGTTATTTAACGATCAGGAAGGACAGGCAGGAAGGAAGGGGAGGTGGGGTGGCTATGTTAATAAAGGAAGGAATCACTGTAATACAGAGAAATGATATTGGGTCAAAAGATCAGGATAATGAAACAGTTTGGGTGGAGATAAGTAATAATAAGGGGAAAAAAACACTAGTGGGCGTAGTCTATAGGCCTCCGAACAGTTGCAACTCTGTTGGACGGAGTATCAATCAGGAAATAGTTGAGGCTTGTAATAAGGGAACATCTATAATTATGGGGGATTTTAACTATCATATTAATTGGACAAATCAAATTGGGCAGGGCTGCCTTGAAGAGGAGTTCATTGAGTGTATTAGGGATGGGTTTCTTGAGCAGTATGTAACTGAACCGACCAGGGGGCAAGCAACCTTAGATCTGGTCCTGTGTAACGAGACAGGATTAATTAAAAATGTCCTAGTAAAGGATCCCCTTGGAATGAGTGACCATAACATGGTTGAATTCCATATTCAATTAGAGGGTGAGAAGGTTGGATCTCAAACAAGCGTGCTAAGCTTGAATAAAGGAGACTATGAAGGTATGAGAGCGGAATTGAGTACAGTGGATTGGGAAAATAGATTAAAGGGTAAGATGATACATGATCAGTGGTGTACATTTAAGGAGTTATTTTACAACTTCCAAAAAATATATATTCCACTGAGAAGAAAAGGGTGTAAAAGAAAAGACAGCCATCTGTGGCTAAGTAAAGAAATTAAGGATAGTATTCGACTAAAAACAAGGGCATATAAGGTAGCCAAATCTAGTGGGAGGATAGAGGATTGGGAAAACTTTAAAAGACAGCAAAAAATAACAAAAAGATTGACTAAGAAAGGGAAGATAGATTATGAAAGTAAATTAGCAAAAAATATAAAAACAGATAGTAAGAGTTTTTATAGTTATATAAAAAGAAAAAGGGTGGCTAAAGTAAATGTTGATCCCTTAGAGGATGAGACCGGGAAATTAATGGTGGGAAATATGGAGATGGCAAAAACACTGAATGAATATTTTGTATCAGTCTTTACAGTAGAGGACACTAAGAATATCCTAACACTGGACAAGCAGGGGGCTATGGGGGGGAGGAGCTAAACACGATCAAAATCACTAAGGAAGTGGTACTCGGTAAAATAATGGGACTCAAGGCGGATAAATCACCTGGACCTGATGGCTTACATCCTAGGGTCTTGAGGGAAGTGGCGGTAGGGATTGTGGATGCATTAGTAATAATTTTCCAAAACTCCCTGGACTCAGCAAAGGTCCCGGCAGACTGGAAAACTGCTAATGTAACACCCTTATTTAAAAAGGGCAGTAGACAGAAGGCTGGAAGCTATAGACCAGTTAGCCTAACATCTGTGGCAGGTAAAATTTTGGAGTCCATTATTAAGGACAATTGGATAATCATAATTTAATAGGACAAAGTCAGCATGGTTTTATGAAGGGGAAGTCATGTTTGACACATTTGCTGGAGTTCTTTGAGGAAGTAACATATAGGGTGGATAAAGGGGAACCAGTGGACGTAGTGTATTTAGACTTCCAAAAGGCATTTGAGAAGGTGCCACACAAAAGATTATTGCTTAAGATAAAAAATCACGGGATTGGGGGTAATATTCTGGCATGGATAGAGGATTGGCTATCTAACAGAAGGCAGAGAGTTGGGATAAATGGTTCATTCTCAGACTGGCAATCAGTAACTAGTGGTGTTCCGCAGGGGTCAGTGCTGGGTCCCCAACTCTTTACAATCTATATTAACGATTTGGAGGAAGGGACCGAGTGTAACATATCAAAGTTTGCAGATGATACTAAGATGGGAGGGAAAGTAGTGAGTGAGGAGGACATAAAAAACCTGCAAGGGGACATAGACAGGCTAAGTAAGTGGGCAGAGATTTGGCAGATGGAATACAATACTGGAAAGTGTGAGGTTATGCACTTTGGCAGGAAAAATCGTAGAGCAAGTTATTATCTTAATGGCAAGAAACTGGAAAGTACTGAAGTACAAAGGGATCTGGGGGTCCTGGTGCACGAAACTCAAAAGGTTAGTATGCAGGTGCAGCAAGTGATTAAGAAGGCCAATGGAATGTTGGCTTTCATTGCTAGGGGGATAGAATATAAAAATAGGGAGGTATTGCTTCAGTTGTACAAGGTATTGGTGAGACCGCACCTGGAATACTGCATACAGTTTTGGTGTCCATACTTAAGAAAAGACATACTTGCTCTCGAGTCAGTACAAAGAAGGTTCACTCGGTTAATCCCGGGGATGAGGGGATGGACATATGAGGAGAGGTTGAGTAGATTGGGACTCTACTCATTGGAGTTCAGAAGAATGAGAGGCGATCTTATTGAAACATATAAGATTGTGAAGGGGTTGGATCGGGTGGATGCGGGGAGGATGTTCCCGATGATGGGTGAAACTAGAACTAGGGGGCATAGTCTTAGAATAAGGGGCTGCTCTTTCAAAACTGAGATGAGGAGGAACTACTTCACTCAGAGGGTGGTAGGTCCATGGAATATGCTGCCCCAAAAAGCTGTAGAAGCTACATCATTACATAAATTTAAAACAGAAATAGACAGTTTCCTAGAAGTAAAGGGAATTAAGGGTTACGGGGAGCGGGCAGGAATTTGGACATGAGTCTAGGTTTGGATCGGACATGGCCCTGTGGGTAGCGGAGCGGGCCCAGGGGCCGTGTAGCTTGATCCTGCTCCTATTTCTTGTGTCTAATTCTGTTAGATTCAGGAGATGGTTCTGTGATAGTAGATTGGCGGTTAGGATCAGATCAGCCATGATCTTATTGAATGGCGGAGCAGGCTCGAGGGGCCGATTGGCCTACTCCTGCTCCTATTTTTTATGTTCTTATGTTCTTACTTCTTATGTTCTTATGTTTTATGTAGCACACGCTTTTCATAATTCAGCACTTACTGGCACTGAATAGACGTTCAGAGAGGCCGTAGTGAATGATGCCGGTCTCCTCAAATTTGTTTTTAATCACCTTCGGGAGTTAGCGAGGAATTTCCAAGAATTTTTTTCCCCTTAATTGACCTCGGATTTTTAAAATCTGTCTTTTTTGCCTGTCCCAGGAGATCACATTGCTGCTGAGGGAAGGGAGCATTGGTGGTCATGTTGCCTAGCTACAAGACGGCTGAATGGGACAGACTCAATGAACCAGTCTTTTTCTATTCCTCTTTTTAGTATGTTCGTATGCATTGGATATAGATCGGTTTAGTCGAGGCTGAGGTTAATGCAAATTATTGGAGTGGAATGGAGAAAGATTTACTCTGCGCTATGTCTGACATGAAACAGTCCAGTACTGACCCTGAAGTCTGGATTTTCCAGTTGGCTTTATAAAATTTACAGTGATCAGTAAATCCAGGCTCCGCTGCCCAGAGTTCATAGGTGCTTAAATCCAATCGACCATATCCCTCATCAGAAATTTCTAAATAGCTGCCAGTGCCCTACAATCCATCCCTTGACCCCAGCGTATCATGCACTAAATGCAGGGAGTGCCACAAAAATGTTAAAATGTGTTGACCTTGCACCCCAGAAGAACAGTGGACCCAGCGGCTCATCAACGAGACTGATTATCCACCCCATAGAGTTCTTTGGTCTTGGAATTAAGGGAAAATAACAACGCATTATTAAGCATTATTTTTCTGGTGCGGCAGCCAGGTATCATTTATGTGTAGCTGCCCGACTAGGAATTAATCACATCAATTATGTTTATTCCTAGATCATCACGTCTGTAAAATGTTAATGTATGCCAACTTCTGGACTCATACCAGATATTTCGAATGATTTCAGCACATAAGGAGGCGGTTGTTCACACCTTCTCTATTCATATAGTAGAAATTATTAATATTCTGATTGCATGAATAGGGATAGAAGCGCTTTGATCTTGGATGCTGAAATCAGCTTTTGGAGATTCAAAGGAATTACCTAAAGGGTATTAGTTTTCCCTGTATCTGCAGATCCTTGCGGCTACCTATCTGTCTCCAGTTAAAGGGGCTTTGTGTGTCAATTGTCCCCATAGCTTTTCATGAGTGGCTCAGTTCAAAAGTTGTTGGAATGGACTTCTAAAGATTCAGCACTCCTTATTGCTTTGAAACAGTTTATGTGGTACATCAAGTATTATATTGCTGGCTTCCCTTTATGTGTTTCATTTTCTGTGTTAGAAACCTGCTTGTAACTGCATTCAACTTATTGGCCCAGAAATTCGGGTTGAGGGCTTCCCGTGGGTGTAAGCCCACGACCTGCACTTACCTTGCGCGCCGGCCATTGAGCTGTGGGCCTCCGTGGGGTTCTGATCCTGGGCCTGCTCCAACTGCCGGCGCGCAGTGCTTGCGTATCCCAGGGGCACAGTTAGTTCGATGCGTCCCCTGGGATCACGTGGGCCATGGGTAGCCAATCGGAGCAGGGAATGCTCCATTCATAAGTTTGACAGGAAGTGCTGTCAAAACTTAGAAATACTACGGGCCCCAAAACATCACTAAATCTTCAAATAAATTTTAAAAAACATCACATTTTTTAAATCTATATATATAAAATGGTACGTCTCTCTGTCTGTCTTTCTGTCTCTCTGTCCGGCTATACAATCAAAAGTTACAGAGCGCACCTACACGTGTGTTACATCAAAGGAAAGCTTACAATTCCAGAACGGTCGTAAGCGTATTTACGTTTCGGTGAGACAACGATTGTGCCCGCGGTATCCAAAAAACGTTCAAAATTCCGCTCATTATCTGCTCATTAGCATTGAGTGACGTCGAGGTCGACCAATCGTACGGTCGAGCGACCCGACGGTCGACCAATCGCTGCGTGGCGGGGGCGGGTTCCTGGCGCATGCGGGCGGGCCCTCCTAGAGTCGAGTGACGGGACGATCGACCAATCCTACGCTTCGGTGACCTGACGGTCGACCAATCGGTGCATGTGTGGGCGGGCCTTATCGTTCTGAACCGAGGTGAGTCGCCGCCATCTTGATTCCAAATTTTTCATCTTTTTCCCGCTTTCTGTGTCTTTAAAAAAAAAGTTGCTTTTAAAACACATAGGGCTAAAAATTCAGTTGGGCGCCATTTGGGGCGCCAAGCTTGCCTGGGCGCCGGAATTACCGCTGCGAGCGGAGCCACTTGCGCCATCCCGATATTCAGTTTCTGTGCCCCAAATGGAAGCGGGCCACTAATCGAGGCTTCCCGTGCCCCGCTTGGGGCGCTGAAGCTGAATATCGGCGCGCAAAGGGCCGCAGCGCCACACGCTGCGGCACGGCACGCTGCGGTACTGCAGGCCTTCCTCCCACTGTTAAGGGGGAGGTGCCTGCAACAGCACGATCCCCGCTCGCGAGTGCCGGCAAATGAGCCCGGCACCAAGGAGAAGTGCCGGGCTCTCGGGAAACAGCCGGCAATGCCGCGGGGGGGGGGAGTTAGGAGGCCAGGGATGGAGGTGCTGGCAGGCGGCCGCCGAAAAAGCGGCTGGCCGCACCTCCACCTTAACTAGCGCCACTACCGCCACAGGTAGGCCCCTGTGAACTGGTCGCTCCTTGCGGCCGGCGCTGAAGAGGCGGGCGTGACCTAATATGGCATTTGGGGCGGTAGCGGGGCGCTGCGCACACCGATGACATCATCGGTGGCGGCGCAGCGCTACAGGCTAACACCGCCATTAGCGCCCCGCTAAATATCGCGGTGGTTGTGGCCAGTGGCGCTAAAGCCACTGAGTGCCCTCTTTGGGCGCAAACTGGTGGCGCAGGCCACTGAATTTCTAGGCCATATTGTTTTTTAAAAAATGTAATTACTTTCTAAATCTTTTATCTAATCTCATTAATTTTCCTACCTTTCCCCGTTTTTGCAGGTAGGCCTCGAAGCCTGGGCATCTGTTGCCAGCCATGCTGGACCCTAGGCAATTGTTTTATGGCAAGCTCCTCCCACTCCTCACCCCCCACCCCCCCCCGCTGGGCCCGATTCCGAACCAGCGGCCAGCCATCTTGGTAAAGGCTGGCTGGGCTCACTTCAAGCTCTTCGCACTCGCGCTGCACGGCGCACACGCACCTCCACACAGAGCGCGGCCAGAGGGAAGCGAGCAGGTTAGCGGGGGGGGGGGGTCGGGGCTCGGGAGGGGAGGGGGAGCGGAGAGGGTTACCCCGGCAACCGGGCTCGCCAGCCGCAATCGGCCGTCTCAAGCCGCTCAGGCCCAGTCCCGGAGATCGGGAGGCGGAGAGGGGAGGAGGGTTACCAAGGCAACCGGGCCCGGCCAGCCGCAATCGGCCATCTCAATCCGCCTCAGGCCTGGCCTCGGGAGGGCGGGGCTCGGGCTGACCGGGGCGCTGCGTTCGGCATGTCAGTGCGTGGGGCGGCACGGAGCTCAGCGGAGCCATCGCCGGCAGAGGGGAGAGGGTCTGCTGGCTCCCCCCTCCCTTTCTCCCCCCCTCCTTCCCCACCCCTCCCCTCCCCCTCCCCTCCTCTCCCTCCCCTCCTCCCCTCTCCTCCTCGCCCTCCACTCCCCTCTCCCCCTCCCCTTCCCCCCCTCCTTCCCCACCCCTCCCCTCCCCCTCCCCTCCTCTCCCTCTCCTCCTCGCCCTCCACTCCCCTCTCCCCCTCCCCTTCCCCCCCTTACCCCCCCTTACCCCCATTCCCACCTTCCCCCTAGTCGCGCTCTCTCTTCCCCCCCAGTTGCTCTCTCTCTTCCCCCCAGTCGCTCTCTCTCTTCCCCCCAATCGCGCTCTCTCTTCCCCCCAGTCACTCTCTCTCTCTCTCTCTTCCAACAACAACATGCCCTCAAAAATCCTTCGGCACCGCCGGGCACTTCAGCTAGTAAACTATAAATTACATGAAATAACTATTTTAAACAATAATTTAAATTTTTGAAATTTTTTTTTTCTAACGGGGCTAAAAATAAACTTACCTTTCTTTAAAGTATTTAAAAATAATAAACCTGTGGAAAAAATGTTTTAATTTTAATTAATTCACCACTTACCTTGTAAAAAGCAGGCCTTACGCCTGCTTTTTAAATGTGTAACATCTGCAGACTTACCCTCCCGGGAAAACCTGTAAAAAAAACGTAAGTTCGATGTGCATGTGCAGCCTCTCCCGCGCACACGTTCGACCTCTGAACCCCTGCTTTCAGGGAAGCGGAAGTGCCAGTTTCCCGCGCATGCGCAGTGCATGCAGGAAACCGGCACTTCCATTGGGCTTACGGGTGAGTACCCCGTGCGTACTCACCCGTGGAGACCCGAATTTCTCGGTCAAATTTGGCTTGAACACAACAGTCTGACAATGTAGCATTTTCCGCCTTTCAAAGTGAAAACAAAAACATGATGGGCAGCCCACGTGATCTCTGGTGCATCATCCCGTAGGAAAAGGGAAATCCTTAGTCCTGTGGCATTTTACCTCATTCACATCACACATAAAGCTGCAAGTTTCAGTTAATAGGAGGTGTAGGGCGACTAATGAGAACTACTGCTTCGCTGTTAACACAAGTAAAGTGCACTGGGAGAAAGCAGTAGCTACATTAAAACAGATTTCTTTGCCTTTGATCCACCAAATCAAAATGACACAAGAATCTTGTGCTGGGTGTTTAAAATACTGTGCTAATTTTGCATTCAAATACTGCTGGCCTCATTATCATGATTTTATTGCCATTAACCAACTGTGGTACTATCATAAAATTCAGCCCACACTCATCCAAATTGAAACCCGTTTTAGATTTGTAACGTGACTCTTGGGTCCATTGGCATTCTGCTACTAAATACGAGGAACCTCTGGTCAACATGTACTGTCTGGCAGGATGACAATTTCATTCTCTCAAGTGCTAAATAAACACTTGGGTCAAATCCATTAGGTAATTGTTCTTACTAAGTAAACAAAGAAAACAGGTTCTAAAATTTCAGCTGATATTGTAACTTATGACTTACTTGATGACAGGAAAGAAAACATTGGCTAGTCAAAAGCCAACTGCACTTCTATCATTGATTATGTACAGGGGTTTATTTTCTCAGTACATGCTGAAATCAAGGGCAGCACGCCCGTGGTTTTTTAAAATTTGTTTATGGGATGTGGGCGTCGCTGGCAAGGCCAGCATTTATTGCCCATCCCTAGTTGCCCTTGAGAAGGTGGTGGTGAGCCGCCTTCTTGAACCGCTGCAGTCCGTGTGGTGAAGGTGCTCCCACAGTGCTGTTAGGGAGGGAGTTCCAGGATTTTCACCCAGCGACGATGAACGATCAGCGATATATTTCTAAGTCAGGATGGTGTGTGACTTGGAGGGAACTTGGAGGTGGTGGTGTTCCCATGCGCCTGCTGCCCTTGTCCTTCTAGGTGGGAGAAGTCACGGGTTTGGGAGGTGCTGCCGAAGAAGCCTTGGCGAGTTGTTGCAGTGCCTCTTGTAGATGGCACACACTGCAGCCACGGTACGCCTGTGGTGGAGGGAGTGAATGTTTAAGGTGGTGGATGGGGTGCCAATCAAGCGAGCTGCTTTGTCCTGGATGGTGTTGAGCTTCTTGAGTGTTGTTGGAGCTGCACTCATCCAGGCAAGTGAAGAGTATTCCATCACACTCCTTACTTGTGCCTTGTAGATGCTGGAAAGGCTTTGGGGAGTCAGGAGGTGAGACACTCGCCACAGAATACCTAGCCTCTGACCTGCTCTTATTGCCACAGTATTTATGTGGCTGGTCCAGTTAAGTTTCTGGTCAATGGTGACCCCCCAGGATGTTGATGGTGGGGGATTCGGCAATGGTAATGCCGTTGAATGTCAAGGGGCCGTGGTTAGACTCTCGCTTGTTGGCGATAGTCATTGTGGTGACAACAGGTGAGGTTCCTCGCCATGCTCATAAAATTCAGGATATCAACCGTATTTGTCAATACATTTTCTTGGGATCAATTTTTCTTCGTAAACTTGGCTACAGTGTCCATCATCTGGCCATTGACTTTATTTCAACATAATAGATGGAACAGCTGGAAAGGGGTTACAGATTCTATTTTGGATTGCTTGCTTGCTTTTTTGGGAATATTTTGTGGTTTCAGTAAGGTATGACTTGGAGGCCACAGGAATAGCAGATGGATCATGAATTTGACCCTGCGGGTTGCTGGGAGCACAGTTAATCTTTCTCTTAATAGCATGCTAATGGAAAAGATATTAATGGAGACATTGTTGATTAATTAGTACACCTTCCCCTACAGTAATCGAGATCTTGTTTTTGATGAATGCAATGTTCTATTGCTAAACCACAGGTAAATGCTTCTAGTAGTACATGGCGTCATTTCCTTTGGGACATTGGTCAACTGCGAATTATTCACATTGATTGGACCAGATTTGCATAAAGCAAATATGAAAAAAAGAACATCTTATCATTTACTTCATCACACAAAATGTTCATTTATTTGCAAAGCTACAGTTTCACTAAATTGATTAAAATGTCTTGTGCCCTTTGTAGCAAAGACCTACGGCACTCCATTATAAATGTTGAAACTTGGCATTGTCATTATGCTGACATAAAGTGACTAACGTGTCTAAGTACCATAACTGCAGCACTCAGGGACTTTCACCTCTAAATCCTCACCATAGCTACATTATTTCTTTCTGCTACTGTATTCAGCTGGTGCGGAGTTCGATGTGTGAATTTGCATTCACAAAATGAATACAAACGTTTTTTCTACCACCTATGTTATTTAAACTAAATTCTTATTTTTGTGTACAAATTCCCCCATGGCTTCGACCCTCCCTACCTCTGTAAACTCCTCCAGCCCTACAAACCTCCGACAACACTGCGTTTCTCCAACTCTGGCCTCTTGTGCATCCCCCACTTTCTTCCCCCCACCATTGGCGGCCGTGCCTTCAGCTGTCTAGGCCCTAAACTCTGGAATTTCCCCTGTTACGTTTCTCCACTGCTCTTTCCTTTATTATGACCCACCTTAAAATCTACTTCTTTGACCTAGCTTTTGGACACCTGTCCTAATGTCTCCTTCTTTGACTTGGTGTCAATTTTTGTCTGATTACGCTCCTGTGCAGCGCCTTAGGACGTTTTACTCCATTAAAGGCGCTATATAAATGCAAGTTGTTGTTGTTGTAAATCTTTGAGTTATACCACATTAAAAAAAATACTGTATTATTTGCTCATCATGGTGAAAGATGGCACGCTGAAGATTGGGCCAGTTTTTTCTTTTTGTTGCACCCAGTGTCATTATCAGGGACTCCAGATCAGCTATGACATGGATTAGATCCAGGCTAAAACTTCCTTTGTACACCTCATCAATGTGCCTCATCACTAACCCTAAGAGACCATCCATACTGGACTGCTGCATAGCTCTATCTCTAATACAACCCATCTTTGCGGCCTCTCTGAGTGCAACTAATTTAGTGTCAATTAGTATAAAATCATGGGCATCTTGTGTTGTAAGTTTACAACCACTATGAGCTGAATCCGAACTGTCAGAATTCATTTCAATTATGACTTTAACAGCTGCCAAGAAAAATAAAACTTTCAGTCTTGGATGAAAGAATGATGTCCTATCCTATTGGAACAGCTGTCCCCTTATCTTTTAAAAATTCATAATAAAAACACAGAAGACATCACTTTGATTGAGGTCATGTGTCAAGATCAAACCGAGGTATGCAAAAAAAGATAACTTATATACATTGCAGTTCCATCCATCTGAATATATTGTAAGTAAATGGAGATGAAGGGCCTTATCTGTCTGTATATAACATATTGGCCTAGAATTTGTGGTGGGTGAAGACGGTGAGCTATCAGCATTCACCGTCATTAACCCTCTGAAACTGACTGCAACTTCAGGATTTAGTGGGGAGACCAAAAGCAGATTGGGTGACCGCTTTGCGGAACACCTCCGTTCAGTCCGTAAGGGTGACCCTGAGCTTCCGGTCGTCTGTCATTTTAATTCACCGCCCCATTCCCACTCAGACCTCACTGTCCTTGGCCTCTTGCATTGTTCCACGGAAGCTCAGCGTAAGCTCGAGGAACAGCACCTCATCTTCCGATTAGGCACTTTACAGCCTTCCAGACTCAACATAGAGTTCAACAATTTCAGATCATAACCTCGGCCCCTATTACATTTTTACATATATTTTTTATCCACACCTTTGTTTTGGCCCTTCCCCCTTTTTTTCTCTCCCACATGGCAGCTGTCTCCCATTCTGCCAGCGCATTTCACTCCTAATCTAGAGCTGTCTTTTGTCTCTTTACTAGTCCTATCACCATCTCGTCTCATTTTGAATACCTCCTAATGTCTCTTCACTTCTCTTTTGTTCTCTCATCCCCATTTCCCAGCCCCCAAACTGGCCTTTTAATCTGGTTCATTTCCTGTGCTTTTTCAGTCCTGACGAAGGGTGACTCTATTTCTCTCTCCACGGATGTTGCCTGGCCTGCTGAGTTTTTCCAGCATTTTCTGTTGTTATTCAGGATTTAGTGCATGCACATCTAAACGAGGAAATCCTGAAGTTGCAGTCAGTCATTCACTGCTCCGACATAGGCTATGCTGTGGACACCCACCCCTACCCCATAGCCAGCAATCGGTGAAACTGACGAGAACTTGAGCTTTTCCGCGGTAATATCGCTGATAAGTACCCCTGAAACATACAAGATTCTGAAGGGGGATTGACAGGTTAGATGCTGAGAGGTTGTCTCCCCTGGCTGGAGTGTCTAGAACTAGGGGGCATTGTGTCAGGATAAGGGGTAGGGCATTTAAGACCGAGATGAGGAGGAATTTCTTCACTCAGAGTGTTGTGAATCTTTGGAATTCTCTGCCCCAGAGGGCTGTGAATGCTGAGTCTTTGAATATATTCAAGGCTGAGATAGATAGATTTTTGGACTCTAGGGGAATCAAGGGATATGGAGATCAGGCGGGAAAATGGAGTTGAGGTTGATGATCAGCCATGATCTTATTGAAGGGTGGAGCAGGCTCGAGGGGCCGTATGGCCAATCCTGCTCCTATTTCTTATGTTTTTATGTTCTTAAATGTTAAGCCTTGTTAAAATAGGTGTAACTGGGGTTTTAACAGTGTATTGACTGGTAAACAAGTGTTCTGGCCTTGAAAAACTAATTTTTATATTTATGGAGTGTCAAATTTCTCCATTATGATAAAACTTGAAAATAAATGTTAAACTTCAAAAAAAAAATTTTTTAAAGTTTGTTCATGATATTTCAGCTTTTACATTATCCCCATGTGATAGTCCCAATCTTTATCTTCGCACTAGGAATCCCCATGACAGAGTACTGCAATCAATTGAACATCAAAAATTGCAAACTTCTGGCTACAGAAACCACAAGATCTCTGTGGGAAGCTTTCTCCGGGGCCAGTGGCAAGCTCCTTTGCTTCGCCACTGACCGCAAACTACAAGCCAATAAAAATCCTACATCTGGGTGCACTTGCAGTCAGTTTTTTTTCCATTATGAATTTCTATGTCCACATTTATAATCTAAACTGCCTATGTAAACTTGAAGAGCTATAATTACACCCTTGGAGGCAGCACCAAATGTGGTAGGTGGATATAATTATGATGTGACAGGTTTACATAGGCAGTTTCCATTATAAAGAGGTACATGGGAGTTTACAATGGAAATATAAAAAGAACAGAATATATGGGTATAGAGTTGGGACTGAATTACACCTGTGCACCCTGTCCAATTATTCCACAGCTTCTAAACCTGTTTTACCTGAAGATTGCAGGTAATCTTCACCCATCACCCCTGTGCTCACTGACCTACTTTGGCTCCCGGTTAAGCAACGCCTTGATTTCAAAATTCTCATCCTTGTTTTCAAATCCCTCCATGGCCTCGCCCCTCCCTAGCTTTGTAATCTCCTTCAGCCCCACAACCCCACAAGATTGGCAGACCAATTAAATACATACTTTGGTTCTGTCTTCACAAAGGAGGACACAAATAACCTCCCAGAGATGTCAGGGAGCATAGGGTCTAATGAGAGGGAGTAACTAAAAAAAATCAGTATTTGTAGGGAAATGGTGTTAGGGAAATTGACGGGATTGAAAGCCGATAAATCCCCAAGGCCTGATAATCTACATCCTAGGGTACTTAAGGAAGTGGCCCTAGAAATAGTAGATGCATTGCTGGTCATCTTCCAAAATTCGATAGACTCTAGAACAGTACCCATGGATTGGAGGATAGTTAATGTAACCCCACTATTCAAAAAAGGTGGTAGAGAGAAAACGGGGAATTATAGGCCGGTAAGCCTGACATCGGTAGTGGGGAAAATGCTAGAGTCCATTATAAAAGATGTAATAGCAGAGCACTTGGAAAAGTGACAGGATCGGAAAAAGTCAACATGGATTTACAATAGGTAAATCGTGCTTGACTAATCTACTGGAATTTTTTGAGCATGTAACTGGTAAAATAGATAAGGGAGAACCAGTGGATGTGGTGTATTTGGACTTTCAGAAGGCTTTCGATAAGGTCCCGCATAAGAGATTAGCATGTAAAGTTAAGGCACATGGGATTGGGGGCAAGGTATTGACTTGGATAGAGAACTGGTTGGCAGACAGAAAGCAAAGAGTTGGAATAAACGGGTCTTTTTCCGAGTGGCAGGCAGTGACTAGTTGGGTACCGCAGAGATCGGTCCTAGGACCCCAGCTATTCACAATATATATTAATGATCTAGACGAGGGAACTAAATGTAATATCTCCAAGTTTGCAGACGACACAAAGCTGGGTGGGCATGTGTGCTGTGAGGAGGATGCCAAGAAACTCCAGTATGATTTGGACAGGTTGGGTGATTGGGCAGAAGCATGGCAGATGCAATATAATGTGGATAAATGCGAGGTTATCCACTTTGGTGTCAAAAACAGGAACGCAGATTATTATCTGAATGGCAATAGATTGGGAGAAGGGGAAGTGAAATGAGACCTGGGTGTCCTTGTGCACCAGTCGCTGAAGGTAAGCATGCAGGTGCAGCAGGCGGTTAAGAAGGCAAATGGTATGTTGGCCTTCGTAGCGAGAGGGTTCGAGTACAGGAACAAGGAAGTCTTGCCGCAGTTGTACAGGGCCTTGGTGAGACCACATCTTGAGTATTGTGTGCAGTTTTGGTCGCCTTATCTGAGGAAGGATGTTCTTGCCATGGAGGGAGTGCAGCGAAGATTCACCAGACTGATACCTGGGATGGCAGGAATGACGTATGGGGAGAGATTGGGTCGATTGGGCTTATACTCGCTGGAGTTTAGAAGAATGAGAGGGGATCTCATTGAAACTTATAAAATTCCAACAGGACTAGACAGACTAGATGCAGGAAGGATGTTCCCGATGGCCGGGGAGTCCAGAACCAGGGGTCACAGTCTAAGGATAAGGGGTAAGCCATTTAGGTCAGAGATGAGGAGGAATTTCTTCACCCAGAGAGTGGTGAACCTGTGGAATTCTCTACCACAGAAGGCAGTAGAGGCCAATTCATTAAATATATTCAAGAAGGAGTTAGATCTATTTCTTAAGGCTAAAGGGATCAAGGGATATGGAGAGAAGGCAGGGACAGGGTACTGAATTTGGATGATCAGCCATGATCTCATTGAATGGTGGAGCAGGCTCGAGGGGCCGAATGGCCTACTCCTTTCCTATCTTCTATGTATCTATGTAGCGTGGCCTGTAGCAGGGATTTGGGAAGAGCTTTGCAGGTGATTCAACTTGTTATTTTTTATAGAACTGAGCAGTGAGTTGAATACTCTCAGCGGGTGTAATTCTGAACTGCACATTCTTGTCATATGGCTGAAGAAAATTAATTGGGGTGGGTTTTAACGACACAAGGCCTAAAAAAACAAGTGTCCTGTAACATCACATGATGCAATGGTGATTTGTGTGATGTGAATGTTGTCATCACATTTCACGCTTATCAATGTAATAGCTAAAGTTTTACCAATCATACGAACATATGAAAATGGCAAGACGGGGGGAAAAAAAACCAGCTCCTATCTTCTATATTTCTATGTTTCTATGTAAGATAGCTGTGCTCCTCAAATTCTGCCTTCTTGAGCATCCCTGATAATAATCGCTCAACCATCAGTGGCCGTGCCTTCAGCTGCCCAGGCCCTAAGGTCTGGAACTCTCTCCCTAAACTTCTCTACCTCTCTTTTCTCCTTTAAGACGCTCCTTAAAACCTACCTCTTTGACCAAGCTTTTGGTCATCTGCCCTAATTTCTTTTGTGGCTCGGTGTCAATTTTGTGTCTTATAACACTCCTGTGAAGCACCTTGGGATCTTTTACTACGTTAAAGGCGCTATAAGCTGTTGTTGACATACCTTGTGCTGTGGCACAGGAGATCGACTCCTATAATACATCTGCATGTATTTCCTGTGTCAAATGTTACCATTATGAATTCCTATATCCACATTTATAATGGAAACTGTCTATGTAACCTTGTCATGTTGTAATTACACTCTTGCGGTATTGTAGCACCTCAGTTTTATTTCTCCCAGCTCCTCGACCTGGGAGATACATAAGACACTCCTATGAGATAACCATCTCCACTCCTCTGCTTCCCAAGTTCCTGTGCGTCTTGCTATTTAACTGTAAATAATAATTTACATTTGCGCACCTTGGTATAATTATCCCTTGCACTATAACCACACTTCACCTGAAGGTTACACTTGATCTTGACTCCCTGTGTGCAACACCATGGGAGATTAACTAGTATATATTATAAATTCTGGGGTGGAAAGTACCTTCACCACACGGACTGCAGCGGTTCAAGAAGGCAGCTCACCACCACCTTCTCAAGGGCAATTAAGGATGGGCAATAAATGCTGATATTGCCAGCGACACCCACATCCCAGGAACAAAATTTTAAAAGTACCTGGGGTCACCTAGGTTTAGTTTCCCAAACTCAAAAAATACATATGGCGTTATTAGCCTCCAATACTGTAATATATTAAAGGTGTGTTATTCATCTCTATATATTAGAATGTATGATACAGTATTCATCAAGCGATTGCACCTGATCATATACCACATGATTTTCAAAGCCACATGCTTTATGTTGGTTCTGCTTATGTGTGTGTGTGTGTGCGGGAGGAAGGGGTGTGTGTGTCCCATGGATGTTCTACTTGTATCACAGGCAAAAACATGACACATTAATTGTGGTTAATGTTTGGAATAGCCTGGAAAATAAAAATAAATGTGATACATAATATTTGGAGAAATTATCTACTGTAAATGACTAGTGATAACTAGAGTATAGTACAAAGTATAGTTAGATGCATATTGAGCCATAATAATTAATGCCATATTAATTAATATCTAGAAGGGGCCCACATATGGAAAGATTTTGACCAATATTTCTTGCTTGTGTCAGCCGTGGCTCACTTGGTAGTACCCTCTGAGTCAGAAGGTTGTGGGTTCAAGTCCCACTCCAGAGACTTGTGCACTAAAATCTAGGCTGACACTCCAGTGCAGTGCTAAGGGAGTGCTGCACTGTTGGAGGTGCCGTCTTTTGGATGAGATGTTAAACCGAGGCCCCGTCTGCCCTTTCAGGTGGATGTAAAAGATCCCATGGCACTATTTCGAAAAGAAGGGGAGTTATCCCAGTGTACTGCCCAATAATTATCCCTCAATCAGCATCATTAAAAAACAGATTCTCTGGTCATTATCACATTGCTGTTTGTGGGACCTTGCTGTGCGCAATTTGGCTGCCGCGTTTCCTACATTACAACAGTGACTACACTTCAAAAAAGTACTTAGTTGGCTGTAAAGCGCTTTGGGACGTCCGGTGGTCGTGAAGGGCGCTATAGAAATGCAAGTCTTTGTTTCTTTCTGCCAACAAAGAGATGTGAAGGTGCAATTGAATCAAAATGAATATTTAAACTATCTCAGTGGTTAATGCAAGACTGACTATTCCCATTCTCTTGGCATAAAGACATTCTTTACTTCACAGTATTTGGGGAATAATGTGAACAAGTGATTTTTTAATTTTGACTTAATTACTTTGACTTTGCTACTCCAGACCTCGGAGAACCAAATCCTCCAATGATGCTCTTGGCTGTAACTGAAGTGATGACAAACCAAAAAGCGTTAACAAAAATCCTTACTTGACTTTTGGAAAAGGCAGACATTGATCTTCCCAAGTATGGACATTTCCAAGAGTAGCTCACTGTCTGATGAAAGGAAAGAATTGTCGAAAGCGTGGTTATAATCCAATAAACCCTGCTAGATTGCTATGGCGACAATGACGTTTGATGGCTATTTACACTTCTGTTTATATTGTTTACAGATTGTCCGCTTTCAAAAGAAGCCAAAATGAAGGGCTTGGTTGAGAATCAAATATTTTAGATGGACTGAGGTGACAGATTGCTGCATAGAACAGACTGAGGATGACCATGAGTTCTGGTCCACCAGCATGCCCCTGCGTGACATTTCGTGAAGGAAACCAGAAGCCTGACAAGAAAAAAATCACTTCAGATATAGTGGAAATTTCCACAGCTTTAAACATTGCATAATTCTAAGGGTTTCTCTTACCGCTGTCTCCAAATTACACTCCCGCTTTTGATTTATTTCCCGGATCCACGCTATTCGCAATGTTATAGGACAGTAAGGCTTCTGTACAACTCCTGTTAATGTTGCTGTATGGCATGACGGGAAGGAAACACTCTGGAGCAGGATGGGTACCGCTGGCAAAACCCACCCACCCCCACAAGAAGTGTGATGCATTGTTTCAGCAATTCTAAACAAGCTGATCTGAGAGCCGTTACAACTCACCCATTGGGAACAACTGATGTTTGGCTGTACACTCAGGCTGAGATTCAGCCCCAAGGTCTTAGCATTGCATTCCAGTCACACACTCTACCGGAACTATGCTCTGAAGCCATCCTTCAGTGTTCACAAACAGAAGAACATGTGGAATGAGAAGAGGCCAGTTGGCCCGCAATGACCATGTACAGTTTACCGCACTAGGGACTCGCAACACTTCTCCCCGGCCCTGAAATATACTGCAATGAGGCTGGGCAGTTATCTAACCCTATAACCTGCATTAGACAACCTTGTTTCCTGCTCTTCACGGATCGGATCTCTGCAGTCCGGTGGTGTTCCCTGGGATATCAATAATCTCGAACACAATCTCCACATCTGCAGAGAAGTCATTTGGAAGGTTTTAAAAAAAAAATAGATTAAAGTGTGAGACTTATTAGTCGAGTAAAATAAGTATCCACAGATACCGGGGACATACACTTTCATACTGATGGGAGGGAGAGGGAAGAGGCTAAAAATGACCCAGATACACGAATCCCACCATGGCGATAAGACAATACTGGCATTTTTTCACTGTTGCAGGGCTGTGAAGCACATTTATGACAGATGGTCAGTAATAGTTACCAGCACCTCGGCGCTTTAAGATTGTTTCTCAAAAGAAACCTACCGTGAGTGTTAAAAAGACCGCGAGCAGCCGCTATTGGGTTTCTACCAGTATCGATGCCCTTGCAGTAACCGGGTGAATGACACATCTCAGCCCGGTGTTTCCAGCCTACCAACCGGTGGATGGGTCCCAGCCGCACACCAGTAGTTACACACGCTCCTTCACTTAGTTTTATTTTTGTAAGTAAAGAAATGTCACAGGAAGGCGAAGGTTACCTGGTCGGGATCCTGACTCGGAGGTAGCGATCTATAGCGATGGCCAGAAGCGCCAGGATCGAGCTTTGGGTCAGAACCAGGACGGTGCAGGAGAAGAGCAGGCAGCTGTAGAAGTGGGTCCGCAGCCCGATGCTGATGGTGATGGCCAAGGGGATGACCAAGGAGCCCACGGCGATGTCAGCCAGCGCCAGGGAGACGATGAAGCAGAACGTGGTGTCTCTCAGAGCCCGGTTGATCTTGACTGCCCAGCAGACCAGCACGTTGCCCAGGACAGAGGCCACCGCGATCAGCACCTCCACCCCGATGTAGATCGCCAGAGACGGGGAGATGGTCCCAGCTTCATCCACCCGAGGAGCCCTCATCCTGAATCCGCCCCAGTTCTGCGCTGGATGAAGAGGCACCAAGCTCTAAGTAATCTTTGGCCAAGTGTCACTGGCGGAGGTGTCTCTGCGCTCTCAGCACCGACCTCCCCTGGGCACAGTTTCGCTTTAAGAAAGCCGGCTACGGTCCAGTCTCCTGTATCTGGTCACGGGCGGAGGACGGCTCGCCTGCTGGTGATTTACGGCGCTCAGATTGTCACTGGCACCTCGCACTGTTAACTGGCCCGCTCCCAGCTCCACACTGACAAGATCTAAGCGAGCCTCTCACCCATCTCTCAGCACTCAGCAGCAGCGGGTCTTCTTGATATTTGTCAGCCGTTTCACAAAATATTTTTTTTAGCCATCACCTTCTATTTTATCGCACGTATACAATTGAAATGTCATTTACTACGGGAAAATCAGCTTCCTGCAACCACTGCCCGCAAAGTGCGGCTCCTTCTCAGCCTGATCAGTTTAGCTCAAGCCCTTGGCTTAGTCTGTGTCTTACAGTGTGTCTGTGTCCTAGTGTGTGTCTTAGTCTTAGTGTGTGTCTTAGTGTGTGTCTGTGTCTTGGTGTGTGTCTTAGTGTGTGTCTGTGTCCTAGTGTGTGTCTTAGTGTGTGTCTTTGTCTTAGTATGTGTCTTAGTGTGTGTCTGTGTCCTAGTGTGTGTCTTAGTGTGTGTCTTTGTCTTAGTGTGTGTCTTAGTGTGTGTCTGTGTCCTAGTGTGTGTCTTAGTGTGTGTCTTTGTCTTAGTGTGTGTCTTAGTGTGTGTCTGTGTCTTAGTGTGTGTCTTTGTCTTAGTGTGTGTCTTAGTGTGTGTCTGTGTCTTAGTGTGTGTCTTAGTGTATGCCTGTCTTACTTAGTGTGTGAGTGTGTGTTTGGGTTGTGAGTGTGTGTTTCGGTGGTGAGTGTGTGTTTGGGTGGTGAGTGTGTGCCTGTGTGGTGAGTGTGTGCCTGTGTGGTGAGTGTGTGCCTGTGTGGTGAGTGTGTGTTTGTGTTGTGAGTGTGTGTTTGTGTTGTAAGTGTGTGCTTGAGTTGTGACTGTGTGTTTGTGTTGTGAGTGTGTGCTTGAGTTGTGAGTGTGTGTTTGGGTTGTAAGTTTGTGCCTGTGTTGTGAGTGTGTGTTTGGGTGGTGAGTGTGTGCTTGAGTTGTGTGTGTTTGTGTTGTGAATGTGTGTTTGTGTTGTGAGTGTGTGCTTGTGTTGTGAGTGTGTACCTGTGTTGTGAGTGTGTGTTTGTATTGTGAATGTGTGTTTCTGCTGTGAGTGTGTGTTTGTGTTGTGAGTGTGTGTTTGTGTTGTGAATGTGTGTTTGTGTTGTGAGTGTGAGTTTGGGTGGCGAGTGTGTGTTTGGGTTGTGAGTGTGTGTTTGTGTTGTGAATGTGTGTTTGTGTTGTGAGTGTGTGCTTGTGTTGTAAGTGTGTGCTTGAGTTGTGAGTGTGTGTTTGAGTTGTGAGTGTGTGCTTGTGTTGTAAGTGTGTGCTTGAGTTGTGAGTGTGTGTTTGAGTTGTGAGTGTGTGTTTGGGTTGTGTGTGCCTGTGTTGTGAGTGTGTGTTTGTGTTGTAAGTGTGTGTTGTGAGTGTGTGTTTGGTTGGTGAGTGTGTGCTTGAGTTGTGAGTGTGTGTTTGGGTTGTGAGTATGTGCCTGTGTTGTGAGTGTGTGTTTGGGTTGTGAGTATGTGCCTGTGTTGTGAGTGTGTGTTTGGGTTGTGAGTGTGTGCCTGTGTTGTGAGTGTGTGTTTGGGTGGTGAGTGTGTGCTTGTGTTGTGAGTATGTGCTTGTGTTGTGAGTGTGTGTTTGGGTGGTGAGTGTGTGCTTGAGTTGTGAGTGTGTGTTTGGGTTGTGAGTGTGTGCCTGTGTTGTGAGTGTGTGTTTGGGTGGTGAGTGTGTGCTTGCGTTGTGAGTGTGTGCTTGTGTTGTGAGTGTGTGTTTAGGTGGTGAATGTGTGCTTGTGTTGTGAGTGTGTGCTTGTGTTGTGAGTGTGTGTTGTGAGTGTGTGCTTGTGTTGTGAATGTGTGTTTGGGTTGTGGGTGTGTGCTTGGGTTGTGAGTGTGTGCTTGTGTTGTGAGTGTGTGTTTGTGTTGTGAGTGTGTTTGTGTTGTTAGTGTGTGTTTGGGTTGTGAGTGTGTGCTTGGGTTGTGAGTGTGTGTTTGGGTTGTGAGTGTGTGTTTGGGTTGTGAGTGTGTGTTGTTGGTGTGTGCTTGTGTTGTGAATGTGTGTGTTGGGTTGTGAGTGTGTGCCTGTGTTGTGAGTGTGTGCCTGTGGTGTGAGTGTGTGTTGGGTGGTAATTTAAAGTCAGCAATGCTCACACTTCAATCCCAGTGGGGTGCTGTCCTGTCAGGGAACGTGAGGTTAAAGGAGTGCTCGCCACGTGTCCAGACTCAAATAGCTGTGGCACTGATTGGTCTTCAGTGTAACAGGCGCAATCTACAATCGAGAACAAACCTGGATCTGTGCTGTAAGCATTCATTTCCCGGAACCGAACGATGAGAAATACAAATCTAACACGGAAGTACGAAGTAAGGTTTTGTTTAAATGGAAATTGGTTTACGTATTTACAGATTTTGAACAGTGTGTGTGGAAAGGCAAAATTACATCGGCACTCTGGCGATACTTACTATATTTGCAGCCAAGACCTGTTTTATACAACATTTTCCTGCTTTCCCTTTAATTTATTTATTATGGTAATTATAACTCGAATTAAATACATTCTAGGACGCAGTATTGTCTTTGAAAAGTTAACAATTCTGAATAAATTAATAATAGTTGGACACCAATATGATAGAATGACTAGTCCTTACTACTTTTTCACGCAATAGCCGGGACAAGGAGTCCCTGTATGATAATCATATTACAAAAGAAAACGAAACCTAACACTGCTTTAAACGTCAGTACTTTTAATCTAAAGTTAGACACCACAAAGATGTGGGGACACGTGGTGTAATAGGCTGGAACAGCCGAGATTGACGGCATGAAAGTCCCTTCCGCCCAATAGTTGTACGGCTTCGATGTAAACGGAGTCTCAAATCAGATGTTAACGAGAACGAAGCGATATAGCACACACACACAAAACTTCCCTCAAATGAGCAACCTCATGTCAATTGTTCATTAATGATTAAAGGGTGACCCGGAAACCAGGAATTTCACACACATACCACGTTGGAGCAGCAGGGGGAACTCGTCTGTGATTGAGACAGACGGTGGAGATCCTTCGTCTCACCCACACTTATAACCTGACCCTGGATACAATCATGAGTGGGAAATGTTCTCTCTCCAGCACTGGCACCACAGACAGACAAGCAGAACATTTACTCTCCTCCCCACCGCTGATTTGAGAAACAATACATTGATATGTTGTCAAACTATGTAATCAAAAATATCATTGCCGCGCAACATCTTCCCACTTTTTGTAGCCACTGAAACACAATATGGTTTACTCTCCGGGAACAGATGATGATTTTTATTTACTGTTTCCTCCTGTCAGCCGACAGCAAAGCACAAAAACAGACAAACAGACTTCAAGCGATCTAAGGAGCTAAACGTTTAAATTATTCCACAACAACTGATATAAATATATTGCACAACAGTGAATCTCCCCATGGTAGCTGTTAATGTTGTTGCCATCATCATCCACACATCTAGAACCAGCTTTTGTTTCTTAACTTGTCCCATTACCTCTCTCCTTTTGCCTTGCACTCCTTTTGCCTTGCACTATCATCCCTTTTGTCTTTCAATCTCTCCTGCCTTCCATCCTATCACAGACCTTCCCTTTGTTCTTCCCTCCCCTCCCCCTTTCCCTGCCCCTGCTTAAAAATCTCTCCTCCCTAACCTTTCCCAGTTCTGACGTACGGTTCGACCCGAAACGTTGACTGTTTCTCTCTCCACGGTGCTGCCTGACCTGCTGATTGTTTCCAGCACTTTCTGTTGTTATTTCAGTGAATCTCCATTATCACTAAAGCCTGCAGGCATTCAGGGACAGGGCACCAGTATACGTTCCACAAGGGTTTCATCAAAATCATCTTAATGCAGTTGACAGAAGTGTATAATTCACACATTTCCCTTTACTGAATTTCTATTCCCTTCTCTTTCCCCTTCCAATAACATTATGTCTTGGAAGTATGATGACAGCAGATTGCCACAGTTAGGTTGCTTTAGTAGCACGGTGGCATAGTGGTTAGCACTGTTGCCTCACGGCGCCAGGGACCCGGGTTCAAATCCAGTCTCGGGTGACTGTCTGTGTGGAGTTTGCACATTCTCCCCGTGTTTGTGTGGGTTTCCTCCGGGTGCTCCGGTTTCCTCCCACAGTCCAAAGCTTTGCGGGTTAGGTTGATTGGCCATGATAAAAAAAATTGGCCCTTAGTGTTAGGGGGGATTAAATATGTGGGGTTACGGGGATAGGACTTGGGTGGGATGGCTGTCAGTGTAGGGACCGGGTGCTAGGGTTTGGATGATCAGCCATGATCTCGTTGAATGGTGGAGCAGGCTCGAAGGGCCGAATGGCCTACTCCTGCTCCTATCTTCTATGTTTCTATGTAGTCTGTGTGACAATGAGGCAGCAGTTTGAATTTCTTTTTAAACTGATATATAATTTGTGTCTTTTCCTGCTATGTTCTCCCTCAGTGTCCTTTGGGACAGCATTGGTTAAAGAATGTATTGCAAAAAAATTTACATACTGAAAATTGCAAGATAAGATCATTTTCCATTTAACCAAATCAGTGGCAGAGGGAGAGTACATTTTTGCTTATCTGTCTGTGGATGCCCTTGCTGAAAATACAATATTTTCTGCTTTTTCTATAGAATCATAGAATGATACAGCACAGAAGGAGACCATTCGGCCCATCGTGCCTGTGCCAGCTCTTTGAAAGACCTATCCAATTAGTCCCACTCCCTGCTCTTTCCCCATAGCCCTGCAATTTTTTTCCACTTCAGGTATTTATCCAATTATCTTTTGAAAGTTATTATTGAATTTGCTTCCACCACCCTTTCAGACAGTACATTCCAGATCAGAACAACTCACTGTGTATTTTTTTCCCCTCATGTTGCCTCTGGTTCTTTAGCCAATTATTTTTGGTTACCGACCCTTCTACCATTGGAAATAGTTTCTCCTTATTTACTCTATCAAAACTGTTCATGGTTTTGAACACCTCTATCAAATCTCCTCTTAACCTTCTCTGCTGCAAGGAGAACAACCCCAGCTTCACTGGTCTCTGAAGTCTTTCATCCCTGGTACCATTCTAGTAAATCTCTTCTGCAGACTGTGCCGGTGAGATGAGGGACTCCCGAGACCTGAAGGAAGGAAGGCTGTAAAGGTGTGGTAAACCACTGTTAACCTGTACATGCCTGTGTGGTAAACCACTGTTAACCCTGCACAAGTCCAGGCATGTCTCAGCCCCTGGCTCCACCCCTAAGCCCGGGTATAAAGATGACTCACCACCCTTCCCCCGGGAGCTCTTAGGATGGATTCACTAGCAGAGGCATGCTCTAGTTCTTAGTCAATAAAAGCCTACTTCATATAAGTCCATTTCGTAGTCTTTGGTATTGTTGATAGCGCATCAATTTTATTGACTAATTTTCAACATGGAGCAAATCTTGAAGCCGGAACGTTTAGACCTGGATCCTCAAGCAGCAGATGCAGCCAATAACTTTGAACACTGGCTGAGCTGTTTCGAAGCCTTCCTGGAGGCCTCCAGCACTACTGTCACTACAGATGACGCGAAACGGCTTGTCTTGAACTCACGGGTGAGCCACCGAGTCTACTCGATCATCCGAGACGCCACTACTTACGCGGCCGCCATCGCGACGCTAAAGGAACAATACGTGAGGCCTGTTAACGAGGTCTACGCCAGACACCTCCTGGCTACCCGAAAACAGCGCCCCGGGGAATCGGGTGCTGAATATTTACTGGCACTGAGAGTCCTCGGCCGGGACTGTAATTGCAAAGCGGTGACGGCCAAGGAATGCACGGAAGACCTGATCCGAGACGCCTACGTAGCCGGCATCAGGTCCAACTATAATCAGCAGAGGCTGCTGGAACAGAGGGGGCTCGACCTGCAGAAGACGGTGGCCCTCGCTAACTCGTTAGACGTGGCCCTCCAGAACATGGACGCCTACCCCCCTGACCGGATGGCCACGTGGATGCCACGGGAGCAGCCATCTTGGGACCCGGTAAGGCCACAAGCCGCCAGCAGCCCAACTACAGCTGCAATGACCAGAGGCCAGAAATGCTACTTCTGCGGCCAGGCCAAGCACCCCAGACAGCAATGCCCGGCAAAGGACGCGACCTGCTCCAAATGCGGCAAGAAAGGCCACTACGCGAGAGTGTGCAAGGCGAAATCGACCCCCAATTCCAGCAGCGCTGCGTGTGAACCGTACAGGCCGCCATTTTGGACCCCACCAACCACGTGTGAGCCGTGCGGGCCGCCATTTTGGACACCACCAGCCGAGGGGGAGCCGCCATCTTGGACACCATCTCGGGACCAGGCCCTCGGCGCAGGCGAATACTACAGTGACCCACCGACCTCGACGATGGCCTCCATCACCCTGGACCAATCTAGGCCCCATCAACTAGCCAGGTCCATGATGAACGTAAAGGTAAATGGCCATGCCACAAATTGCCTTTTCGACTGCGGAAGCACGGAGAGCTTCATCCACCCCGACACGGTGCGACGCTACTCCCTATCGGTTATGCGCACACGCCACCAGGTCTTTATGGCCTCAAAGTCCCATACGGCGGACGTCGGCGGCTACTGTGTAGCGACTCTGACAGTGAACGGCGTGGAGTACAGAGAGTTTAAATTCCTCGTCCTGCCACAGCTCTGCGCTCCCGTACTGCTAGGATTAGACTTCCAGTGCCATCTGGAGAGCGTCACGATGGCATATGGCGGGCCCCTGCCCCCACTTACAGTCTGCAGCCAGCAGAATTTAAACACGGCGCCGCGCAAAGTATGCAGCCTGTCCACCCTGAAGGTCAACCCCCCCCCATTGTTCGCTAACCTCGCCAAAGACTGCAAGCCAATTGCTACTAAAAGCAGGCGGTACAGTGCCGGGGATAGGAGCTCTATTAAATCAGAAGTACAAAGACTCCTGAGGGAAGGGATTATCGAGGGCAGCACCAGCCCATGGCGAGCCCAAGTGGTGGTAGTAAAGACCGGCGAAAAACAGTGCCTGGTTATTGACTACAGCCAGACGATCAATCGATACACGCAATTAGACGCATACCCACTTCCCCGCATATCTGACATGGTCAACCAGATAGCACAATACCGGGTATTCTCGACGATTGATCTGAAGTCGGCATACCACCAGCTCCCCATCAGGCCTGAGGACCGCCAGTACACGGCCTTCGAGGCTGATGGTCGCCTCTACCACTTCCTCCGAGTCCCCTTCGGCGTCACCAACGGGGTCTCGGTCTTCCAAAGGGAGATGGACCGGATGGTTGACCAGAACGCGCTGCAGGCCACCTTCCCCTATCTAGACAACGTCACCATCTGCGGCCATGACCGGCAGGACCATGACGCCAACCTAGAAAAATTCCTCCGTACGGCCCAACGGCTGAATCTGACATCCAACAGAGAAAAATGTATGTTCCGCACCGAGCGCCTCGCTATTCTTGGCTGCGTGGTGGAAAACGGAGTCATCGGCCCCGACCCCGACCGAATACGCCCCCTCCTGGAACTACCCCCCCCCCCACTGCCTAAAAGCCCTGAAGAGATGCCTAGGGTTCTTCTCTTACTACGCCCAGTGGGTGCCCAACTATGCGGACAAAGCCCGGCCCCTCATCAAGTCAACCTCCTTCCCCCTGACGGCAGAGGCCCGTGCGGCCTTCACCCTCATAAAAGAGGACATTGCGAAGGCCACAATGCACGCAGTGGATGAGTCCATCCCTTTCCAAGTGGAGAGCGATGCATCCGACTTCGCCCTAGCCGCAACCCTTAACCAGGCGGGGAGACCCGTGGCCTTCTTTTCACGGACCCTCCAGGGCCCCGAAATTCGACACTCCTCAGTCGAGAAGGAGGCCCAGGCGATAGTGGAGGCTGTACGGCACTGGAGGCATTACCTGGCCGGTAAACGTTTCACCCTGCTCACTGACCAACGGTCAGTAGCATTTATGTTTAACAACAGACAAAGGGGGAAAATCAAAAATGATAAGATATTGCGGTGGAGGATCGAGTTATCCACCTACAACTACGATATCTTATACCGGCCCGGGAAACTTAATGAGCCCCCAGACGCCCTATCCCGTGGGACATGTGCCAACGCACAAGTCGATAGGCTACGGACCCTCCACAATGATCTCTGCCACCCGGGGGTCACCAGGTTCTTCCACTTTATTAAAGCTCGCAACCTGCCTTACTCCATCGAGGAGGTCAGGACCATGACCAGGAACTGCCAGGTCTGCGCTGAATGCAAACCGCATTTTTATAGGCCAGACAGGGCACACCTGATTAAAGCCACCCGCCCCTTCGAACGTCTCAGCGTCAATTTCAAGGGGCCCCTTCCCTCCTCTGACCGCAACACGTACTTCCTCAATATTATTGACGAGTACTCCCGTTTCCCCTTCGCCATCCCCTGCCCGGACATGACCAGCGCCACAGTCATCAGGTGCCTCCACGACCTGTTCGCCATATTTGGCTTCCCCAATTACATCCACAGCGACAGGGGCTCGTTGTTCATGAGCGACGAGCTGCGCCAGTACCTGCTCGAGAAGGGCATAGCCACGAGCAGGACTACCAGCTACAACCCCCGGGGTAACGGACAGGTAGAGAGGGAGAACGCAACGGTGTGGAAGACCGCCATGCTCGCCCTAAAATCCAAGGGCCTCCCAATCTCCCGCTGGCAAGATGTCCTCCCCGATGTGCTCCACTCCATACGATCACTGCTCTGTACTGCCACAAACGCCACCCCTCACGAGAAGATGTTAGTCTTCCCCAGGAAATCCACCTCGGGGACATCACTACCGCCATGGCTGACGTCTCCGGGACCCGTCCTGCTCAGGAAACATGTGAGGAGCCATAAGACGGACCCCCTGGTCGAAAAGGTTCACCTCCTCCACGCCAACCCACAGTACGCCTACGTGGCGTATCCTGACGGGCGGGAGGACACAGTCTCAATTCGAGACCTCGCACCCTCAGGTACCACCCGAAACACCATCGATCACCATCCACTACCTCCACCCACCACCACTACCCACGACGCACCACCGGGGTGTCTACCACGAACTGACGACATGCCGGTGCCATCCCTACCCTGAGAGGACGACACGCCAGTGCTCCGTCCCACGCGAGAAGCGGCCGCGGGCAAAGAACCGCCGCAACCGGCACCACGAAGATCATTGCGGCAGACAAGACCCCCGGAGAGACTTTCGTACACGAACTTTTGAAACACTTCACCCCGCCGGACTCTTTTTTAAACGAGGGGTGAATGTGGTAAACCACTGTTAACCTGTACATGCCTGTGTGGTAAACCACTGTTAACCCTGTACAAGTCCAGGCATGTCTCAGCCCCTGGCTCCACCCCTAAGCCCGGGTATAAAGGTGACTCACCACCCTTCCCCCGGGAGCTCTTAGGATGGATTCGCTAGCAGAGGCATGCTCTAGTTCTTAGTCAATAAAAGCCTACTTCATATAAGTCCATTTTGTAGTCTTTGGTATTGTTGATAGCACATCAAAAGGTAAGTACATGTAAGTAAAACTTCTTTAAACACTTTACACACACCAAACACACTTACCTCTGCACCCATCACTTACCTGAACACTGGACATCTCGACCCCTCCAAGCCCTTCATCCCGACGGCCCACCTCGCTAACTTGGCGTGGTTTGGAGTCGACGAGAATCCCACACTTCAGGGATGAAAATAGGGATTAGGCTAAAAACTGCCTGTTAACTACCTGTTAACAGGCAGTTAATTGGCACTAATCCACTTCCCGCCTCGGGGAGGCAGCTCCCAGCACAGGTCGGGTACCCGCCTCCTTTGAAACTGGCATGGAGGCGGGTTGGGGGCGGGATGGGTTCATGCCCCCCGATTTTGTGATTTTAACCCCCCGCACGCCTCCAATCCTGCCTCAGCGGCCCAATGAAAATCCTGCCCTATGCCTCTATTTATAAAGCCAAGGCTCTCATGTAAATGCAAATTCAGTCAAAATGAAGAGCAATTATGGCTGAAGTTTTACTGCCATTTTTGTATTGATCGAAACTTGATTTGGGTACTCAGTGACAGTGCATGTGTGTATAACTCAAGGGTGATGTTCAGATCTGACTCCAGAGTTTATAGGAAGATATGAACAGAAGTCGGCCATTCAGCCCCTCGAGCCTGTTCTACCAGTCAGTTAAATCATGGCTGATCTGTACCTCAGTTCTATTCACCGGACTTTGCTGCATACCCCTTGATACTTTTACCAAACAAAAATCTATCGATTTCAGTCTTGAAAGCTTCATTCGACCCAGCATCCACAGAGGGGAAGAGAGTTCCAGAATTTTACTACCCTTTGTGTGAAGCAATGCATCTTCACGTTTGACTGTACAAAGCCAAACAATGTGTGACAGTCATCGTCTGACCACATGTCGACTTTACACTAGGGGCAGTGTAACTCAAGTTCGATGTGAAACCAGGTTTCTAAAGTGCTCGTGTTAGTGTGTCGGATCTCCTGTGAATTTAATATACTCAGTATTGAGTCCTTTTAATATATTATGAGATCACGGTGCTGCCTCTCCACTGTCCTAACATTAAAAGTGGCTACCAGGAGAGGGGCGGGGGGGCTCTGCACATGCAGGCAAATTGTCCTCTGGTGGGCAGAGTGCAGGGCACAGCCTACCACAGCTCAGATGAGGTGTGCATTATAATTGCAGTAAATCTCTCTGCCTCTTTCTCCTTTAAGATGCTCCTTAAAACCTACCTCTGTGACCTGTCACCTGCTCTAATGTCTCCTTCTTTGGCTAGATGTCAGTTTTGGTCTTATTACTCTTCTATGAAATGCCTTGGGACATTTTATTACTTATAAATGCAAGTTGTTGTTGCTTATAAGGTAGATTTTAACAATTAGTGGTCCCAGTGCAGAGCTGCACGCAACAGGATTGCACACCGGGAAGTCAAGCATGAAGTTCTGTACCCCCCGTACGATATTCCAGCTGAACTCAATGCCGGAATTCCTGATATGCATTCATACCATCTGACACTCTCTGCCAGAAGCACTCATTTTGAAATCTACCTGAAGTCTAAAGATAAATAAATTAGAATTTCTATTTCAGTAGAAGTTGATGGTGCTACCGCTCTGCTGTCTTAATGTTAGCGCAGCAAAGCAGCAGCACACACTCTTGTAACAGTAAAAGGACTCAATACTGTACAGGTCTGGAGTTTCCTTCGCATTTGAAACCCATGCGGAAAATGGTTGCGGAATTTTGGGCTGCCCAAGTTTCATAAGAACATAAGAAATAGGAGCAGGAGTAGGCCATTTGGCCCTTCGAGCCTGCGTCGCCATTCAATAAGATCATGCCTGATCTTCTACCTCAATAATACCTTCCCGCATTATCCCCATATTCCTTGGTTCCCTTAATATCCAAAAATCTATCGATCTCTGTCTTGAATATACTCAACGACTGAGCATCCACAGCCCTCTGGGGTAGAGAATTCCAAAGATTCACCACCCTCTGAGTGAAGAAATTTCTCCTCATCTCAGTCCTAAATGGCCGACTCCTTCTTCTGAGACTGTGACCACTGGTTCTAGATTCCTCAGCCAGGAGAAACATGCTCCTTGCATCTATCCTGTCAAGCCCTGTAAGAATTTTATTCGTTTTAATGAGATCACTTTTCATTCTTCTAAACTCTTGGGAATATAGGCCTAGTCTACTCAATCTTTCCTCATAGGACAATTCCCCCATCCCAGGAATCAGTCTAGTGAACCTTCGTTGCACTCCCTCTGTGGCAAGTATATCCTTCCTTAGGTAAGGAGACCAAAATTGTACACAATGCTCCAGGTGTGGTCTCACCAGGGCCCTATATAATTGCAGTAAGACTTCTTTACTCTTATACTCCAATCCTTTTAAAATGAAGGCTAACATACCATTTGCTTTCCTAATTGCTTGCTGTACCCACATGTTAACTTTTTGTGATTTATGTACAAGGACACCCAGGTCCCTCTGAATACCAACATTTAAAAATCTCTCATCATTTAAAAAAATACTCTGCTTTTCTATTTTTCCTACCCAAGTGGATAACTTCACATTTCTCCACATTATATTCCATCTGCCATGTTCTTGCCCACTCACTTAACCTGTCTATATCCCCTTGCAGCCTCCTTATGTCCTCCTCACAACCTACTTTCCCACCTAGCTTTGTATCGTCAGCAAACTTGGATACATTACATTACATTCAGTCCCCTCATCTAAGTCATTGATTTAAATTGTAAATAGCTAAGGCCCAAGCACTGATCCTTGTGATAACCCACTAGTTATAGCCTGCCAACCCAAAAATGACTTGTTTATTCCTACTCTCTGTTTTCTGTCCGTTAACCAATCCTCAATCCAGGCTAATATATTACCCCTAATTTTGTGTAATAACTTCTTGTGTGGCACCTTATCAAATCCTTTTTGAAAAAATGTTTCATAGATCTTTTGCATCCGCCCATCAAACTCTCTGTCCAAATGAATCTCTGCCCACAAAAATGGCCATGCTCCCAACTCTCAAATGCCAGTCTCCTCGAATTGCACTTGTCTCAACATTGTGACCAGATCTTCAGGCACAGCAGGAAACAAAGTCTTTTTTCAGCTCTTTTAGTTGCAACTTTTTGTTTTGATCCTCACGGAGACCTGCTCTGTAATTTCTGTTTCTTATACATTGCCATAAAACTCGATTATAAGTCACGTTAAAAATTGAAAAGCTTCCCCGATTGCAGGTTATTAAACATGCTGTGCCCGATGTGCACGAATGGTGGTTAAATGAGTTGAAACTTAAATTCTATGATTTGTGCTCATTTACACCCATTTTAAGCTTGGGGGTATTCTAATGAGATTGGGAGAATACTTGGGCCTAATTTGACATCGGCAAAATGAGAGCAGCTTCTGCCGCCTTTCAGGTGTGATTTCCAGGTTGTGCCCAAGGAGGAAACTCCAGGACCAAATATATAAAATACCCTGGAGATCCGATAAACTAATCCAAGCACTTTTTAAACCTGGTTTCATGTTGGACTTGAGTTACATTACAACCAGTGCAAAGTCCGAATGTCATGAGACAAGCTCCTGGAGTGGATCACACTGTATTTGAATTCCAATCTCAATATAAGTTCACGCTGTACCATTCACCATGCATTAAGGGAGCATTGCACTCGGGGCACTTGGCCGATAGACAGGAACAACCTGTTCTGCAACTCCAGGGTGTTCTGGCTGAAGCTGGTGCTGTATCCACTGTGGCAAAATAGTGCTTTTCTTTCTTTTTCAAATTTGCTTTTGATTAAAGTTCTAACATTTCTAGTAGTAAACATTATCAGAAATGGGATGATATTAATACTTTACTAACTGTGTCATTGCTCACTCACTCCTTTACAAACCCCATAAAGTGCCTTCTAAGGTGCGTTACAATTTTATTCCCACCCACCCCTACCCTCCTCTTCGAGAACTGCTGACTCATGTTGGGGTATTTTACTAGGGGACGAGCAGCCGTCTGGTACCTCTCTCAAGAACATATTCTTCATGTGTGAGCCTAGTTAGTGAGTGTCAGCAGGCTACTTAGCTATAGGGAGCATCACAGCCAGGCCTGAACCAATTCTCACTTGACGTTCGCACATATATATTCCAGAAGGGTTCACTGGGCCTCAATCAGGAGCTGGAAACCTGGATAATTGACCTCTCCCTAACCCAAGGGCAATTGGAGATCAGTTGAGAACAATGTGGCACCTGCTAAGATCAGCTAACTCGATACCAGACTGAGGGTCGAATATGGGACTTTCCTGGATGGTGGCCCTTTCACAAATCACTTAGATGCCACTCAATGGGTAACATGGTCAAATCACATTCAATACAGCCTACTCATGCATTACAGCTGTTGAAAAATAGAAAGACTTGCATTAGTATAGTGCCTTTCATAACTTCAGGACATCATGCCACACAAGTGCTAGGCAATGACTAGCTCCAACAAGAGTCTAACCACTGCCCCATGATGTTCAACGGCATCACCATTGCCGAATCTCCCACCATCAACATCCTGGGGTTCACCATTGACCAGAACCTTAACTGGACCAGCCACATAAATACTGTGGCTACAAGAGCAGGTCAGAGGCTGGGTATTCTGCGGCGAGTGTCTCACCTCCTGACTCCCTGTGGTGATTATTTCCTATGTTTAATAAGAAGTATTGTGATTGGTGAATGGGGTGGTTGTTCTCTGTGTTAGTAAGAAGTATTGTAATTGGTTGTTTGTTTCTACCTTGAGATATATGCTGTAAACTCATTGGTAGTGGATGTCAGGTAATTTGTGGTGGCCATCTTAAATTCAGTTCTCTCCAGTCATGTTTGGAGACTGGTGTTGAAAGATGTGCTACTGGATTTTTTAAGTTAATAAAGCCTAGATTAGAAAGGCAAATCTATTCTTTATTTCAATTTATTAACTTTTTATCAGAATGGAGCGATATCTTCAACCAGAACGATTCAATGCTGACCCTAATTCTGCAGGAGTGGATGATAAATGGAAACATTGGTATTGTACATTTACAAACTTTTTGGGTGTGTTGGAACAAGAGTCTCTGAGTAAGCTGAATATGCTGATCAACTACATTGCTCCGGATGTGTATAAGTATATTTTGGACTGTAAAACTTACGAATTGGCTATTTCTACATTGGAGAAGATTTTTGTTAAACCAAAGAATGAGGTATTTGCACGTTATCTTCTATCTGCCCGTAGGCAGCAGGTGGGAGAATCTTTGGATACTTATTTACAAGCACTTCGGCACCTTAGTGCTAACTGTAATTATAAAGCTGTGACGGCCGAAGAATATAAGGAAGAATCGGTACGGGATGCTTTTATTAATGGACTACTGTCTAGATCAATTCGTCAGCGGTTGTTAGAAAATAAGACTTTGGATCTCAAGAGTGCTTTTGAGCAAGCTTCTACATTGGATATGGCTCAGAGAAGTTCGGATTCTTATGCTCTTTCTAATCGACCTGCGACTGTGGTTTCGGCAGTTCTGGACGAAAAAGAATTAGGTGGACTTAATGGGAGTGGTTTACTAGGTTCTGAAACAGTTTCTACTTCGGCGGCTGTTGCCTCTAGGATTCAGAAGTGTTATTTTTGTGGGAACGTCCGGCATCCTCGTTTGAAGTGTCCTGCCCGGGAGGCTGTGTGTAGTAAATGTGGAAAGAGAGGTCATTATGCACGTGTTTGTAAATCATTAGGTTCAATTACCTCCTCTTCTGTGACTATTCAACCTGTAGAGAGGGCGTTTATTGCATCAATTTCTGCTGCATTTGCTCATGGCCTAAACAAAGCTATAGTTATGGCCCAAGTTAATGGGTTAGAAGTGAAGGCTCTCATAGATACAGGCAGTACCGAGAGTTTTATAAGTCTTCAGTTTGCGAAGGAAAAGTGTTTGAAAATCTTGCCTGTTACTTATCAGGTGTGTATGGCTCAGACGACCCTTACTTCACAAGTAGCTGGTTGTTGCCTTGTGAAAATGATTCTTCTAGGTAATACGTATACTGATATACGCCTATCTGTTTTGCCTAATCTTTGTGCGGATATTTTGATTGGTCATGATGTGCTTAAATTACACGAGTCTCTCAGTCTTTCGTTTGGAGGGACTAAGCCACCCTTATCCATTTGTGGATTAACTTCTTTATCCATTTCTCCATTATCACTTTTTTCCAATTTGATGCCGGATTGTAAGCCAATTGCTACCAAGTCAAGAAGGTATAGCAGTCAGGATAGAGAATTTATTAATTCTGAAGTCCAACGTCTTTTATTGGAAGGAATCATTGAACCTAGTTGTTCGCCTTGGCGGGCTCAGGTAGTTGTCACCACTAACGAGAGACATAAGAAACGAATGGTGATAGACTACTCTCAAACTATTAATAGGTATACTCAATTAGATGCGTACCCTTTGCCTAAGATTGATGAGCTTATCAACAAAGTATCTCAGTATAAGTTTTTTAGCACTATTGATTTAAAGAGTGCTTATCATCAGATTCCTATTGTTAAGAGGGATCAACCATATACAGCCTTTGAGGCTGGTGGAAAGCTGTATCAGTTTTGCCGAATACCATTTGGTGTTACTAATGGTGTTGCTTGTTTTCAACGGGCAATGGATGCTTTTATAAGTGATAACTCTCTCTCTGACACCTTTTCATATTTAGATGATATCACGGTGTGTGGTAAATCAAGGGTGGAGCATGATTCTAATTTAGAAAGATTCCTTCAAGCTGCGGAAAAAGTTGGTTTAACTTTTAATAAAGAGAAGTGTATCTTTTCGACTACTGAGGTAAATCTACTGGGGTATATTATCTCGGGAAATAAGATTAAACCAGATCCAGAATGTTTGCGACCATTGATCGATTTACCTTATCCTACTAATTCTAAGGCTTTGCAACGAGCTGTTGGACTGTTTTCTTACTATTCTAATTGGATTGCAAACTTTTCACAGAAGATCCAGCTCCTTATTCGGGTTACGACATATCCTCTATCATGGGAGGCCAGGACATGTTTTGATAATTTTAAAAAGGATATCTTAGGAGCAGTTGTGCATTCTATTGATGAGCAGGTTCCCTTTGTGATTGAGACGGATGCTTCTGATTTTGCAATTGGGGCTACTCTGAACCAGAATGGAAGACCTGTGGCCTTTTTCTCACGTACCTTGAACAATAGTGAAAAAAGACATTCTTCAATAGAAAAAGAGGCATATGCAATAGTAGAAGCACTGCGTAAATGGAGACATTATTTATCGGGGCGACATTTCACGTTGGTAACTGATCAAAAATCTGTGTCCTTTATGTTTGATGTTAAACATTTTGGAAAGATCAAAAATGATAAAATAATGAGGTGGAGGATTGAGTTGGCATGTTACCATTTTGATATAGTTTATCGTCCAGGGAAGGATAATGTTGCTGCTGATGCACTGTCAAGGGCTTATTGTTCTGTGATTCACGGAGATACGCTTATTAATCTTCACAATGCCTTATGTCATCCTGGGGTTACGAGGATGATACACTTTGTACGCAGTAAGAATTTGCCCTTTTCAGTTGAAGACGTCAAGCGGATGATTTAATCATGTTCTATCTGTGCTCGGTGTAAACCGAATTTCTTTAAGCCTCAACGAGCTCATCTTATAAAGGCTACTTCTCCTTTTGAACGTCTGAGCGTTGATTGTAAGGGGCCTCTTCCTTCAACGACTCAAAATCGATACATATTTACTGTTGTGGATGAGTTTTCAAGGTTTCCTTTTGCTTTTCCTTGTGCAGATGTATCAGCTGCTACAGTTATCAAATGTCTGACTCAACTTTTTGTCATCTTTGGGATGCCTGCGTATATCCATTCAGATCAGGGAAGTTCTTTTATGTCTTCCCAGTTGAAGGAATACCTTCAGAGTCGGGTAATTTCTACTAGTAGAACTACCCCGTATAACCCCCAGGGTAATGGACAGTGCGAACGATACAATGGGGTGATCTGGAAGGCAGTTATGTTGGCTTTGACATCCCGGAACCTTAAGAATACACAGTGGGAAATGGTACTGCCTGATGCCCTGCATTCCATTAGATCATTGCTTTCAACGGCTACTAATGTGACCCCCCATGAAAGGCTCTTTAATTACCCGCGGAGATCTACTACGGGATATTCGGTACCTTCATGGCTTACTATGCAGGGACCTGTGCTGCTTCGACGCCATGTTAGATTGTCAAAATATGATCCTTTAGTGGAGGAGGTGGAGCTGTTGGAGGCAAATTCCCAATATGCTCATATTCGATTCCAAGATGGGGAAGAAAGTACTGTTTCAATTAAAGATTTGGCTCCTTGTGGTGGCCAGCCCTCTTCTGAGGATAATAATAATAGTCACGATTCAGATAATGTGGATGTTGTTATAGATACTACGAATATTTCCAATCCTACTACAGATAATTATACTTCTATTAGTCAGCCTTTGATGGATGTTCATGACCATCCTAGTTTACTTCCTGATGGGATTTCCAATCCGGAAACCGTTGATAATCGGGATATGGATAGCCTTCCTGCAGAAGATACTTCAGTGTCTCCGGGTGTGGGAGGGCAAGGAATTTCACCAAGGTTAAGAAGGTCGACACGAACAAGATATCCGGTCGACCGATTGAAAATGGACTTTTAATTGATAGTAATGTTTTAAAATTGTTGAAATATTATATTTGTATTTTAGTTGTAAATAAATTAATTATAAATTGTAAAGGTTGTTTTAGGTTGGAGCATGTTTTAAAAGGAGGGGTGAATGTGGTGATTATTTCCTATGTTTAATAAGAAGTATTGTGATTGGTGAATGGGGGTGGTTGTTCTCTGTGTTAGTAAGAAGTATTGTAATTGGTTGTTTGTTTCTACCTTGAGATATATGCTGTAAACTCATTGGTAGTGGATGTCAGGTGATTTGTGGTGGCCATCTTAAATTCAGTTCTCTCCAGTCATGTTTGGAGACTGCTGTTGAAAGATGTGCTGCTGGATTTTTAAAGTTAATAAAGCCTAGATTAGAAAGGCAAATCTATTCTTTATTTCACTCCCCAAAGCTTTTCCACCATCTACAAGGCACAAGTAAGGAGTGTGATGGAATACTCTCTACTTGCCTGGATGAGTGCAGCTTCAACAGCACTCAAGAAGCTTGACGCCATCCAAGACAAAGCAGCCCACTTGATTGGCACCCTATCCACCACCTTAAACATTCACTCCCTCCACCACCAGTGTACCGTGGCTGCAGTGTGTGCCATCTACATGATGCACTGCAGCAAATCGCCAAGGCTTCTTCGACAGCTCTCCCAAACCCGCAATCTCTACCACGTAGAAGGACAAGGGCAGCAGGCACGTTGGAACACCACCACCTCCAAGTTCCCCATCAAGTCACACACCATCCTGACTTGGAAATATATTGCCGTTCCTTCATCGTCGCTGGGTCAAAATCCTGGAACTCCCTCCCTAACAGCACTGTGGGAGTACCTTCACCACACGGACTGCAGCGGTTCAAGAAGGTGGCACACCACCACCTTCTCAAGGGCAACTAGGGATGGGCAATAAATGCTGGCCTTGCCAGCGACGTTCACATCCCAAGAATGAATAAAAAAGAGGAACATTCCTAAGCACTTTACAGCCAATGAAGTTCTTTTTGAAGTGTAGTCACTGTTGTAATGTAGGAAATGCGGTAGCCAATTTGCACACAGCAAGCTCTCACTAACAGCAAAATGTCATAATGACCAGATACTCTGTTTTAGTGGTGTTGGTTGAGGGATAAATATTGGCCAAGACACCAGGAGAATTCCCCTGCTCTTCTACGAAAGTTGTCATGGGATCTTTTACAACCAACTAAGAGACCAGACGGGGCCTCGGTTTAATGTCTCATCTGAAAGATGGCACCGCCAACAGTGCAGTACTCCCTAGATTATGTGCTCAAGTCTCTGGAGTGGGACTTGAGCACACAACTTTCTGACTCGGAGGCAAAGGTGCTACTGCTGAGCCACAGCTGGCACCTCAAATAAACCCTTAATTGAACATTTATTAACAGTATAAACATACCCCAGGGAAAGTGAGGTTTAACGTTCTCTCATGTATTATTTGGTATGAATACAGTGCTTAAGAATGTGAAAGTAATACATAAATAACCAAGTTATGCTACCTTTTGATCAGTTTTAGTTCATGTAACAACACTTGGCAAAAAACATTGTTCAAATCAAATTACAGATCCAGCTGGTGTGTTTTTTAAAATTCGTTTATGGGATGTGGCTGTTGCTGGCAAGGCCAGCATTTATTGCCCATCCCTAATTGCCCTTCAGAAGGTGGTGGTGAGCCACCTTCTTGAACCGCTGCAGTCCGTGCGGTGAAGGTACTCCCACAGTGCTGTTAGGGAGGAAGTTCCAGGATTTTGACCCAGCAACAATGAAGGAACAGCGATATATTTCCAAGTCAGGATGGTGTGTGACTTGGAGGGGAACTTGGAGGTGGTGGTGTTCCCATGGGCCTGCTGTCCTTGTCCTTCTAGGTGGTAGAGATCGCGGGTTTGGAAGGTGCTGCCGAAGAAGCCTTGGTGAGTTGCTGCAGTGCATCTTGTAGATGGTACACACTGCAGCCACGATACGCCGGTGGTGGAGGGAGTGAATGTTTAAGGTGGTGGATGGGGAGCCAATCAAGTGGGCTGCTTTGTCCTGGATGGTGCCGAGCTTCTTGAGTGTTGTCGGAGCTGTACTCATCCAGGCAAGTGGAGAGTATTCCATCACACTCCTTACTTGTGCCTTGTAGATGGTGGAAAGTCTTTGGGGAGTCAGGAGGTGAGACACTCGCCACAGAATACGCCGTTGTTTACACCGGTGATGAGAGTGTAACAGAAATAACATTTTAAGCTTCAAGGCCCTACATTATTATCAGAGAACTCAGGAGATTCGAAGGTCTGCTCAGTCTTTTGAATCAAAACTGATGGAAAATGTATGAGCATAACTTGAGCGAGCATAATAAGTGCCGAGCAGTGAGATTAGAGCCGGGGACAGAGACCTGAGCCAAGACTGTGTCCTTCTAGAGCTAATGCATATGTAAGTAGACTGGGTTTGACTTCAAAGGCAAACTTTAACCATTGAGGTGTAGCATAGCTTATGAAGGGCTCCCCAGATGACTCAGTGGGTATTTGGTTTGGTATTGAGCTGTATAAATCAGGAAGATCACACGTCTGATTCTTAGTTAGTTGATTTCAGCCAGAACAGCAACTGGGGCACTACAACTGGCCTCAGTATTCCTGGATTAAACAAAGCAAGTGAGGGAAAGCAGCCAAGTCTGCGCTAATATTTCACATGGGGCAATAATGCGATGGAAGATATCCCATATTATTGGGCACCAGAGGCACAAGGCCTGTAACATGCCCGATGTGCCTAGCAAGCCGTAATGTAGCCCATCAATATGTAACATGTTAGGAGCCTGTGCACAAACTATAAACACGGCTCATTAAGATCCTCAAAATTATGCAAATTGAGGGCATCCCCATAATGTGACTGGAACATTTGGAACAGGTGATCTGGGTAGGCCGGAGGGGAATGGGAAGTTAATTTTTTTTTAATCCTGTGTGGTCCTCATTGTTGACATAGAACCATCCATACTCATTAACCCAGGATTCCTGGCAGTCCCCAGTCAAATTCTGTAAGGGGACTTAAATCTTCAGTGGCTGGAAATGCAAAACAAAATGGCAGCAATGAACAGGCAGCCAGCAGCCCATCCTTTCCAGCCCCTGATCCCCATGGTGCTCCTAGTACATCATGTATTTGGCTGGAAGTACCACTGAAATATTTAACTAATCATGCCATACTACCATGCAAGATAAGTACACTTTGGCACACTGAACGCTTCGGGTACAGTGATCCCAGTGGCACTGCTTCAGGCCTGCACTTTCACCACCATTAACTCTCAATTAACCAAAGGGCAGATGTGACTTCCTACTCTAAAGTGTTTTCTGAACTGGTAAGAAAGTTATGCTACTTGTGTAGATTATCAACCTACAGCTCTTTCACTACCTGTTAACGGCGGTCGACAGCACCTTGACAAAGAATCATTCAGCCCACTGTACACAGCGCATTGTAGTTATTTTCACATTTCAACACAGAAAGGTTTATGTACAGGATTGTTAAGGTTGCCCGTGTGTGTGTGTGTGGGGGGGGAACTCTGGGCCATGAAAAGCAGCGAGCTGATCAGTTCGCTCATTGCAGCGTGAGCTGAACTGACGGTGGAATTGCTGACGCTGAATGCAGATTGCTTTAGTGCTCACCTTTGCATTTGGGGATGCCAGTGTTGGACTGGGGTGGACAAATGTAAGAAATCACACAACACCAGGTTATAGTCCAACAGCTTTATTTGAAATCACAAGCTTTCGGAGCACTGCTCCTTCGTCAGGTGAAGTGGAGAGATGCATAAAAACACAGCTTATATAGTCAGAGAATAATGTCAGATGTTTACAGGTAATCTTTGTAACTGCCATTTATCACACCTCGGCAGAGAGATAATCACAGCAATCAAAGGTGTAAATGGTGTCCAACCAGGTCAGTCTGCTCAGACGAGGAGGAACGCGATGGACACCTACAGACGCTGAAAGACGCCCTCGTAAGAACGGGATATGACGCTCGACTCGCCGATCGACAGTTCCGACGGGCCACAGTGAAAAATCGCATAGACCTCCTCAGAAGACAAACGCGGGACACAACCAACAGAGTACCCTTCGTCGTCCAGTACTTCCCCGGAGCGGAGAAACTACGCCATGTTCTTCGCAGCCTTCAACATGTCATCAATGATGACGAACACCTCGCTAAGGCCATCCCCACGCCTCCACTACTCGCCTTCAAACAGCCGCCTAACCTCAAACAGACCATCGTTCGCAGCAAATTACCCAGCTTTCAGGAGAACAGCGACCACGACACCACACAACCCTGCCACAGCAACCTCTGCAAGACATGCCAGATCATCAACACAGATACCATCATCACATGTGAGGACACCACCCACCAGATCCATGGTACATACTCATGTGACTCGGCCAACGTTGTCTACCTCATACGTTGCAGGAAAGGATGCCCTGGAGCATGGTACATCGGCGAGACCATGCAGACACTGCGACAACGGGTGAACGGACACCGCGCAACAATCGCCAGGCAGGAGTGTTCCCTTCTAGTCGGGGAACACTTCAGCAGTCAAGGACATTCAGCCTCCGATCTTCGGGTAAGCATTCTCCAAGGCGGCCTTCGAGACACACGACAACGCAAAATCATCGAGCAGAAACTGATAGCCAAGTTCCGCACCCATGAGGATGGCCTCAGCCGGGATCTTGGGTTCATGTCACACTACATGTAACCCTACTTGACGTAGGGTCATCCAGACTCGAGTCGTCATTGGCTTGTTCTCTCCACACAGATGCGGCCAGACCTGCTGTGATTTCCAGCAAAAAAAATGTTTTTTGTCTGTTTTTTTGTTTTTCATACAGACCCCAGCATCTGCAACATTTGACCCCTTGTGACCCCACCTCATTGTTCTTTGATGTAATGTTTTCCTGACTGACCTGTTTGGACACCATTTACACCTTTGATTGCTGTGATTATCTCTCTGCCGAGGTGTGATAAATGGCAGTTAGAAAGATTACCTGTAAACATCTGACATTATTCTCTGACTATATAAGCTGTGTTTTTATGCATCTCTCCACTTCACCTGACTGTTGTGTATGTACATTTAAGAGAGAACTGTTTTACAGCTCCTGTATACTGTAGTACCGGCAGTGACCACACCTGTATATAAAGCCGGAGCAGGCTTCTGTACTTCAGTCTTGAGACTACTCTACTCCAGTAAATACCTGTTGATTGTTAAGTTACAGCATTCATGTAGTTCTTGGGGAAACATCCTATTTAAAGAATCACGGATCTAACAGTGGCGACGAGTGTCGATTCGAATCTACCTGCAACTCTGCATTTCCCTTCGAGGATTCGCTCCGGGAGGGCGGTGGAAGAAAGTCGAGGCCAGAAACACGGGCGTTGACCACGAGCAACCGCCCAGTCGTCCAGCAGAGAGTGAACATCGCAGGGGAGGATGTGGAGAGCCGGGCTTGGTTCCCCAGCCACGACGATCGGAAACAGACTGACAACAGGTACAGCGCAGACCCTTCCCGGACAGTGGCGGCTGGAGCCGACCGACGGCAGAGAAAAAGCCGAGCAGCGTCGACGGGGTAAGATAGAGGGTGAAGCGCACAGGGCACAGCCGGGGGTTGAAAACCGAGCGGCGTCGAGGAAAAGCAAAATGGAGAGAGAGGGTAAAGCAGCAGCCGGGTTCAGGACCGAGCGGCGGAAACGGGAAAGGCGCACAGAAAAAAAAATGCGCAGAGCACAGCCAGGGCTCAAGGGCTGAACAGTGTCTGCGGGGAGAAGAAGGGAGAGCGCGGGAGACGCCATTGAGCCGCGGAGAAGGAAGAGCGCGGGAGACGCCATTTTTAGAAGCTGCAGCGGAGAAGAAGAGCGAGCACGGGAAGAAAGGAAAGCACGGGAAATGCCATTTTGTGCCAGCGGAGAAGAAGGGAAAGCGCGGGAGATGCCATTTTTGACAGTTAAATCACACCCAGGGATGCCGAAGAGTGGCAGTATCTCTAAGTTCGACAATGAAGTCGAAGATTGGGCGACATATGTGGAACATATTGAGGTGTACTGCAGGGCGAATGAAGTGCCAGATGCTAGGAAAGCACTGGTTTTGTTAAATTCCATGGGTGCAAAAACTTATGGGTTACTGCGAAACCTAATAACCCCAGAGAAGCCTGTGAATAAGAATTTCGAAAGCATAGTAGAAATCCTACAGGCCCACTTAAACCCCACACCGCTGCTGATAGCAGAACGATTTAAGTTCCATAAAAGGAACCAACACAAAGAAGAAAGCAATGCTGAGTACTTAACGGAACTGCGCAAGCTATCGAAACACTGCCACTTTGGAGTGGGACTAGCAGATACGTTAAGGGACAAGTTTGTGTGTGGGCTTCAAAGTGAAGGAACCCAGAAACGGCTTCTATCAGAAAAAGATCTTACGCTGGACAAGGCTTTCAGTATGGCAGTATCACATGAAGCAGCCGCAAGGGGCGCTGCAGAGATACAACGGAGACCGCAAGAATATGGCACCAATGAAATGTCCTATGGAACAGGGAAGTGTTATCGCTGCGGCAGAATAACACACGACCAGAAGGATTGTTGGTTCAAGGACCAAGTGTGCAGACAGTGTGGAAAAGCAGGACACATAGCAAGAGTCTGCAGGTCTGGGAAGAAAACCAACAGCAAGAAATCTCCACAGGAGAAGTACAAAAAGGTACACAAGGTGATGGACAGTAGTTCAGATGAACAGAAAAGTGACACAGACTCCGGAAGCAAGGAGCTGGGTTGTCTGAAACTACATAAGGTAACGAAAATGGAGGATTACCAGACTATCTGGGTTACACTCAAGATAGACGCAGTCCAAGTGAAAATGGAATTGGACACAGGATCAGCCCTAACAGTCATAAACCAAAGGGACTACAAGCGACTATTTTCACATATACCCTTGAAAGCTACAGAGATTGTCTTGAAGACGTACACGGGGCAAAAAGTCTACCCCAAAGGAAAAATAAGGGTGAACGTGATATACAAAGGCCAGCATTCTCATCCAGAAGAGAACAGCTGTCAGTATGCCAGGGGACAGTGATGTGTGGATCCCGAGTGGTGATTCCACCCAAGTTAAGGGAGAGAGTGCTAAATGAGCTTCATGAAGGTCATCTGGGAGGGGTGAAAATGAAAAGCCTTGCTAGGGCTTATGTGTGGTGGCCGGGGATCGATCAACAAATCGAGGACCTAACCAAGAGCTGCTCAGGATGCCAGAATGTCCAAAATGCACCACCACATGCCCCTCTACACCCATGGGAGTGGCCCTCCTCTCCATGGCAATGGGTGCATATTGATTTTGCTGGTCCATTCATGGACTCAATGTTCTTAATAGCAGTGGATGCTCACTCGAAATGGCCTGAGGTGATAAAAATGTCCTCAACCACTACAGAGAAAATGATTGCAGTCCTACGGACCATATTTGCCAGGAACGGCTTGCCAGAGCAGATTTGCTCTGATAATGGACCACAGTTTGCGTCCGAAGAGTTTTGAAAATTTATGAGAAGGAATGGGGTATGGCATTACACATCCGCCCCGTATCATCCAGCCACAAATGGATTGGCTGAAAGGTTCGTACAAACCTTTAAAAAGGCGATAAAGGCCATGTGCGATGATGAAATTCCACTACAGCATAAGGTGGACAATTTCCTATTAGCCTACAGAAATGCGACACATGCAGTTACCAACCAGACCCCGGCCATGATGTTCTTTAACCGAAGGTTGAGATCTCATCTGGATTTGCTCAGACCCAATGTGCAAAGAAATGTTGAGGATAAACAATTCCAGCACATCAATGAGAAGCCGACAAGGAGCTTCAATGTAGGACAACCAGTCTTGGCCCGTGACTACCGAACAGAGAAATGGCAACCCGGAACGATATGCACAAGGCAGGGGCCATTAATGTACACAGTGGATGTCGGGGAGAACATTGTGAGACGCCACGTCGATCAGATCTTAGCGTCACAGGAACGAGTCAACCCCATGTCTCGAGTACCTGGGGATGAACCCGACATACCGGTAGCATCTACCTCCGAACCAGTAGCAGTGGAAACCGATGAACTAACCGACGAAAAGGGGCCAGAATCGCCTCCGCACCAAGAACAAGGCCCTCAGGAAAGGCGCTACCCCGAAAGGATCAGGAAGCCGCCCCAAAGACTGAATCTATAAATGGACTATTTTCAGTTAATGTTGCATGTTAAAAATGTTAATTGTTAAATGACTGTTATGGTACTGTTAATCTAAAAGGGGAGGAATTGTAGTGTATGTACCTTTAAGAGAGAACTGTTTTACAGCTCCTGTACACTGTAGTACCGGCAGTGACCACACCTGTATATAAAGCCGGAGCAGACTTCTGTACTTCAGTCTTGAGACTACTCTACTCCAGTAAGTACCTGTTGATTGTTAAGTTACAGCATCCGTGTAGTTCTTGGGGAAACATCCTATTTAAAGAATCACGGATCTAACACTGACGAAGGAGCAGCGCTCCGAAAGCTTGTGATTTCAAATAAAGCTGTTGGACTATAACCTGGTGTTGTGGGATTTCTTACATTTGCATTTGGGGGCCCTGGTTGGCATCAGGGGATGAAGGCTGGACACTCCCACGAGGGTAGGCCCCACAGAATAAACCTGTTTTGTCGTGACGTACATGGTTTATGCTTGGTGATACCCTTGAAAGGAGCCAGGGTTGCAGTTCTGGTCACCCTTCAATGAGCACTGCTGGAAAGTACACGTGTGGACATCCCAGAAGGACAGGATCAGACTTGTACTTGGCCCCTCTATCGGGGAATAGTTTGCTAACACTCACATCTAGGTGCACATTTAAAGAACCAGATCCCAACATGAGTTGATATATTCAGGACAGGCAAGAAAATTATCAAGGAAAAAATGAATAACCAGTGAAGGCATTATATAACTTTAATTTTTGACTATTGTTTGTAGTGTACATAATATATCACTTCACTTAATTCAACATTGAATAGAGAATTCAATATAAATTCACAGCATATGACGTCATCATTAAAATATGAAGATAAAATATTGATTGAATTTAATTGGAGTGATTGCAGTGATTACAAGAGATGCTTGACCCAACTAACCTGCCAGAGAACCAGTTAGTTTAATAAAGAGTGCTGGCTAAGATCTCATCGTAAAATGAAAGGAATTGTGCAGCAGCAAAACATGCGCATAATATAACTTAATTAAAATGCTTGGGAGAAAGAACAAGGGTGTTAATAGTATCAGTCAAAAGTAGGTCACGCATAATTCCTGAGAAGGACTAACAAGGTTATCATGTGTTGAGATAATGTACAGTGCGTGCACTGACCATATTTGGAATGCTTGCACATTGGACGTATATCAACTTATCAAGCTGATACAACTTGCAATCAGGTGCAGTGGTTTTATATGTTTAAGTAACCCAAGGTAAATGAGTAGCAATGGAAAGAAAAGGAACCTTCTAACATTATAGCAGGAAATATGTAGAATTAATTAAAAAAATTAAATTAATTTCCAAACACTCAAATTCACAATCGGCATATTAAAAGACTAAAATTGAGGTAGCCAGGTTCAAAAATGGAAAGCTAAATAAATGTGAATTCTATAATTTTGGTAAAAAAAATGCATTTCTGTGACTAAGATGGTCTCATAACCCAGTATTAAGTATGTGAAAACCAGCTTATCTGATTCAATAGCTCAAATCAGGATATCAAATCAAACAGTCGGCATCATGTTATTCGACAAGAGCTATGTAACAAATATTGATTCAGGCCCCAATATTCCTCTTTGTAGTGCCTGGGAAATACTCAGTTTCCAGACACAAAAGAAAGGGACAAAAGGAGGGAGACCCTATCACCAGTCTCTGCCTTCTTTATGTAGAGCCCTGGGATTTGCCAAGCTTCCCCAGTTAGACAGACCTGGGCTTACAGCGCGAACAGACAGAGGCAGTAAGGCCAAGCAAGCTAGAGAAGGAAAACCCTATTGTCTTACTGCCATTCAAGAACAGCAGCTAGAAGTCCCCAAGGAGAGAGGCCAGTCCTGCAACTGCAGGCCTTTCACTTCACATTGGTGCCCTGTGCCTGTTCAGTTACCCAGGCAACGGAGGAGAGGAGGAATATTGGGGCCTTTATTTTTTTCATTTTTAAATGTGTTTTGATTTTTTCATATCAACAATTTCAAATTATGTTATTGAAGTTGTACTAAACAGAAAACTTCATAACATTCCTGGACATAAATGTCCATAAATAGTGGGTAGTTGTTGACAAGTTTTGAAGCAACAATTACCATTTTTGACATCTTAATAAGTTATGCCTTTCAATGGAATTTTGGTTGTAATCATGCAAAATACAGGGTAAGTTAAGCACAGACCACAGCAGACAGTGGGACCTCACACACAGAGGTTGCGAGCCAGAAGATTTGGCTCCCAACCTCACCTGCTGAGTTTCTCCAGCATTTTTTATTTTTATTTCAGATTTCCAGCATCTGCAGTATTTTCTTTTTGTATTAGTGTTTAATTCACTGCCACCTCTCTTCCAGGAATGCCCACCTTGAAGAAGTTCTGCTCTTCTCTCCGACGGGATTTTCGTTTGTCTCTTTTACCTTGTTCACCTTCATTGCTTTCTGTTTCCCTTCTCGTGTTTGATCAGGTATCTACCAAAACTCGCCCTTTTGTTCCTTCATCCCCTCCCCCATTTCCCAGCCACTACACTTGCTTAAGAATCTGTCCCATTTCCTGCTTTTTTCCAGTTCTGACGAAAGCTCATCGACCTGAATGGGTCTTTGGAGAACTGGGCTATCCTCTGCAACCATGCTTGAAACGCCCATTAAGAAACCCCATGACAGAGGAGCACTTTTCCTTGCACGCCTCAGGATCGGTTTGCTGCTCTTCGACTGCGATCTCCGCCTTCAAGAAATGTGTGCCATGAAGCTTAGGCAATGAAATACTGTGTGCAAAAGAGAAGTGGCTGTACATAGTGCTTCAAATAGTACCTCCCAGAGTAGGAGGCAGTTCCCGACTGAGGTTTATGCAATGGTCGATAGGTGTCACAAGAAATGTGTACAAAACTGAGAAGCACACTAACCTTCTAACCTCACCTTGCTCCTGATATCAGTACACTTAGTCTTCATTTGCAACAAGGAAGAGAGAGTTGGGTGACTGCATTGATTTGGTTAGCAGTCTCCCTCCATGGAGCTGGCACGTGTGCTTTTACTGAAGGGTGGTCTCCATTTCCAATAGACCCACCTAACCTTTGGTGCATCTTCTGTAACATGACCTTCAGCATCAAAGAGACCAGTGCTGCCTACATTTCTTCATTGTGACATTGGGAACAATTAATTCACTTTTCTGCCACCACCCCAACCTCCTTTTTGTTGTGAGTTTAAGAGCTTCTGGCTTTCCAGATTGTGTGCTCCCTAGCCAAGTGTGCTACAGACCAACTATCTGGCCATACTTGTCCTGTGCCTGTAGCCTATTGAAATTAAGGGATGGCCCTAGACTGCAATATGAGTCTATAGTATATTAAAAAAAATCTTACAGCTGCATCCACTTCCTGGCTGCACAACCTGACTTCCTATTGTCATATTTTAGTTTCAAGTTGTTTTCATTATAAATTCATATGTGCACATTTTTAATGGGTGTTGCCTATGCAAATTTATCACCCTGCAATTGCACAATCTGACCACCAGATTCCCACAAATGGCTCAAAATGCTTTCTGAATTATTTTGTTCACCCACCATTTCCTTTCAGTACTTGAAGCTTCTAATGTCCAAATTAAGGGTTTAAACATGTTGGGGTTGATTTTCCTGGAGCCGTCAGGTGGGCTTTCAGGCGTGTGGGGGGGGGGGGGAAATCACAAAAATAGGGGGTCGCAACCCCCCCCCCTCTTGATTCCCCGCCTCGTCCGACTTTCACCCCGGCATTTCAATCCGACCCGAATCAGTCCCGCCCGCAGCTGGCGGGACTGGTCGTTGGGAGCCTAATCACCAATAATTGGCATCTTTAATGCCATTTTAAGGGGCCCTTGCTATTTTCAGCCTTTTCCCACGCTAGACACGCCTAGTGGGAACCCCACTGATGAAACCTGGCGTGAACAATGTCAGCTTGCTTACTTTCAGCTGCAGGTCAATCAGGAAAGAAGAGATTTAATCAGACAGCATTTGTAGGTTGCAGGACTTGGGGCAATTTGTTCAAGGCTTAGGCACAGCTGTGGAAGGTTGGAGCCTCACACACTTCTCCAGTGTGAGCTCCTGGGAAGCCCCTCTCGCCACCCTCACTCAGCGCTTCCTCAATTGAGGCATCTACCAGAAACATGGGAGGCCTTTTTCTCCTTCCCCTCTTGGCATTAGAGGACCTCCAGCCCCAATCGCGAAATGACACACGCCACAACTGCAGAAGTTGCCACCTGAAATTTTATTTACAATAACCAACTGATAGCATTTTCAAAATAAACACATTTCACCCAAGTGACTACCCTTGTGATTAGTGGTGCTTTATTTTTCTCTTACGCGTGCTCCTACGTAGTGGTTCCCCTGTGGCTTCAGCAGATGTAGAGGCCCCTTGCTCACTTTCCTGCTGCTCCTGTCTCAACACCTTTGGCGGGCGTCCTCTGGGGTGGCGAGCCTGTGAGGGCTTGCCAGCAGTCTGCTGCTCCTGCAGCTGTGCAGGGGTTGAGACCTCTATCTCCGTTGGGTGTGGACTCCGGCGGGGCTCTGACCGAGGGCTCTGCAGTGGCATGGAAGTGTGAGCACTTGGAGAGGAGCCCCCACTTCCTTGAGGTCTGCCACCAACCTCCCTCTCATGGGTCAGGTCCCCCTCAGTGCCTGCAAGTGGCTTGAGAGCAGCTTGCTGCACATTAGGAGGGCCATGGGGACCCGTTTCTACAATGGCAGTCCTACTCAGAGGGCCTGCCATGAAGGTCTGGTTTCTCTGCTCAATAGCTGACCATCGCTACTCCAGAGATGTCAGTCTATTCTGAAGACTCACCATGTTTTCAACACTCTGGTGACTTAGCTCCTCCATGCCTGTAGCCATCCTCTCCTCTACTGTAGCCATCCTTTCCGCGGAGGTTGCCATCCTTTCCGTGGTGATGCGTTCATGCGCCAATGACTCCACAAAGGCTCTGCTCATGTTCGCTATGGACTCCTCCATTCGCTACACACTCGCAGCGATCCTGGAGACAAAACCTGCCAAAGACTCCTGCATCTGTGCATGGAGATCCATCACCTCTTCTCTTGCGGATGGACCCAGAGGCAGAGGGTCGACATGCAGCAGAGCTGAGCTGGCAGAGTCCTGCGCCCTCCGACGAGGACTCTCCACTGCTGTCCCTGTCTCCACCATCTGCTGATGCTCACTTGTGAGCTGTGATACACCAGGTGACAACACTACTCTATCTCGCAAAGGTCCCACAGAGGTGTGAGTGTCTGCGCTGGTGCTGGGTGCGCTGAATTCTGCTGACGCTGTGCCCTCAGAGGTTGGAGCTTCCTCTGAGGCGTCTGGCTGCTCAGCCTCTTCCTCCTCCGCAGTGGGGATGGGGGCTTCGGATGGTCCTGTGGGGGAGTAAAGGAAAGAGTTAGAGATGTGATGCCAAGGTTACATGCACATTGGATTTTGCAGATGTTCATAGGTCCAAATGATGTATCTTTAGAATCATAACAGCGACTCATGCTATGTCAATGAGAGAGATGGAAAACTATTCTGTCACCAGCTTGCGGGCCTGCCCCTGTCTCTCCTTCCCCAGCTTCCGCAGCCACATCAGCCCCTACAATTTCCAGCACTCCTTCCTCCCAGGGGGTCAGGTGGGCTACTGAGGGTGGACCTCCTCCAGTCCTGGCTTGCTCTCTGTTGTTGTGAGCTCTCTTTTCCTGCAATGAGGGAGACAAGTGGAGTTTGAGTGAGAATGAAGGAGTGAGTGTAGAGATTGCATAGCATAGATACTTAGAGGGAGACAAAGATGGTGTGAGGCTGCAAGACCAAGGGCCCTCCCTGTGTGTTGTCAGTTGTGCTCAAAGCATCAGAGTGAGAGGGAGTGTGAGGGCTGCATGGTGGAATAGTTATGTGAACGTGAGCATAGAGAGAGAGGGAATGGGTAAGGGTGCATGGATGTGACTGTGAAGTGGGATGTGGAGGAAGAGAGCGCTAAAGCGGAGTGCTGGTGGGGAAAGGCAATGGGGATCAGTTTGAGGGTGATGGAAACTTCATACTTTTCCTGTACGGTGAAGGTCATGGAATCGCTTCCGACACTGTATCCAGGTATTTCTGGTGACTCCCAGGGAGCTGACATCTGCTGCCACCTGCATCCATGCAGCCTTGGTCTCAGTGGGAGGCCTCTTCCTCCCTGACCTAGGGAACAGGACCTCCTTGTGGGCCCTGACCCCATCCAATAATGCCTGCAGTGAAGCCTCGTCGAATTTGCTGCCAGCTCGGGGTCTGGCACTGGCCACAGCTGCTGCAGGCTCCTCTGCCATCCTGTATGGTTCGTTTGGAAGCCTGCAGAGATTGCAATGCTTGCTATAGACTTTAAAAGCACCACGAATGATGACATCATACTGTGGGGCTTTCTGACTGGAAATAGTCATTTAGCAAGGGTTCCCACATGCTGGAAATGAATTGGCAATTGAGGGAAAATTGCATCAATCTGGCAGACCCATTTACATTCGTGTGGGAACCCCGACATTCGGGGAAACCGACAATTCCCCGCACCTGTGGGAAAATCGACCCCGTTAGTTCAATTCTCCAAAGAAAAATTGAGTTTTGAAGCCAACTAATTATGTCACTTGTGTTCTGTTGACATTTGGAAAAGGCCAATGGTAATCCTTGAGTCATAGAGTGATAACGGCACAGAAGGAGGTCATTCAGCCCATCGAGTCTGTGCCGGCTCTCTGTAGAGCAATCCAGTCAGTCCCATTCCCCCGCTCTATCCTTGTAGCCCTGCAAGTTTATTTCCCTCAAGTGCCTCTCCAGTCTCCCCTTGAAAACATCGAGTGTCTCCGCTTCCACCACTTCCATCGGCAGCGAGTTCCAGGTCCTCACCACCCGCTGCGTAAAAAAGTTTTTCCTCACATCCCCTGTATCTCTTGCCCAAAACCTTAAGTCTTTGTCCCCTAGTCCTTGTACCCCTAGTCCATGTACCATCAATTAGTGGGAACAGCCTTTCCCCATCTAGCCTATCCAAACCCGTCATAATCTTGTACACCTCTATCAAATCACCCCTCAACCGCCTTTGCTCTAATGAAAACAAATCCAGCTTCTCCAACCTGTCCTTGTAGCTAAGATCTCCCATCCCCGGAACCATTCTGGTAAATCTCCTCTGCACCCTCTCAAGGGCCTTCACATCCTTCCTAAAATGTGGTGACCAGAACTGGATGCAATACTCCAGTTGTGGCATAACCAGCGCTTTACAAAGATTCAGCATAACTTCTCCACTTTTGTACTCAATACCTCTATTTATGAAGCCCAAGATCCCATATGCTTTGCTAACCACTCTCTCAATATGTCCTGCCACCTTCAGGGACCTATGCACATTAACTCCCAGGTCCCTCTGTCCCTGTACACTCTTTAAAACTGTGCCATTAAGTGTCTATTGCCTCTCCCTGTTCCTTCTGCCAAAATGCATCACCTCACACTTCTCTGTATTAAATTCCATCTGCCACTTGTCTGCCTGTTCTGCTAGCCTTTCTATGTCCTGTTGCAGTTGATTGGTATCATCCTCACTGTTTGTCACACCCACAAGTTTGGTGTCATCAGCAAATTTAGAAATTCTACTCTGTATTCCAATATCCAGGTCATTTAAATATATCAAAAAAAGCAGTGGCCCCTGTAAAGTCTGTGGGTTGTATAGCGAAGTAATACACAGACTACAAGAGTAACTTAAACAGGACTTTACTATTCGAAGGTCAGGGCGAATCTGCCCAATAAATTCTGCCACAGCACTTATATACCGGTGTGGTCACCGTCGGTATTACAGTATACAGCAGCCAGGATAAAGTAGTGCCACACCTAAAATAGTTCTCTTAAAGGTGGACGGTTACATACAATAGTTCTCTTAAAGGTAGAACAGTTACATACACTACAATCCTCCCTTTTTAGCTTACAACATACTTATTCCCCATTAACATAACATATCCAACTTCATGTTACAACAGTTCACAGAGGTAGTCTCTGCGGAAACAGTTCACAGATTCAGTCTCTGCGGGAAACAGTTCACAGATTCAGTCTCTGATCTTCTTGACTCGGTCCGGACCACGCCTCCGTGGTGTAGTCGGGTCACCTTGCTAGAGGGACTCATCCCATAGTCCTTCCCTAGACTTAACAGCTTTACTTCCATCACTTCTGAACCAGCATTGCTGACTTTTTAAAACAAACAAAAAACAGTTGGATTGCCTTGGGAAATTTTCCTACTTTCCAACTGATTTGGCTCCGTTCGGGGGACCACGTGTGTGATCGGGTAGAGGTAATAATGGTTCAGATGGTTATCATCTTCTGCTTCGTCTTTTCCTTTTTTTGCTTCTTGGAGACTCTCGGGGCTCCATTGTCAGCTGCCAGCTGTAACGCCACCATCTCCCTATGTTCCTTAGACTTTAAGTGATTCATCCTGATTTCGGCACTTTGGGAGTTCTCGGCACAAGCTGGGCAGACCAGGTCCTCGTAATATTCAGTGTCACTCAACAGATCATGGTAATATTCGGTGTCGTCCTGAGCTAGGCCAGCGAGAGGGTCTTCTATTTCCTCCTTACCCAGCTGGACGTTAGCCGACTTTTGTTCCAAATCCCGACATCTGTCCTGAAGAGACTTCATCATGCGTTCAGATTCATCCCGCTTTTTCTGGGCTTCCTGCAAGTCTTTTACTAATGACCTCATTTGTGATTTCAATACTTCAACTTCATTCGGAGATTGATTGATCGGACTATTCAATCCCTCTACTGAAGTAGCTGTTTCAGTATTCTGTTGTTCTACATTGCCGTGCGTCAGCGTACTTTTGGCATCCAAGGGCTGTTCTGCTGCAGACTTCTCAGTCTGGGTTGCCACCTCAGCTCTTCCAATGACTTTTGAGAGCTCCCTTCCCTTTGAAGGTTGAGGCTCGTATTTAAGTTTTTCCCATTTTAGAGTTTTATCCCTCAGCATATGAATGAGTTGGCTGACTGTTAACTCTTCTGCCATCATCCCTTTTCCATTAGCTGCAGGGCTGTTTAGAACCTTGTCCTGGGGCTCCTTTGCTGCTTCTACTTCGCCATCATCCGCAGCCCCCATCATTCGAATTTCCACAAATGAATCGTCCGGTGATGCTGCACCCAACTTCAGTAGGAGCTCGGAAGTCATGTCGACCAACTCAGCTTTTTCTGCCTGCAACCTGCTAACCAGCGCCTTCAGTTGCGGCACATCTTGTTCCACCAGATTGGAGCACGCCCCTTCAGAAGCCGAATCAGCTTTGATTCGTTTGGCCTCCTCGTGCAGACGGTTTGTGTGCTCCTGCTCCCTTTTCTTCCCCAGCTGCTTCTGTTGTCTTTCCAGATTCTCCCATTCGGTATCATAGAACTTTTTCATTGCTTTCATCTCTTGCTCGAGACGGCAATTCAATTGTTCTAATTGCTGTCGTAATCTGAAATAAGTTTGCGTTCGAGCTCGATGTTCCTCAGTAATATATATGTCTGTAACTTGAACAGACTCAGAATTCTCTGTCAAGCTCTGTTGTTGTTGTTCAGAGGAATTCTGTTCTGAAGCTTTGTTCTCCTCTGGAGCATAAGCCTTTATGCCCACATTCGTTCTACCAACCTTAGTCAGCAAGTTCATTTTAGACTTGTCTTTCATGCTTGGGCTGGTCTTATCGTCATCCGTTTCAGAGTCTGAGCTGATTGTCTGCCCCGAGTCCTCACTTGTTATTGCTTTGAGGTAGTGCCATTCCATGTCTATTTTCTTGATCCACTCCCGTCCTAGAAGTGGTGGTCCTCCCTCAGGTAGTACGTATAAGTCCATTCCGGGGTGTTCTTTGCCCCTGTCTCTCACCTTGACTCTTATCTTTCCCATGGGGTATACTTTATGCCCCGTGTATGTCTGCAATACGAACTTGGTATCTCTCAAGGGTATATGTGAGAATAGCCGGTTGTAATCCCTTCGATTTATGACTGATAGGGCTGATCCAGTGTCCAATTCCATTCTCACTTGGACTCCGGCTATTTTTAGCATGACCCAGATAGTTTGTAGGTCAGCTTCTTTACTCACATTATGAATTCTCAGACTACCCAGTTCCTGGCCGCTTGGGTCTGAATCCAAATTCTGTTCATCTGAACTCTTCTCAACCACCTTGTGTACTTTGTTGTACTTTTCCTGTGATGGCTTTTTTTTTTGGTTGTTGGTCTTCTTCCCTGACCGGCACACCTTGGCTATGTGACCCAGTTTGCCACATTTCCTACAGTCCTGGTTTTTAAACCAGCATTGGTTCTGGTCGTGTGTTGTCTTCCCACAACGATAACATTTCGTTGCACCCGAAGTAATTTGATCCACACTGAGGACCGCTGCCTTCAGCTGCATTTCCGCAGTTCCTTTTGCTGCGGCTTCGTGTGATGCTGCAATAAGGACAGCCCTAACCAGTGTAAGGTCGTTCTCTTCGAGCAGTCGCTTTTGCGTTCCTTCCTTCGACAACCCGCACACGAACTTGTCTCGCAATGCCTCTGTCAGATTTCCTCCAAACTGGCAGTATTTCGCTAGCCTACGCAGTTCAACCAAGTATTCCGCGTTGCTTTCCTCTTTCCGTTGCGTTCTCGCATAAAATTTGAATCGTTCCGCCAACATCAGCGGTGTGGGGTTCAAGTGATCCTTCAGAACAGCAACAATATTATCGAAGGTTTGATCCGCCGGTTTAACTGGTGCTAGAAGATGCTTCAATAGCCCGTATGTCTTCGCCCCCATCGAGTTTAGCAAGGTTATAGCTTTATCATCATCCTCTATTTTATTGGCCTCACAATATATCTCAATGCGTTCTACATACGTGGCCCAATCTTCTACCTCGGAATCGAAATCGTTGATGTTACCACGCTTAGGCATCTTCACCTCCCTGATAAACAACAACGAAATATTTCTTTAACTCTTTTTTTTTCCAAAGATGGCAGTTTCCCCGCGCTTATCTTCTTTCCCCGCCCCTTTCAAAATGGCGGTTCCCGCTTCTGTCTTTTTCTCCGCCTACTGGCGGCTTCCCGCGGTTTCCCGCGCTTATCTTCTTTCCCCGCCCACTTTCAAGATGGCGGTTCCCGCTTTTCTTCCCCTGGCGGGAGGGGTAAGCTTTTCCCTCGGGCGACGGCCGTTGGCTTTCGGGGTTCGCAGCCTGCTCTTCGGCTTCAGCGCGTTCCCTTCTCTCGGCCGGGCAACCGGCTCTGGGTACAACCCATTGACGGCGAACGGTCTCAGCCGCTGGCTGGATCTCGCTCAGTCTTCCTCAGGCTCTGGCTCTCGCTCGCTCTCTCTCGGGCTCTGTCTTCCCCGTTCGCGCGGCTCTCGCTCGGGCTCTGTCTCTCCCGCTCGCGCGGCTCTCAATCGCGCCTCCCAGCCCTCTCGCAGTCCGGTGCTTCCCTCCCTGGCTGCGGCTGAGTTCTCCGCGATTTATTTATTTTATCTCTGCCCGCGCCTTACGATCCCGGTCGCAGCGCCTCGTGGTCGCGGTAGTTGTCCAGCCTTTTTCGCCGTCGCGGTCTAGCCGTCTCACGACGCTCCCCAGCCCGCTTGTACCGCGGCTTCTGCTCCACGCTGCCCCAGTCTCAGCGCCTCTGGGCCCGACTTCTGTCCGGCTCCTTTCCCCCTCGACCGTGGTCGAGTGCACCGCCCTTATCCTCCGTTTATTTGTTTCTATTTTCCCTTTACTCACAGTCACCGTGGCCGACTTGCTTCTCGTGTTGATCGGCTCACTCACCACCGTGGCAGAAGGGACAATCTGTGCCTGTTGCTGATGGAAGACTTCGTGTTTGAAATCTTCCTCCTTTCTTGGTCTGCAGACTCGAGTTTTCTCTCAGCAAAACGACGAGGGCGGGTGCCTCTTTTCGATGCTCGTTTACTTCTTCAGAAGTATTGTTGCCGCAGGGTAAGATCGAACTCGTCGCCACTGTAAAGTCTGTGGGTTGTATAGCGAAGTAATACACAGACTACAAGAGTAACTTAAACAGGACTTTACTATTCGAAGGTCAGGGCGAATCTGCCCAATAAATTCTGCCACAGCACTTATATACCGGTGTGGTCACCGTCGGTATTACAGTATACAGCAGCCAGGATAAAGTAGTGCCACACCTAAAATAGTTCTCTTAAAGGTGGACGGTTACATACAATAGTTCTCTTAAAGGTAGAACAGTTACATACACTACAGCCCCAGCACTGACCCTTGGGGAATACCACTGTCTACCATCCTCCAGTCTGAAAAATAGCCATTTACCACAACTTGCTGTTTTCTATCCTTAAGCCAATTCCTTATCCAAGCTGCCACTGACCCACCTATTCCATGAGCCTCAATTTTGTTAACCAGCCTTCTATGTGGTACTTTGTCAAATGCCTTCCGAAAATTCATGTAGACAACATCCATGGCATTCCCTTCATCGATCCTCCCTGTTACTTCATCAAAAAATTAAATTAGATTAGTCAAACATGATCTGCATTTTACAAATCTGTGTCAGCTCTCCTTAATTAGCTTAAACCTCTACAAGTGTCCATTAATTTTTTCCTTGATTATTGTTTCTAAAACTTTACCCACCGCTGATGTTAAACCGACCGGCCTGTAGTTACTAGGATTCTCCTTACACCCTTTCTTGAACAATGGTGTCACATTTGCCACTTTCCAATCCTCAGGCACCTCCCCTGCATCTAGAGAAGATTGGAAAATTATGGCAAGCCCTTCCCCTATCTCCTGCCCCCAATTCCCTTAGCAATCTGGGATGCAAGTCATCTGGACCAGGCGACTTATCCACTCTAAGCATACCCAGCCTTTCTAGCACATCCTGTCTATCAATTTTCACTCCTTCCAATGCTTCTACCTTTTCCACTGTTACCGATATTTTGTCAGCATCCACCTCTTTAGTAAACACCGATGCAAAGTACTCATTGAATATTCTAGCCTTGCCCTGCGCCTCTAGAGTCATAGAGGGAAAAATTCAGTTGTTTGTGCCTTCCGTTAGCGCCTTAAGAGGGCGCTAATGGGGTGCAAAGCAACTCGTGCCCGGGCGTGGCGATGTTTGTGCCGCTCGCAAAATTAACTAGACATTTTGCGGCGGCGCTAAACACTACCGCCACGATCTCCTGCGCTGGCAGATCGTGACATCAGTCGAGTGCGCAACGCCCCCGTAGCGCCCCGGACCGGATATTGAGCGGCGCCCCCACCTTACCGCCTGCCGCTAGCAACGACAGGTTGAGGGGAGCGTTTTGCAGTCAGAAAGGATCTAGGGGAACGCTATTTAAAGGCGACCGCTTCCTGCCTTTTTTTGTTGGTGACATTTTTTTACCACGCATTCTGAGAGAGAGAGAGACACTTCTGGAGAGATTCAACACTGTGTGAAGGAGTTTTGGGTACTGAGCAGCACTTTGCAGGTTCATTTTGATTTGCCCTTCCTTGCGTCGCCAGCGCTCTGAGGTAGCGCCTCGCTCCTCGGCCTTTGCGCCTTAAGACAGGTGTGAAGCACCTGATTTAGCGCTCCAATCACCTCCAGGAGCGATAAAAGCCAAGTTTGACGTCGGAGGCAATAATTAGCGCCAGGCGCTAAACTTTGCGCACGGCCGATAATGGCGCCCCAAACGGGCCGATACTGAATTTTTCCTCCATAGAGTCACAACGGCACAGAAGGAGGCCATTCAGCCCATCGAGTCTCTGTAGAGCAATCCAGTCAGTCCCATTACACCGCTCTATCCCTGTAGCCCTGCAAGTTTATTTCCCTCAAGTGCCTATCCAGTCTTCCCTTGAAAACATTGAGTGTCTCCGCTTCCACCACTTCCGTTGGCAGCGAATTCCAGGTCCTCACCACCCGCTGCATAAAAAAGTTTTCCCTCACGTCCCCCTGTATCTTTTGCCCCAAATCTTAAATCTTTGTCCCCTAGTCCTTGTACCATTAACGAGTGGGAACAGCCTTTCCCCGTCTAGCCTATCCAAACCCGTCATAATCTTGTATACCTCTATCAAATCACCCCTCAACCTCCTTTGCTCTAATGAAAACAAATCCAGCTTCTCCAACCTGTCCTTGTAGCTAAGATCCCCCATCCCCGGAACCATTCTGGTAAATCTCCTCTGCACCCTCTAAAGGCCCTCACATCCTTCCTAAAGTTTGGTGACCAGAACTGGATGCAATAATCCAGTTGTGGCCTAACCAGTGCTTTATAAAGGTTTAGCATAACTTCCCTACTTTTGTACTCAATACCTCTATTTATGAAGCCCAAGATCCCACATCCTTTGTTAACCACTCTGTCAATATGTCCTGCCACCTTCAGAGACCTATGCACATTAACTCCCAGGTCCCTCTGTTCCTGCACACTCTTTAAAACTGTGCCATTAAGTGCATATTGCCTCTCCCTGTTCCTTCTGCCAAAATGCATCATCTCACACTTCTCTGTATTAAATTCCATCTGCCACTTGTCTGCCCATTCTGCTAGTCTTTCTATGTCCTGTTGCAGCCGATTGATATCATCATCACTGCCACACCCTCCAGTTTGGTGTCAACGGCAAATTTAGAAATTCTACTCTGTATTCCAATATTCAGGTCATTTATATATATCAAAAAAAGCAGTGGCCCCAGCACTGACCCTTGGGGAACACCACTGTCTACCATCTTCCAGTTTGAAAAACAGTCATTTGCCACAACTCGCTGTTTAAACCAATTCCTTATCCAAGCTGCCACTGACCCACCTATTCCATGAGCCTCAACTCTGTTAACAGAAAACAGAGAGTTGGGATAAATGGGTCATTTTCAGGTTGGCAAATTGTAACTAGTGGGGTTCCGCAGGGATCAGTGCTGGGGCCTCAACTATTTATATTCTATATTAATTATTTGGATGAAGGGACCGAGTGTTATGTAGCCAAATTTGCTGATGATACAAAGATAGGTGGAAAAGCAAATTGTGTGGAGGACGCAAAGAATCTCCAAAGGGATATAGATAGGCTAAGTGAGTGGGCAAAAGTCTGGCAGATGGAGTATAATGTGGGAAAATGCGAGGTTATCCACTTTGGTAGGAAAAATAAAAAAGCAAATTATTATTTAAATGGGGAGAGATTACAAAATGCTGAGGTACAGAGGGATCTGGGGGTCCTTGTACATGAATCACAAAAAGTTAGCATGCAGGTACAGCAAGTAATTAGAAATGCAAATGGAATGTTGGCCCTTATTGCAAAGGGAATGGAGTATAAAAGTAGGGAAGTCCTGTTACAACTGTACAGGGCGTTGGTGAGACCACACCTGGAGTACTGCGAACAGTTTTGGTCTCCTTATTTAAGGAAGGATATACTTGCATTGGAGGCAGTTCAGAGAAGGTTCATGAGGTTGATTCCGGAGATGAAGGGGTTGTCTTATGAAGAAAGGTTGAACAGGTTGGGCCTATACCCATTGGTGTTTAGAAGAATGAGAGGTGATCTTATTGAAATATGTAAGATTCTGAAGGGGCTTGACAGGGTAGATGCAGGGAGGAATTTTCCCCTCGCGGGGGAATCTAGAACTAGGGGGCATAATTTCAGAATAAGGGGGCGCCCATTTAAAATGGAAATGAGGAGGAATTTCTTCTCTCAGAGGGTCGTGAGTCTTTGGAATTCTCTTCCCCGGAGAGCTGTGGAGGCTGGGTCATTGAATATATTTAAGGTGGAGATAGACAGATTTTTGAATGGTAAGGAAGTCAAGGGTTATGGGGAGCGGGCAGGGAAGTGGAGCTGAGGCCAAGATCAGATCAGCCATGATCTTATTGAATGGTAGAGCAGGCTCAAGGGGCCGAATGACCTACTCCTGCTCCTACGTCTTATGTTCTTATGTAACCAGTCTTCTATGTAGTACTTTGTCAAACGCCTTCCGAAAATCCATGTAGACAACATCCATTGCATTCCCTTCATCAATCCTCTGTTATTTCATCAAAAAATTTAATTAGATTAGTCAAACACGATCTGCTTATTACAAACTCGTGTTGGCTCTCTTTAATTAGCTTAAACCTCTCCAAGTGCCCATTATTTTTTTTCCTTGATTATTGTTTCTAAAACTTTACCCACCACTGATATTAAACTAACCGGCCTGTAGTTACTGGGATTGTCCTTGCAGCCTTTCTTGAACAATGGTGTCACATTTGCCATTTTTCAATCCTCAGACACCTTCCCCACATCTAGGGAAGATTGGAAAATTATAGCAAGCCCTTCCCCAACTCCTCCCCCAATTCCCTTAGCAACTTGGGATGCAAGCCATCTGGACCAGGTGACTTGTCCACTCTAAGCATACCCAGCCTTTCTAGTACATCCTGTCTATCAATTTTCACTCCTTCCATTACTTCTATTTTTCCACTTCTACCTTCTGTTTGCTTTCTACTTAAATCCGACATGACTGTGTTCTTCAGCTTCTGACTGTGAACTTAAAGCTATACGTTAAATCGTTACAATCTCTGCATTACAGTAAAAGCTATCAGGATCCATCAATGACGTTAAAAATCCCAACCAACCTCTACACCCCAGTCTCACTGGGGCCAAGATACTGAATACAGATCGAATTGGAACCAATCTCCACCTGCACTCACTGTTGCAGCAGTGTTGGGAATGATTCATTCTCTGTCACAATGCTTGCCCGTGGTAAAAGGCAAACTTCCAAAGAAGCATCACCCAAAACCACACACCAGCCACATTCGACTGGTCTCTCTCATCCATCGCTACCAGTTTAATTTTCTACCCTGTTTAACTCAGCTCCCTAGTTCTGCTGGGGTGCCTTTTTCTATTAACAAGTACAGTTTCTGAGAAAATAATTCTCCACCCAATCACAGTGCCAGTGATTCTATTGGGGAGTGGGGTGGAGGAATGAGAGAGGGATTGTCTGCACAAGTTCTCCTCCAAAGTCTGTCTCACATTACGATAGCAAAATACTGCGGATGCTAGAAATCTGAAATAACAACAGAAAATGCTGGAAAAACTCAGCAGGCCAGGGCAGCATCCGTGGAGAGAAAAACAGAGTTAACGTTTCAGGTCGAAGACCTTTCATCAGAACTGGAAAAAGCAGGAAATGGAAAGCAGGTTTAGGGGATGGGAAAAGGGGGAGGGGATGAAAGAACAAACGGGAAGGTCAGTGATAGGATAGAAAGCAGGAGAGATTAAGAGACATTGAGAGACATTAAGAGATATTGAAGGTGAGAGGAGGTGGTAATGGGACAGGTTAAGGAACAAAGGATGAGTATAGGAATAGGAGGATAGAGCAGATGAATGCGTGGCTAAAGAGTTGGTGTAGGGGGGAGGGTTTTACTTTCCTGGATCACTGGGCCTGCTTCTGGGAAAGGTGGGACTTGTACAAGTCGGACGGGTTGCACCTGAACCAGAGCGGGACAAATATCCTTGCGGGGAGGTTTGCTAGCACTGTTGGGGGGGGGGGGTTTAAACTAACTTGGCAGGGGGATGGGATACAGAGGGGAGCTGAAATAGGGGGTGATGTGCTGCCAATTATAGAGAAAAAAACAAGTCAGCTTGGTAGACAGGGCAAATATACAAGGGCAAGGCTGGATAGCATCTATTTTAATGCAAGGAGTCTTGCAAATAAGGTGGATGAACTGAAGGTGTTGATAAACACATGGGAGTATGATATTGTTGCTATCACGGAGACATGGTTGAGGGAGGGGCAAGACTGGCAGCTCAATATTCCGGGGTACAGAATCTTCAGGCGAGACAGAGGGGGGGGGTATAAGGAGGGGGTGTCGCAATATTAATTAAGGAGTCAATTACTGCAGTAAGGAGGGATGACATATTAGCAGGTTCCTCTAATGAGGCCATATGGGTGGAGCTTAAAAACAAGGGGGCAAGCACTTTGCTGGGAGTGTACTATAGGCCTCCAAACAGTCAGGGGGAGATAGAGGAACAGATATGTAGGCAAATCTCAGAGAAATGTGCAAATAATAGGGTAATAGTAATGGGGGATTTCAACTTCCCCAATATTAACTGGGATAGTCAGAGTGTGAAAGGCACAGAGGGTGTAGAATTCTTAAAGTGCATCCAGGAGAGCTTTTTGAGCCAGCATGTAGAAGGTCCTACAAGAGAGGGGGCGGTACTGGACCTAATTCTAGGGAATGTGGCCGGCCAAGTGGAAGAAGTGCTAGTAGGTGAGCACTTTGGTGACAGTGACCATAATATGGTGAGATTTAAGGTGGTCATGGAAAAGGACAGGGATGGGCCGGAAATAAAGGTTCTAAATTGGGGGAAGGCCGATTTTAATAGGATAAGGCAGGATCTGGCCAAAATGGACTGGGATCAGCTACTTGTAGGAAAATCTGCATCGGAGCAATGGGAGGCTTTCAGAAGGGAGATTGAGATCATACAATGGCAACATGTTCCCGTAAAGGTCAAGGGTGGTTCCAAAAACCACAGGGAACCTTGGATGTCAGGGGATATACGAGAATGGATTAAAAAAAAAAAGTGGGCTTTTGGCAGATACAAAAGGCAAAAGACGGAGGAAGCCCTAGAGGAGTACAAAAAGTGCAGGGGGATACTTAAAAAAGAAATTAGGAGATCAAGGAGGGGCCATGAAGTAGCACTGGTGAGCAAAATAAAGGAAAATCCTAAGATGTTTTATAAGTATATTAAGGGTAAGAGGATAACTAGGGAAAAAATAGGGCCCATTAGGGACAAAAGTGGAAATCTGTGTGTGGAGCCGGAAGATGTAGAAGGGGTTCTAAATAAATTTTTTGCATCTGTTTTCACTATGGAGAGGGACGATGTAGACATAGAAATAGGGCGGGGGGACTGTGATATGCTCGAACATATTAACGTCAAGAGGGAGGAGGTATTGGCGGTTTTGGCAGGCCTAAAAATGGATAAATCCCCAGGCCCGGACGAAATGTATCCCAGGCTGCTGTGTGAGGCAAAGGAAGAGATTGCGGGGGCTCTAACACACATATTCAGAACCTCTCTGGCCACAGGGGATGTGCCAGAGGACTGGAGAACCGCTAATGTAGTTCCATTATTCAAGAAGGGGAGTAGGGAAAAACCGGGGAACTACAGGCCAGTGAGCCTAACATCAGTGGTGGGAAAATTATTGGAAAAAGTTCTGAGGGACAAAATTAGTCTCCACTTGGAGAGGCAAGGATTAATCAGGGATAGTCAACATGGCTTTGTCAAGGGAAGATCATGTCTGACTAATTTGATTGAATTTTTTGAGGGGGTGACTAGGTGTGTGGATGAGGGTAATGCAGTGGATGTGGTATACATGGATTTCAGTAAGGCCTTCGATAAATTCCCGCACAGGAGACTGGTCAAGAAGGTAAGAGCCCATGGAATCCAGGGTGCCTTGGCACATTGGATACAAAACTGGCTTAGTGGCAGAAGGCAGAGGGTGATGGTCGAAGGTTGTTTTTGTGACTGGAAGCCTGTGGCCAGTGGGGTACCACAGGGATCGGTGCTGGGTCCCTTGCTGTTTGTGGTCTACATTAATGACTTGGATATGAATGTAAAAGGTATGATCAGTAAGTTCGCGGATGATACAAAAATTGGTAGGGTGGTAAATAGCGAGGAGGGTAGTCTCAGTCTGCAGGACGATATAGATGGGTTGGTCAGATGGGCGGAACAGTGGCAAATGGAATTTAACCCGGAAAAGTGCGAGGTGATGCACTTTGGGGGGACTAACAAGGCAAGGGAATACACAATGAATGGTAAGGCCCTAGGCAAGACGGAGGGTCAGAGGGATCTGGGTGTGCAAGTACACAGATCCCTGAAGGCGGCGGAACAGGTGGATAAGGTGGTAAAAACGGCATATGGGATACTTGCCTTCATTAGCCAAGGCATAGAATATAAGAGCAAGGAGGTTATGATGGAGCTGTATAAAACACTGGTTAGGCCACAGCTGGAATACTGTGTGCAGTTCTGGTCGCCACACTACAGGAAGGATGTGATAGCTTTGGAGAGGGTGCAGAGGAGATTCACCAGGATGCTACCAGGGCTGGAGCGCTTCAGCTATGAAGAGAGACTGGGCAGATTGGGTTTATTTTCCTTGGAGCAGAGGAGGCTGAGGGGGGACATGACTGAGGTGTACAAAATTATGAGGGGCATAGATAGGGTGGATACTAAGGAGCTTTTTCCCTTAGTAGAAGGGTCAATAACTAGGGGGCATAGATTCAAGGTAAAGGGTGGGAGGTTTAGAGGGGATTTGAGAAAGAACTTTTTCACCCAGAGGGTGGTTAGAGTCTGGAACTCACTGCCTGAAAGGGTTGTGGAGGCTGGAACCCTCTCAACATTCAAGAAGCATTTGGATGAGCACTTGAAATGCCATAGCATACAAGGCTACGGACCAAATGCTGGAATATGGGATTAGATTAGACAGGGCGTGATGGCCGGCGCGCACACGATGGGCCGAAGGGCCTCTATCCGTGCTGTATAACTCTATGACTGTAGATGAATTGTGAATTGCGCTGGCAGAATGAAGGACAGCTGCCATGTGGGAGGGAAGAAGAAGAAAAAAAAAGGCCAAACAAAAATTGTGGATAAAAAAAAAGAAAATATATATATATGTGTGATGGGGGCCGAGGTTATGCTCTGAAATTGTTCAACTCTATGTTGAGTCCAGAGGACTGTAAAGTGTCTAATCGAAAGATGAGGTGCTGTTCCTCGAGCTTATGCTGAGCTTCAGTGGAACAATGCAAGAGGCCGAGGACGGTGAGGTCTGAGTGGGAATAGAGCGGAGAATTAAAGTGACAGGCGACCGGGAGCTCGGGGTCCCCCTTACGGACTGAACGGAGGTGTTCCGCAAAGCGGTCACCCAATCTGCGTTTGGTCTCCCCAATGTAGAGGAGACCACATCGTGAGCAGCGAATACAGTACACTAAATTGTAAGAAGTACAAGTAAATTGCTGTTTCACCTGGAAGGGGTGTTTGGGGCCCTGGACAGTGGGAAGGGGAGAGGTATAAGGGCATGTGTTGCATCTCCTGCGCTTGCACGGGAAGGTGCCGGGCGAAGGGGAAGGGGTGCTTGGGGTGGTAGAGAAGTGGACTAGGGTGTCGCAGAGGGAGCGGTCCCTACGGAATGCTGAAAGGGGAGGTGAGGGGAAGATGCGTTTGGTGGTGGGATCACGCTGGAGGTGGCAGAAATGACGGAGGATGATCCGTTGAATGTGGAGGCTGGTGGGGTGAAAGGTGAGGACAAGGGGAACCCTATCGTGGTTCCGGGAGGGAGGAGCAGGGGTGAGGGCAGAAGTGCGGGAGATAGAATGGACACGGTCGAGGGCCGTGTCAACCACGGTAGAGGGGAATCATCGGTTGAGGGAAAAGGAAGACATGTCGGAAGCACTGGTATGGAAGGTGCAATTTAGTATACTGTATTCGCTGCTCACGATGTGGTCTCCTCTATATTGGGGAGACCACACGCAGATTGGGTGACCGTTCAGTCCGTAAGGGGGACCCCAAGCTCCCGGTGGCCTGTCACTTCAATTCTCTGCTCCATTCCCACTCAGATCTCATCCCCCTCGGCCTCTTGCACTGTTCCACGGAAGCTCAGCGTAAGCTCGAGGAACAGCACCTCACCTTTTGATTAGGCACTTTACAGCCCTCTAGACTCAACATAGAGTTCAACAATTTCAGATCATAACCTCGCCCCCTATCACATATATATATTTTCTTCTTTTTTTTTTATCCACTATTTTTGTTTGGCCTTTTTTTCTCTTCTTCTTCTCTCCCATATGGCAGCTGGCCTTCATTCTGCCAGCGCAATTCACACTTCATCTAGAGCCATCCTTTGTTCCTTAACCTGTCCCATTACCACCTCCTCTCGCCTTGATTATCTCTTAATGTCTCTTAATCTCTCCTGCCTTCTATCCCATCACTGACCTTCCCGTTTGTTCTTTCATCCCCTCCCCCTTTTCCCATCCCCTAAACCTGCTTTCCATTTCCTGCTTTTTTCCAGTTCTGATGAAAGGTCATCGACCTGAAACATTAACTGTTTCTCTCTCCACGGATGCTGCCCTGGCCTGCTGAGTTTTTCCAGCATTTTCTGTTATTTCTGTCTCACATTTGCCTCCTTAAGAAAATCTTCACAAGCTCGGTGACTCTTGGGGAGCGCGCAATATTACTCATTGAAGGAAGTCACCCAGTTTGCCCAGGTTAACAGGCTCAAGGATTGGATAGACTGCTCAAACCCTACCCCCCAGCCCACCCCAGTCAAAATAGAAAAACTTTACCTGTATTTGGTCAAAGGTCAACTTCAGTCCTTTAGCAAGCTGTGAAAAAAGCAGATCGAAGGAGGGTTAATGCTTTGTTTTAACGATTCAAATACACAATACCTTCAAACAAGAATTATTACAAAATAGATTTGGTGAAGTGAAACATTTGTAGTAGGATTACTTTTGCAACAGTCTGCAAGGCATTTAACTGTGAAAACGCCCCAATTCATGTGTCAGCCTTGGCTCAGTGGGTAGCACACTTGTCTCAGAGCCTAAAGTTGTGGGTTCAAGCCCCACTCCAGAGACTTGAGCACATAATCCAGGCTGGCAATCCAGTGCAGTACTGAGGGAGCGCCGCACTGCTGCAAGTGCTGTCTTTCAGATGAGATGTTAAACCGAGACGCAGTCTGTCTGCTCAGATAGATGTAAAAGATGCCATGGCACTTCGAAGAGGAGCAGGAAAGTTCTCGCAGTGTCCTGTCCCTCACGCAACATCACCAAAAACAGATGATCTGGCCATTTATCTACTGTTTGTGGGACCCTGCTGTGTACAAATTCACTGCCGTGTTTGCCTACATTACCACAGTGACTATACTTCAAAGGTTTGGGATGTCCAGAGGTCGTGAAAGGTGCTATATAAATGCAAGTTTGTTCGTTTTTTCTGAAAAGATTCCTCTCCCAAACCCCAGGCATTTAAGTTTAACATGCTCTTGGCCTCTCCCAACATTAAAATTGCAAAATTGCACCCATCCCACCCTCAGCCCCAGTTCAGCAAAATCTGACCCAGGTTCCCACAAGATTCTGTGAAAGCTCCCTGTCTGACTAACTCTTCCACAGTATTTTACAACAACATAGAACCAGTACACATCAAAATCTGACCAAAAGTATGGCCTCTTAATTAAAGCAGCATGTTCAGCCTGTCCCAATTTACATCACTGCCACACTGGAGTTGTTGCAATGCCCAGGCAGACGGCTCCAGCCACTCGGCTGCAAAACCCACACCGCAAAGGCAACAGCGCCAATGCTGCAGCAACACAGCTAATAGCATCTGGTGTCAGCATCCAGCTCTCCGGGGTAAGGCATAGCATGGTGACAGTGTAAAACTCCCTCTGCACTGTCCCATTAACCACTGCCACGGGTTAGATAGTGCAGTAACCTGGGAGGTTATGAGTAACCTGATCCACCAGGTGGTGCTGTGGCAATTGGTCTCCTGAGTTAAGTCTGGTCTGTACTGGTTGTACTTTTTGTTTTTGCTGCCTCATGGCAGAAGCTTTTATGTGCAAGTGTTGATTAAACCATGTTACGGAGTTAACCTGTGTCCGTCTCCATCTATGGCCACCTCAAGATACCACATATGGCGACAAGGATAAAGGACGGAAAAGTTTTGGTGGATCAGTCATAGTTATGGAGTATTCGGAAGAGGTGCTCAGGTTGGTTAGCAAACTAATCGGAAAAGCACGAGGCTAGGCCGCGGGAGTCGAAACGGAGTTTGATTTTTTGGCTGAAGTGACCGGACTCCAAGGATGGCAGGAACGGTAGGCTCTGTTGGACCTTTTGACAGCAAGTCGCAGTCTTGGGAGGAGTATTGTGAAATACTGAGCCATTTCTTTATGGCAAACGAGGTGGACAGTGCTGGAAAGAAAAGGGCCATTTTACTGAGTTGTGTGGGAGCGCAAACCTATACATGGATGAGGAATCTGCTGAGCCCGGAGCGGCCAGGAGAAAAATCTTTTGACGAGTGGGTGAGTCTACTAAAGAATCATTTCAATCCGAAACCTAGTGAAATAGTACAGAGATGGAAATTCAATTCGAGGATTAGGAGGCCGGAAGAAAGCGTTACTGAGTATGTGGAGGAGCTTCGGAAGCTCGCACAGGACTGTAATTTTGGAAATACGCTCACAGTCATGTTAAGGGACAGACTAGTATGCGGAGTTAACGACGACAGTATACAGCAAAGGTTGCTGTCAGAAGAAGGGTTAACGTTTGAGACGGCACTTAAAAAAGCACAAGCCATGGAGACGGCTAACAAGGACATTAAGGACTTAAACAGTATGAGCAAGGAGAAATGGAGTAAACCAGTGGGAGGAGCTGTTTTCAAGATGGAAGCTGGCGCGAAAAGTCCACCAGTCGGGGTTGGGGATTGCTACCGATGTGGCGGGACGAGCCATTATGCAAAGGACTGCAGGTTTGCAAAGGCAAAGTGCCACAATTGTGGAAAAATAGGGCACTTAAAGAAAGTCTGTAAAAGGGCAGTGAGTGAGAGAAGCAGTGCTAAAGGGGCAAAGCATGCTAAAGGGGGGAGGGAGAAGTACACAAAGCGGGCAAATTACATACAAGGGGAGGAAGAGCCTAGTGAGGAGGTTTTCACTATAAACCGTATAGACACTTCAAGGCCCAACGTACCCCCTCTCACTCAGTATTTGATAGTGAACGGAGGTCAAGTAAAGTTTGAGATTGACACTGGATGCAGTGTAACCATAATGTCACAGACTGAGTACGCCAAGCTATGAGGGGAAGCAAAAGTACCAGAGCTAGGTACATGCCCCATTAGTCTCAAAACCTACACAGGACAGAAGGTGGACATTTTGGGGGCGGCCGAAGTACAAGTGGAACACAAAGGAGTCACCAAAGAGCTTACGGTGGTAGTGGTAGCAGGGTCAGGGCCAAACCTGTTAGGGCGAGGGTGGATCAGTAAGTTGAGTGTGGACTGGCAGGCAATGAATAAAATGGAGGACAGTACAGAGGCACTGCAAGAAGTGCTGATGAAGCATGAGTTAGTGTTCAAGGATGAACTAAGCACCTTAAGGGGAGCCACAGCCAAGATTCATGTGGCCAGTGATGCCACGCCTCGTTTCTTTAAACCAAGGTCGGTACCTTTTGCAATGAAAACCAAGGTTGAGGCGGAACTAGATCACCTGCTAAAGGACAAAGTAATAGAACCAGTGAAATTTTCAGACTGGGTGGCACCAATAGTCCCGGTATTGAAGCCCGACGGTAACGTAAGGGTGTGTGGTGACTATAAGTTAACAGTGAACAGAGTATCATCACTGGAACAGTACCCCATTCCGAGAATGGAGGACATGTTAACATCGCTCGCTGGGGGAGAAAGATTCAGCAAACTGGACATGAGTCATGCGTATCAGCAGATATTGCTAGATGAAGAATCAAAAAAGTTTGTCACGGTGAACACGCACAAGGGGCTGTTCACGTATGCCAGGTTACCATTTGGTGTCAGTTCTAGCCCAGCAATATTCCAACGGACTATGGAGGGCATTCTGCAGGGCATTCCAAAGGTGGCCGTGTACTTAGATGATATTCTGCTAACAGGAAGTGACGATCAGGATCACGTAAAAACACTGGACAAAGTGCTACAGCAGCTGGAAGAGGCGGGGCTACGCCTGAAACGAAGTAAGTGTAGTTTCATGGAGAAGGAAGTTACATTCCTGGGACATCGGGTGGATGCCACAGGCCTCCATCCATTACCAGGGAAAGTGCGGGCAGTGCACCTGCACCCACCTCAGTGACTGAACTGAAAGCCTATCTAGGGCTCCTGAATTATTATAACCGGTTTCTTCCAAACTTATCGATGCTGCTGGCACCCCTGCACAAACTGCTGAGAAAGGAGGAGCCATGGCGTTGGGGGCCAGAGCAAGCGAAAGCGTTTCAGCAGTCAAAGGAGCTACTTCAGTCCAGCAGGGTGTTAGTGCATTACGACGAGAAGAAGGAGCTGATAATGTCCTGTGACGCATCACCCTATGGAGTGGGGGCAGTGTTGGCCCACCGCATGCCAGATGGAGCGGAAAGGCCCATCGGGTTTGTTTCATGCACGCTCACAGCTGCGGAAAAGAACTATTCACAGCTTGATAAAGAGGGGTTAGCCATTATATTTGGAGTAAAGAAATTCCATAAGTAAATATATGGGAGGAAGTTTGTAATTAGTACTGACCACAAGCCTCTTATTAGCTTACTGAATGAGATGAAAGCGGTGCCTCAAATGGCATCACAGGGAATAATGAGATGGGCAGTAATACTAAGAGCCTATGAATATGTGATCACATACAGAGCCGGCAAGGAAAACGGGAACGCTGATGCTCTCAGCCGCCTGCCCCTCTCAAAATCTCCTTGCAGTACTTCCCCTGAGGAGCACGTCCTGATGCTGGATCAGGAGATCAGTCCCCTGATGACTTCAGCGCAAATCCAGGGCTGGACAGCCAAGGACCCCGTTCTGTCAAGGGTCCATGAGTATGTGTTGAAAGGCTGGCCAGATCACCGTGAGGGACCGGAGTTCGTGCCGTACAGACAGAGACAGCACGAGCTCAGTGTCCAAGATGGATGTGTGCTATGGGGTGCACGCATCATAGTCCCAGAGCGGGGACGCTCTACTTTGATGGAACAGTTGCATCAATCGCACCCAGGAATGACTAGAATGAAAGGACTGGCTAGGAGCTACCTGTGGTGGCCTAACTTGGATGCTGAAATTGAGTCAAAGGTAAAGTCATGCACTATGTCAGGAACAGAGGAAAGCACCTGCCGGGGCACCACTCCATCCCTGGGAGTGGCCCAGCAAACCCTGGAGGAGAATTCACATAGACTATGCGGGACCTTTATTGGGCAAAATGTTTTTGGTGCTGGTTGATGCTCACTCAAAGTGGATCGACATTTATCCAGTGAGCTCTGCAACGACTGATGCCACACTGGATTGTCTCAGGAACAGCTTCAGCACGCATGGTATTCCAGAAGTGATTGTATCCGACAATGCACAGTGTTTTGTTAGTGAAGGGAGCAAAGAATTCATGGTAAGGAAGGAATCACACATGTCACCTCGGCTCCATATCACCCAGCCTCAAATGGGTTAGCCGAGCAAGCCGTGCAGACTTTTAAGGAGCTCATGAGGAAGAGCTCAGGTGACACCCTGGAGACCAAGCTCAATAGAGCCTTGTTTAGTTATCGTATAACACCCCAAGCTACCACGGGGCTTTCTCCGGCTGAGTTGATGATGGGGAGAAAGTTGTGTTGCACGTTAGACCTGATACACCCAGATCTCAAAAGCAAGGTTGAGACAAAACAAACAAACCAAAAAGCGTACCATGACAAACATACTAAAGCTCGCCATTTCGCCATAGGGGACTCTGTGTACACCCGGAACTTCGGTTATGGACCTAAATGGATACCAGGACTAATCCAGGACATTACAGGACCTGTGTCGTACTCCGTGTTACTAGGGGATGGTCGAGGGGTTTGTCGGCATGTGGATCAGCTTTTCAGCCGGCAGCAGGGGGAACTGCCTCAGTTGGAACAAAGGGCAGTAGAGGAGGCTGTTCCAGGACCCAGCACAGCTTATAAGGTGCCAGTGGACACTGGTACTGCCAGGCCACAGCGGGACAGAGTAAAACCAACATCAGAGACTACTCCAATCTCAAGTGCAAGTGAATCTGAGAATCCACAAGTGGAATTAAGACGTTCACAAAGGATTTGCAAGCAACCAGAAAGACTTATACAAACCTGTTAAATTAGTCAGGGGTTAACCATGGTTAGAGCATACTGGTTAATTAAAACATAGTACCTAGTAAGGGTTATTGTTTAAGAATTGCATATGGCAATCTTAAGGGGGGAGGAGTGTAGTAACCTGGGAGGTTATGAGTAACCTGATCCACCAGGTGGTGCTGTGGCAATTGGTCTCCTGAGTTAAGTCTGGTCTGTACTGGTTGTACTTTTTGTTTTTGCTGCCTCATGGCAGAAGCTTTTATGTGCAAGTGTTGATTAAACCATGTTACGGAGTTAATCTGTGTCCGTCTCCATCTATGGCCACCTCAAGATACCACAGATAGAGTAAAACTCCCTCTACGCTGTCCCATTAATTACTGCCATGGGTTAGATAGAGTAAAACTCCCTCGACTCTGTAGGCGTGAGGGAGCTGCACCAGGGTAGATTTTTTTCCATTTCCCACACTAGGGCCCCGATTTTCTGCCAGCCGTCAGGCGGGTTTTCAGGCGGGCGGGGGACGAAAATCGCAGAAATAGGGGGTCGCGACCCCCCCGCCCCCCCCGCCGCCTGATTCTCCGCCCCGTCTGACTTTCGGACCGTTGTTTCTCTGCGACCCGAATCAGTCCCGCCCGCCGCTGGTGGGACCGGCCGTCGGGACCCTATTCACCAATTATTGGCATGTTTAATGCCATTTTAAGGGGCCCTTAACATGCCTGCGGGGAACCCCGCTGATGAAACCTGGCATGAAGCTTGCCGGCTTGCTCTCAGCTGCAGGTCATTCGGGAAATCTGCGATTTAATCGGAGAGCATTTGTATGTTGAAGGACCTTGTTGTTCCAGGCTTGGGGCTACTTCTTCAAGGCTTAGGCACAGCTGTGGTAGGTTGGAGCCTCACACACTTCTCCAATGTGATCTCCTGGGAAGCCCCTCTCGCCACCCTCACTCAGCGCTTCCTCAGCGGAGGCATCTACCAGAAGCATGGGACGCCTTTTTTTCCTTCCCTTCTTGCCATTAGAGGATCTCCAGCAGCAGAGTCGGCAGCAACAGAACCAGGAACAGCAGGATGAGCACCAGGCTGCTGCTCACTGACCTGAAGCTGCACAGACCAGAAGGGGCCAGCACTTGGAAGTGGCTTGAGAGCACCTTGCTGCGCTTTAGGGGGCCATGGGGACCCGTATCTGCACTGGCAGTCCTACTCAGAAGGACTTCCATGAAGGTCTGGTTTCTCTGTTCAATAGATGGCCAACGCTCCTCAAGAGATGTCATTCTCTTATGAGCACTCACCATGTTTTCCGTACCCTGGCGAGTTATCTCCTCCATGGAGGTTGCCAACCTTTCCATGGTGTTGCGTTCATGCGCCAATGACTCCACAAAGGCTCTGCTCATGGTCGCTATGGACTCCTCCAATCGCTCCACACTCGCAGCGACCCTGGAGACAAAACCTGCCAGAGACTCCTGCATCTGTGCATGGAGATCTATCACCTCTTCTCTTGCGGATGGACCCAGAGGCAGAGGGTCGACATGCAGCACAGCTGAGCTGAGCTGGCAGAGTCCTGCGCCCTCCGACAAGGAGTCTCCACTGCTGTCCCTGTCTCCAGAATCTGCTGAGGCTCACTTGTGAGCTGTGAAACACCAGGTGACAACACTACTCTATGTCCTGAAGGTCCCCCCAAGGTGTGAGTGTCTGCGCTGGTGCTGGGTGCGCTTACTTCTGCTGACGCTGCGCCCTCAGAAGTTGGAGCTTCCTCTGAGGAGTCTGGCTGCACAGCCTCTTCCTCCTCCACAGTGGGGACGGGGGCTCTGGATGGTCCTGTGGGGGAGTAGAGGAAGGAGTTAGAGATGTGATGCCAAGGTTACATGCACATTCGAGTTGACATCTGCTGACACCTGCATCCATGCAGCCTTGGTCTCAGTGGGAGGCCTCTTCCTGCCTGGCCTAGGGAAAAGGACCTCCCTGTGGGCCCTAACCCCATCCAATAATGCCTGCAGTGAAGCTTCATTGAAGTTGGAGGCAGCTCGGGGTCTGGCACTGGCCACAGCTGCTGCAGGCTCCTCTGCCATCCTGTATGGTTCGTTTGGAAGCCAACAGAGGAAGCAATGCTTGCTGTGGACCTTGAAAGCACCACAAATGATGACATCATACTGTGGGGCTTTCTGACTAGAAATGAACAATTAGCAAGGCTGTCCACATGCTGGAAATTAATTGGCCACTTGAGGGAAAATTGCGTGCAGCTGGCTGACCCATTTTTTTTCGGGTCAGAACCCCACATTCGGGGAATCCGACCATTTCCCACACAATCCACAAAATCGGGCCCTAGGTGTCTTTATGGCTTTTGATTGCCAATTAGATGTCAAGCAGCGATGGGTAAAGTATGATTTGGGCTGGGGAGTTGTACCCACTGAGAAGCAGTGCCCAATTCATTTCACAAAAGGACCCCGACACCTATCTTAGATAGGAGACAAGAATCTCCCAGAAATGTGAGTTGGATTAAAAGCCAAGTCTCCATCGTGAAAAAGGAACACCATACTGTGAGCAGGCTGCTGCGAGTGATGTGAATGGACTGTTCATTAGCCAGCAATTACTGAACCAACAGAAGAACCGTTTGTTTGAGTAAGGTGTGCCTGACAACACTAGCTGTAGGGTGAATGCCGAATGTGAAAAAATGTCTTTACATCGATGAGGGAATTTTGAATTAAAGCCAGTGCTGAAGCAAACTCCATAAGTTCTTTCCAAAGAGAAAAAGGTGGAATTTTAAAAGGCTACGGGGAGCAAGCAGGAAAGTGAGATTAAACAAACTGACATCGGCTGTCTCCGTTTCTCCGCTCCCCTCACTCACTCCAACTTACCTCCCTCTGAACTTGCAACACTCCATTCTCTCAGATCCAACCCCGACATCGTCATTAAACCTGCTGACAAGAGTGGTGCTGTTGTTGTTTGGCGAACTGACCTCTACCTAGCGGAAGCTGAACGGTGTTGTGTATGTACCTTTAAGAGAGAACAGATTTTATACTGTAGTACCGGCAGTGACCACACCTGTATATAAAGCAATAGCAGGCTTCTGTACTTTCAGTTTAAGCTTACCCTCTGTTCAGTAAATACCTGTTATTATTGTTGTCCTGCAGTCCGTGTATTATTGATGCGCGGGCACTACACTGGCGACGAGCAGGTTCGAACTAACCTGCAGTACTGCATCACCTCACGGGGATCTTTCCCTGAAAAGAAGCTTCTTGGAGGTCGAAGTCAGAGCAACGGACGTCGACCACGGGCAACCGCCCAGTGATCCATCGGAGTTCGAGGAATTGCAGGGGAGGCTGTGGAGAGCTGGGCTTGGCTCCCCAGTCAAGGTGTTCCAGCAAATCGTGCTGGTAGCAGGTAGTGCGCTGACCCTTCCGGACTGCGGCGGGCTCGAGCTTGATCGAGCGGCTCTGCAAAAGGGCCGTGCAGCGTCATCGGGAGGAAAAGAGAGGGTGGAGCGCACAGGGCGCGGTCGGTGCTCAAGAACCGGGCAGCGTAGAGAAAATAAAACGAGGGGAAGGAAAAGTGAGACGCGCCGAAGCCGCGGGTCGCCACCATTACCCTGTAGAATGCTAGGAGCAGCATGGCAGCAAGGGGAAGAAGGAAAAGCGTGGGAGGCGCTATTTTATTCCATTGGGGAAGAAGGAAAAGCGCGGGAGGCGCCATTTTAATCCATTGGGGAAGAAGAAAAAGCGCGGGAGGCGCCATTTTAAACCACCCAAGATGCCGAAGAGTGGCAGTATCACTGCTTTCGACAACGAGGTAGAAGACTGGACCACGTATGTGGAAAGAATTGAAGTGTACTGCAAGGCAAATGAGGTGGCCGATGGAAAGAAGGCGTCGGTATTATTAAATTTGATGGGCGCGAGAACGTACGGCCTATTGCAGAATTTAATTACCCCAGCTAAACCAAGTTTTGAAGAGATTGTTAATATCTTACAGGAACACCTATACCCTACACCGCTGCTGATAGCAGAAAGATTCAAGTTCCATAAAAGAAACCAGCACAAAGATGAGAGCAATGCTGACTATCTTACGGAACTACGCAAGTTATCGAAGCACTGCCAGTTCGGAGCAGGACTGGCAGACACCTTAAGAGATAAGTTTGTCTGCGGGCTCCAGAGTGAAGGAACCCAGAAACGACTACTTTCGGAAAAGGACCCGACGCTAGAACAGGCTTTCAGCGTGGCAGTATCCTACGAAGCAGCAGCACGGGGAGCTGCGGAAATACAACAGAAACCACAAGAATACAGCGCTAACGAAATGGCATATGGAGCAGAAAAGTGCTATCGCTGCGGCAGAACAACCCATGATCAGAAGGACTGCTGGTTTAAGAACAAAGTATGTAGGCAATGTGGGAAAATGGGACACATAGCAAGAGTCTGCAGGTTGGGAAAGAAAACCAACATTAAAAGAACTACTAAGGAAAAGTACAAGAAAGTAAAAAAAATGACAGACAGTAGTTCAGAATATCAGGAGAGTGACAAAAAGGATGACGACTGTCAAAAATTCTAACTGACGCGAAAGAGGTGTTCCAACAAGGACTTGGGACTCTAAAAGGAGTAACGGCAACGATAAAAATCGAAGATAACGCAAACCCAAAATTTTTTAAGGCCAGACCGGTATCTTACGCGATCCGCCCAGCCATTGAAGCAGAGCTGGAGAGTCTGGAGCATTCGGGTGTGCTGTCCAAGGTGGACTGGAGCGAGTGGGCCACACCCATCGTTCCTGTAATGAAGAAATCATTGAGCAGCATGCCTGGGGAGCCGAAGAAGGTTCGCATCTGTGGGGACTTCAAGGTAACTGTGAACCCAGTCCTGCACACAGTGCAATATCCACTTCCACGGATAGAAGATATTTTCACCTCACTATCTGGAGGGAAACGCTTTACGAAGATTGATCTGGCCCAAGCGTATCTACAAATGGAGGTGGAAGAAGCATCTAGGAAATACCTCACGATAAACACTCACAAAAGGTCTTTACCAGTACAACCGACTGGTATTCGGGGTAGCATCAGCCCCGGCTATTTGGCAGAGGGCGATGGAACAAATCCTGCAAAGGATCCCGGGGACCTAGTGTTATTTGGATGACATCCTGGTTACGGGCGAAAATGACAGTGAACACCTTGCCAACCTGGAGCAGGTGCTCACGAGATTACAAGAATATGGGCTACGAGCCAACCGCCCCAAATGCGAGTTCTTCAGGAGACAAATCTCGTATTGTGGCCACATGATTGATGAGGAAGGGTTGCATAAGTCCCCAGACAAGATTGAGGCAGTAGTCAAGGCTCCAGCACCGGAAAATGTGTCGCAACTGAGGTCGTTCCTCGGGTTGGTGAACTACTACCATAAGTTCTTGCCGAATTTGTCTACAATTCTGCACCCACTGAACGCCCTGCTGCCAACTGGAGTAGCATGGAAATGGAGTGATGAGTGTAAGCATGCCTTTCAGAAATGTAAATGCCTAATCACTTCAAAAGAAGTATTGGCCCACTACAATCCAACACTACCGATTCGGTTGGCATGTGATGCGTCTCCCTGCGGCATTGTAGCATTGCTGTCACACAAATTCCTTGACGGTTCAGAGAGGCCAATAGCCTTTGCGTCGTGCTTGTTAACCTCAGCCGAGCGTAACTACGCCCAGATTGACAGGGAGGCCCTCAGCCTGGTGTGGGGGCTGAAGAAGTTCAATCACTATCTGCACGGGCAGAAATTCACCCTACTGACTGATCATCAGCCTCTGGTCTCCATTTTTAACCCAAAGAAGGGCGTTCCGGTGATGACGGCGCAACGGCTGCAAAGATGGTCACTTTTTCTAGGGGCACATCAGTACGACATAGAGTACAAGGGTACGAAACAGCATGGAAACGCTGATGGGCTGTCGCGCCTACCGTTGCCTACGGTGGAGGAAGCACCTGCAGTGGACCCTGTTGAGATATTCCATTCGACCATAGTCGAATGTCTACCTGTTACAAACTCAAGTATAGAGAAGGAAACCCGAAATGACCCGACACTCTCTCGGGTCTATGATTTGACGGTGAAGGGATGGCCAGCACATGGCGACTCACTGTTGCCAGCATTCTCGCCAAGGAGAGAACAGCTGTCAGTGTGCCGGGGGACCTTGGTGTGTGGATCCCGAGTGGTAATTCCACCCAAGTTGAGAGATAGAGTGCTCAATGAGCTTCATGAGCGTCATCTGGGAGGGGTAAAAATGAAGAGCCTAGCCAGGGCGTTTGTGTGGTGGCTGGGAATTGATAAAGACATTGAGGATATGACCAAGAGATGCACAGGATGCCAGAAGGTCCAAAACACTCCACCACAGGCCCCGCTACACCCATGGGAGTGGCCCTCATCTCCATGGCAATGGATACACATTGATTTTGCTTGTCCATTTATGGACTCAATGTTTTTAATCGCCGTGGATGCCCATTCGAAATGGCCAGAGGTCATCAAAATGTCCTCCACCACCACAGAGAAAACTATTGCAGTCCTATGGACCATCTTCACCAGGAATGGCTTGCCAGAACAGATTTGCTCCAACAATGGACCACAGTTTGTGTCCGAGGATTTCCGGAGGTTTCTGAGGAATAATGGGGTGAAACATTACACATCTGCCCCATATCATCCAGCCACAAATGGATTGGCTGAGAGGTTTGTTCAGACCTTTAAAAAGGCAATAAAGGCGATGTATAATGACGACATACCACTACAACACAAGGTGGATAATTTCTTGTTTGCTTACAAGAACTCATTTTATACTGTAGTACCGGCAGTGACCACACCTGTGTATAAAGCCATAGCAGGCTTCTGTACTTTCAGTTTAAGCTTACCCTCTGTTCAGTAAATACCTGTTATTATTGTTCTCCTGCAGTCCGTGTATTATTGATACGCGGACACTACAAACGGCAACTCTCCGACACATACTCCCAGCTCCGTCTGGACCATGACCCCACTACCGAACATCAAACCACCATTTCCAAGACTGTCACTGACCTCATCTCCTCTGGAGATCTTCCCCCACGGCCACCAACCTCATAGTTCCCCAACCCCGCACAGCCTGCTTCTACCTCCTTCCCAAGATCCACAAACAGGACTGCCCTGGTAGACCCATCGTTTCAGCCTGTTCTTGCCCCACGGAACTTATCCCTTCCTATCTCAACTCTATTTTTTCTCCCCTTGTCCAGTCTCTTCCCACCTACATCCGCGACTCTTCGGACGCCCTCCGACACTTTAACAGTTTCCAGTTTCCTGGCCCCAACCGCCTCCTTTTCACTATGGACGTGCAATCCCTCTACACCTCCATCCCTCACCAGGATGGCCCGAGGACGCTCCGCTCTTCCTTGAACAGAGGCCCAACCAGTCCCCATCCACCACCACCCTCCTCCACCTGGCTGAACTTGTTCTCACATTGAACAACTTCTCCTTTGACTCCACTCATTTCCTCCAACTCAAAGGTGTTGCTTTGGGTACCCGCATGGGCCCTAGCTATGCCTGCCTTTTCATGGGATATGTGGAACACTCTTTGTTCCAGTCCTACTCGGGTCCCCTCCCTCACTTCTTTTTCCGGTACATTGATGACTGTATCGGTGCCGTTTCCTGCTAATGCCTGAACTAGACAATTTCATTCACTTTGCTTTCAATTTCCACCCTTCCCTCACCTTCACATGGCCCATCTCCGACTCTTCCCTTCCCTTCCTCGACTTCTCCGTCTCCATCTCTGGGGATACGTTATTGAAAACATTCACTACAAGCCCACTGACTCCCACAGCTACCTGGACTACACTTCCTCCCACCCCACCTCCTGTAAGGACTCTATTCCATTCTCCCAGTTTCTCCGTCTCCATCGCATCTGCTCTGACGATGCCACCTTCCATACCAATGCTTCCAACATGTCTTCCTTTTTCCTCAACCGGGGACTCCTCTCTACTGTGGTTGACATAGCCCTCGACCGTGTCCGTTCTATCTCCCGCACTTCTGCCCTCACCCTTGCCCCTCCCTCCCGGAACCACGATAGAGTTCCCTTTGTCCTCACCTTTCACCCCACCAGCCTCCACATTCAACGGATCATCCTCCGCCATTTCCGCCATCTCCAGCGTGATCCCACCACCAAACGCATCTTCCCCTCACCTCCCCTTTCAGCATTCCATAGGGACCACTCCCTCCGCGACACCCTAGTCCACTCCTCTATCACCCCCAGCACCCCTTCCCCTTCGCCCGGCACCTTCCCGTGCAAGTGCAGGAGATGCAACACATGCCCTTATACTTCCCCCCTTCCCACTGTCCAGGGCCCCCAAACACCCCATCCAGGTGAAACAGTGATTTACTTGTACTTCTTGCAATTTAGTATACTGTATTCGCTGCTCACGATGTGGTCTCCTCTACATTGGGGAGATCAAACACAGATTGGGTGACCGCTTTGCGGAACACCTCCGTTCAGTCCGTAAGGGGGACCCCGAGCTCCCGGTGGCCTGTCACTTTAATTCACCGCCCATTCCCACTCAGACCTCACCGTCTGTGGCCTCTTGCATTGTTCCATGGAAGCTCAGCGTAAGCTCGAGGAACAGCACCTCATCTTTAGATTAGGCACTCTACAGCCCTCTGGACTCAACATAGAGTTCAACAATTTCAGATCATAACCTCGGCCCCTATCACATTTTTTATCCACACTTTTTGTTTGTGCTTTTTTTCTTCCCTCCCACATGGCAGCTGTCTTTCATTCTGCCAGCGCAATTCACACTTCATCTAGAGCCATCCTTTGTTTCTTAACCTGTCCCATTACCATCTCCACTTGCCTTGAATATCTCTTAATGCCTCTCCTTCTCCTGCCTTCCATCCTCACTGACCTTCCCTTTTGTTCTTTCATCCCCATCTCCATTTCCCAGCCCCTAAACTTGCTTTAAAATCTATTCCTTTTCCTGCTTGTTTCCAGTTCTGATGAAGGGTCTTCGACCTGAAACGTTAACTCTGTTTCTCTCTCCACGGATGCTGCCTGGCCTGCTGAGCGTCTCCTGTGTTTTCTGTTGTTATTTTAGACAAACTGCTCACTGGACTGTTTAGGTGCTGTAACTTCCTACAATTCTCTCCTTTAAATAATGCACCTGCGGTGTAAATGCCGTAGGTGCATCTAAGCATATAACACCTACTTTGTCGCTAATAGGCCCCACCCCGCCTCTTACTACCCACTTATTGTTTACATGCTGGTAGAAATTTTTGGGTTCCCTTTTATGTTAACTGCCATTCTACTCTCATATTCTCTCCTGTAAGACAGAAGTTCTAATTTCTAACACCTATAAGACAGAGGGAAAAAGAGACAGAGAGAATGGCACAAATGGAATGAAAGGCAGACAGACAATTTATTTCCTCAATCTAATTTGATTTTAAAAAGCCAGTAGAATTTGAAAGCAAACAAACAGATAGGAAGGGAAGATAAGAAGGAAACAGATGGATGTCATGAGGGAGTCTCTGGCCACTTGCCACATGTGCAGGATTCAGTGGGGAGTGTGATGAAGGTTGAGAGGCGAAGAGGTAGGAGTTGTGATTGGAATGAAGGGGTATTAGGAAGGGGAAGGGAGAGTGGGAAGGTGAATGGGCTGGGGGAATGATGAGAACAAGGGATTGGGGAATGGACAAGCAATTGCAGGAAGGAATGGGATGGGTGCTGCTGAGGATCTTATTATGTGCAACACCCACCCCAAATGCAGCCTGCAGGACCTGGTGGCTCCTTTCTCCACCACACCACCCAACCCGTCCCACCCAAAAGAAATAAGTAAACAAAAAAGAGAGAAACAAAAAAAGGGTCAAGGGGCAAGATTTACGCTATTCAGATTCCAGCAATTAACTAACCATTACAAGACAATGAGAGTATGAGCAGATTATGAGGGAATTTGTCCTTGGAAAATTACCTTGAATAATTCCACAAGGACACACAAGTGCTTTGACAACTGTATATTTATGGAATTATTATATGCTATAAATGAGTTGTCCTTGTGCTGGAGTTAAATACAAATTGACCACTTTTTATACAGCTTCATAGTTGATCATTCAACAGAAAGTAAAAGCTCAGTAACTCCAAAAAGGATGAACAGAGCAGATGGTTGTGAATGTTGAAGAGACTGCCAGCAGCGAGGTGGCCAGGTGGAAACCACTGGCAGCAGATTAGGTGTGAGTTTAATTTTAACTGGAAACTGAGAGTGGAGGAAGTACATTGCAGACACCCCATGGGTGAAGCAACCCACTACTCTGCTCTTTAAGCATTGCTCAGAACTGCAGTAAAGGGTTTGTTGAAATTTTTGGATAGCCCGATTCTGCTCAGTATAGTATGTTATTCAAAAATGGAACACTGCATTGTAAAGTCCTTTGACATTTATGCCAGGAAAGAAATAACAGATTGGGAAGACAATGAAATGCTCTACCATTGCTTTTCATTGGTTTTGCAGCAGGAGTCTTAAATGTCCTGTACATTGTATATGTGATCACATTATACAACTTCACTAAGGGCAGCCTTGTTCAGTTGTAGCACTCTGAGTCAGAAGGTCGTGGGTTCAAGCCCCACTCCAGAGACTTGCGCACATAAGTCCCGATATTTACAGGGAGGCCAAAGATGGCCCAAGACCCCAGCAAGGCCAAGGTAATGGAGGTCCTGCCGAACTTAACGGTAGGACCCCATTCTCCTTCTTCTGTACCATTGCCCGCTCGGCATCCGGCCAAATTGACAGCCTGGCTGGTGACTGGGAGGGTAAACCAGCGGCAGAAGGCCGCAGCCAAGGACACTTGGGAATGGTCTCTGGCAATCATGGGGGGAAGGTTGACGATTGCGGCAGGGGCAAGACCGATCAAAGGTTTAAAAAATAAGGTCCTCAAAAGTGAACAAAGTACAGTCTCCGTTCCAATCAAATTAGGTCAGTGCTGCTGCTGGTGAAGTCTGTCTGAAGAAGGGTGGTGTTGTGCTCATAAGCTGCATACTCGGAGTTCCTAGTGCTGGCCAACTTGAGCTGCTGGACATCATGGGAGAGCTGAACTGCAGCATGGGGGTGGGCCAATTACACTGTGGGAGCCCAATTTAAATATGTTAATAGAGTGTCCCACGGCGGGACACTTGGACGCCCAATATCCGCCACCATAAGAAAGGTGGATGATTCCAGTGTAAAAGTTCAGGAAATTACCTTTAATGTGCCTGAGTATACAACACTCTCTTAGGAGTGTAGCCCGGACAGTTGTAGTCCAACTTGCTGTTTGAGGATTTCAGAGATTGTAAGAGGTGACATTACATAATGAGGAAAACCACCTTTATATTATCCTTTTAAATCTACTGACCATAGAATTCTATACAAAATAGGCTGAGATTTCTGTCTGGTTATTAATGTAATTGATGCTCTCATACCACAGAGCTGCAACTGAGTGCACACAGCCTGTGGAGGAAGGTGTCAAAAACCCTTCTGAAAGAGTGTAAACATGACAGGAATTCCCCTCAGGAAAGCTGTCTGATTATTAGCTTTACCCTGTGCATAACCCATCTGTACTTGTGGTGGGAGATTTTATGCTAAAACGAGTTGATAAAATTGGTGGGGGCAATCCATCCCTCAACAAGGGCATCATTCATCATGATCACCACAGAGGTGCTAAATGACTTTATTCTCACTGTACTTTTCTAAGGTATAGCTGGTCTTTTTGTGATATGAAAATTGCTATATTATGTTAGCATTTTCTGAAGTTGGAGTCAGTAGCTTAAATCACCATGGCCATAAGGAGACACATTACTGTATGTGTTTGTGCAGCTTGACTACATCACTTTATTTGCATTTTATTTAACCACTCCTGTCTAAGGCATTTACGAGTACCCTTGCATTGACTGGTTTAGTTACACATTATCTAAAAAGTAGAGAGCTAATCAATGGAATCAATAATCCCCATGAAAAATTGTTTCTTTCTCTATGATCCCCGAATAAAAAATAGCCATAAAGCAATTATTATAGTTTGTTCTGAGTAAAAGTACATACTGACAGCTGTTGCATTGCAGGGGTGCCTGAGACGCACATGACGAAACTCAAATCACATATCATCTATACGCTAATAAAGAAGACTTTCCTGTTAAGGTAGATTTGTAAACTCAAAGCAGACGGATAGGCGATTAAGTGGATACAAGTTACAGTGAGGAAAACAATTGTAGCGATTCCTGTTTGATTTCTGTATTGTTATTTGGTGTCACAATTTCAGGTTTTGCACAAGATATTGTATCAAGTTAGTGTCACTGGTCACTCCCATAAGCAGACTCACAGTCCCTATGCACCCTTTGCTGCCCAATATCTAGTTAAACAATAGCGTGACCTGTGGATTGTAACATACAAGCCTTGTTGCTTATATTGGCTACTATAATACTGCAAATGCTGAACTGTGGGCAAACAACATATCTCTCATTGTTTAATTAACTTATAATAGCTAGTTATTAACATGCATTGAAAACAATCTGCTGATAACCTAAGATGCTTGACCTTGACTGGCTATTTTAATTGATTGATTTCCTGGGGTCTTTTCATTATTTCAAATCCCCAGAAACTTACTATTGCCCCATCTCCAAAGTCTCCAAAGTCCTTGAACGAGCTGTTGCCTTCCAAATCCGTGTCCATCTTTCCCGGAACTCCATGTTTGAATCTCCCCAATCAGGATTCCGCCCCTGCCACAGTATTGAAACGCCGCTTATCAAATCACAAATGACATCCAATGTGACTGTGACCATAGTAAACTATTCCTCCTCATCCTTCTCGACCTGTCTGCAGCTTTTGACATGGTTGACCATTCCATCCTCCTCCAATGCCTCTCCTCCATTGTCCAGCTGGGTGGGACTGCACTCGCCTGGTTCCATTCCTATCTATTCAGTCATAGCGAGAGAATCACCTGCAATGGCTTCTATTCCCGCTCTCGCACCATTACCTCTGGAGTCCCCCAAGGATCTATCCTTGGCCCCATTCTATTTCTCATCTACATGCTGCCCCTTGGCAGCATCATCCGAAAACCCAGCATCAGGTTCCACATAATACGCTGATGACACACAGCTCTACCTCACCACCACTTCTCTCGACCCCTCACTGTCTCTAATTTGTCAGACTGCTTGTCTGACATCCAATACTGGATGAGCAGTAATTTCCTCCAACTACATGTTGGGAAGGCCAAAGCCCTTGGGCTAAAAATTTGATAGCGGTAAAAACCTGCCGGTGCCACCGTGGGCCAGTGTTAACGGCCGCCAAAAATGGTGGCACTGGCAGGACTGGTAAATTAGTGCTGGTGGCTAATTAACATTAGCTCAGCGCTAAACTTACACTGCAATGCAGTTCTGGTGGCATTCATCCTGACAGGAGGCCCCAATGTAGCGTAGCTGCAGCATCAATGCAGCAAGAACAGCCTTCTGTTAAAGCGAGGCTGTCATTTCAGAATGCAGTTCGGTCTCTTAAAGGGGAGCTGCCTTCTGAAATGAAGAAAATAAAATCATGTCAAAATAGACAATTTTTAGCCCTTACAGCTCAACTGCCTTCTGAAAATAAAATTAACATTAAAAAAAATTCCCAAATGGGAGTCTTCAGCTCTTAAAGCTGAATTCCCTTCCGCACCTAAAAAAATGGGAAAAGTGCTTCAGCACTAACACAAATGGTTTGGCCTGCCAGGGAAGGGGCACCCAGGGTCTCACACGCAGCACTCCAGCTTTGTGTAGGGGGTCAACACTGCAAGAGAGGTCCTCTATCCACAGGGGCCAGGAGGCCCTCCAGAAAGAACAATGTGGGACCACATCACTGAGGCCGTCACTGTCAGCAGTGTCACCCCATGACCTGGCTCCAGTGCCCAAAGAAGCTTCATGACCTCAGAGCACTGGTCCAGGTCAGTGAATGCATCTTCAAAAGTTGTCTCCTACCAACTGCACCACCAGCCTCACACACTGCTCAATGCATGACTCCCACACACCCCCCTACAATCACTCACCTACCAACAATCTGTACCACTCCTAGCTTCACCTCACCCCCTTGGAGGAGACGGTGCAGGACATTCTTGGCAGGAGCTGGTATCCTCATCCATTATCCTCCTTCTTGCATGCACCTCTTGCTTTGTCGCCCTCCCCTCACCACAACTCTACCCTTATGCCTTCCTCATTTCACACACCCAAGGAATGCAGCCTGCCCAGCCAGTGGGTGACCAAGAAGAAGAAAAGGAAGAGAAGAAGACGAAAAGCAAAAAAAAACATTGCCACTCGATTTCACACTCCTAGCCACCAGCTCCTCAAGGTCGGCCTGCAAGGCCATTTGCAGTGTCCCCCACTGAAAGTCAGCAGCCTTCCACCAGCCATGCTGCAGCCACTAGGGTAGCACTGCATCACATCAGGAGGATAGGCAAAGGCACACACAAGACAGTCACTAAGGGAATGCATAAGAGTGACGAGTTGATTTCTTGATGTCATATTGGATGGATAGATGTATAAAGTTTGCTTTGTGGTGGTTTTTATTTCAGCATTGTGGCCAAGAGCACACTGTGATGGTCAGTAACAGGGAGAATGTTAGGTGTGGGGCTATTGTTGAAAGGGGAATAGGCATTTTGGTCACTGGGACTGCAGGTGGATGATTCCATCCTGGATATCCCGGCCAGAAAGGGCCTGTCTGGGATGCATCCTTCCTTCTTCTTCCTCTTCTGCATCTTCCTCTTCCCTCTGCGAGCGGATGCTGTAAATCTGAAATGACAGCATAAAATGCTGGAAATACTCAGCAGGTCAGACAACATCTCGACCTGTTTCTCTCTCCATGGATGCTGCCTGACCTGCTGAGTACTTCCAGCATTTTATGTCTTCTCAGAGGCTTTCCTTTACCATCGAGGCCTTGCAAGCATCCAGCAGCACTCCCTGCACACTTAAATTTTTTTAACATATATTGCACCAAGCCACTACTTCAATAAAATTTTAAAAAATCCAATCCAAAAGCTTAAATGCAAACTTACCTGAAAAAATGTGTGTGTCCCTTTAAGAAGGGCTGACAGCATCTCTGTCAGTCTGCTGAACGCTCGATTTTCAGAGCGAGTTTGTTACCCAACGCTAAACTTGGCACTGAGATCAAAGTTTGCAGAGCGTGACGTTAATTTGGCGTTGCACGCCGATGGACGTCACGCTCTCTTCATTTACATCTCCAGGGCCAGTGCTGCTATCGGCAGCGCTAAGGCCCTCACCAAAATGGCGACCACCGAGTCCCATGCCGGTGAATGGCGCTAGAGTGGCAGCCACAATTTTTCACCACAATTTCAGTGCTAATGGGTGGCACTAAGGTAGGGAATTTCTAGGCCAATGTCTTCAGCCCCCACCACAAATTCCATTCCCTAGCCACCGACTCCATCCCACTCCCCGACAACTGTCTGAGGATGAACCAAACTGTTCACAACCTTGGTGCAGTACTTAACCCCAACCTGAGCTTCTGACCACTTATCTGCGCCATCACTAAGACTGCCTACTTCCACCTCTGTAACATCGCCTGACTACGCCCCGCCTCAGCTCATCTGCTGCTGAAACCCTCATCCGCTGCTGAAACCCTCATCCATGCCTTTGTTACCTCTAGACTTGACTATTCCAATGCTCTCCTGGCCGGCCTCTCATCTTCCACCCTCCATAAACTTAAACTCACCCAAAACTCTGCTGCCCGTGTCCTAACTCACACCAAGTCCCATTCACCCATCACCCCTGTGCTCATTGACCTACATTGGCTCCCGATTGAGCAATGCCTCGATTTTAAAATTCTCATCCTTGTTATCAAATCCCTCCATGCAATGTTCCATCTATTATTTTTGTATGCGTGGTGTCATAAATCGCAACTTCTACAAGAAGTAACTCAGGAAGTACTACTGAACGGCCAGCTGAGGGCGCCGCCCGAGGAGTATAAATTCTCGGGCATGGGCCCAACTTAGCCAGAGACAGTCTGGAAACAGGAAGCTAGTGACTACTAACTAGACCTCCATGTTTTGTTACAAGTCGATTAAAGCCTTGCTTTATGTACAACCAAGTGCGTAGTGAGTCTTTATTACATCACGTGGTTTTTCCATTTAAAAGCCAGTGAGCTGGCTGCGCGGGACCTCCAGATGTTTCCTTATGTAGCTCAGTGTCAAAGTTTGCTTGATAATGCTCCTGTGAAGGGGACATATTACTACATTAAAGGTGCTACATAAACTTGTTGTTGTTGTATAAGTGAATAGCATTGATGCTGACATATCTCAGCTGTAATTCCTCCTTTGGGCAGATTGAACAGGCTGAGGTTCTTTTACATAGAAAAGAGAAGGCTGAGGGGTGACCTAATTGAGGTCTTTTAAATTATGAAGAGGTTTGATAGGGTAGTCATAGATAAAATGTTGGCATGTGAGGAATCCATAACTAGGGGTCATAAATATAAGATAATCACTAATAAATCCAATAAGGAATTCAGGAGAAACTTCTTTACCCAGAGAGTGGTTAGAATGTGGAATTTAAGGGAAAGCTAGATAAGTACAAGAGGGAGAAAGGAAATAGAAGGTTATTCTGATGGGGTTAGATGAAGTAAGGTGGGAGGAGGCTTGCGTGGAGCATAAACACCAGCATGGACCAGTTGGGCCAAATGGCCTGTTTCTGTGCTGTAAATTCTATGTCATTGTTTGTGAGGCCAATTAACACTTCAACTTACCATTGCAACCTTCCTGGTTTCATTCCCTTCTGGCATTATGTTCAGCTGAATTTAACATTACAGAGCTATTATTAATTAAAGGTCTTGTTCCAGCATTAAAGGTAAAGACCAAATTGTTACAGGGATATTGGGAAAGTGAAAAGCATTGCCGCAGTGACCTGAGGGAGAGTTTGGATGCCATTGGAAAAAATATTTTTGGGATAAAGCAAATACAGTATGACAAAAATTCTCCCCGGAAACCTCTTTTTTGAAAAAAAATGTTGGCGTCCCACATTAATAGCGTTACCCTGTACTGAACCCATCAATAACTGAAGTTGGATTACAGAATGCTGACACAAAGTGGGGGGGGGGGAGCGGGGGGTTCTATCTTAGTTTTTTGACAACTAAAATTAAAGGACAAGATGTATCAGAGAGAGGGACAAGTGTCTAACAACTTTGACAAATATGTTGCCTAAGTCAGGAGTTCTCAGCCGGGACTCGGTGGTCCCATAGGTTTCAAGAGGTCCGTCAAAGCAGCCTCTTTCAAGAATAATATCTTTTTAAAAATCCCATTCTGCGAGCAGGGTCAACAAAAAAAAGAGCGAGACTGATCACTACCGATGTCAGTGGTGCCCCGTTTATTACTAAGAATGAGACCGCGAAATGGGCTATATATTTTTCTTTTACCCACCTCCAAAAAAAAGAGACTTTAATTCAGTGCCCCGATGCCAGGCTGGGCCGATGTGCCGCCACCGCCGCTGAAGTTGGAGGAGAGGAGACCCCGCCAGTTCTTTCCCCAGCAGGCCCACCATGTTTCAATCGGGTAAGCAGAGCAACAGGTCGGTGGGGATTTGATGTCCATTTTGTGGGGCAATGGGCCGAGAATTAACCAAAGAGTGTCGGCGAATGTTTGGCTGACTTCATCTTTTGCTCTTTATGCGGCTGACCGCTGCTTGTCTGTGGCAGGTGTTTACAGAGCCGAGCTTGCATGGGCGGCTGATCAAATGCCCCAGGGGCATCACTCACTCGAGGTGCGGATGGCCATGAAAGTAAAGTTGACCTTTTAAATTTTTTCATTGGGAAATGAGGCGGGAGCTTAGGTGCACATCGTTTACGGTGCTCCATCTGATTTTCTGTTGTGGGATCTTGCTGTGCAGAATTTGCTGCTGGTTTTTACCACATGACAGGAGCCACGCTTAAAAAAATAGTTGTGTTGTGTTAAAGGGTATTTAGATAAGCCAGATTGTGACGTCAGTTGGCATGCACCGCTGATTTGACGTACGACCTGTCATTTATATGTCACCGCTCCTTTTAACGCCCTCTCCAAATCACGACTAGCTGAACATGAAGGACCCACCACCAGTGCTATTTAAAGGGATCACCAACAACTTGCAGCTGACTTGCTTTTTCATCTCTACTGGCAACTGTTTGGAGCTTTCTACAGTTATTTAAAGTTGCTGAGGTGACAGGGAGTGTTGCTGCAAGTGGAGAAAGGGTTCAGCTCACACCACTTGCTCACGGTCAGAGGGGCTCTACTTGCAGTCCACTTCATGCTCGAGTATGACAGGGAGATGGGGCGAAGGCAGTGAAGAAGAGGCCAAGCTGCTCGCAGGGGGAGGAGGAGGAGGGGCAGGAGGGCTCTCAGCAGGAGGCCTTACCCACCTAAGGTCTTCCGAGAACACTTCTCCTACCTGCACTTAAGCCAGAAGCAGTGTATTAGGAGGCTCCGCTTCACCAAGGCCACTGACTCCATTCGTTCCCTAGCCACTGACTCCATCCCTCTCCCTGACACCTGTCTGAGGCTGAACCACACTATTCACAACCTTGGTGTCATATTTGACCCTGAAATGAGCTTCTGACCACATATTCGCAGCATAATTAAGACCGCCTATTTCCACCTCCATAACATCGCCTGTCTCCGCCCTTGCCTCAACTCATCCGCTGCTGAAACCCTCATCCATGCCTTTGTTACCTCTAGACTTGACAATTCCAATGCACTCCTGGCTAACCTCCCACATTCTACCCTGTGTAAACTTGAGGTGATCCAAAACTCGGCTGCCCGTGTCCTAACTTGCACCAAGTCCCGTTCACCCATCACCCCTGTGCTCGCTGACCTATATTGGCTCCCGGTTAAGCAACGCCTCAATTTCAAAATTCTCATCCTTGTTTTCAAATCCCGCCATGGCCTCACCCCTCCCTATCTCTGTAATCTCCTTCAGCCCCACAACCACCCCCCCCGCCCCCCGAGATATCTGCGCTCCTCTAATTCTGCCCTCGAGCATCCCTGATTATAAATCGCTCAACAATTGGTGGCCGTGCCTTCTGTTGCCTAGGCCCTAAACTCGAATTCCCTGCCTAAACCTCTCCGCCTCGCTACCTCTCTTTCCTCCTTTAAGACACTCCTTAAAACCTACCTCTTTGACCAAGCTTTTGGTCACCTGCCCTAATTTCTCCTTATGTGGCTCGGTGTCAAATTTTTTGTCTTGTAATACTCCTGTGAAGCACCTTGGGATGTTTTACTATGTTAAAGGCGCTTTATAAATACAAGTGGTTTTGTTGTTGTTGTTGTAGTCACGGAACTCTGCCACAACCTGCGGCCTCAGAGCAGGACCACAATGGCGCTGCCAGTTGCCCTCAAGGTCACTGTGGTCCTCAATTTTTTCATCACCAGATCTTTCCAGTCTGCAGCAGGAGACATAGCTACCATCTCACAGTTTGCTGTCCATCGCTGCATCCGGGTGGTCACAGAAAAAGAAAGACTTGCATTTATATAGTACCTTTCATGGTCACCGGATGTCCCAAAGCACTTTACAGCCAATGAAGTACTTTTTGAAGTGTAGTCACTGTTGTAATGTAGGAAATGCAGCAGCCAATTTGCACTCAGCAAGCTCCCACAAACAGCAATGTGATAATGACCAGATAATCTGTTTTTATTATGTTGATTAAGGGATTAATATTGGCCAGGACACTAACAGAGGCTCTGGACTCCAGGAGAAGGGACTTCATTGACTTATCTCTGAAAAGAGAGAAGCAGGAGGAGCGCGCGTGTGGCGTTGCCAGGATATTGCGCTGCATACCAATCCTGTATGCGTTACGGAACCACAAAGGCTACCACTCACTTAATGTGCAGTTGGTCCAGTGCATCATGATGGTGAATGCCCTCTATCCTGGCAACAGTCATGAAGCCTTCATCCTGCTCCAGTCCCATGTGCCAGCAATCTTCCAGCCACCACGTCAAACCCGAGGGTGGCTGCTCAGAGACAAGGGCTATCCACTCTGCACCTGGCAGGTGACTCCCATCCGCAACCCCACCACACCTGGCCGGCACTCATATAATGAGCGCCACGAGGAACCTCATCGAGTAGACCATCGGGGTGCTCAAGCAACTGTTCTACTGCCTTGACCACTCGGGAGGAGCCCTCCAGTACACGCCAGAGCGGGTGACCCATTTTGTCGTGGTCTGCTGCATGCTCCACAACTTGGCCATCATGAGGGCACAGCCCTTGCCAACAAAGGGACCACTTCAGAAGGAGGAGGAGGAGGAAGGGAGGAGGCAGGCAGCAGATCCCTGTTCCAGACAAACATTCCAAACATCATTTATAAACTTATCAAATCCAAATCAAAACAACAACATCAACTAATCACCCTTGTGCATTCCCTTAGTGTCTGCCTTTCGTGTTCCTTTTCCTACTCTACTCTTCCTATGAAGTGCTCCCCCAGTGGCGGCAGCATGGCCAGTGGAAGGTTGCTGACTTTCAGTGCAGATGGCCTTGGAGGATGACCTTGAGCAGCTCTCAGCCTGGAAGGCCCGGCTGTAGACTGCACCACCTCAGCATGGGCGGCAGCAGTCTGGGCTGGCTGGATGACAGAGAGCAGCAAGGGCACTGGCGGAGTGGCAGTGGTGAGAGGATGAATGCTGTCATCCTGAGAGAGGACAGCAGGTCCTTGCTCCACAGAGCCACTGCCACTCCCCCGGGGCGGCGTCTCAGCATTCCTAATCATCTGTTGGAGGACATGTTACTGGACTACTATGAGATTCTGCAGCCACGATGCAGCTGTCTGAGCTTCCACTGCAGCACTAAGACATTGGGTCACTTCCGCCTGCGGTGCAATGGAAGCTGTAACATCACCCATCACAGCTAGTATCATCGTTGGGTCCACAGGGTCTGTCATGGAGTTGCCCATCATTTCCTTCCTGGAAATCACGGGCTCCAAGCTCCGTGAAAAGCTTGAGCAATGTTAGAGCTGGACTCCTCCATGCTCCTTGACACTGACAAGTGACTCTCTGGCAGGCTTGCTGTTGCACCAAGCATTTCTGTGTGTATGCCCATCATCCTTCTTCTGAAGGCCGTCCCATCGAGATCCTCATTTGAGTTCTGTGCAACAGAACTCATGCACAAACTTACCCTCTGGGGAGCTGGCACCCGAGCTACCCTTTCCCCCTGGCCTGGCTGCAGCTCACTCGTGCCCAGTGAATCACCACTAGCAGATCCCTGTACTACAATCTAAAGTCCACGCAGTGCCATTTTCTGAACTGGCACCTGCATGTCTCAGATGCAGTGACCGTGCCACTTCTCCTTCACTCTCCTCAGAATCACAGAATCACAGAAACCCCACAGTGCAGATAGAGGCCATTTCGGCCCATCGAGCCTGCACCGACACCTATCCCACCCGATCCCCGTAACCCCTACACCAACACATATCCCACCCTATCCCCGTAACCCCACGTATTTAGTCCCCCTAACACAAAGGGTTAATTTATCATAGCCAATTAACCTAACCTGCACATCTTTGGACTGTGGGAGGAAACCGGAGCAGCCGGAGGAAACCCACGGATCCTCCTCCATGACGTCGGGGATTGGCTGTAATGGTGAGACTTTTTGGGTATCTGAAAGGAGAAAGGCACAGAGGTTGGGTTGTAGTGAGGGGAGGGGGGAGAAAGCAAGATATCCACGCATACACCATCAGCAGCTTGTAAGTAAGAAGAGATTGTGGGATGGGGTGAAGTGGGATGTGAAAAGAAGGATTAGGTATGAGCATACTGTCAACAGCAGCAATGCTTTCAACTTCGCCGCTCGCCACGGACTCAATGATGGCCCCTCCAATGATATCCAGCACTACTTCCTCCAGCTCTGTGAGGTCCTACAGTTGGACTTCCCCTCCACCCATCTGCTGCTGCTCCCAACGGTTATGAGCTACCTTTTCCTGCAAGAGAAAGGGAAGTGTGTCAGGGAGTGTGGTGCAATGTGTTTGGGTGATGTGCCTGCCATTGTTGAACAGCTGGCAGCGTGTGCAATGTGTTGACACGTGGGTGTGAGTCTTGCAGCAGTGATAAGTGTGTGAGGGTGAGGTGAAGTTATGATTTTGATGTATGAGTGGTGATTGCTAGTGATTGTTGGTAGGTGAGTGATGGAGGTGTGGTGTACTGAGCAGTGTGTGAGGCTTGTGATACAGTTGGTAGGATATGGCATTTGAAGATGCAGTCACTCACCTTGACCACTTGTGTGAGGTCATTAAACTTTTTGTGGCACTGGATCCATGTCCTGGGGACAACAGTCGTCGCACTGACAGCTTCAGCGGTCTCCTCCCACAGCCTTCTGCTGTTCTGCCTTGAAGGCCTCCTGCCCCTCTGCGGGTAGAGGACCTGACGGCATCTTTGAACCCCCAGGACCAAGGCCTCCAGTGCCGCATCAGGAAAATCTCCTCGCCGGCTCTCTTGGCTGTTGGGCCATGGCTTTCGCCACACTGACAATGAGGTGCTTCTGCAACAAAGCACCTCCCCTTTAAGTAGTGCAGAGAGCCTCGGCCAAACTTTATTGGCCAGTAGACTGCACCCGATATTGCCCCCATCCCTGCTCAGCGCTAAGCCAATCAGCAGCGTGTTTAGCGCTGAGATCACTGCTGCAATCATTATAATGAGCAACAGCACAAATTTTGTGTGCTGTCTGCACCACTTTGACAGGGTGCAGGCAGATTGCACTTCGCGCTGCCCGCGCCCATTTTTGGGCCTTATCTAATTTCTAAGCCAAAGATTTGGAATTACAGTCGAGTGTAATTCTTCCTGTCTCTCACTTGGACAATGTTTTCACAAAAATGAGTCAAAATGCAATTATGAAAAGATGATGAAGGGATTTTAAAAAGTGTTTTTGTCATCTTATCTCCCTGCAAATGAAAAATTCCACAATCTTTGGTGAGGTTCAGTAAGCTTGCCAAAGGACAGCAGACACCGTGATGTAATTAGTCCAGGCAATGCAGATGTTATATGATAATTTGTTGAATCAATCAGAAGAAATTGTTTCAATCTGCTGCCTTGATCGCCCATTTAATTGATTAATGACCAAAACAACCTACTTTCTGCACAAAGCATCCATGAGAAACCTACCACATTGAGATTAAATGGAGAAAATATGTCAAAGTCTCCCCAGTCACTTGGTGGGTAATGGCACCACCCAGAGTGCCACTGAGCAATATTGATACCCCTTTAAAGGGCTGCGTGGCCCATTCTAAAATCCGCGGATGCGTGGTTTTTTCAATTTAAAAGCCGGCTCACCGGCTGCGCGGAACCCCGGGAGCGCTGAGCGGCCGCGCATCTTAAAGCAAACATTGCACACTGTGTGCGTCTTTTCTCTTTGACAGGTTCCCCACTCGGAAGTCAGCCTGGTTGACAGGCATGGCTTCCAGTTGGGCGGGGAGGACTCCGAAGCAGGCCATGGGAGCAGGTAGGTCCGATTCCCGACCCCGGGGTATCTGATTCCGGGAGGGAGTCAGAGCCCCGATCCGGGGACCCGATAAGGAGGTCCGATCCCAGGGGTATCTGATCCCTGATACAGGTGGTCTTTGTATTGGGCGGGGGTCTGATGGGGTGGGGAGCTTGTGGGGTAGAGGGGAAGCACTCCTGTTCCTCGTGGCCCACAAGCAGTGCTGTAAAGCCACTTACCTTCTCCCTGAAGCTGTCCTCGCCTTCCTTCAGTTGTCGGGTTTCCCGAGGCCTGGATTCTCGAGGTCTGATTGCAAAGCCGGTTCAATCAGAGGCTGTCAGCCTCATTATAATATTTAAATTGCCAACCCATCTCCTGGGAGCGGGTTGGCTGCCCAGTCCTTGTCCCACCTCCATTAAACCCGGAGGTGGGCGGGTTGGAGGCAGAATGGGGTCGGGTTTGAGTCTTTTAAAATGTTAACATCTGACCTGACCCCAACATACCTGTTTTGGGGGGTTAAAATTCACCCCGATGCCTCTGGGATAAGGAACGGTTTCCTACTCCTGATTGCAATCCAGTGATCTCTATATAAATAGGGAACGGTAGCATAGTGGGCTAGTAATCCAGTAGGCCTGGACTAATGATCCAGAGGCATAAGTTCAAATCCCACCACGGCAGCTGGGAAATTTAAATTCAGTTAGTTAAATAAATCTGGAATAAAAAGCTAGTATCAGTAATGGTGACCATGAAAGTATCGGATTGTCGTAAAAACCCATCTGGTTCACTAATGTCCTTTAGGGAAGGAAATCTGCTGTCCTTACCTGGTTTCGCCTATATCTGACTCCAGACCCACAGCAATGTGGTTGACTCTTAACTGCCCTCTGAAATGGCCTTGCAAGCCACTCAGTTGTAACAAACCGCTACGAAACACAATAATAAGAATGAAACCGGACGGACCACCCGGCATCGATCTTGGCACCGGCTACAGACATGGGAGGGGCACACCCAGCTCAGTCGACCCTGCAAAGTCCTCAAAAATTGGGAGAGCTGTCCCACAGACTAGACAAGCAACAGCCTGCCGTAGTCATACTCACAGAATCATACCTTTCAGCCAATGTCCCAAACTCCTCCATCACCATCCCTGGGTATGTCCTGTCCCACAGGCAGGACAGACCCACCAGGGGTGGTGGCACAGTGGTATACAGTCGGGAAGGAGTGGCCCTGGGAGTCCAACCACATGAATTCTCATGGCTTCAGGTCAACCTCCTGTTGATTACCACCAACCGCCCTCCCTCAGCTGATGAATCAGTACTCCTTCACGTTGAACACCACTTGGAAGAAGCACTGAGAGTAGCAAGGGCACAGAAGGTGTCTTCAATGTCCATCACCAAAAGTAGCTTGGTAGCACCATAGCTGACCAAGTCCTGAAGGACATAACTGCCAGTCTGGGCCTGCAATAAGTGATGAGAGAACCAACGTGAGGGAAACACCTACTTGACCTCGTCCTCACCAATCTACTTGTCGCAGATGCATCTGGCAATGACAGTATTGGTAGCAGTGACCACCGCACAGTCCTTGAGGAGACGAAGTCCCCTCTTCACACTGAGGACACCCTCCATTGTGTTGTGTGGCACATCCACCGTGCTAAATGGGATAGATTCAGAACAGATCTCGTAGCTCAAAACAGGGCATGCATCAGCAGTGGCAGAATTGTATTCCACCACAATCTGTAACCTCATGGCCCGGCATATCCCTCACTCTACCATTACCTCACTCAAGCCAGGAGACCAACCCTGGTTCAATAAGGAGTGTAGAAGAGCATGACAGGAGCAGCACTAGGTGTACCTAAAAATGAGGTGCCAACCTGGGGAAGCTGCAAAACAGGACTACATGCAAGCTAAAAAGCAGAAGTAGCATGCTATAGGCAGGGCTAAGCGATCCCACAATCAACAGATCAGATCAAAGCTCTGCAGTCCTGCCACATCCAGTCGTGAATGGTGGTGGACCATTAAACAACTAAACAGGAGGAGGTTCGAAGAATATCCCCATCCTCAATGATGGTGGAGCCCAGCATGTGAGTGCAAAAGACAAGGCTGAAGCGTTTGCAACCATCTTCAGCCAGAAGTGCCGAGTGGATGATCCATATCGACCTACTCCTGAGGTCCCAACCATCACAGAAGCCAGTCATCAGCCAATTCGAATTCATGTGATATCAAGAAACGGCTGCGTGCACTGGATACAGTAAAGGCTATGGGCCCCGACAATATCCTGGCTGTCGTGCTGAAGACTTGTGCTCCAGAACTAGCCGCGCCTCTAGCCAAGCTGTTCCAGTACAGCTACAACACTGGCATCTATCCGACAATGTGGAAAACTGCCCAGGTATGTCCTGTCCACAAAAAGCAGGACAAATCCAATCCTGCCAATTACCGCCCCGTCAGTCTACTCTCAATCATCAGCAAAGTGATGTAAGGTGTCATCGACAGTGCTATCAAGCGGCACTTACATACCAATAACCTGCTCACTGATGCCCAGTTTGGGTTCCGCCAAGACCACTCAGCTCCCGACCTCATTGCAGACTTGGTCCAAACATGGACAAAGGAGCTGAATTCCAGAGGTGAGGTGAGAGTGACTGCTCTTGACATCAAGACAGCATTTGACTGGGTGTGGCATCAAGGAGCCCTAGTAAAACTGAAGTCAATGGGAATCAGGGGGAAAAATCTCCACTGGCTGGAGTCACACCTAGCACAAAGGAAGATGGTTGTGGTGGTTGAAGGTCAATCATCACAGCCCCAGGACATCTCTGCAGGAGTTCCTCAGGGCAGTGTACTAGGCCCAACCATCTTCAGCTGCTTCATCAATGACCTTCCCTCCAACATAAGGTCAGAAATGGGGATGTTCGCTGATGGCTGCAGTGTTCGCCATTCACAACTCCTCAGATAACAAAGCAGTCCATGCAACAAGACCTGAATGAAGGACAAGGGCAGCAGACGCATGGGAACACCACCACCTCCAAGTACCCCTCCAAGTCACACACCATCCTGACTTGGAAGTATATCGCCGATCCTTCATCGTCGCTCGGTCAAAATCCTGAAACTCCCTCCCTAACAGCACTATGGGAGTATCTTCACCACACGGACTGCAGCAGTTCAAGAAGGCGGCTCACCACCACCTTCTTGAGGGCAACTAGGGATGGGCAATAAATGCTGGCCTTGCCAGCGATGCCACATCCCATAAACGAATTTAAAAAAAATCAGCATATGTGGATATCAGGTAAGGAATGCTTGGTTGTGATGACTTCCATGATGGGTTAGTCTGCCTGTACTTAATCATCTTAGATCAACAACAACAGCAATTTGTATTTATGTAGCGCATTTATCATAGTAAAACATCTCAAGGCGCTTCACAGAAGCGTTATAAAACAAAATTTGACACCGAGCCACATTGGGAGATATTAGGATAGATGGCCAAAACCTTGGTTTTAAGGAGCATCTTAAAGGAGGAAAGAGAGATGGAGAGGTTTAGGGAGGGCATTCTGAGCTTAGGGCCCAGGAAGCTGAAGGCACGGCCACCGATGGCGGAGCAATTAAAATCGGAGATGGTCAAGAGGCCAGAATTGGAGGAGCGCAGATATCTCAGAGGGCTGTGGGGCTGATGGAGATTACAGAGATAGGGAGGGGCGAGGCATGGAGGGATTTGAAAACAAGAATGAGAATTTTAAAATCGAGGCATTGCTTTACCGGGAGCCAATGTAGGTCAGCGAGCACAGGGGTGATGGGTGAACGGGACTTGGTGCGAGTTAGGACATGGGCAGCATAGTTTTGGATGACCTCAAGTTTATGGAGGGGAGAACATGGGTGCTTTGGAATAGTCAAATCTAGAGGTGACAAAGGCATGGATGAGGATTTCAGCAGCAGGTGAGCTGAGGCAGGGGCAGAGTCGAGCGATGTTCCAGAGATGGGAATAGGAGGTCTTAGTGATGGTGCGGATACGTGGTCGGAATCAAACGTGTACAATGGGCATTTGGTCATGGCCCTGGAGGGCTGTCTGCACCAGTGAAGCTGTCAGAAGAGGCGAACAAAAAGCAAAGCATTTGAAGAAAAAAAAAGTGAGCCAGCATAGCTGGTTGTTTTTAAAACATTATTCATCTGTAATACCTTAGAATCTTAACAAAAACATCCAAAACATCAACTTGTGTCTTCTCTCCACAGATGCTGCCTGACTGGCTGAGTGTTTCCAGTGTATTCTGTTTTTATCTTAATTAAAATTTTAACTTGTCCAGTTCTTGCCTACCTATCAATGCCTTTAACCAATGTCCTAACTGGCTCCTCTAGAACAAAACTCCTTTGATGGCTCAACTTTAACAGCAATACATTTTTGCCTACTTCACCAGTCTGCAGACTCACTCACATTGGCATTTCAAAGACATACCCAGCCAACGTTGCAAACTTTGACCTAATTCTTTTATGATATTAACAAAGCAATGTAACTGCCTCTCTGAAATTGTGGTGTATCTGGACAGTTTTCTGTATTGGCCATTTCCTTGACACAGAGTCGAAGGACTCTTATTCAGCTACAGCCAGCTAAAGCCAATTTTAAATCATATTCACCATGTTTACCTGAAGTTGCATAAAGATATAATACAAGTTCCCTATTTAATGCAGGATGAAAACTCTGCTTTGGCACAGAGAGTATAAAATTAGAGATGGAGGGGGAATTCGGATCTAAAATCATACATGAAAAATATATTACCTCACAATTGTATTTTGTTGTGTTTGTCTATCAGGTATCATTTTTATTTCTTTTAATACTAAACGATCTCAAATAATGAGAGTTCATTCTCTTATATAAATAGTCTCTAGGGATCGACTTGTGATTCTCAAATATCTAACAGCATTTAAGTGCTTTATAAACATGCATCAACATGCAGACTATAAATGTATAATCTATGCCTGTGGCTATTCAGAGAGAACATGTTTTACAATATACAGAATATTGCTTTGAAAATCTGAGAACCTACAACCTTTATTAGTATAATATTCACATCTGCAAATCAAATTGTGTCCCTAGCCCCACAACCCTCTGAGATATCTGCGCTCCTCCAATTCTGGCCTCTTGCGCATCTCCGATTTTAATCGCTCCACCATTGGTGGCCGTGCCTTCAGCTGCCTCGGCCCTAAGCTCTGGAACTCGCTCCCTAAACCTCTCAACCTCTCTACCTCACTCTCCTCCTTTAAGACGCTCCCTAAACCTACCTCTTTGACCATGATCCTGTCCTATAATCTCCTTATGTGGCTCGGCGTCAAATTTTGTTTGATAGCGCTCCCGTGAAGCACCTTGGGACATTTTACTATGCTAAAGACGCTATATAAATGCAAGTTATTGTTGTTGTCTTGTGTTTATAGAATGCTGATAGATTCTCAATATACACAGCATTGCAAAATCGCAGTTTCTTTTAAAGGTTAATTGCATGGGAGTTCATTTAAGGTTTAATAAAACCCTGCCTCACAGATTCCATCTGTGCCTTCAATGATTCCAAGGTGTTTGCCTCCATTACTGTGCCCAAATGTCCAAGTGTAGTCTATCCATATCCGGACCATGACGAAGTTTGGCCAAAGCATGATAGTCACATGTTTGACACTTTGATTGTATATAGGTAAAACTGTTGGCAAGGAAATCACAATATTTAGCAATTTTCCACAACAGATCCTGATTAAGATGTATTGCTCCTTTAAATCAACTTGAGATTTTCCTCGCCCTATCATTTACACGCTGGAAATAAAATGTCTTCAAAAGTAAAATAATTTTTTATTAAAGTAAGAAAATATGATAATAATGACAGGACCTGCTGGTCCATCCAGCCTGGCCCACACAGATGTCATGTCTTGTACATCACAATAGATATATATTCCCACCCCATCCAGAAGCCATGTGATCTCCTGGGAGGGGCAAATAAAAACAGGAAAAAAATGGAAAATTCCTTACCGACCCTCTTAGGCGATTGAAACTAGTCCAGGAGACCACATTGACCATGATTTATGTTACAGGATACCTACCTCTTGTACGAGGCGATCTCAACCCCAACTAGAAACTGGCATAGGACCCGGATATGCATGAATTCATGAGGCTCCCGCCGGATTCAGGTGAGCAAGAGACCTCCAGAGGGAATATAGCGGCAAGCAGGTAGCGAAGGGTTAACTCCAATGCCCCAATTTTACGTTCAGTGATTTTCACATTAATCTACACTCACATTGTCCCGTGCAGATTTGTGACAATTATATCATCGTATTTTAATTTGTTACTCTTCTGATGAGCAAAAGTGCAAAAAATATATTGGAAAGGATGCGCACTTTACAACAAAATGACAAGTAGTACAAACAAAAAGAAAAAGATCTTGCAGACATGCAAATGTGAAACAAGAGAAAATGCTGGAAATGCACAGCCTCTGTAAAGGAAAGGACAGGTTGTGAAGTTTCAGGTGTGTACTGTTCATCAGAATAAAACATCATAACATGCCTTCTCCTTACAGATCTGCTTTGTATTTCCAACATTTTCTGTTTTTATTTTTAATAAAATGAGTGATTCTGACAACATTTATTCTGGCCTGGGAAAAGGTCAAGAGGAGAAGCTACAGGAATGATTCCTAGAATAAAGAATTTCAGCTATTCAGATAGACGTAAGGACCTTGGTCTATTTACTTTAGAGCAGCGTAGACTTAGAGGTGACCTGATAGAGGTGTATAAAATAATTAAAGGGCTGGATAGCGTCCCTATTGATAGGTTATTCCAGTTTAACAAATTGCAGAGAGTGTTCCCGTGGTAGCTGCTGATCCTACAAAGTTAGTTGACATGAAATCAATGTTGGCCTTCGGATCATGCTGTTTATTCAAAGGGTGGAAGGACTGGGAGAGATGTTGGACATGAATTAATGCAGGTTAGCAGCAAATGTTCAGCTGAAGCCTTCTTCAATGAGTTGCCGCTGAAGAGCTCTGGCTACAGAGCTCGATGTCTCCCATTTCCTCGCCATCCTCTATGTCGTCAGTGTAAAGTCTGTGGGTTGTGCAGTTAATAAATACACAGACTTCAGAAGTAACAAACAAACAGGTCTTTACTATTCGAAGGTCCGGGCGAATCTGCCCCAGCAATCATGCCACAACACTTATATACTGGTGTGGTCACTATCGGTATTACAGTATACAGAAGCCAAACAAATAGTGCCACCCGAAAGTAGTCCTCTTAAAGGTGAACGGTTACATTCAATAGTTCCCTTAAAGGTAGACGGGTACATACACTACAGTCAGGGTCGTCTCCCTCATCATGCTGAAGATCTTTGTCCAATGGTGGCTCTGTGTATTGGCTCCATTACACAGTTCTGTTATGCGGGATACAGCAAATCCAACTCTTTGTGACCTATATTGCAAGAAGCCTCCAGACCTGTCTAGGCAGCAGAATCGTTGCTTACTGATCTGCATGATGAGAGCTCTAATTGATCCATACATCTGATTATAGTGCAGTTTGGCCACCGAACGTGGGTTCCTGAGAGGGATCATTGTACCTAATCAGCCAGCCACTCATTTGCTGTGTAGGGGATGGAGGATTTCTGCAGTATAAAAGCATCATGGCAGCTGCCAGGGATGGTTCACTGCTGGTGAGCACACACCAGTTGCACATTAATGGAGTGTCCTAGCTAATACTTAGCCCTCAACCAACACCACTAAAACAGATTTTCTGGTCATTAACGCATTGCTGTTTGTGGGATCTTGCTGTGCACAAATTGGCTGCTGCGTTCGCATATATCACAAAAGTAACTCCACTTCAAAAGCATTTTATTGGCTGCAAAGCACTTTAGGACATCCTGAGGCTGTAAAAGCCACTATAAAAATGTTTAGAAAAATCTTTGTACACCAGTTCTCTTTTTATCTGACTGTCAACCTTTCTTGCTAAGTAACCAAACCTAGCAATATGAGAGTAAACCCATTGTTCACTCAGCTAGGTGCAAGGACCTGAACAGTTTTCTATTGCCCTGTTGCCACTCAAGAAGGAACCTGCTAAGCATTTTGAAATGAAATTGCTTGATGCCAGAAACGCAATCTGAAATTTATAAATTTGGACAGGAGATAAGCTGGACCTCCAGGGTTCCTTAGCTGAAAGCATGGATATGACTTTAAATGTTTGCAGGAAGTTAAAGTACAATAACATCTTCAGAAATAATTGGAATGGCAGCTAATTTTAATCAGTGAGAGGGATGTTTAAGAGAGCTACTGTTTTGGGCTCAGATAAATTATCCTGTAGACACAGCATATATTTCAATCTTGATGGGGGTATTTAAATCAGCAACAGCTCTGGAATTAACAGCATATCAAAATCACTTCAGTGTCACTCTAAGTAGGAGAAAACAAGTAAAAACTTATCAACACCTTCCAAAATGTTGAGAACTCAAAAACAGCCCTAGATTTAGGCCTATGACACTGAAACCTAGAAATTGCATCGCACAGCGACCATTTCTTGGGCACAAAATAGTGAGCAGGAAGCACGCGCGCACGTCTGGCCGGAAATGCGTCGACCGATACCTTGGGAAGGATAAACAAGAGGCAGCCTTTACCCACAGCAGAAGCAGGCGTTAGGCTCTTTGCATATAAGGGCCCCAACGCCTGTTTGAGGTCCACTATCCAAGACTGGTTTGCCCTGAGGCAGCCAGTGCCATCGCATGCAGCCCAAGAGATCGCCTGCAAAAAAGAAGGTGCATGAACGTGGAGCCAGGAGGAGCAAGAGTGCCTACCCCCGACTAACCACTCTCCAGACACTGCCATTCCCAACCCCGTATCCTTGCCCCCACCCCCTCCCCCCACACCCCAACCTCCTTTCCTGAACCCTGATCGTCCACACTCCCAGCATCCCCAGATGTCTGGCCCCATGATCCCTGGTCCCTGTGACTCCAAGCCCCCTCAACCTGACCCTGGCCCCATGACTCCAGGCCCCCTCAGCCTGACCCCGGCCCCCATGACTCCAGGCCCTCTCGACCCAATCCGGGCCCCTGTGACTCCAGGCCCTCTCGACCCAATCCCGGCCCCCGTGACTCCAGGCCCCCTCAACCCGACCATGGCCCCCGTGACTCCAGGCCCCCTCGACCCAATCCCGGCCCCCGTGACTCCAGGCCCTCTCGACCTGACCCCTGCCCCTATCCTGACTCCCACCCCGACCCACGACCAACATTAACTGGTATTGGAGGTGAAGCATTAGGCCAGCTGTGCTGGATTGAATGACCTTGAATTCACAACACAGAAACAGACCATTCAGCCCAACTGGTCTATGTCAGTGTTTATGCTCCACTCGAGCCTCCTTCAGTCTTTCCTCATCTAAATCTATCAGCATAACCCTCTATTCCCTTCTTCCTCACATGCTTATCTAACCTCCCCTTGACTGCATCGATACTATTTGCTTTAACGACTCCCTGTGGTAACGAGTTCCACATTCTCACCACTCTCTGGATAAAGAAGTTCCTGCTGAATTCCCTATTGGATTTCTTGGTGACTCTCTTATATTGATGGCCACTAGTTATGCTCTTCCCCACAAGTGGAAACATTCTCTCTGTATCTACTCTATCAAAACCTTTCATAATTTTAAAGGCCTCTATTAGGTCACCCCTCAGCCTTCTCTTTTCCAGTGACAAGAGACCCAGCTGTTCATCCTTTCCTGATAGGTATACTCTCGCATTTCTGGTATCATCCTTGTAAATCCTTTTTGCACCCTCTCCAGTGCCTCTATATCCTTTTTATAATATGGCAACCAGAATTATATGCAGTACTCCCAAGTGTGGTCCAACCAAAGTTCGATACAAGTTTACCATAACTTCTCTACTTTTCAATTCAATCCCTCTAGAAATAAACCCAAGTGCTTGGTTTGCTTTTTGTAAATTTCTTCCCTCCTGGGTATTTTACACCACGCCCCAATTCCATTACTACTTCTCTGCCTTTCTACTGTCCTACCGCCATTCCAGGCTGGAATCTCTCTTGAATAAGCTCTCAGCTAGCCTCTGTCCCTGTTGTTGCATTCTCTGAGGCCCCATTGAGGCTCCTGTTGCTGCCACCTAATGAAAGCAACCTCACCTGCCCCATCCTCTTCTCTTGCCAATCTTCCTGGCTAGCACTCATGCTGAGGACCACCCTCCTACCTATCTCGCCAATGCCCTCTTGGCTTGGTCTGTTGTCATTAAATGCGAAGGGGAGAAGCTTCCCAGCTAAAACAATCACCAGCAGGAATCTCTTCTCTTCATTGTCCATTCTCCACTCTCTCACTGTTCCTATCTGTGTAGTTGTACCAAGTATTTTCTGTACATGATGGCACTCGGTCTGGGGATGTGCAATATATTTATTTGTCCTTATAACTAACATATCCTGTAATCTGTCTGAATTCACTTGGGATGGGAGGATTATGGTAAGCGTGTAACAATGCCTGCCCTGAATGCATTGAGAGTGCATCTGTGTCACACAGAATTTTCCGTGCTGGTAGCGGGTGTGATCGATGGCGGGTTGGGTGGGAAAGTTGTTTTTTTTTTACAGCGGCGGGGGGCCCAATTGAAATCATTATGAGGTACTTTACAGGCACTTTTTCCCCCTACTTTTTAAATTTCCCTGCATGGCCACAGGATTTACACAGCTCGGGAACCATGTCTGTCAACCTGAGGTGTGAGTTCTGTGGCCATTGCTCCAGCATGAAAAGCAAACCAAAATAAAAACATGTTGATTACATCAGCTAACAGATTGATGGAGATTCTGTTCTACTTGAAAAGCTACTGGTAAATGTTAATTTTTCACTGGCCATTCTCAGCTGTGCCTTCCAACTGAACAGTAATTGCAGTGAATTGATCTGCACTATAAAAAATGGCATATTGTGGCAGAGCCACTGAGAGACTCTGAACAAGTGTACATAATTCCTTTTAACGATGTGTTAGCTACAGACTAAATCTGTACCATTGTATATACTGTTTGCATGTACAGGGCACGGGCCCTTTAAGAGCGCGGGCAAACGCGATGACGTCATGCCGCCGATCACGTGATCACCCTAAACGTGGGAAGAACATGATGATGTCATGACGCCATCCACGGGACCGCCCAGGCGGTCCTCGTGGAGCCTCCAGCCAGTTAAGACCTGTATTCATAGTTCTCTTGCATCAATCTTGTTAGTTTGACATTAAAAACCTTTTTGATTGATTGCCTGCGTCAAACTCAATCTCTGGATAGGAATTTGACCATTCCTACTTTGGTGACCCCGACTTTTGTGAACGGTATTCGCATGGAGAACAACGCTGTCTCGTTGAAGCTGCCGCAGTTCTGGGAGCAACAGGCGACCTCCTGGTTTATCCAAGCTGAAGCCCAGTTCGCCCTGAGAGGCATAATTGAGGATCAGACCCGATACTTCTACGTGGTCTCCGCACTCGATAGCTCCACCGCCTCGCGGATCGTCAGTCTTCTGGAAAACCCCCCGACGGACCGCAAGTATGAGACCCTTAAAGCGCGGTTGCTGCAGGTCTTCGGGCTCACGAAATCAGAGCGTGCCCGTCGACTGCTCGTTATGCCCGGGATCGGGGACTCCAAACCTTCCAAGCTGATGAGCCACATGCTAACTCTCCTCGGCTCTGAACCGCAATGCTTTCTCTTCAGAGAGTTATTCCTCAGCCAATTGCCGGAGCAGGTGCAAGCGGCCCTGGCCAGGTCCGAGGTCGAAGACTGCGCAGCGCTCGCTGCCGAGGCAGATAAAATATTCGCAGTTGCGCAGCAGTACTGCACTGCCACGAGGCGCCCATCCCCCACAGACGCCGCCCCAGCTGCTCAGCCTGCGGGGCTGTGCTTCTACCACGCCTGGTTTGGCGCGAAGGCGAGATGTTGCCGCCCTCCCTGCAGCTTCTCTCAAAAAAAAAACGACAACTCCGTCCAATGAAGAGCGGGTCTAATGGATGCCCCGCGGCCGCGATGACAGTCGGCAATGCAGGCAAGCTGCTCTTTATCACGGATACCCTCTCCGGTCGTCGGTTCCTCTGCGACACCGGAGCGCAGTGCAGCATCCTACCCGCATCAGCTCTTGATGTACAGGCTGGGAGGCACGGCCTTCCCCTCAAAGCGGCTAATGGCGGCGCTATTCAGACCTTCGGCAGACGGCGGGTCCAGGTGTGTTTCGGCGGCCAGCGATTTGTTTGGGAATTTGTTATGGCCAGGGTTTCACAAGCCATTCTCGGTGCGGATTTCCTGTGCGCCAACGGCCTCCTGGTCGATGTGCGGAACCGGCGGCTGATCAATGCGGCCACGTTTCACTCTATTCCTTGCCACCATAGTAACACCATGTCGCGCGCTGTCTCCTGCGCTTTCCCAACTCCGGATGAGTTCGCTCGCCTGCTAGGTGAATTTCCAGACCTGACCAGACCTACGTTCTCCTCTACGGCCACGAAACATGGTGTGGAACACCACATCACCACCACCGGCCCCCCGGTCCACGCGGGGGCCCGGCGCCTCAAAGCCGGCAAGCTGGCAGTCGCGAAGGCGGAGTTAGCAATGATGTAACGCCTGGGGATTATTCGCCGGTCGAATAGTCCCTGGTCTTCGCCTCTCCACATAGTACTGAAACCTGGCGGCGGATGGCAGCCATGCGGCAACTATTGGCGACTAAACGACGCCACCACTCCTGATCGATACCCGATCCCCCACATTCAGGATTTCTCTGCCCATTTGGCAAGAAACACCGTGTTTTCCAAGGTTGACCTTGTCCGAGGCTACCACCAGGTCCCGGTACACCTGCAGGACGTTCAGAAGACCGCAGTTATCACCCCATTCGGCCTTTTCGAATTTTTGAGGATGCCTTTTGGGTTGAAGAACGCCGCCCAGGCCTTCCAGCGCCTCATGGACTCCGTGCTGCGGGACCTCAAGTTCCTTTTCGTCTACTTAGACGATATCCTCGTTGCCAGTCGTAATAAGGAGGAACACATCGCACAACTACGCACCCTCTTTCGACGCCTCAGCCAACATGGCCTGATTCTCAACCCAGCCAAGTGTCAGTTTGGTCTGCCTCACATTGATTTCCTGGGACATCGCATTACCTCGTAGGGAGCGGTGCCTTTGCAAGTGAAGGTAGAGGCGGTGACATCCTTTCTGTGCCCGCAGAACATCAAGGCCCTGCAGGAGTTCCTCGGAATGGTAAATTTTTACCACCGTTTCGTGCCTAAGGCAGCTCTGCTCATGCAGCCCCTGTACGAGGCCCTCAAGGGCAAGTCTGGCAAGGATCCGGTAAGCTGGACAGTTGACATGGATCGGGCATTCACCGACACTAAGAGCGCCTTGGCCAATGCGACCATGCTGGCACACCCGCTTCCAGGAGCCACAATCGCTCTCACCACCGACGCGTCAGATTACGCAATCGGCGCTGTACAGGAGCAGTGGGTGAACGGGACGTGGCAGCCGTTGGCATTCTTCAGCCGTCAATTACAGCGCAACGAGCGGGCGTACAGTACTTTCGACAGGGAGTTACTAGCCCTTTTTCTGGCCATCCGTGTAGTGTCCGTGTGTAGATAAAGACACTGAAGACAGGAGTTGGTTCATAGGTATTTACTAAGCAAGTCTGCGGGGGGGGTTTCTAAAGGATATACACAATACACAGGCTTATATAGCCCAAGTGGCAATTACCGGCATTACGCACACCTGGGGCTCTTAAAGGCACATACACCATAATTGCTCTTAAAGGCACATACACCACAATTCCTCCCCTTCTAGCTAACTAGTACATCATATTTTAAGTAATTATTAATTACATGTTATATGCAAAATAATATACATTGCTGTATTAATTAATTATAAGTTAGTCTCTCAGGAGGCTTCCTGACTCGGTCCGGATAACGCCTCGGGGGTGTAGTAGTTTCTGGTGGTGTAGTAGGTTCTTCTGGCAAGGCTGATTTGGCTTGAAGACCAGTGTCGGGTTCATCAGGCTCCAGTATCACCGGATCGGAGGTAGATATGGGTATCTCTACTTCATCGTTAGATGTATAGAGTGGTGGTGTAGGTTGTCCCTTTTCGGATGACTTGATGATTTGGTCAGCATGGCGCCTTATTATGCTGTCTCCGATGTCCACGGTATACATCAGTGGTCCTAATCGTGTGCAGATAGTTCCAGGCTGCCATTTCTCGGTACGGTAGTCCCGGGCCAAAACCGGTTGGCCTATCTGGAAGGCCCTAGTTGGCCTTTCATTCATGCCCTGAAACTGCCGGTTCTCCACGTCCCTTCGGATGTTGGGCTTGACCAAATCCAGCCGGCATCTTAGGTTTCTATTGTAGAACATCATGGCGGGAGTTTGGTTAGTAACCATATGCGTTGCATTCCTATATGCAAATAAGAAGCTATCCACCTTGTGCTGAAGTTTTATGTCTTCATTACCCATGGCCTTGATGGCCTTCTTGAAGGTCTGGACAAACCTTTCAGCCAATCCATTGGTGGCGGGATGGTATGGGGCGGACGTGTAGTGCTTTACCCCATTGTTCTTTAAGAACTTTCTGAATTCTTCGGACACAAATTGCGGTCCATTATCAGAACATATCTGCTCCAGCAGCCCATTCCTGGCAAATATGGTCCTTAATACTGTGATGGTTTTTTCCGTGGTGGTGGAGGACATCTTTATTACCTCCGGCCACTTGGAGTGTGCATCAACTGCGATTAAGAACATTGAGTCCAAAAATGGACCAGCAAAGTCGATGTGCACCCTTTGCCAGGGAGATGAGGGCCACTCCCATGGATGTAGAGGGGCCTGTGGCGGAGCATTTTGGACCTTCTGGCATCCTAGGCAGCTCTTGGTCATGTCTTCGATGTCTCCATCGATACCTGGCCACCATACAAACGCCCTAGCTAGGTTCTTCATTTTCACTCCACCCAGATGCCCCTCGTGAAGCTCCTTTAGCACTTTATCCTGGAGTTTGGGTGGAATCACCACTCTGGATCCACACATCAAGGTTCCTCGGCACACTGACAGCTGTTCTCTTCTTTGCGAGAATGCTGGCAACAGTGGTTCGCCATGTGCTGGCCATCCCTTCACTGTTAAATCGTAGACCCGTGAGAGAGTAGGGTCATTTCTTGTCTCCCTTTCAATGGCAGAATTTGTCACCGGTAGACATTCCACTATGGTAGAGTGGAATATCTCTACTGGGTCTACTGTAGGTGCCTCTTCTATCGTTGGCAACGGTAGGCGTGATAAACCGTCAGCATTCCCATGCTGTTTTGACCCTTTGTATTCAATGTTGTATTGGTGTGCCCCTAGAAAAAGGGACCACCTCTGTAGTCTTTGTGCCGTCATAATGGGGACACCTTTTTTAGGGTTGAATATGGAGATGAGGGGTTGATGGTCACTCAGCAAGGTAAATTTTTGTCCGTGTAGGTAATGGTTGAATTTCTTCACTCCCCATACCAGGCTGAGTGCTTCCCTGTCTATCTGGGCATAGTTACGCTCAGCTGAGTTCAATGAGCGTGACGCAAAAGCTATCGGCTGTTCCGAGCCATCAGGGAATCTATGGGACAATACCGCTCCTATGCCGTAAGGGGATGCATCGCACGCCAGTCTGATTGGTAGTGATGGGTTGTAATGAGCCAAAATTTTCTCGGATGTGATTAAGTCTTTACATTTATGGAAGGCACGTTTACAGTCTTCGTTCCATTTCCAAATCACTCCTGTCTGTAGAAGATCATTAAGAGGGTGTAGAATAGTTGATAAGTTCGGTAAAAATTTATGATAGTAATTTATTAATCCCAGGAATGACCTTAATTGTGAAACATTTTCAGGTGCTGGGGCTTTTATAACTGCTTCAATTTTTTCAGGTGACTTATGCAACCCTTCCTTATTAATTATGTGGCCACAATATGATATCTGATTTTGGAAAAATTCACACTTGGGGCGATTTGCTCGTAGGCCCCGTTCTTTCAGCCTAGTGAGCACCTGCTCCAAATTGGCAAGGTGCTCGTTGTCGTTTTCTCCTGTTATAAGGATGTCGTCTAGGTAGCATTGAGTCCCCGGAATCCCTTGCAGGACTTGCTCCATAGCTCTTTGCCAGATAGCTGGAGCTGATGCTATTCCAAAAATCAGTCGATTGTACTGGTACAGGCCTTTGTGTGTGTTTATTGTGAGATACTTTTTAGAGGTCTCCTCAACCTCCATTTGTAGATATGCCTGTGCCAAGTCAATTTTTGTGAAACGTTTCCCTCCGGATAGTGAGGCGAAAATATCTTCTATCCTCGGAAGAGGATACTGTACCGTGTGAAGGACCGGGTTTACAGTCACCTTAAAGTCTCCACAGATGCGAATTTTTTTCTGTTCCTCAGAGTTATTTTTCAATGTTTTTTTCATGACTGGAACGATGGGTGTTGCCCATTCGCTCCAATCTATTTTGGATAATACGCCTGCCTTTTCCAAATTCTTCAGCTCTGCCTCGACTGCCGGACGTATTGCGTATGGCACCGGTCTTGCCTTAAAAATTTTTGGAATTGCTGTATCTTCCACTTTTATTGAGGCGGTGATGCCTTTCAAGGTTCCTAGTTTCTCTTGAAACACTTCTTTGGCGTTGGCCAAGATGTCTTTAATCGTTCAGGTATGATGTCATCATTGTTTTTTTCCTTACTGGTCACCGTCAGTGCCTGAATGGAGTGCCAGTCTAAACGTATCTTCCTTATCCATTCACGTCCCAACAATGGTGGACCACCATCTTGTAGAATGTATAAATACAACTTTTGTATTTCTTTGCCGTTGTATACCACAGGCACCCTTATTTTTCCTTTGGGGTAGACTTTCTGCCCCGTATATGTTTTTAAGATAATGGATGTGTCTTTTAGAGGTATATGCGAAAATAGCCTCTCGTAATCTCGTCGATTTATTACGGTTAGAGCTGATCCTGTATCTAGCTTCATTTTAACTGGGGACCCTGCTATTGTGAGGGTAACCCAAATGGTTTGGTAATCCTCTTTGGCAAGTACATTATGTAATTTGAGACAGCTTAGTCTCTTGTTTCCGGAGTTGCTATCTCTATTCTGGTCTTCGGAGCTATTGTCCGTCATCATTTGTACCTTCCTGTACTTTTCTTTATTGATTTTTTTGTTTTCTGTCAGTGGATTTATTTTGTCCAGATTGGCATACCCGTGCAATGTGTCCAATCTTACCACATTGCCTGCATGCTTTGCCCTTGAACCAGCAGTCCCTCCGGTTATGGGTGGATCTGCCGCAGCGATAACATCTTCCGAACTCCTGTGTCATTTTATGGGTGCCGAAGTCCTGTGTCTCTTGTTGTATCTCTGCAGCTCCTTTTGCTGCTGCTTCGTATGATACAGCCATACTGAAAGCTTTGTCCAATGTTAAATCTTTTTCAGAAAGCAGTCTTTTTTGTGTTCCTTCACTTAAGAGACCGCAAACAAATTTGTCTCGAAGATAATCCGATAGTCCTGCTCCGAATTGGCAGTACTTTGATAGCTTTCTTAATTCGGTTAGGTAATCAGCGTTACTTTCATTCTTGTGTTGATTTCTCTTGAAGAACTTGAATCGTTCCGCTATCAGCAGCGGTGTTGGGTTTAAATGCTCCTGCAGGGTATCAACAATTTCTTTAAAAGTCTTGTCCTTTGGTTTGGCTGGAGTGATTAAATTTCGTAACAGCCCGTATGTCTTCGCGCCCATTAAGTTCAGAAGTACTGAAGCTTTTTTTCATCTGTTATTCCATTTGCAGTGCAATAAACCTCTACTCTTTCCATGTATGTGGTCCAATCTTCTATTTCGCCATCAAAAGCCTCAATATTACCAGATTTAGGCATTTCAGAAAAGATATGGCGCTTCCCGCGCCTTTTTTTCTTCTCTCTGTAGCAACGATATGGTGCTTCCCGCACTTTCCTGCCGCTGCTACCGATAACAACGCTGTTTTCCTGTGGTTTCAGTTTATTCACTGTTGGAGACTCGTTCCCGACGGAGGTCTAAATGCTGACCTGCTTGCCGCGCCGGCCGTCTCTCGAGTGCACCCTCCCAGTCCGTTATTGCTTGCCTCCGATTTCGCTGCCTGTCTCAGCTGTAGAGCCCGCCGCTGGAGCTCCAGCCTGACGCCCAGGAAGGATTAGCGCAGTACCTGTCACCAGCTTGGCCAGCTGGTGAAACCACAGTTTCTCTTACTTCCTTGAGTCTTCTGGACGCTGGAGGAATCGATGTCCTTGAGGTGCTGCCGAATTGCAGGTAAGTCCGTTTCCACTTCGTCGCCACTGTAGTGTCCGTGTGTAGATAAAGACACTGAAGACAGGAGTTGGTTCATAGGTATTTACTAAGCAAGTCTGGGGGGGGGGGGGGTGGTTTCTAAAGGATATACACAATACACAGGCTTATATAGCCCAAGTGGCAATTACCGGCATTACGCACACCTGGGGCTCTTAAAGGCACATACACCATAATTGCTCTTAAAGGCACATACACCACAATCCGCCATTTCCGATTCTTGTTGGAAGGACGCCCTTTCACTGCCTTCGTCGACCATAAGCCACTGACTTTCGCCATGGCCAAGACCGCCGAACTGTGGTCATCCTGGCAACAATGCCAGCTGACATATATCTCCGAATTTACTACGGATATTCAGCACGTGGCCGGTAAAGACAACCTGGTGGCAGACTGCCTCTCCCGTGCGACTGTGCATGCGGTCCAGCTGGGCATCGACTACGCCCTCATGGCAGCGGACCAAGTCTCAGACCCCGAAGTGCAGGCTTACCGCACCAACACCACTAGCCTCCAAGTGGCCGACGTCCGCTTTCATTCGGCTGGTACCACGCTGCTTTGTGACGTCTCCGTTCGGGACCCTCGTCCTATCATGCCGGTCGCTTGGTGCCGCAAGGTGTTTGACGCTGTACATGGGTTGTCACACCCAGGTATGAAGGCTTCTCAGAAGCTAATGTTATCTAAGTTCGTTTGGCGGGATATGCATAAAGATACCCGCGACTGGGCCAACACCTGCGTGGTCTGCCAAAGGTCCAAGGTACTGCGCCACGTCAGGGCTCCATTGACCACCTTTGCAGTTCCGGAGCGACAGTTTGACCACGTCAACGTGGACCTGGTAGGACCACTTCCACCTTCCCACGGCTTTATGCATCTCCTGACCATAGTAGATCGCACCACCAGATGGCCAGAGGCGGTTCCCCTGTCATCTACTACTTCAGCGGACGTGGCCAGGGCATTCATCTCTTCCTGGGTCGCCCATTTTGGGGTGCCTGATGACATCTCTTCGGACCGGGGACTGCAATTTTCCTCCGAGCTCTGGAATGCGGTAGCTCAGGGACTCGGGGTTAAATTGCACCGCACCACAGCCTACCACCCACAAGCAAACGGTCTGTGCGAACGGTTTCACAGATCGCTTAAAGCCGCACTGAGGGCCAGCCTCCAAGATGCCGGATGGGCAGACAAGCTGCAGTGGGTCCTGTTGGGCCTTCGCACGGCCCCCAAGGAAGATCTTCGCTCTTCCGTGGCGGAGCTCATTTATGGTCAGCCTCTGCAGGTGCCGGGGGATTTCCTGCCAACACCAACGGAGCCATGGTCCGCCTCAAGCCAGCTCATCAGCCACCAGGAAGCAGCCAGACGTTTCGCGCCGGTTCCCACATTGCATCACAGGTTTCAGGGCTCTCACGTTCCAGCGGAGCTGAAACAAGCCGACTATGTGTTCCTCCGCCACGATGCTCACCGGGATCCGCTCAAGGCCCCATACACTGGTCCTTTCCGCGTGTTAGAGGCAGGAGACAAGACCTTCACCGTGGATGTCGGTGGCAAACCGGACCACATTTCGGTTGACCGTTTGAAACCAGCACACCTGGACCTTGACCAACCCGTCGAGACCGCACAGCCGCCAAGGTGAGGTCGACCGCCCACCGTCGTCACGCCGGAACAAGTGCAACCGCCCGCCAGACTGCCCGCCATCCAACAGCTTCTGCTTCGGGAATACAAGACTCGTTCTGACAGGCTCGTCAGACCCCCTCACCGTTTGACTTTTTTCGTTAAAGACAATTCTGGGGGGGCGCAGGTGGCAGAGCCACTGAGAGACTCTGAACAAGTGTACATAATTCCTTTTAATGATGTGTTAGCTACAGACTAAATCTGTACCATTGTATATACTGTTTGCATGTACAGGGCGCGGGCCCTTTAAGAGCACAGGCAAATGCGATGACGTCATGCCGCCGATCACGTGATCACCCTAAACGCGGGAAGAACGTGATGACGTCTTGATGCCATCCACGGGACCGCCTAGGCAGTCCTCGTGGAGCCTCCAGCCAGTTAAGACCTGTATTCATAGTTCTCTTGCATCAATCTGTTTAAACTCATTAGTTTGACATTAAAAACCTTTTTGATTAATTGCCTACATCGAACTCAATCTCTGGATAGGAATTTGACCATTCCTACAATATACCATTTTTGTGTTGTTTCTGGTCAGGTTTTTCTCACAGTATACTGTGATTGTCCAGTTATACATTAAATCAAGTCATCAACCGTAACAATTTCATTCTCATCGCTCATTCCACTGGTTCAATTTGCTTTCAGACCCTGAATATGACTAATTAAATTTTTCAGTCTGAGACTTTAGGGTGAATTTCTGTGGAGGTTCTCTCACTTGTCCATTGTTAACTTCAATGGAAAAGCTGCAGAAATCCCAGAAACACATTGTAAGCACCACTTACACTGTTTGTCAGGGATTCTGCAGCTGTTCTGCTGAACTTGCGTAAGATTGTAAATCTACCTCTTTACAATTACATTCAAAATCTGCTTAATTTTATGTCTTACCTGTACACACACATCTTTTATTTGTACCAGTTACTCATACAAAAGTCTATAGATTTGTGACTAAAGCACCAATAACTTCACAATTAATGTACTTTTTTAATTATGTTCTTGATCGTATTTGTAGATGGAGTCATATTATTAAATGATATTTATATTTAAATATTTCTTTGTCATTCATATATAACTTATTATATGATTGTACAGTAACGATTCAACACCCACTATGTCAGATTGAACTTAAAATTTAATGTGGCCAGGGTCCCTTTAAGGATCCCGGCTTAAAACGCGTCATGACTGACGCCACCAGACCCGCTCCATCTAATTGTGCCGGGTAATGCTCTGGGTGGGCTTAATAGGCCCCATTAAGGCAAGTTCATTTTCTACAGCTGGATGGAGCCAGCAGTGGGTTCGGGACCCACCACGGACACCGGCCGTACCGGACACGCGAAGGTAAGGAAAATTCCAGCCATACTGTGGCAAATAGAAAATCAGATTAGAAAGGAAGAGCTCTCAGCTTATTGATTTCAACCATTTCAAGCCAGCAAGTTGAAGATACAGCTTGTTGACCATTATTATCAGTATAAAATGAACTGTCCCTATAACTGCACTAAAAAGCACAATGCAACTGATAGTCTGACATTATTGAATGGTGCATTTATAGTCAAAGCCCTTACATAGTATTGCACAGTATTTACAGCACAGGAACAGGCCATTTGGCCCAACAGGTTCATGCTGGTGTCTATGCTCCACATGAGCCTCCTCCCACCCCTCTTCATCTAACCACATCAAGAAACCCTTCTATTTTTCTCCCTCATGTATTTATCGAGCTTCCCCTTAAATGCATCTATGATATTCGCCTCAATTACTCCTTGTGGTAGCGAGTTCCACATTCTAACCACTCTCTGGGTCAAGAAGTTTCTCTGAATTCCCTATTGGATTTATTGTATTTATGGCCCCTAGTTCTGGTCTGCCCTGCAAATGCAAACATCTTCTCTACGTCGACCCTATCAAACCCTTTCATAATCTTAAAGACCTCGATCAGGTCACCCCTCAGTCTTCTCTTTTCTAGAGAAAAGAGACCCAGCCTGTTCAATTTTTCCCGATAGGTAAAACCCACTCAGCTCTGGTAGCAGCCTAGTAAATCTTTTTTGCACTTTCTCCAGTGCCTCTATGTCCTTTTTATAATATGGAGACCAGAACTGTTCCCAGTACTCAAGTGTGGTCTAACCAAGGTACAATACAAGTTTAACATAACTTCTCTACTTTTCAACGAACCCCAGTGCTTTTTTGCTTTTTTATGGCCTTATTAACCTGTGTCGCTAATTTCAGTGATTTGTGTATCTGTACCCCCAGATCCCTCTGCTCCTCTACGCTGGCCTAGATTAAGTGTGAAAACGGCTGGTGCCACCGTGGGCCAAGGGTAACGGCTGCCCACATAACGAGTGCAGGCAGCACTAGTATTTTGGTGCTGCCTGCTGATTTAAATGAGCAGAGCGCAGAATCTCCTATGCAACACGTTCTTTCGGGTGGGAACATCAGCAGGAGGCCAAAGATTGCGTCTAAAGGATCGGTGCGGCGTTCTCGGGCAGTCACCTACTAACAGTGAATATGCTGTTTGGGACGGTTCCTGGGTTTTGCTGGGTCAGGAGGTATCGAGTCCGCTGATGCGCCTTGTAGGGTTTGAGCATTATCTGTTGTGGCACATTAGGAGGCATTTGTTTGTCCATGGCTCCCTTCTTACTTTTGCGGACATTTGTCTGGGTCTTGTGTGGGGTCCACAAATGGGTACCAGACTGTCTGGTACGCCCACATTCGCTGGTTGCCATAGGTCCACAGATGTTTCACCCAAATGTCTGCTGTGTGGAGGTTTGTGCTCCACCGTGGTGCTGGAGGGGGAGGGGGATGCATTGTCCTGCAGCTAGCAGTGACAGTGCACTCACCTGCATATCACATAGGGGATTCACTCCCTGGTGAGTGGGCCTTAGCACAGGTTCAGGTCTGGAGGGACTGTGACAGTAAACACCACTTAAAAACTCTGGCATAGATGTCGTTAAACCGTTGCATGAGAAATCAATTGAAATAAATTTTTAAACAAGGGAAACATAAATTTCTTGGTCAGGAGTTTACTGGTGTAAATCGTGCAGAAGAGAATTCAATTACATTTTTAGCAACAACAGATTTTTGAAGAACTCGTGGTGAGAATATGCTGTTACATCTTCCTTGATTCTTGGCCTTTTAAAAACAGACTTCAAAACTTTGCATATTATTTTATCAGTTCCTAAACTAGAAAACCCAATGTATAAAATTTAAGGAAATGCAGCTTTGATTTTTTTCCTGAGATTATTACAACTGTAGTAAAGTATAGTTTATTTTTAAAGTATTTACCGTAATGTTTGACTGACCAGGACAGAGATTTGATGCATCTCATTGGAAGGAGTTTTCATAAGAACAGAAGAACATAAGAATTAGGAGCAGGAGTAGGCCATATGGCCCTTCGAGCCTGCCCCGCCATTCAATAAGGTCATGGATGATCTTCGACCTCAACTCCACTGTCCCGCCCTATCCCCATATCCCTTGATTCCCCTAGAGTCCAAAAATCTATCTATCTCAGCCTTGAATGTACTCAACGACTCAGCATCCACAGGCCTTTGGGGAAGAGAATTCCAAAGATTCACAACCCTCTGAGTGAAGAAATTCCTCCACATCTCGGTCTTAAATGGCCTACCTCTTATCCTGAGACTACGCCCCCTAGTTCTAGACACTCCAGCCCGGGGAAATAACCTCTCAGCATCTATCCTGTCAATCCCCCTCAGAATCCTATATGTTTCAATGACATCACCTCTCATTCTTCTAAACGCCAGAGAGTATAGGCCCAATCTACTCGATCTCTCCTCATAGGACAACCCTCTCATCCCAGGGATCAATCTAGTGAACCTTTGTTGCACCGCCTCCAAGGCAAGTATGTCCTTCCTCAGATAAGGAGACCAAAACTGGGCACAGTACTCCAGGTGTGGTCTCACCAAAGTCCTGTACAATTGTTGTAAGACTTCCTTACTCTTGTACTCTAATGCCCTTGCAATAAAGGCCAACATGCCATTTGCCTTCCTAATTGCTTGCTGTGCCTGCCTGCTAACTTTCTGTGTTTCTTGTACGAGGCCACCTAAATCTTTCTGAACACCAACATTTAATAGTTTCTCACCATTTAAAAATATTCTGTTTTTCTATTCTTCCCACCAAAGTGAATAACCTCACATTTCCTCACATTATACTCCATCTGCCACCTTATTGCCCACTCACTTAGTCTATCTATATCCCTTTGCAGATTCTTTGTGTGTCCTCCTCACAGCTTACTGTCCCACCTAGCTTTGTATCATCAGCAAACGTGCATACATTGCACTCAGTCCCTTCATCTAAGTCATTAATATAGATTGTATATAGCTGAGGCCCAAGCATTGATCCTTGCGGCACCTCACTAGTTCCAGCCTGCCAACCTAAAAATGACCCGTTTATCCCTTTTCTCTGTTTTCTGTCCATTAACCAATCTTCTATCTGTGGTAATATATTATCCCCAATCCCATGAGCCTTTATCTTGCTTAGCAACTTTTTATGTGGCACCTTATCGAATACCTTTTGGAAATCCAAATATACTACATCCACTGGTTTCCCTTTGTCTACCCTGCTAGTTACATCCTCAAAAAACTCTAATAAAGTTGTTAAACATGATTTCCCTTTCATAAAACCATGTGAACTCTGCCTAATCATATTATGATTTTCTAAGTGCCCTGTTACTACTTCCTTAATAATGGATTCCAGCATTTTCCCAATGACTGATGCCAGGCTAACTGGCCTGTAGTTCCCTGTTTTCTTTCTCCCTCCTTTCTTGAATAGTGGGGTTACATTTGCTACCTTCCAATCCACTGAGTCCATTCTAGAATCTGGGGAATTTTATAACCTTAGGATGTAAGTCATCAGGTCCAGGGGATTTGTTGGATTTTAGTCCCAATAGTTTCTCAATTCCTTAATTCACTCCAGTTACATAGTCTGAGCTGCCCATAGTTACCAGTTATCTCAGCAGCTGTTTAGTGTATAGTTTATAGCTCACCGCCGCTTTCTCCCGGCTCTACGTGCTGTCAATGGCTGCACTCATGGGCGTGCTTTGGAGAGGGCGGTAAGAGGAGCGGCGACGTCCAAAATCGCTGAGCATGTGTCAATTCGGCATTGCACGCCGATTGACGTCCCGCTCCTAGTAATTAAAATACTTTTGGCGAATGCAGGCAATGGCAGCACTGCCGACCTGCCCAATATGGTAGCTGCCAGTTTTCCCATCGGAAGTGGATGGAAGCGAGGCGTCCGCCATTTTTTCTTCAAAACCAGCCTTAACGGTCGGCACTAAAGGCTCATATTTCTCAGCCCCCATTTATTTTCCAAGGAGTATGTGGCCTCCTATTCTTCCTACCAAAATGTACCACCTCACACTTATCTATATTGAAGTTCATTTGCCAATTACCGTCCATTCTGCAAGTTTATTAATGCCTTCCTGTATTTCATTGCAGCCCTCCTCTGTATTAACGATGTCCCCCAATTTGGTGTCATTCCCAAATTTTTAAATTGTACTTCCGATTCCCGAGTCCAAATCGTTTATGTAAATAGTGAAGAACAGTGGTCCCAGCACCGATCCTTGTGGAAAACCACTTCCCACCTTTTACCAGTCTGAGTAACTACCTTTAACCCTTAGTCTCTGTTTTCTGTTTTGTAGCCAGCTTGCTATCCATTCTGCTACTCGTCTGCACATGTTCTGACCACAGTCGTGAGTCTACTATGTGGTTCCTCATCGAAGGCCTTTTGAAAATCCAAATATATAATGTCTACTGCATTACCCTTGTCTACCCTTTCTGTTACTTCTTCAAAGAATTCAATAAGGTCGGTCAAGCATGACCTTCCCTTTTGAAATCCGTGCTGACTATTCTTTATTATACTTTCAGTTTCTCAGTCCTTTGTGGATAGAATGGATCTTCACCCTTTATGCTGCTGTCAGTGAACCAGCAACAAGACCATTGTAAATGGTTCCCACTCCTCAAGTGCTGCTTCCCACCCTCTACTTTGGCAATAATGAGGGTTTAAGGGTTATATCACCCCAACATTATCCCACAGACTGTTTCCTGCCTCCAAATTGTGTCATCATTTATTGATTTTTGCCAGACCTTCTTTTGCCCCATACAGCCTTTGGAAACAGTTTTATTATCCTTTACAGCCTCTAGAAAGGCAGGAAACTATTTTTGTCCCCACATGTGGCCACTTGCCTTTTAGTAGCTCCCAATGGAAAGCCAATCCAAGCTGGGAGCTTGACATGATTAATAAAACTTGGATGGCCTGGAAGATGCAGTGGGTTTGACTGTTCCCAATGTCTGAGAACTGACTCTAACTAGGTTTGTATAATCTATTATATTTAATTAAAAAGGCATTTTCTACATGTTATGATGCATGAATCTTCTCATGTGCGATAAAACATTGAGATTAGCAGTCAATACAATATTCCCTGGTGTTGTCTCATAACCCTTAACTGAAAATATTGTCTACTTTAGCTTTATATTCCTCAGATACTGGTTCAAATTTATAATAGCATGAGGGAAATTAACGTCTCAGTTTTCACTAAGAGTCACATTACTAAAGCAACTTCATCTTTAGCATGCGGACTAGTTACAACCTGTAGTAGTTTTACCTAAGAATTGAAAGCTTATTGAGCACAAATTAATATTTGTGATACAACAAATCTGATAATGTAATCTAATCACTCTCCACAGAGAAATTATGCAGTAGAGTCGTGAGAAGGTATTTCTTCCCTTCAGCTACAGAATAGGCGATTTTTGAAGTGTTTTTTTTATTAAACACTCACAGGCACGGCAAGGGGTCAAAGCAGTAAAAGCAGATTCTCTTTATGAACGATGGATTTGGTGAGAATTATTTTTTTTCCGCCTTTGTATGATCAGAGAGCTAAATACTTACACATGACTCAATGTTGAAATAATTGATATTTGTTTCTCAAACAGTCCTATGTTTTTCAAATTAAATTCCCATTTAGGAGATTGTCAAGCTGACATTGAGAGAGAGGCTGAAATTAGCCAGCTTAGACAATACTGAGTATTAAAACTGGTGTTCAGACATGTGATAAATTGTTAAAAAAAAAATCTGAATTATATTAGAACAATTATCTTGGGTATAAATAAGGAACAAAGGGCAGAAAAAAGACTGAATGTCATAGATTGTTAGTACTTGGCTTCACCCTCATGCTACCAGTTCTTGGATGCCAAGTGAGAATAGATACTTTGTGCGGAAGTGACAATTAACAGATGAGACGCCATTAGCTGAGACTTGGGGACAGTTGACCTTCTTGCCCTCTTAAAAGAGGAAAAGATTGAGGCAGATGCAAAAATTAAAAGGAAGTTTAAATGTAAATTTAAAGTGGAAACACAAAGGGCTCCTCTAATGGCTGATTAAGTTTATCTGGCAACTAGCTGAGCCATATAGACGAGGAAAGTCTCAGGTTTCAATCTTTGGTTTGTGCTGAGCTAACTGATCTCAGCTGGGTGGATGTATCAACACTATGATTGGTCTCCCCATTTTGGGTATCACTGAGGGATAGAATGTGATTCCACACCTAGATTCAGCCATGAGATGTGTCTGACAAAAATTAACCATTTTTTGCCTAATCATAACTTAGTACTGAAAGAAAAAGAAAGACTGACATTTTTATATATATGACCCAGAACTTCAGGTCTCCACAGGTGAGTACGCACGGGGTACTCACCCGTAAGCCCAATGGAAGTGCCGGTTTCCTGCATGCACTGCGCATGCGCGGGAAACCGGCACTTCCGTTCCCCTGAAAGAAGGGGTTCAGAGGTCGAACGCGTGCGCAGGAGAGGCAGCGCGTGCGCATCGAACTTACGTTTTTTTTGCAGCTTTTCCCGGGAGGGTAAGTCTCCAGAAGTTAGACATGTAAAAAGCAGTCGCAAGGCCTGCTTTTTACAAGGTAAGTGGTGAATTAATTAAAAATAAAACATTTTTTCCACAGGTTTATTATTTTTAAATACTTTAAAGAAAGGTAAGTTTTTTTTTAGCCCCGTTAGAAAATAAAACAATTTTTTTCAAAAATTTAAATTATTGTTTAAAATAGTTATTTCATATAATTTATAGTTTATTTAAAAAATGTGATTTAAAAAAAAATTATTTGAAGATTTAGTGATGTTTTGGGGCTTATAGTATTTATAAGTTTTGACTTATGAATGAAGCATTCCCTGCTCCGATTGGCTCCCCATGGCCCACGTGGCCGAACTAACTGCGTCCCTGGGATACGCAAGCACTGCGCGCCGGCAGTTGGAGGAGGCCCAGGATTGCAATTCCACGGGGGCCCACAACTCAACAGCCGGCACGCAAGGTAAGTGCAGGTCGGGGGCTTACACCCGTGGGAAGTTCCCGACCCGAATTTCTGGGCCAAATTTTTCACGACCTCAGAATGTCCCAAAGTGCTTTACAGCCAATTAAGTACTTCTTTGAAGTGTAGTCACTGATGCAATGTCAGAAACACGGGAGCCAATTTGCACACAGCAAGGCGATAATGACCAGATAATCTGTTTTAGTGATGTTAGTTCAGGAATAAATATTGGCCAGGACACCGGGGATAACTCCCCTGCTCTTCTTCGAAATAGTACCACGGGATCTTTTACATCCACCTGAGAGGGCAAACAGGGCTTCAGTTTAATGTCTCATCTCTAAGACAGCACCTCCGACAATGCAGCACTCCCTCAGTACAGCATTGGATTGTCAGCCTAGATTCTGTGCTCAGGTCTCTAGAGTGGGGCTTGAACCCACAACACAGAGGCAAGAGTGCTACCAACTGAGCCAGAGCTGACACCCACTGGTCCCTTTACACCTGCCACAGGGCATCAGATCTTAAAAATTGCAGCAGAAGTTTATTCACTTGTGTCCAAGTAAGCTTGAGGAGAGGAGCCAAGTCATAGTCAAACAAAAACATACCGTGTGTAACAACAGAAAATGCTGGAAAAACTCAGCAGGCCAGGCAACATCCGTGGAGAGAAATTAGAGTCGACGTTTCGGATCTAACCCTTTTTCAAAACTGGAAAGGAAATGAAATAGATCTGTTGTGTATGTACCTTTAAGAGAAGAACTGATTTTATACTGCAGTACCGGCAGTGACCACACCTGTATAAAAAGCCCTAGCAGGCTTCTGTACTTCAGTCTGACGTTTACTCTCTGTTCAGTAAATACCTGTTTTATTGTTCTCCCGTAGTCCGTGTATTATTAAGACGCGGACTCTACAGTGGTGACGAGCAGGTTCGAACTCACCTGCAGTACTGCATCACCTCACGGGGATCTTTCCCTGAGAAGAAGCTTCTTGGAGGTCGAAGTCAGAGCAACGGGTGTCGACCGCGGGCAACTGCCCAAGGAGCCATTGGAGTTCGGAGAATTGCGGGAGAGGCTGTGGAGAGCTGGGCTTGGCTCCCCAGTCAAGGTGTTCCAGCAAATCGTGCTGGTAGCAGGTAGTGCGCTGACCCTTCCAGACTGCGGCGGGCTCGAGCTCGATCGAGCAGCTCTGCAAAGGGGCCGCGCAGCGTCGCCGGGAGGAAAGAGAGAGAGAGAGGGTGGAGCGCACAGGGCGCGGTCGGTGCTCAAGAACCGGGCAGCGGTGAGAAAATAAACGAGGGGAAGGAAAAGTGAGACGCGCCGAAGCCGCGGGTCGCCGCCATTACCCTGTAGAACGCTAGGAGCAGCGTGGCAGCAAGGGGAAGAAGGAAAAGCACGGGAGACGCCATTTTATTCCATTGGAGAAGAAGGAAAAGCGCGGGAGGCGCCATTTTATTCCATTGGGGAAGAAGAAAAAGCGCGGTGTAATGATATCAGCAAATAGTGATGGTATTTGCCTGTTTGATTATGATGCCTTACCAGCATGTATGCATGTATTGATTACTTATGCCTGACTAGCAGAGGTCATGTGACAGAGACAAGCAGTTTGGTTTTAGTTTCAGTTTCGTTCCAGATGGATCACTAGCATGGTGTCTCCTGTAATGCTGTATAAAGAGTTGAACAGACTTTAGATTAAAAGACATTCTCTTTCATAAATGTCTCGTCATTGAACCCACAAAGAAATCAATACACGCGGGAGGCACCATTTTAAATCACCCAAGATGCTGAAGAGTGGCAGTATCACTGCTTTCGACAACGAGGTAGAAGACTGGACCACGTATGTGGAAAGAATTGAAGTGTACTGCAATGCCAATGAGGTGGCCAATGGAAAGAAGGCGTCGGTATTATTAAATTTAATGGGCGCGAGAACGTACGGCCTATTGCGGAATTTAATTACCCCATCTAAACCAATGGAGAAAAGTTTTGAAGAGATTGTTAATATCTTACAGGAACACCTAAACCCTACACCGCTGCTGATAGCAGAAAGATTCAAGTTCCATAAAAGAAACCAGCACAAAGATGAGAACAATGCTGACTATCTTACGGAACTACGCAAGTTATCGAAGCACTGCCAGTTCGGAGCAGGACTGGCAGACACCTTACGGGATAAGTTTGCGGGCTCCCGAGTGAAGGAACCCAGAAACGACTACTTTCGGAAAAGAACCTGACGCTAGAACAGGCTTTCAGCGTGGCAGTATCCTAGGAAGCAGCAGCATGGGGAGCTGCGGAAATACAGCAGAAACCACAAGAATACAGCGCTAACGAAATGGCGTATGGAGCAGAAAAGCACTATCGCTGCGGCAGAGCAACCCATGATCAGAAGGACTGCTGGTTTAAGGACAAAGTATGCAGGCAATGTGGGAAAATGGGACATATAGCTAGAGTCTGCAGGTCAGGAAAGAAAACCAACACTAAAAGAACTACTAAGGAAAAGTACAAGAAAGTAAAAAAAATGACAGACAGTATTTCGGAAGATCAGGAGAGTGATAATGACTCCGGGAGCAGGAGACTAAGTTGTCTAAAGTTACACAACGTGATCACAAAGGAGGATCACCGAATCATTTGGGTCACCCTCATGATAGCAGGGTCGCAAGTAAAGACGGAATTGGATACAGGATCAGCCCTAACTGTCATGAATCGACGAGACTATGAGCGGCTATTCTCACACATACACTTAAAGGACACGTCCATTGTATTGAAGACATACACGGGGCAAAAAGTCTACCCCAGAGGAAATATAAGCGTGCCAGTTAAATACAACGGCAAGGAAACACAGAAACTGTATCTATATATACTACAAGATGGAGGACCACCATTATTGGGACGTGAATGGATCCGAAAAATACAATTGGATTGGCATTCCATTCAGGCGCTAACTGTGACTGACAAAAAGGATGATGAAGTCACACCTGGCCGACTGTCACACCTGGCTGACGCAAAAGGGGTGTTCCAACAAGGACTTGGGACTCTAAAAGGAGTAAAGGCAACGATAAAAATTGAAGATAACGCAAACCCAAAATTTCTTAAGGCCAGACCGGTGCCGTACGCGATCCGCCCAGCCGTTGAAGCAGAACTAGAGAGTCTGGAGCGTTCGGGTGTGCTGTCCAAGGTGGACTGGAGCGAGTGGGCCACACCCATCATTCCTGTAATGAAGAAATCATTGAGCAGCACGCCTGGGGAGCCGAAGAAGGTTCGCATCTGTGGGGACTTCAAGGTAACTGTGAACCCAGTCCTGCACACAGTACAATATCCACTTCCATGGATAGAAGATATTTTCGCCTCACTATCTGGAGGGAAACGCTTTACGAAGATTGATCTGGCCCAAGCGTATCTACAAATGGAGGTGGAAGAAGCATCTAGGAAATACCTCACGATAAACACTCACAAAGGCCTTTACCAGTACAATCGACTGGTATTCGGGATAGCATCAGCCCCGGCTATTTGGCAGAGGGCGATGGAACAAGTCCTGCAAGGGATCCCAGGGACCCAGTGTTATTTGGACGACATCCTGGTTACGGGCGAAAATGACAGTGAACACCTTGCCAACCTGGAGCAGGTGCTCACTAGATTGCAGGAATATGGGCTACGAATCAACCGCCCCAGATGCGAGTTCTTCAGGAGACAAATCTCGTATTGTGGCCACATGATTGATGAGGAAGGGTTGCATAAGTCGCCAGACAAGATTGAGGCTGTAGTCAAGGCTCCAGCACCGGAAAATGTGTCGCAACTGAGGTCGTTTCTCGGGCTGGTGAACTACTACCATAAGTTCTTGCCGAATTTATCTACAATTCTGCACCCACTGAATGCCCTGCTGCAAACTGGAGTAACATGGAAATGGAGTGATGAGTGTAAGCGTGCCTTTCAGAAATGTAAATGCCTAATCACTTCAAAAGAAGTATTGGCCCACTACAACCCAACACTACCGATTCGGTTGGCATGTGATGCGTCTCCCTACGGTATCGGAGCGGTGCTGTCACACAAATTCCTTGACGGTTCAGAGAGGCCAATAGCCTTTGCGTCGCGCTCGTTAACCTCAGCCGAGCGTAACTACGCCCAGATTGACAGGGAGGCCCTCAGCCTGGCGTGGGGGGTGAAGAAGTTCAATCACTATCTGCACGGGCAGAAATTCACCCTACTGACTGAGCATCAGCCCCTGGTCTCCATTTTAACCCAAAGAAAGGCGTTCCGGTGATGACGGCGCAACGGCTGCAAAGATGGTCACTTTTTCCAGGGGCACATCAGTACTGCATAGAGTACAAGGGTACGAAGCAGCATGGAAATGCTGATGGGCTGTCGCGTCTACCGTTGCCTACGGTAGAGGAAGCACCTGCAGTGGATCCTGTTGAGATATTCCATGCGACCCTAGTCGAATGTCTGCCTGTTACAAACTCAAGTATAGAGAAGGAAACCCGAAATGACCCGACACTCTCTCGGGTCTATGATTTGACAGTGAAGGGATGGCCAGCACATGGCGACTCACTGTTGACAGCTGTCAGTGTGCCGGGGGACCTTGATGTATGGATCCCGAGTGGTAATTCCACCCAAGTTGAGAGACAGAGTGCTCAATGAGCTTCATGAGGGTCATCTGGGAGGGGTAAAAATGAAAAGCCTAGCCAGGGCTTATGTGTGGTGGCCCGGAATCGATAAACAAATCGAGGACCTGACCAAGAGCTGCTCAGGATGCCAGAAAGTCCAAAATGCACCACCACAGGCCCCTCTACACCCATGGGAGTGGCCCTCATCTCCATGGCAACGGGTACACATTGATTTTGCTGGTCCATTTATGGACTCAATGTTTCTAATCGCCGTGGATGCCCATTCGAAATGGCCAGAGGTCATCAAAATGTCCTCCACCACCACGGAGAAAAGTATTGCAGTCCTACGGACCATCTTCGCCAGGAATGGCTTGCCAGAACAGATTTGCTCCGACAATGGGCCACAGTTTGTGTCCGAGGATTTCCGGAGGTTTCTGAGGAATAATGGGGTGAAACATTACACATCTGCCCCATATCATCCAGCCACAAATGGATTGGCTGAGAGGTTTGTTCAGACCTTTAAAAAGGCAATAAAGGCGATGTATAATGACAACATACCACTACAACACAAGGTAGATAATTTCTTGTTTGCTTACCGGAATGCGACACATGCAGTCACCAACCAAGCTCCAGCCATAATGTTCTTCAACCGAAGGCTAAGATGTCGCCTGGATTTGCTCAAACCAAACATAAGACGAGATGTTGAGGATAAGCAATTCCAGCACATCAACGAGAAGCCAACCAGGACCTTCAAGATAGGACAACCAGTCTTGGCCCACGACTACCGAACAGAAAAATGGCAGCCAGGAACGATATGCACACAGCAGGGACCACTAATGTACACAGTGGACGTTGGAGAGAGCATCGTAAGACGCCATGCTGACCAGATTCTAGAGTCACAGGAACAAGCCAAACCTATACCACGAGCATGTGCACCTGGTAATGAACCCGAAGTACAGATTGCGTCTACCTCAGAAGCAGTGGTATTGGAAGCTGACGAACCAACCAATGACAATGAGCCAGAATCGACTCCACCGCAAGAACAGGATACTCGAGAAAGGCGCTATCCAGCCAGGATCAGGAAGCCTCCTCACAGACTGAACTTATAAATAATTATTTCAGTTGATGTATATAGTACCGAGAAAATTGTAATTGTAATTAGTTATTATTTATTTGTTAAATGAATGTTATGTACTGTTTATCTAAAAGGGGAGGAATTGTTGTGTATGTACCTTTAAGAGAAGAACTGATTTTATACTGCAGTACCGGCAGTGACCACACCTGTATAAAAAGCCCTAGCAGGCTTCTGTACTTCAGTCTGACGTTTACTCTCTGTTCAGTAAATACCTGTTTTATTGTTCTCCCGTAGTCCATGTATTATTAAGGCGCGGACTCTACAAGATCGAAAGGCAGGGCTGCGAGAGAACCGTGTGTCTTGTTCAGTTATGTATATGCCAAGCTGCTCCTTTTGAATTGAGCTGACGGCTATTTAAATCCAACTCTTGGATGTGCATTTAAAATAGGTTGAACGATTCAAAGCATTGAGTCAATTGGAACCTTCGGAGAGATAAGTCAGGCCAGTTACAAGAAAAGAAAAAGTTATGTACAAGAGAATAGCCAAACGTATAGCCTTCTATTATTGTAGTTTGCAGAACTGATTCACATAACAGCTATTGTAAATATATATTATTGTCATATATTCAATCGTTCATCTTTTGTTTAATAAATTTGCTTGTTAGCTAAAGATTAAAATGAGGTATATATTGTAATGCCGTGGCACATTTTGAAGACACAGGACAGATCCAGTAACTAAACCAATTTACAGAAAGCTTTTCTGGTTGTTATCTTGGGCTGACTACCAGAAACAAACTGCATATTTGGGCCAGTGAAGGTAGTCGAGACCGCAGGGAACTGAGACTCACCTACGAGAGTAATCCAAAACACAGAAGCTGATACATCTGGAGATGTGAAGAGTCAAAAACCTAACAACTTCACAGCATAGAACAGACAAAAGGGGATGAACCAAGCAGGGCTGAGACACTTCTCCAGGGAAGGTAAATTAGACAGAGATACCATGGGCTAAACCCACGTACCTATGGAGGATGACTAGAAACAAGCTTCATCAAAGGCCATGCAGCAGATTATATGGCAGCTTCTCAGTCACCAATGATGTGTGGGAATCTAAGGAAGGAGGGATATAATAAAATTCTGGTGCAGAAATATTTTACTTTTAATGCAAATTCTTACACACACGTAATTTTCAAGCAAGTAGAGTTAAGATTCCAACTGCACAAAGAAAATGTAACCCAATGACCTAAGGGTAAAAATATACAGTGCTTTATGTCTCAATATAAATGGGCACTATAACATTAAGGTTATGCTGGTTCAGTCTGATCAATCCTTGTCACACAGCAACAAGGAAAACTAAATTTAATCCAGATGGAATCAATCATGGTCATTTTCCTCCTGATAGGTCAATAAACAATCGGTGGCCTTGAATATTAACATGACCCCTAACCATTTGAAAATAATAACAAGGCAAGGCATATAACTTCCAGGTTAGCTAATCCAATTGTCATTACAGAATATACGCAGGAGATCAAATACCAAGGACATCCTATCCATTCAGGTAGCCAAGAAAATTGTCTTAGTTTATTTCTGGCATCAGGACTCGGGTCAATGTTTTTATTTTCATCTCCTCCCTTCCCACAGTAAGTGCCCTTTCACCACCTCCCTTCCCACCTCCGCTACACCCTGGTCCACTCTCCCATCACCCCCAACACCCACTCCATTTCCCACAACACCTTCCCATGCAAGCGCAGGCGATGCAACACCGGCCCTTTCACCTGCTCCCTTCCCACCGTCCAGGGCCCCAAACACTCCTTCCAGTTGAAACAGAGATTTACTTGTACTACTTTCAGCTTAGTCTACTGCATTTGCTGCTCATGATGTGGTCTCCTCTACATTGGAGAGACCAAACGCAGATTGGGTGATCACTTTGCTGAACACCTCTTTTCAGTCTGCAAGCGTGACCCTGAGCTGCCGGTCGCTTGGTATTTTAATTCTCCATCCCACTCTGATCTCTCTGTCCTCGGCCTCCTACACTGTTTCAATTAATCTTAATGGAAGCTCGAGGAATAGCACCTCTTCTTTCTATTAAGTACTTTACAAGCTTCCGGACTCAACATTGATTTCAGTAACTTCAGATCATAACCACTGCTCTTATTTTTCCAGACAGCAGGTGCTGTAATAGTTCTGCTGTTGCCATTTACAGCTTTTCCCGTTTATTCTTTCCTCCCCATCTCCTCAGCCCTTTCCCTGCCTCTGTACGTGCTTAAAAACTGTTATGTCTCTAACTTCTTCCAGTCCTGACGAAAGGTCATTGACCTGAAAACGTTAACTCTGTGTCTCTCTCCAAAGATGCTGCCTGACCTGCTGAGTATTTCCAACATTCTCTGTTTTTATTTCAGATTCCCAGCATCCGCAGTATTTTGCATTTGTTTAAATATTTTTACTTCCTTACCCAGCTGAAGAAATACAACAAATCAATGGGGAACCCTGCTGCACAAAGATTCCTGCAGCTATTTTTACTGACTTTATTGCATGTGGAGCAATGTTTGATGTTGTTGCCAAAGCCTGGAAGCCTTACGCTACGGTTTGTAACCTGTTCATCACTAATGAGGCCAGTGATTTGTTACAAAATCTCAAAAATTAGTTAATGTCTACAGGAGGGGATGTTGGTGGGCAACATGGAAAAACAAAATAAAACCGACTCTGATTCAGTTCTTGCGAATTATCCTCAACAGCTGGGCCCGCCTCCTCGCAGAGGCCCACAGCTCTCACTCACTTTGCAGCGAGCGCTCCCTGCCAGTCGAGCTGATTGCTCTGCCTGGCACCGCGACTCTGTGCTATCCTCCCATCACGTGATCAGAGCACCTGCGGGGCCCTTCAAACACGTACCTGAATGAGTTCATGCAAACACATACGATCCCACAGTGCAGCTGTTACAGAAGATGCCAGTGGGGCAGTACGGCGGTGAGTCATGCTTCCAGCAGCATCCCAGCATGTGCACAGGTGCTTGTGCCCTCGCTCACCTTGGCCAGCCGGCTGCCGGCTGTAAAAATTGTCCAGCACTAAGTGGCTAATAGTGGCCATCTGTTGCTGCGGAGTGCCCAGAATTGGTGTGAGAAGCAGGCGCATCATCTCACTGATACCTGTAAGTAAAAGCATTAATAAAACACTCTTTACATGCAGCACTTTCATATTATGAGTATTAAATAGTATTATAATTTAGGGGGGTCCGTGATTACTAGTTCAATTGAAATGGGTGTAATGATATCAGCAAATAGTGATGGTATTTGCCTGTTTGATTATGATGCCTTACCAGCATGTTTGCCTGATTGATTACTTATGCCTGACCAGCAGAGGGCATGTGCGAGACAAGCAGTTTAGTTTTACTTTCATTTTAGATGGATCTATAAGATGGTGTCTCATGTAATGCTGTTAACTGAGTTGTAATACTTTAGATAAAAAGACATCTCTTTCATGAATGTGTCGTCATTGAACCCACATACAAGTCAATACATGGTGTCAGAAGTGATTGAAAGAGATGAAGAGGAAAAATCTGAAGTTAAATCAGCTCTCCACATATTAGCAAGCCAAAAGAGAACATCGTTACTTACCATTGGAGAATAGCTAGCGAAGTGAAAAAATGGAAGGTTTACACCCACCGGCGAAGCTTCAGTTGACAGGTAATGTGGCTGAAAATTGGAGAAGGTGCAAACAACGTTTGGAATTGTATTTAGCGGCAATAGGAGCTGACGAGAAAAGTGATAAAATGAAAGCGTCAGTGTTCTTACATGTCGTGGGTGATGAAGCGCTGGAGGTGTATAATAACTTCACATTCGCTGCTGATGGAGACAAAATGAAGCTAGATAAAATAATGGAACAGTTTGAGGCCTACTGCATACCTAAATGTAACGTGACGTTTGAGAGGCACAGATTTTTCACATGTGTACAGAAAACGGGTGAGACTATTGATCAGTATGTGACTGAACTGAGAAACCGAAGCAAAACATGTGAATTTGGGGGACTGACAGACTCGCTGATAAAAGACAGACTGGTGTGTGGTATTCCAGATAATGGTCTAAGGGAAAGACTGCTAAGAGAGCAAGATCTAGACCTGGGAAAAGCCATAGCACTGTGTAGGGCTACAGAGACTGTGAAGTCGCAGGCAAAGGAGCTGTTCAGTGACAGTAGCTGCAACGCGGATGCAGTGAGTAAGAACGGACACAAACCGTTTAACAAAAAGAGCGCCAATGTGAAAAAAGAGGCGTGGCCAGCAAACAAAAATGAAAGGGGCAATCGAAAGTCATGTGGTCGATGCAGTACACAGCATACACCAAAAAAGTGTCCAGCATATGGTAAAAAATGCAATAGCTGCAACAAAAACAACCATTATGCCCATTGCTGTAAGAACCAAGCGCAACAAAGCAAGGTCCATGCAGTAGATGAAAGTGAGATAGAGGAGTTCAATGTAGATGTTGTGTCTGAAAACAAAGAAGAAAAAAGAGACTGGATGATGACACTAAAAGTGAATGACACACACATTCCATTTAAATTGGATACTGGAGCACAAGTTAATGTGATAGCAGAGACTGATTTTAAGAAAATTAGACCCAGACCAAAGATACATGGAATAAAAGTGAAAGTGACAGGATACTCAGGTACTGATATACCAGTGAAAGGAAAATGCATTGTCAAAGTAACACACAAGGACAGAGAGCACACGCTAGCATTGATCATGGTGCCAAAGGATGTGCAAGCCATACTAGGTTTAAAAGCCTGTGAGAGACTGAACCTGGTAAAGAGAGTCCTCGTTGTGGAAAGCAAAGGAGAGACAGTCTATGATGAACTCATGAAAGAGTACAACGACCTATTTAAGGGTCTAGGCTGCATTCCAGGAGAACACACGATCAAAGTAGATAAAAGTATGACACCGGTTATATATCCATGCAGAAAAGTTCCGTTTGCTCTTCAAAAGCAACTGAAGGCAGAGTTGGACAGGATAGAAAGCCTGAATGTGATTCAGAAGATAGATGAGCCAACTGAATGGGTGAGTTCCCTCGTCGTTGTGGACAAAAAGAATGGAAAGCTCTGAATTTGCCTGGATCCAAGAGATCTAAACAGAGCAATAAAGAGAGAGCACTTCAAGCTTCCTACACGTGAGGAAATCATGTCACAGTTTGCAAATGCAAAGTATTTCAGCAAGTTAGATGCATCATCAGGATTTTGACAGATGAAATTGGACGAGGCAAGTTCAAGACTGTGCACGTTCAACAGTCCATTTGGCAGATACAGATTCCTAAGGTTACCATTTGGCATTGCCTCAGCTCCTGAAGTGTATCACAAAACTATCCATATGATCTATGAGCACCTGGAGGGAGTTGATACATCAATGGATGACATCATAGTATGGGGAACCACAAGAACTGAGCATGACGAGAGACTGAAAAATGTGCTGGAAGCAACAAGGAAAACAAACCTGAAGCTGAATAGAGAGAAATGCCAGCTCGGGGTGACAGAACTGACATTCGTGGGAGATATCCTTAGCAGTGAGGGCATCAGACCAGATCCCAGAAAAGTGTCCGCCATTGAGAATATGCCAAAGCCACAATGCAAAAAGGACGTGCAGAGGTTTAATGGAATGATCAACTACATGGGTAAATTCATATCCAACCTCTCAGAAAAGATGGCGCCACTGAGAAGACTAACTGAAAAGAACATAGAATGGGAATGGAATCATGAGCATGAGAAGTCATGGAGCGATCTAAAGAAACTGCTCACAGAGGAACCAGTTCTGAGGTTATATGACCTAGCGAGACCCATCAAGATATCATCAGATGCATCACAGAGTGGGCTCGGTGCCGTTCTTCTGCAAAAATATGACTACTGGCAACCTATTGCATATGCATCGTGCTCAATGACAGACGCGGAGACGCGATATGCTCAAATAGAAAAGGAGCTGCTCAGCATCACATACGCCTGTGAAAGATTTCACCAGTTTGTGGCAGGACAAGCAATCAGTGTAGAGACTGACCATAAGCCCTTGATTGCATTGTTCCAAAAGCCACTAAATAGCTGTCCGCTTAGAATACAAAGAATGATGATCAGGCTGCAATGCTATACACTGAATGTTGCGTACGCACCGGGTAAACTGATGTATACAGCAGACACGTTGTCCAGAGCTGTAGACCCAAGTGAGCCCGCAAACACCAAAATGGATGAAAAAGTGAACGCCTACGTGGACATGATCACAAGTGCACTGCCCATAGCAGATGCAAAAATGGAGCTCATAAAGAATGAGACAAACAAAGATGAAACAATGAGACGACTGAGGAAAAGCATCTTGGATGGATGGCCCAACATGAAGCAAGACTGCTCACCTGACATGGCAGAGTACTGGAACTGCAGGGCGGAACTATCAGTGGTCGAAGACATCATCTAAAAAGGGAGTAAGATAGCTATCCCAAAGAGTCTGAGAAGAGAGATGCTAAAAAGGATCCATGGAGGACATCTGGGAATCGAAAAGTGTAAGAAAAGAGCACGAGAGGTGATGTATTGGCCACGAATCAACCAAGATGTGACAAATGAGGTGTCAAACTGCACAATATGCCTGAAATATCGAGCAAGCAAGCTGGTAGAACCACTAAAGCCACACCCAGCGCCAGACAGACCTTACCAGAAGGTAGGCGCTGACCTATTCATATGTCAAGGGAAGGACTATCTTGTAGTCACAGACTATTACTCCCTGTATCCAGAGGTTTGTAGACTATACACCACCACTGCAGATGCTGTGATAACATGTATGAAAGCCATATTCTCCAGACATGGCATGGCAAGCGAGGTCTTCACAGACAACGGACCCCAGTTTTACAATGCAAGTTTCCGACACTTTGCCAAAGAGTGGGACTTTGTCCACACAACGTCAAGTCCTCACTTTCCACAGTCCAATGGACTAGTGGAAAAATCGGTCCAGACAGTGAAAAGACTGATGTACAAGGCAAAAGACAGTGGAACTGACTTCCACCAGAGCATGCTTATATACCGCACAACGCCGCTCGAGTGTGGTAAGTCACCAGCCCAACTCCTTATGGGACGTCGGCTAAGGTCAAACCTACCCATCCCGGAGAACCTCCTGAAAACAAAAGAGGGGGAGAAAGTGAGGAAGTTCAAAGAGCAACAGAAAGAAAAGCAAAAGTACTACTATGACAGAGGAACACAAAACCTACCTAAACTCCACACTGGTGACCAAGTAAGGTTCAAAGACAAAACAAACATATGGACTCAGAAGGGAACTGTCCTGAGTGAAGTTCAACCAAGATCATACACCATTCAGACAGATGAAGGTGCTGTTCTGAGAAGAAATTGTCGAGATCTTCTCATGGGAGCAGCCACAGCAAGTCAAAAGACTGATACTGTTGAACAACCTGATCACACAGCAGGTCAAGAGACTGATACTGTTGAACAACCTAATCACACAGCTGAGAAATCATCATCGGAGGCAACAACTCAGATTCAAGGACAATCAATCAGAAAATCCTCAAGACACGTGAAGCCTCCTGAGAGACTCATTGAGCAAATTTAAGGACTATTGTTATAGAAGGAAGTAATGTTATCTTATTCTTTCTTCAAGTTCTAGTGTATTTACATATTTCATGTGAACACACAAAGCAAGGTTAAAAAACCTTGATCATGATAATGATAATGTAAGTTCATTAAGTGTTACAGTTAAATTGCAGATTAATACAAAGAAAACATGTTGTTAGTTAAAAGTAAAATACTTTTGTTTTAAGAAAGGGAGATGTAATGATATTAGCAAATAGTGATGGTATTTGCCTGTTTGATTATGGTGCCTTACCAGCATGTTTGCCTGATTGATTACTTATGCCTGACCAGCAGAGGGCATGTGAGAGACAAGCAGTTTAGTTTTACTTTCGTTTTAGATGGATCTATAAGATGGTGTCTCCTGTAATGCTGTTAAAAAGAGTTGAACATACTTTAGATTAAAAGACATTCTCTTTCATAAATGTCTCGTCATTGAACCCACATACAAATCGATACAATGGGGTCCTTCAACCAAAAACGTTTTAGAACCACTGTCCTGGAGAATGCTTATTGCAGTTAAAATGATTTGTCTGAGGAATTCCAGTACTGACTTCAGTGAAGGGCAGAGAAGGTTGAGAGGAGATTTGATAGAGGTGTTCAAAATCATGAGGGGTCTGGACAGAGTAGAGAGAGAAAAACTGTTCCCATTGGCGGAAGGGTTGAGAACCAGAGGACACAGATTTAAGGTGATTGGCAAAGGAACCAAAAGCGACATGAGGATAAACTTTTTTATGCAGCGAGTGGTTATATCTGGAATGCAGTGCCTGAAAGGGTGGTGAAGGCAGACTCAATCATAGATTTCAAAAGGGATTTGGATAAGTACCTGAAGGAAAAGAATTTGCAGGGCCATGGGGAAAGGGCGGGGAAGTGGGACCAGCTGAAGTGCTCTTGCAGAGAGCCAGCACGGGCTCGAGGGGCCAAATGGCCTCCTTCTGTGCTGTAACCATTCTATGATTCTATGAATGAACCAATTGATTAGAGATGATACTTGACCACTGAAAATTCAATTTCTCTCCAATAAAGGATCATTGCCTTGGAAAGGGCCATATAACTGTCTCAACTGAATTTTATAATGATTCATTTTGACCTTTTTTATTTAAATGGGATACATTTGGAGTGTTTGGCCATTCCAGCCCGACACATCGTGATCAATAGCAGCTTCCATATCCAATTACATCAGAAGATATATTTACACCCGATTTGCCTATATTTCATCCAAGTCCCTCCAATGCAGTAAAGCCCACATTAAAGGGCAAATTCTTCAGTAGTCTCATTGTACAGCACATTTCACTGTGTTGCAGGGTATTAAGGTACAAGTCCACTGCTATATTCAGCCATGATTATTCACAGCATGCAAACCAGGTGAGCTTGGGAAATGTAAAGCAGGAATGAGGTACTTCCACAGGGCAGGAATGGGAAATTTGACAGAGTGAACACGGGCAATGTCCACACGGCTCTCATTGGATGAATCAACAATGCCCTTATCAATGGCTGAGGATCTGATTGGCTTTTTCAGTCACAGGTGATGCACGGGACTATAAGGGGACTATAATACAATTCTCATGTGGAAATGGGACCAATTCTGCAGTGTTAAGCTATGGGAGAGCAGTTGTGACACAGGCCCAGGGGCTTGGTGAGTTGGTAAAGCACACACCCTGAACCCAGTTCCTACTGGGGATGCAATTTTGCAGGCTGCTGTAATTTGTGTGCTTTTACCCACTTCATGCTTTAGCTTGATTAAAGCCCCAAATCTGATGCAATATTTAATTGAACACCTGGCACAATTCTGTGGGACTGGGCCCATTTGCTCATTGGTCCTTCAGTGCACATTTGGAATGGAAGCACAAGCAGCATCATGGGTGTTGGATCTCTTAAAGGGGAGCAAGTATGGGGGAAGGGTTGTAATGTTTAGAGTTTCTATTTATTAACTTGTTGTTTTAATAGACTTTTTTTTCATTTTAGGTAACATTTTTTGTGGCCTTTTTAAAATTCTTTTGCTTTTAAAGTGCCTCACATACAATATTTCATGGTTGAGGTGGTATAGCATGGAAGGAAGCATGCCAGGGAGGTCAGCAGGCACCAGCCCATATCTGCACACCTTCTGTCAAAGACAGAAGACAACTGCCTCAGCTTCCTTGGGATTAGCAGGGAGTCAGTTGTAAAGTTTTACCATATAGAGTCATAGAGTCAAAGAGTTAAACAGCACAGAAAGAGGCCCTTCGGCCCATCGCATCCGTGCCGGCCATCAATCCCTGTCTAATCCCATTTTCCAGCATTTGGTCCATAGCCTTGTATGCTATGGCATTTCAAGTGCTCATCCAAATGCTTCTTGAATGTTGTGAGGGTTCCTGCCTCTACCATCCTTTCAGGCAGTGAGTTCCAGATTCCAACCACCCTCTGGGTGAAAAAGTTCTTCCTCAAATCCCCTCTAAAACTCCTGCCCCTTACCTTGAACCTATGCCCCCTTGTTATTGACCCCTCTACTAAGGGAAAATGTTCCTTTCTATCTACCCTATCTGTAGTGTCCGAGTATCTATATATATAAATGGATGCTTCTGTCTGTCTGTCCTTCTGTCTGTCCTTCTGTCCTTCTGTCTGTCTATCCTCACGTGTGCGTCTGTCGGGCTATGCGCTCGAAAGTTACAGAGCGTACCTACGCGTGAGTTACGTCGAAAGAAAGCTTACCTTTCCAAAATGGTCTTAAGCGTATTTACGTTTCGGCCGGGCTAAAATCGCGCCCGCGGTATCCGAAAAACCTTCAACATTCTGCTCATTAGCATCTCATTATCCGCTCATTAGCAACAGAGTGACCTCGAGGTCGAACAGTGTGCGGCCGGGCCCTCCTACGGTCGAGTGACGGGACGATTGACCAATCCTACGCTTTGGTCACCAGACGGTCGATCAATCGGTGCGTGTGTGGGCGGACCTTATCGTTCTGAACCGAGGTGAGTCGCCGCCATCTTGATTCCAAACTTTTCCTTTCTTTTTCCCGCTTTCTGCGTCTTTAAAAAAAACGTTGCTTTTAAAACACATATTGTTTTTTAAAAAAAAGATTTACAAAGTAATTAACTTATCTAATCTCATTAATTTTCCTACCTTTCCCCGTTTTTCCAGGTAGGCTGGCGGGGCTGGGCTCTCGGGAGTGCTGATCTCAGGCGGGGCTTGGAGAGCGGGAAGGGTTACCCCGGCAACCGGGCCCGCCGGCCGTCTCTCAGCCGCAATCGTCGCTCTTCAAGCCAGCTCGGGAGGGCGGGGCCATGTCAGTGCGTGGGGGGACACGGAGCTCCGTGGAGACATCGCCGGCGCTGGGCTCGGGTGCTTTGTGGCCTGCGGACGAACAGCGGCTGCGGACCTCCAGCTGACCGGGGCGCTGGACTCGGCTGGGCCATGTCTTTGCCTGACGGCCAACGGCATCAGGGTGACGGCCGAGGGAACGCGTTCATCCAGGTGCCGAGGCCCGGGCCCCGGGGCGGAAAGAGGGATTGGAGCGGGGGATGAGGGCTCGGGCAGGGGAGAGGGAGAGGGGGGAGGAGAGGGAGGAAGGGGGTAGGGGGGGAGGAGAGGGAGGAGGAGGGGGTAGGGAGGTGGTGAGAGGGAGGAGAGAGAGGAGGGGAGGGGGAGGAGAGGAGGGGAGGGGGAGGGGGAGGGGAGAGAGAGAGGGTGGGGGAGGGTGGGGGAGGGTGGGGGGAGAGGAGCGAGAGGGTGGGGGGAGCGAGAGAGGGTGGGGGAGGGGAGCGAGAGAGGGGGGGAGGGCAGGGAGAGGGAGGGAGGGAGAGAGAGTAAAGCAGGGAGAGACGGGGAGGGAGAGAGAGAGTAAAGCAGGGAGAGACGGGGGAGGGAGAGAGAGGGTGAGGGAGGGAAAGAGTGAAGGGGTGGGACAGGGAGGGAAAGAGTGAGGGGGTGGGAGAGCTTACCTTGTTCCTTCCTTCGCAGGGGTCCATCGGGCCACCTTCCCCCCCCGTCGCGCTCTCTCTCTTCCCCCCCGTCGTGCTCTCTCCCTTCCCCCATCGCGCTCTCTCTCTTCCCCCCCGTCGCGCTCTCTCTCTTCCCCCCCGTCGCGCTCTCTCTCTTCCCCCCCGTCACGCTCTCTCTCTTCCCCCCGCCAGTCGCTCTCGCTCTTCCCCCCCCTGGTCGCGCTCTCTCTTCCCCCCGCTCGCTCTCTCTTCCCCCCACTCGCTCTCTCTTCCCCCCACTCGTTCTCTCTTCCCCCCCACTCGCTCTCTCTCTTCCCCCCACTCGCTCTCTCTCTTCCCCCCCGCTCTCTCTCTTCCCCCCCACTCTCTCTCTTCCACCCAGTCGCTCTCTCTCTTCCAACAACAACATGCCCTCGAAAAAGCCTCGGCACCGCCGGGCATTCCAGCTAGTCAATAATACATGGACTGCTGGAGAACAATAATAACAGGTATTTACTGAACAGAGGGTAAACTTAAGACTGAAGTACAAAAGTCTGCTATGGCTTTTTATACAGGTGTGGTCACTGCCGGTACTGCAGTATAAAATCAGTTCTTCTCTTAAAGGTACATACACAACAATTCCTCCCCTTTTAGATAAACAGTACATAACATTCATTTAACAAATAAATAATAACTAATTACAATTACAATTTTCTCTGTACTACATACATCAACTGAAATAATTATTTATAAGTTCAGTCTTTGAGGAGGATTCCTGATCCTGACTGGATAGCGCCTTTCTCGAGCATCCTGTTCTTGCGGCGGAGTCGATTCTGGCTCATTGTCATTGGTTGGTTTGTCAGCTTCCAATACCACTGCTTCTGAGGTAGACGCAATCTGTATTTTGGGTTCATTACCAGGTGCACATGCTCGTGGTATGGGTTTGGCTTGTTCCTGTGACTCTAGAATCTGGTCAGCATGGCATCTCATGATGCTCTCTCCAACGTCCACTGTGTACATTAGTGGTCCCTGCTGTGTGCATATCATTCCTGGCTGCCATTTTTCTGTTCGGTAGTCGCGGGCCGAGACTGGTTGCCCTATCTTGAAGCTCCTGATTGGCTTCTCATTGATGTGCTGGAATTGCTTATCCTCAACATCTCGTCTTATGTTTGGTTTGAGCAAATCCAGGCGACATCTTAGCCTTCGGTTGAAGAACATTATGGCTGGAGCTTGGTTGGTGACTGTATGTGTCGCATTCCGGTAAGCAAACAAGAAATTATCCACCTTGTGTTGTAGTGGTATGTCGTCGTTATACATCGCCATTATTGCCTTTTTAAAGGTCTGAACAAACCTCTCAGCCAATCCATTTGTGGCTGGATGATATGGGGCAGATGTGTAATGTTTCACCCCATTATTCCTCAGAAACCTCCGGCAATCCTCGGACACAAACTGTGGCCCATTGTCGGAGCAAATCTGTTCTGGCAAGCCATTCCTGGTGAAGATGGTCCGTAGGACTGCAATAGTTTTCTCCGTGGTGGTGGAGGACATTTTGATGACCTCTGGCCATTTCGAATGGGCATCCACGGCGATTAGAAACATTGAGTCCATAAATGGACCAGCAAAATCAATGTGTACCCGTTGCCATGGAGATGAGGGCCACTCCCATGGGTGTAGCGGGGCCTGTGGTGGAGCGTTTTGGACCTTCTGGCATCCTGTGCATTTTTTGGTCATATCCTCGATTTCTTTATCGATTCCCGGCCACCACACATAAGCCCTGGCTAGGCTTTTCATTTTTACCCCTCCCAGATGACCCTCATGAAGCTCATTGAGCACTCTATCTCTCAACTTGGGTGCAATTACCACTCGGGATCCACACATCAAGGTCCCCTGGCACACTGACAGCTGTTCTCTTCTTGGCGAGAATGCTGGCAACAGTGAGTCGCCATGTGCTGGCCATCCCTTCACCGTCAAATCATAGACCCGAGAGAGTGTCGGGTCATTTCGGGTTTCCTTCTCTATACTTGAGCTTGTAACAGGTAGACATTCGGCTATGGTTGCATGGAATATCTCAACAGGGTCCACTGCAGGTGCTTCCTCTACCGTAGGCAACGGAAGGCGCGACAGCCCATCAGCGTTTCCATGCTGTTTCATACCCTTGTACTCTATGTCGTACTGATGTGCCCCTAGAAAAAGTGACCATCTTTGCAGCCGTTGCGCCATCATCACTCGAACGCCCTTCTTTGGGTTAGAAATGGAGACCAGGGGCTGATGATCAGTCAGTAGGGTGAATTTCTGCCCGTGCAGATAGTGATTGAACTTCTTCACCCCCCACACCAGGCTGAGGGCCTCCCTGTCAATCTGGGCATAGTTACGCTCGGCTGAGGTTAACGAGCGTGACGCAAAGGCTATTGGCCTCTCTGAACCATCAAGGAATTTGTGTGACAGCACCGCTCCAATGCCGTAGGGAGACGCATCACATGCCAACCGAATCGGTAGTGTTTGATTGTAGTGGGCCAATACTTCTTTTAAAGTGATTAGGCATTTACATTTCTGAAAGGCACGCTTACACTCATCACTCCATTTCCATGTTACTCCAGTTTGCAGCAGGGCATTCAGTGGGTGCAGAATTGTAGATAAATTCGGCAAGAACTTATGGTAGTAGTTCACCAACCCGAGAAATGACCTCAGTTGCGACACATTTTCCGGGGCTGGAGCCTTGACTACAGCCTCAATCTTGTCTGGCGACTTATGCAACCCTTCCTCATCAATCATGTGGCCACAATACGAGATTTGTCTCCTGAAGAACTCGCATTTGGGGCGGTTGGCTCGTAGCCCATATTCCTGCAATCTAGTGAGCACCTGCTCCAGGTTGACAAGGTGTTCACTGTAATTTTCGCCCGTAACCAGGATGTCGTCCAAATAACACTGGGTCCCAGGGATCCCTTGCAGGACTTGTTCCATCACCCTCTGCCAAATCGCCAGGGCTGATACTACCCCGAATACCAGTCGATTGTACTGGTAAAGGCCTTTGTGAGTGTTTATCGTGAGGTATTTCCTAGATGCTTCTTCCACCTCCATTTGTAGATACGCTTGGGCCAGATCAATCTTCGTAAAGGGTTTCCCTCCAGATAGTGAGGCGAAAATATCTTCTATCCGTGGAAGTGGATATTGCACTGTGTGCAGGACTGGGTTCACAGTTACCGGTGCGAACCTTCTGCGGCTCCCCAGGGGTGCTGTTCAATGATTTCTTCATTACAGGAACGATGGGTGTGGCCCACTCGCTCCAGTCCACCTTGGACAGCACACCCGAATGCTCCAGACTCTCTAGTTCTGCTTCAACGGCTGGGCCGATCGCGTACGGTACCGGTCTGGCCTTAAAAAATTTTGGGTTTGCATTATCTTCGATTTTTATCGTTGCCTTTACTCCTTTTAGAGTCCCAAGTCCTTGTTGGAACACCTCTTTCGCGTCAGTTAGAATTTTTGACAGTCGTCCAGGTGTGACATCATCATCCTTTTTGTCAGTCACAGTTAGTGCCTGAATGGAATGCCACTCCAATTGTATTTTTCGGATCCATTCACGTCCCAATAATGGTGGTCCTCCATCTTGTAATATATATCGATACAGTTTCTGTGTTTCCTTGCCGTTGTATTTAACTGGCACCCTTATTTTTCCTCTGGGGTAGACTTTTTGCCCCGTGTATGTCTTCAATACAATGGACGTGTCCTTCAAGGGTATGTGTGAGAATAGCCGCTCATAGTCTCGTTGATTCATGACAGTTAGGGCTGATCCTGTGTCCAATTCCATCTTTATTTGGGACCCTGCTATCATGAGGATGACCCAAATGGTTCGGTGATCCTCCTTTGCGATCACGTTGTGTAAGTTTAGACAACTGAGTCTCCTGCTCCCGGAGTCATTATCACTCTCCTGATCTTCCGAACTACTGTCTGTCATTTTTTTTACTTTCTTGTACTTTTCCTTAGTAGTTCTTGTAGTGTTGGTTTTCTTTCCCGACCTGCAGACTCTTGCTATGTGTCCCATTTTCCCACATTGCCTGCATAATTTGTCCTTAAACCAGCAGTCCTTCTGATCATGGGTTGTTCTGCCGCAGCGATCGCACTTTTCTGCTCCATACGCCATTGCGTTAGCGCTGTATTCTTGTGGTTTCTGTTGTATTTCCGCAGCTACCCGTGCTGCTGCTTTGTAGGATACTGCCACGCTGAAAGCCTGTTCTAGCGTCAGATCCTTTTTTGAATGTAGTCGTTTCTGGGTTCCTTCACTCTGGAGCCCGCAGACAAACTTATCCCGTAAGGTGTCTGCCAGTCCTGCTCTGAACTGGCAGTGCTTCGATAACTTGCGTAGTTCCGTAAGATAGTCAGCATTGCTGTCATCTTTGTGTTGGTTTCTTTTATGGAACTTGAATCTTTCTGCTATCAGCAGCGGTGTAGGGTTTAGGTGTTCCTGTAAGATATTAACAATCTCTTCAAAACTTTCTCCATTGGTTTAGCTGGGGTAATTAAATTCCGCAATAGGCCGTACGTTCTCGCACCCATCAAATTTAATAATACCGACGCCTTCTTTCCATTGGCCACCTCATTTGCCTTGCAGTACACTTCAATTCTTTCCACATACGTGGTCCAGTCTTCTACCTCGTTGTCGAAAGCAGTGATACTGCCACTCTTCGGCATCTTGGCTGATTTAAAATGGTGCCTCCCGTGCTTTTTCTTCTTCCCCAGTGGATTAAAATGGTGCCTCCCGCGCTTTTCCTTCTTCCCCAATGGAATAAAATGGCGCCTCCCGCGCTTTTCCTTCTTCCCCTTGCTGCCACGCTGCTCCTAGCGTTCAACAGGGTAATGGCGGCGACCCGCGGCTTCGGCGCGTATCACTTTTCCTTCCCCTCATTTTATTTTCTCTACGCTGCCTGGTTCTTGAGCACCAACCGCGCCCTGTGCGCTCCACCCTCTCTCTCTCTCTCTTTTCCTCCCAACGACGCTGCACGGCCCCTTTGCAGAGCTGCTCGATCGAGCTCGAGCCCGCCGCAGTCCGGAAGGGTCAGTGCACTACCTGCTACCAGCACGATTTGCTGGAACACCTTGACTGGGGAGCCAAGCCCAGCTCTCCACAGCCTCCCCTGCAATTCTCCGAACTCCGATGGATCCTTGGGCGGTTGCCCGCGGTCGACGCCCGTTGCTCTGACTTCGACCTCCAAGAAGCTTCTTCTCAGGGAAAGATCCCCGTGAGGTGATGCTGTACTGCAGGTGTGTTCGAACCTGCTCGTCGCCAGTGAAGTGTCCGAGTATCAATAATGCACGGACTGCAGGAGAACAATAATAACAGGTATTTACTGAACAGAGGGTAAACTTAAGACTGAAGTACAGAAGCCTGCTATGGCTTTTTATACAGGTGTGGTCACTGCCGGTACTGCAGTATAAAATCAGTTCTTCTCTTAAAGGTACATACACAACACTATCTATGCCCCTCATAATTTTGTACACCTCAATCAGGTCCCCCCTCAGCCTTCTCTGCTCCAAGGAAAACAACCCCAGCCTGTCCAGTCTTTCTTCATAGCTGAAGCGCTCCAGCCCAGGTAACATCTTGGTGAATGTCCTCTGCACCCTCTCCAAAGCAATCACATCCTTCCTATAGTGTGGCGACCAGAACTGCACACAGTATTCCAGCTGTGGCCTAACCAGCATTTTGTACAGCTCCCTGATAACCTCCCTGCTCTTATATTCTATGCCTCGGCTAATGAAGGCAAGTATCCCATATGCCTTTTTAACCACCTTATCCACCTGTTCTGCTGCCTTCAGGGATCTATGTACATGCACACCAAGGTCCCTCTGATCCTCTGTCTTTCCTAGGGTCTTACCATTCATTGTGTATTCCCTTGCCTTGTTAGTCCCTCCAAAATGCATCACCTCACACTTTTCAGGGTTAAATTCCATTTGCCACTGTTCCGCCCATCTGACCAACCCATCTATATCGCCCTGCAGACTGGGGCTTCCCTCCTCGCTATTTACCACCCCACCAATTTTCGTGTCATCTGCGAACTTACTGATCATACCTTTTACATTCACATCCAAATCATTAATGTAGACCACAAACAGCAAGGGACCCAGCACCGATCCCTGCGGTACCCCACTGGACACAGGCTTCCAGTCACAAAAACAACCTTCCACCATCACCCTCTGCCTTCTGCCACTAAGCCAGTTTTGGATCCAATGTGCCAAGGCACCCTGGATCCCATGGGCTCTTACCTTCTTGATCAATCTCCTATGCGGGACTTTATCGAAAGCCTTACTGAAATCCATGTATACCACATCCACTGCACTACCCTCATCCACACACCTAGTCACCCCCTCGAAAAAGTCAATCAAATTGTTCAGACATGATCTTCCCATGACAAAGCCATGCTGACTATCCCTGATTAATCCCTGCCTCTCCAAGTGGAGACTAATTCTGTCCCTCAGAATTTTTTCCAATAATTTCCCTACCACTGATGTTAGGCTCACTGGCCTGTAATTCCCTGGTTTATCCCTACTACCCTTCTTGAATAATGGTACTATGTTAGCTGTTCTCCAATCCTCTGGCACATCCCCTGTGGCCAGAGAGGTTCTGAAAATTTGTGTCAGAGCCCCTGCAATCTCCTCCTTTGCCTCACACAGCAGCCTGGGATACATCTCATCCGGGCCTGGGTATTTATCCACTTTTAAGCCTGCTAAAACCGTTAGTAGCTCCTCCCTCTCGATGCTAATATGTTCAAGTATATCACAGTCCCCCTGCCCGATTTCTATGTCTACATCGTCCTTCTCCATAGTGAACACAGATGCAAAAAATTCATTTAAAACCTCACCTACATCTTCTGGCTCCACACACAGTTTGCCACTTTGGTCCCTAATGGGCCCTACTCTTTCCCTAGTTATCCTCTTGCCCTTAATATACTTATAAAACACCTTAGAATTTTCCTTTATTTTGCTCGCCAGTGTTATTTCATGGCCCCTCCTCGCTCTCCTAATTTCTTTTTTAAATATCCCCCTGCACTTTTTATACTCCTCTGGGGCTTCCTCTGTCTTTAGTCCCTTGTATCTGCCAAAAGCCCCCCTTTTTTTCCTAATCCATTCTCGTATATCCCTTGACATCCAAGGTTCCCTGGGCTTGTTGGGCCCACCCTTGACCTTTACGGGAACATGTTGCCATTGTACTCTCTCAATTTCCTTTCTGAAAGACTCCCATTGCTACGATGTGGATTTTCCTACAAATAGCTGATCCCAGTCCACTTTGGCCAGATCCTGCCGTCCCCCAATTTAGAACCTTTATTTCCGGTCCATCTCTGTCCTTTTCCATGACTACCTTAAATCTCACCGAATTATGGTCACTGTCACCAAAGTGCTCACCTACTAACACTTCTACCACTTGCCCGGCCACATTCCCTAGAATTAGGTCCAGTACCGCCCCGTCTCTTGTAGGACTTTCTACATGCTGGCTCAAAAAGCTCTCCTGGATGCACTTTAAAAATTCTGCACCCTCTAAGCCTTTCACACTCTGACTATTCCAGTTAATATTGGGGAAGTTGAAATCCCCCACTATTATTATCCTATTATTTGCACACTTCTCTGAGATTTGCCTACATATCTGTTCCTCTATCTCCCCCTGACTGTTTGGGGGCCTATAGTACACTCCCAGCAAAGTGCTTGGCCCCTTTTTGTTTTTAAGTTCTACCCATATGGCCTCATTAGAGGAACCTGTTAATATATCATCCCTCCTTACAGCAGTAATTGACTCCTTGATTAATATTGCGACACCCCCTCCTCTTTTACACCCCCCTCTGTCTCGCCTAAAGATTCTATACCCCGGAATATTGAGCTGCCAGTCTTGCCCCTCCCTCAACCATGTCTCCGTGATAGCAACAATATCATACTCCCATGTGTTCATCAACACCTTCAGTTCATCCACCTTATTCACAAGACTGCTTGCATTAAAATAAATGCCATCCAGCCTTGCCCTACTCCCTTGTGCCGTTACATATTTGCTCTGCCTTCCAAGCTGACATGTTTTTTCCTCTATATTTGGCTGTACATCACCCCCTATTATAGCTCCACTCTGTATCCCATCCCCCTGCCAAGTTAGTTTAAACCCCCCCCAACAGTGCTAGCAAACCTCCCCGCAAGGATATTTGTCCCGTTCTGGTTCAGGTGCAACCCGTCCAACTTGTACAAGTCCCACCTTCCCCCAGAAGCAGACCCAGTGATCCAGGAAACTAAAACCCTCCCTCCTGCACCAACTTTTTAGCCACGCATTCATCTGCTCTATCCTCCTATTCCTATACTCACTAGCACGTGGCACCGGGAGTAATCCAGAGATTACAACCTTTGAGGTCCTGCTCTTTAATCTGCTACCTAGCTCCCTAAATTCTTGCTGCAGGACCTCATCCCTCTTCCTACCCATGTCGTTGGTCCCAATGTGAACCACGACCTCTGACTGTTCACCCTCCCCCTTCAGAATGCCCTGCAGTCGTTCAGTGACATCCTTGACCCTGGCACCAGGGAGGCAATAAACCATCCTGGAGTCACGTCTATGGCCACAGAAACGCCTATCTGTTCCCCTTACGATAGAATCCCCTACCTCTGTTGCTCTCCCACTCATTTTCCTCCCTTCCTGAGCAGCAGAAGCACCCCCGGTGCCAGGAAGTTGGCTGCTGCTGCCTTCCCCTGGTAAGTCATCCCCCTCAACAGCATCCAAATCGGTATACCTGTTTGAGAGGGGGATGGCCACAGGGGTCCCCTGCACTACCTGCCTGCTTCTACTGCTCCGCCTGATGGTCACCCATTTCCCTTCTGCCTGTGCAGCCCTTACCTGCGGTGTGACCAACTCACTAAACGTGTTATTCATGACCCACTCAGCATCGCGAATGCTCCAAAACTCATCCATCCGCAGCTCCAGTGTCTCAATGCGGTCTGCTAGTAGCTGCAACTGGATACATTTCCGGCACACATGGTCATCAGGGACACCGGCAGCGTCCCTGATTTCCCACATAGCGCAGGAGGAGCATAACACGGGGCTGGGCTGTCCTGACATGACTTACCCTTTATTTAATTGCAATTAAATTAAACAAATGAATCCCACCAATTTCACTACAGTTAAATGATATAGTTAAGGGCCCAGGTTTACAAACTGTCCCCGCTACAGCACAGAGACCTTAAAAACTATAAACCACATATTTAACGTTTTAAAAAGAGAGAAATACTCCAACCAATCACTTACCTGTTTTGTGGTGACGTCACACCTCGATTACTTTTTACTTCTCTCCTTGCCTGAGATTGGTACGCCTACCTGAGCCTCTGGGGCTTTTTGTAGTCGCTCCTCCGCTCCGAGACTCCTCCCGCCGCTGCCGCTGCCGCACTGAGGCCTACCTGAGCCTCTGGGGCCTTTTGTAGTCGCTCCTCCGCTCAAGACTCCTCCCGCCGCTGCCGCTGCCGCACTGAGGCCTACCTGAGCCTCTGGGGCCTTTTGTAGTTGCTCCTCCGCTCCGAGACTCCTCCCGCCGCTGCCGCTGCCGCACTGAGGCCTACCTGAGCCTCTGGGGCCTTTTGTAGTCGCTCCTCCGCTCAAGACTCCTCCCGCCGCTGCCGCTGCCGCACTGAGGCCTACCTGAGCCTCTGGGGCCTTTTGTAGTCGCTCCTCCGCTCTGAGACTCCTCCCGCTGCTGCCGCTGCCGCACTGAGGCCTACCTGAGCCTCTGGGGCATTTTGTTATCGCTCCTCCGCTCCGAGACTCCTCCCGCCGCTGCCGCTGCTGCACTGAGGCCTACCTGAGCCTCTGGGGCCTTTTGTAGTCGCTCCTCCGCTCCGAGACTCCTCCCGCCGCTGCCGCTGCCGCACTGAGGCCTACCTGAGCCTCTGGGGCCTTTTGTAGTCGCTCCTCCGCTCCGAGACTCCTCCCGCCGCTGCCGCTGCTGCACTGAGGCCTACCTGAGCCTCTGGGGCCTTTTGTAGTCGCTCCTCCGCTCCGAGACTCCTCCCGCCACTGCCGCTGCTGCACTGAGGCCTACCTGAGCCTCTGAGGCCTTTTGTAGTCGCTCCTCCGCTCCGAGACTCCTCCCGCCGCTGCCGCACTGAGGCGTACCTGAGCCTCTGGGGCCTTTTGTAGTCGCTCCGAGACCCCTCCCGCCGCTGCCGCTGCCACACTGAGGCCTACCTGAGCCTCTGGGGCCTTTTGTAGTCGCTCCTCCGCTCCGAGACTCCTCCCGCCACTGCCGCTGCCGCTGCCGCACTGAGGCTTACCTGAGCCTCTGGGGGCCTTTTGTAGTGGCTCCTCCACTCCGAGACTCCTCCTGCCGCTGCCGCTGCCGCACTGAGGCCTACCTGAGCCTCTGGGGCCTTTTGTAGTCGCTCCTCCACTCCGAGACTCCTTCCGCCGCCGCCGCAAGGGTGCCTGCAATCAAGTTGCGACATAGGAAAGGAATTGCTAGTTGTCGGCAAGGTCATCATTGCCCCCAACTGTTATGCCTGCAAAAATCAACTTATGGATAATTAAAGACTATTTTCAACCCTCCTAAAGACTGAAGAAATGTTTTGCCTCCCATTCCTATGTGACCACTTGCATTTCAGTGGCTGCGTCCTTTCAGAATTTCCAGATATCAACCTACCTCCAACACTACGCTCCATTTGCCTGGGCCAGTGTCTGCAGGGAGCCCATTTCTAATTTAAATGATCTGGTCCCATTAACTCTGCTGAGGTCCTGTCAGTGCACTAGTGTCAAGTGGGGAAGAGCAGTCTCAGCTTTACACTAGACTCTGGGCTGGATTTTGTCAATGGGGGTGTGTTGGGGGCAGGACTGCTGGTTGTCGGGTTTTAGTCCCGCCCCCAATGATGTCCGGCCAACCCACACTCTTTTTCCTTGATTGACCTTGTTAAGCCTGCCCTGCAGGATTAGCCAGCCAATTAAGGGAAAGCCGGTGACAGAGGACGTCAGCTTTGAGAAGCTGTCAAACACTGACAATCTCTGTTCTAAGGTGAGTCCTTGTACTGAAGACTCACCAAACCTCTTTCCTCAGCAGAAATGAGATGGCTGCTGCACCTGAGAATGCAGCAGCCATTCTGTCATCTTTGCCATTGAGATGAGAAACAAAGGTAAGTAAACTTTTTCTAACACTTTACACTCACCTCTCATACTTACCTCTCCACACTTGCACCCATTACTCACCTCCACAGCACACTTTACAATCCCTCTCACCCCCGCAGGCCCACTGCTCGCCTCGCTGTCTCTGGCGAGGTTCGCAGCCATCGGGAAGCCCGCACTTGCAGGAGTAAAATGGAGATAATCCTCTTAACTGCTTCTTAACTACCTGTTAACAGGCAGTTAAATGGCTTTAATCCCCTTCCCGCCTCGAGGAGATGGGTCCCTGCGCGAGTCGGGGACATGCCTCCCGGGAAGATGGCACAGAGGCGGGTTGGGAGCGGGTTTGGTACCCACTCCCAGTTTCTGCCATTTTCCTGGCAGTCCCGCCTCCAAACCTGCCTCCCCAGGGCTGGGAAAATTCCCCCCTCTGACTCTGGAATCAGCAACATTTTCTTTTAATTATAAATGTACAGGAAACTTTGGTTTATCCGGAGGTTGTATGTCCGGAAACCTCGATCTAACGGCAGAAATCAGCAGCCGTTTTGTTAGGTTTTTTTTCTTTTTTTTTCTTCTCCTAGCATTTTTTCAAACAGTCAGTCTCTGGAAAGCCTCTCTGAAGCTGTTGCTAAGCTACAGAGACGCATCCAAGGTACGGGCCGACTGTTTACAAGCTGTTGCTAAGCAACAGTGTTTGTTGTCAGATACGGAGATGAAAACCTCCGTATCCTTCAACATTAGCACTGGTCTGTCCGGAAGTTTTCATAGATCGGCATCACGCCGGTCCCGTCGGTGCCGGATATCGCGAAGTTTCCTGTATCCATCATGTAATCTTGGGAAAAAGTAGAGCTGTGATTACACGAGCACAAAAGAAACTATCAAACATAACCAGTGGCATAAGGATACAGAGCTTTATGTCTCAACATAACAGAATTTTATGTTATAAGATTAAGGTTATACTGGTGCAGCTCTATCACAAAAAAATGGAAAATAATTGATTTAATGCAGATGGAATCAATCATGGCTAGTTTTCTCCTGATAGGTCAGTAATGAATTGGTGGCCTTGAATATTAGCATGGCTGCTAACCATTTGAAAATAATAACAAGGCAAGGAATAAAACCTCCAAGTTAGTTAATCCAAATGTCATTGCAGAATATAAGCAGTAGATCAAATACCAAGGACATCCTATCCGTTCAGGTGGCCAAGGAAATTGCCTGTGTTTATTTCTGGCATCAGGACCCAGTCATTGTTTTTGTTTGCTTGCCCAGCATGAAGAAATACAACTAATTAGCGGGGACCCTGCTGCACCAAGGTTCCTGCTGCTGTTTATATTATCTGTATTGCATGTGGAGCAATGTTTGATGGTGTTGCCAAAGCTTGTCAGATACTAAAGACTTACCCTATGGTTCGTAACCTGGATGTGATGAAGTTTCATCACAAATAAGGCCCGTGATTTTTGTCAGCAGAAATTTACCCCCCAAAAATCATTTGCGAATTAGTCTTCTTCAAGCGCATGTCAACTTGCTTTTTGAAAGTTCCTATGGAATCTGCTTCCACCACCCTTTCAGGTAGTTATCCACGGATAATATATTTATTATATAGATGAGGAAAAGATCTTTGGGGGACTCGAGGTAACAAGTCTGGAGTAGAGATCATAGGAGATGGGAAGATTGTCCAATTGGCATTCTTTTAATGCCAGTGTTAACCCTTTTAAAATAAACTAGGCTACCTCCGGCACTAAAATAACTCTGATTGGAAAATCTAGGCTGATACCTTCTGAGTAACATTGGCAGGCTGGCACCCTCTAAACTCCCTCTCCCCTACAGCAGTTTCCAGTTGTTCAGTACAACGTAAGACAAGCCTGAGTAAATGTATTACTTACCGTACAAACAGATGTCTACCAAAGTGTGCAGCTTTGGATTGTATCCATTTCTGAATGATGAAACTGCATCCCCACAATATTTGTCTTTAAATCCAATTCATTTGCCAAAATAATTATCAGAAGAAACATCAGCTCTTAATGCCTTCAATTAAGATGACCTTATCTGAAGTCCAGTTTCTTATGATCAATTGCTGGCATTTATCTGTACAGCTATTGACCATATGACCATGCATTCTTCAGTACATAATGATCTTATAGTTTAAACACACTGATGTACAGAACTATATTTATGACCTTTGCATGAATGGGTAAAGTGTGCATGCAGGGAAGAAAGGAGGTTGGAGTTCAGAGAAAGCGGAACTGAAACGTGCATGACCAATATTCAAAGATAGATTTTCCAAGGTCCCCCGTGCCACGAACGTGCGTCGGCAGTAAGCCTGTGATTTTCTGGATGTAGGGAGCTGCGTGGGCGAGGACTTTAACGATAAAATCCAGTCTGGGATATCGAACAAGATTACATTGGTTCGCCATTTTGTCTGTTTCTCTGCCAACTTTCAACAGGTGGAAAGGGCTGGATGACTCAGTGGATTAGGACTTTAACCTTTAGCTCCTTCTTCTTAGGCAGTCCCTTGGAACCGAGGATGACTTGCTTCCACACTAAAAATGAGTTTGCAGGTGACTGATGAGCCCAATGCGAGACCTACAGTCTCTGTCACAGGTGGGGCAGACGGTGGTTGAAGGGGCGGGTGGGTGGGGTGCTTGGGTTGACGTGCGCTCCTTCCGCTGTTTGCGCTTGGCTTCCGCTTGCTCCTGCCGAAGAGACTCGAGGTGTTCGGTGCTTTCCCGAATGCTTCTCCTCCACTTTGTGCGGTCTTGGGCCAGGGATTCCCAGGTGTCGGTGGGGATGTTGCACTTTTTCAAGGAGGCTTTGAGGGTGTCCTTCAAGCGATTCCTCTGCCCACCTGAGGCTCTCTTGCCATGTTGGAGCTCTGAGTAGAGTGCATGTTTTGGGAGTCTTGTATCGGGCATGCGGACAATGTGGCCTGTCCATCGGAGCTGATCGAACGTGGTCAAAGCTTCAATGCTGGGGATGTTGGCCTGAGCAAGAACACTGACATTGGTGCGCCTATCCTGCCAATGAATTTGCAGGATCTTGCGGAGGCAGCGTTGGTGGTACCTCTCCAGTGCTTTGAGGTGCCTGCTGTAGATAGTCCATGTCTCTGAGGCATACAGGAGGGCGGGTATAACTACTGCCCTATAGATCATGAGCTTGGTGCTGGGTTTGAGGTCCTGGTCTTCAAACACTCTCTTCCTCAGGTGACTGAAGGCTGCACTGGCACACTGAAGGCGCTGTTGGACTTCGTCATCGACGTCTGCCCTTGTTGACAGTAGGCTCCCGAGGTATGGAAAGTGGTCCACATTGTCCAAGGCCTCGTCATGGATTTTGATAATCGGGGAGCAGTACTGTGTTGTAAGGGGTTTTCCTCAAGAGATTTCCTTGAGGTTTCTCTCTCTAGAGGGCTCTCTCTCTTGCACAGTAAACCTTGAGTGGTTTGACCCACTCGCCCCTTAGATTCTGTACTCTGAACTTAGGCGCAAGAACTACAATGTAGAGAAAACTCGTGTAGACCAAGTTTGATGAAACAAAATGAAATTTTATTGCATAAGGAAAATTATCAAATCAAATGCAAGCAGATAAGGGAGTACATGGGAGGGAAAAACACACAAACAAATCATAGCGACACAGTACTAACTAAAGCAAATACAGGCATCTTATACTCTACAAAGATCATCATGAAATAAGGAAACACACGGAACATCGAGGGACAACAACTCATGTTAATTGTACCCTTAAATCCACCCCCTTATTAAACCTATCTAGATCTGATTGTGAAGGGCCAGAAACATGCTCACCAATCCCACTAGGAAGTGCAAGGTTTTGAAATCGAGTCTGTGTTTGGTCCTTTCAGGCGTTTCATCTCCACGTGGATCATGGAGGCCCTGCGAGCTGCGCCACACCTCTCTCCTGAGGTGGGGGTCGGGGGCGGCTGGACACCGGCGGGCCTGGATATCAGCGGGGTCGAGGATCGTCGGCTCGACCCTGGTTAGAGGAGCCTTGGGCTGGCTCCCATTGCTTCTTCAGGTTCCTTTTCTCTCTTCTCCCAAGCCGGGGTGGCTGGAAGTTTTCTTCGCTTGGGACCTTTATTTTTTTCTCTTCTCCCAAGTTGGGTCGATGGCCTCTTGTTCCAGCAACGGCCCGGGGATGGTCGATGATCTCCCGATGTGCTTCCCCGGGGCGGAACGCTGGTTTCGAGACGGCCTTCTCGATGTTGGCTTTCTTCTTCCTCCTGTGATTGACTGCTCCTTCTTTTGGGTGTCTGGATTCAAGCTGCGTGTTTCCAGCTCTCCAACCCGGCGTGTCTGCCTGTGTGCCTGCGTGTCCTCCAGCTGCCAGCTTGTTCGGAGTGCCTTCTGCTGAAAAGGTCTCCCAGATATACCTTTCTTCCAGAGGCTTCACTTCCCGCCAAAATCAGGTTAGTCTTTGTTTTATTTTTGGCGGGCTGCGAGCACAGTGGGGTAGCCATTATATTTTTTAATGTCTTAAACGGCTGGTAACAGGCCCATCTCTGGCCTGGAATTACCTCCATTGTTTTTAATGGCCTGCTGATCTCGTTATCTAGTCCTGGGTGCTGTTCTCATGAATATGAAATTGTCCCCTTTTGTCTGGGGCAACATTTTGATGGCCTCTGTCTCCAGGCCGATCTTGACTAGATCTGCATCTAATCCATATGCATACCTGGGGGTCTGGTTTCGTTCTCTCAGGAACGGCTTCCAGAACTTACTGTGGGTTGAATCCACAAATCTGTCTGAGGTTGCGCAGGAACCATTTTAAAGTGTCCCAATAAGCTGGTCACATGGTATGGTGGCCATTTTGTATGCCCCTTTTTCTGGGCTTCTTTTAAAACAGTCTTTAAAATCACGGCCTCTTCTGCCATTTGACCCTTATTAATATAAAATCCAATTTTGCGAATCCTACACTCCCCCCTGATGATACTGTAACTTGCTTGAAGTATCATAATTCAGGGTGAGCAAAATTTTCTGACTTTCCACAATCTAACCATCCCCAGTATTTACCTATCTATGACCCCACGACACATGCATTTCCCATTTCAGAAAAATCTAGTGTACATTAAGCATCTATAGATGGCAATACCTTGGAGTTAAAAATCTAACAACTTACTTCCAGGCATGGAGGGGGTCCTTATACCCCTACATCACCTAGTGCATACACATTACTTTCTAATAATGACATCATATCTAATAAAACTTCAATAATTAAAATAAAGTACATACACAAAAAATTCAAGATACACATGAATACATATAAAAAATAGTACAGAGGAGGGAGGGAAAACTTTAACTTTATACAAAGCAGCAAAATCTAAACGGGTGTCTTCTTCTACCCGTACATAATGCTCCCTCCATTCCCCTCTATTCTCATACTTTTGCGAGTGTTTGACCTTCTTACAGTGTACAAACAACAAATAAACTACAATGATGACCTGGCACTCTACAAGAATGTGGGAGGCTATCCTAATCCAGGAAGGGACTTCTATATTAGTGAACAGGTCCCACCACGGTAGGGTCACTATGTCCAATATTTCTGCCCATATCTCTAAAGTCTTCTGCTCCAGTGTGTAGAAGTGTTTCTGTGAAACAACAGCGGCTTTTAATATCTTGGTGAGGTGTTCAGGGAGAGGGGGAATGATATATCCAAAATGTGCAACGAATCACTGCAAATCGGTGAAATTCTCTCTCACAGTGATGTGAACAGTGGAAGGTTCAGGAATGGGGACAATTCGCTCTTGGGCCACTTGAACTTCTGCCCTGGGCTTGAAACAGAAGCTGCTGTCACTAACCGGACACCAACCGTGCTGTCCATGCTGGTAGTGGGGCGCTGCAGTGGTGACACAGTATGTCCCACCTCCTATATATGCCACCTGCGGGGGCACATGGCCTTGTGCCATTGCCTCCAGGTTCAATTTATAGGCTTCGCGCTAGCAGTTCTGAACCCACACTGTGGTTTTGAATGGGCATTCAAGTGCTGGGGACACAGGATGATGTGTGCTCCCCGGCTCCGGCACCCCGAGAGGTCAGTACCCGTCATTGCATGCTCACATCGAATGACGTAGGGTGGGACCCCCGTGTAGCGAATGTGCGCACCCCCCTGAATGACTCCAATGTTCTCCACCCTGTATACCGGGGCGGGTTTGGCTGTCTTTCCCATCACCGGCATTCTTACCACTATACCCATAATGGTGTGATTAGACCATCCACAGTCCACTGGGACTGGGTAGGCCTCTGAAGCTAGTCTGAGCTGGCACGGACTCAATGTATTCTCAAAAGGGTGGAGGGCTGCGAGGTGCTTGTTGCTGATCCAGGAGGGGACTAAACCTTGCTTTAAATCCTCCAGATTACTGCGGCCCTCGCCCAGTAACCACGCCCCATACAGCACACAAGCTTCGTTCTGTGCAGCCTGATCGGACGCATTCCGATCCTCCCTGATGAGAGCATTTACCGTTCTGGCGTGTTTCTCCAGCTCCGCTATTATCTCTTTTAAGTGTAGTGTCATGGCCTGGTCCTCATGTAACTCAGAACCCACTACCTTATTCTCATCAGTCAGTATCTTTCTTAACTGTGTTTTTAAACCATTAATCTGGGTTTGCAGCTCCACGTCATCCAGTGTGTTGATGACGGAAGTTCCTGTATTAAAAGCTGTGAAAATATCATTTACTGCACCCCTTCTTTGCCTCCCTATTCTGTCCAAGACCTCATGTGGTGTGGTGTACAATTCGGCTCTGTCGACATCGGCAAAGTCGAATTCGTAAAACTGTTTAAACATGTTTGTTAACAGGACCTGGTATAATTGCTCCGTTTCCTTGGGGCACCACACTGGCAATCTTACCTCGGTGAGATTTAAAATCACCGAAGCCACCGCATAGTGGACCCCTTGGTACAGTACCTGATCTGTGGGTACCAATACCAATCCGTTCCCGGGTCCCTTTGTCGTGGTGGGGCACCCTTCCTTGAGGGCTTTAGCTACTGGAACTGTGGGCAGGGGTTTGCGGGTTTGGGTGATGAGCTCTGTGGCGTTTACTGGGATCTGTGAGTATGGGACTCCACACGCTCGTGAGCTGACGTCCCACCTCATTCCTTGTCCAGCATCCTGCCACTGTCTTTGGAAAAAGATGGAGACGCCTGTGGGGCAAACACGCTTTGAACCCCACATACAGATGTAGATCCCCTCATCTGGTTCCCACTATTTGTCCCAACAGACACTCAACCCCCCGTGTGTTCCCGTTATTGTCCGATGGGTGTTATTACCCAATCTCTCCCACTCCACAGTGGAGTTCTTCATGGTGCTGCTCAACTTGCGCAGCCACCACCAACGGTCCAAAGGTACATGTCCGTGACAAACAAGGCAAATCTTCTTGCCCACGGTGACGCTGATCCTGGGTGCAATGATCCGCACCCTGGGGCACATCAGAGACGGTTCTCTGTATGCAAACCCCGTCTGGCTGGAGTATTCAGAAGAGTTCGACCCCAGCCAGCCTGGCCATCTCCCTTCATGGAAGTAGGCAGCAGTCTCTTCAGCGTCCCGTGAGCCGGTTCCATCAGTCGCAATGGGGCCTCTATTTCCAGAGCACCCGTAGACGGTGGAGTCCTTGGTGCGGCCCCGATAGGCCCAGCTCCATCCGACCATCATGAACACGACGAGGATCCCTCTCATCTTTACTGGCTTCTGCAACAAATCAAACAATATAGCCAGGCTCCCGAGAGATTCTGGCTTAGGTGACGACATGATCGGGTCTTTCGACCTCGATCCAAAACAACACAAATACTGGGCAGATTTAAAACTACTTAAGCTCTAATCATTTTAATATTTACACACCTTAAACTTAAACTTAAACTAAACCTATGTACAGCGCCGCCCGTCCCTGGGCGGCTTGCCTAATCCCTGATCGGACTGCAGCTTGCTGCTCCCTGTGGCGGGGCTGCAGTGACCTGTGGCTCTGGACTGCAGCTCGCCGTTCCCTGTGGCGGGGCTGCAGTGACCTGTGGTTCTGGTCCCCTGCAGCCTTTTGCTGCTAATCGGGGACTGTGTTTTTTCATGGATTTCTGAAGTCGGCGTTTACTGGCAGTGGGGGAATCAGGCCAAGGTTTTACAGGCTGAGGCGTACGAGTCAACCTACGAAAAGGTACTTTGGGCGTGGCTCCCTTAGCGAGTGGACCTTCGGGTGGGACCTTAGCTCTCACAGTCCGTGGCTCTTCCACGACTGTAGGCTTCGGCTCCCTTCCCTCAGGCTCCGCCCCTTTGGGATTTGGGCAGGCTCCCTTGGTGAGTGGACCTTCGGGTGGGACTTCAGCTCTCACAGCCCGTGGCTCTTCCACGACTGTAGGCTTCGGCTCCCTCCCCTCAGGCCCCGCCCCTTCGGGAATTGGGCCTGTGGCAGACGGCTCCTCCTCACCTGTCCCCAATTTCTACCTCCCCCACGCTCGAGTCGAGGGCGGGACCTCCGTCCTCCGACTCCACCTCTTCCAGAATCATATCGAGGGCGGGACCTTGTTGTTCGGGCCCCTGCTCGTCCGAGTCCCAAGCCATCGGAGAAACCTCCCCCCAGGTGGGCGGGACCTCTTCTCCTTCCAAGCAGGCTACAACGCCAGCTTGTGTGGTCTGTGAATCATCACGCGCCTCAGGCTGAGGATCTTTATCCTCAGACCTGGCTTCGGTTGCTGTTGCTCTCGCACCCGGTTTAATCAGTTTGCACCGCTTCATGCTAAACCACTTGTTGCGTCGGGACACCTCCACTGTGCGAGTGGCGTAGACCGGCGGATTTTGCACCGATTCCGGCTCATCCTCCTGGTCTACGGTTCTCTCGCCAGCGCATAGGGTTAGACCCAAGAATTTTACTTCTCGCCGGCCAACCCGCGCCTTTGTAGGGGTTTCCTTAACACTCTCTATCTCCTTCACACGCGTACCCTCTCCCCAGAGACAATGATTTCTCAGGTCCACATGGATCCCGTGGGCTACCAAGAAATCAGACCCCAGGACTCCCGTTCCACCTCCCACTTCATCAGGGTACACTTCCACGTGGTGCGGAGTGGTCCTAAACGAATGGAGAGGGGAAGGGAATGTGCGCCAGCCTGTTCTTCGCCCGTGAAGCCCGACAGAAGATATGGGACCCCGGTGGACAGAGGCGAGGCAGTGGGGTTATCTGCGTGGATCACGGTGCACGATGCTCCCGTATCCAACAGATAGGTTCCCTTCACCTCCTCCACCTCCATCTCCATGAGGGGTCGTCTCCATACATCATATCGCAGCGCACACAGGTAGACGGGCTGCGCCAACTCTAGTCACTTGGGTACAGCGATCGAAGTTTCGGGAGCGACAAGGCCAGTGGTGACAGCTATTTTCCCCTGCGAGGTCATCAGAGACCGCATTGTCTGTATGATTGACTCAATCGCAGTGGGATTCATAACCGCACCAGCTCCTTGTGCTGGGGCAGGAGCTACGGCTTGGGTTTGGGCTGGTGCTGGGGCGGCGGTCTGGGCTTGGGCTTGGGCTGCGGGAAATCTCCCTTTATTATCCTTCCACAGATTTCTACAGTCCTTGCGCCAATGTCCATCCTTCCCACACCCGTAGCAATTGAGCTTGGCTTGGACAGGGCAATTCCCCTCCTGACGCCAGTCCTTCTGACTTGGGGCTGCGGGTTTTGCCTCATGCACCTTTCCTTTCTGGGAAGGTGTTTTTCCTGACCTCTACAATTCTTGTATGCCACATTTAACTGACGGAGTACCGTCTCCTCCATGACACCGGGACCTTGGGGATCAAACCACGATCTGGCTAGGGCCCGTATCTCTGGCAAACTGTTGGTAACCAAACAATGGAGCCAATGAACCCGCTGTTCGTTGCTCATTAAAGCCCGTTCAGGCATACCCGGACAGCTGTGTCGATACACTGGCCACAGCCTTTCTGCGAAAACCTGTGGGGGTTCTCCAGATAACTGCACGGTCCCTTCTACGCGGTCGAACAGACTACCGTCGTCCACTCCCATTACCTCTAAAACTTCCTCCCTGAGATCCGCATACCCTTTCCGTCCCCTTTTACCATCCTCTGAGAGGCACTGAAGGATTGTGGAATCCAGGGAGAAAAGCAACAGTTTGACCTGTTCCTGTTCATCACAGTCATTGATTGCTGCTGTTTCCTCTACCTCCCTGAAATGAATCGAGGGATCTCCCTTTACTGTGAGTCCAGTGAGGTGGCTCACCATGGACCTTAATTGTGGGCCAGCGTAGGGCACCACGAGCTGGTTCTGGTGGGGGCCGACACTGCCATCGGCAGCGTTGGGACCGAACCTCTGGTGCCAAGCGGGACACATTGGTGCCGGTCCCGGCTTTGCGACCAGTGGCTCTTCCACACACTCCACCTTGGCTACCTCCTCTTTCGCTACCCCCTCCTTTTCCGACCAAGCCTCACTATAGCTCGGTGGTGCTGAGGGCTCGGTGGCTGGTACCACAATTACCTCAGCTGGAATCGGCTGTTTAGATTCCTTTAAAAAGTCCATGTGACTGGCCTTCGGGCTGACGAGACACACCATGCCTCTTGCCTTAACCAGGGCCGTTCTTAGGTCCTCTATGGTCTTTTGGCAGGGTCCGTGGTCTGTGCTCTCAAACCCGTGCTCGAGGGCCAGCTTGTAAGCTGCCTTAACCTCCACTACTCTCTCCTCCTGTGCTCTTAGCTGTTGTGCGAGGCGGGCGCTTTTCTCCCGCATCCTCGTTTCATTAATCTTTGCCTCAGTAACCTGGCACTCCAGGTACTCTATCCTAGCCTGATGTTGACTAGCTACCACATGGCATTCCTGATTCAGCGTGTGAAGCGCTGTGATGAGTTTTTCCCCACCCATGGTCTTTTCCTCTATCTCTGCTGCCTGGGTTGTGATCTTGGCTGCCTGTGCTGCAACGACCCGGTCCAAGATCTGGACCTGCTTCTTGTAACACATCAGCCACACTGCCTTTTCCACTGACTTCTTATGCTCTTTGCTCTCTGTCCACCTGATGGCTGCGTCCACCGGACGCCCATCCAGTAAGAGATCGGAAATCCACTGTTTAGTGAGATTTACCTTGCCAAAGACATAATCCGCTATCCTCTCATCCATTGCATTTCGACCATTCAAACTTGGATCTACTACATTGCAATCCTGTTGCCAGAGTCCTGCCGTGGTCACCATTTTCTGTAAGGGGTTTTCCTCGAGCGATTTCCCTGAGGTTTCTCTCTCTAGAGGCCTCTCTCTGTTGCACAGTAAACCTTGAGTGGTTCGACCCACTCGCCCCTTAGATTCTGTACTCTGGACTTAGGCGCAGGAACTACAATGTAGAGAAAACTCGTGTAGACCAAGTTTGATGAAACAAAATGAAATTTTATTGCATAAGGAAAATTATCAAATCAAATGCAAGCAGATAAGGGAGTACATGGGAGGGAAAAACACACAAACAAATCATAACGACACAGTACTAACTAAAGCAAATACAGGCATCTTATACTCTACAAAGATCATCATGAAATAAGGAAACACACGGAACATCGAGGGACAACAACTCATGTTAATTGTACCCTTAAATCCACCCCATTATTAAACCTATCTAGATCTGATTGTGAAGGGCCAGAAACATGCCCACCAATCCCACTAGGAAGTGCAAGGTTTTGAAATCGAGTCTGTGTTTGGTCCTTTCAGGCGTTTCGTCTCCACGTGGATCGTGGAGCCCCTGCGAGCTGCGCCACACCTCTCTCCTGAGGTGGGGGTCGGGGGCGGCTGGACACCGGCGGGCCTGGATGTCAGCGGGGTCGAGGATCGTCGGCTCGACCCTGGTTAGAGGAGCCTTGGGCTGGCTCCCATCGCTTCTTCAGGTTCCTTTTCTCTCTTCTCCCGAGCCGGGGTGGCTGGAAGGTTTCTTCGCTTGGGACCTTTATTTTTTTCTCTTCTCCCAAGTTGGGTCGATGGCCTCTCGTTCCGGCAACGGCCCGGGGATGGTCGATGATCTCCCGATGTGCTTCCCCGGGGTGGAACGCCGGTTTCGAGACGGCTTTCTCGATGTTGGCTTTCTTCTTCCTCCTGCGATTGACTGCTCCTTCTTCTGGGTGACCGGATTCAAGCTGTGTGTTTCCAGCTCTCCAACCCGGCGTGTCTGCCTGTGTGCCTGCGTGTCCTCCAGCTGCCAGCTTGTTCGGAGTGCCTTCTGCTGAAAAGGTCTCCCAGATATACCTTTCTTCCAGAGGCTTCACTTCCCGCCAAAATCAGGTTAGTCTTTGTTTTATTTTTGGCGGGCTGCGAGCACAGTGGGGTAGCCATTATATTTTTTAATGTATTAAACGGCTGGTAACAGGCCCATCTCTGGCCTGGAATTACCTCCATTGTTTTTAATGGCCTGCTGATCTCGTTATCTAGTCCTGGGTGCTGTTCTCATGAATATGAAATTGTCCCCTTTTGTCTGGGGCAACATTTTGATGGCCTCTGTCTCCAGGCTGATCTTGACTAGATCTGCATCTAATCCATATGCATACCTGGGGGTCTGGTTTCGTTCTCTCAGGAACGGCTTCCAGAACTTACTGTGGGTTGAATCCACAAATCTGTCTGAGGTTGCGCAGGAACCATTTTAAAGTGTCCCAATAAGCTGGTCACATGGTATGGTGGCCATTTTGTATGCCCCCTTTTCTGGGCTTCTTTTAAAACAGTCTTTAAAATCACGGCCTCTTCTGCCATTTGACCCTTATTAATATAAAATCCAATTTTGCGAATCCTACAGTGTGGTGGGGCAGGTTGGTAGAGGACCTTTGTCTTATGGATATTTAGTGTAAGGCCCATGCTCTCGTACACTTCGGTGAAGGTGTTGACGATGGTTTGGAGTTCGGCCTCAGTGTGCGCAGATGCAAGCATCATCTGCATACTATAATTCGGTGACAGAGGATGGGACGACCTTGGATCTGGACTGGAGGCGACAGAGGTTGAACAGTTTCCTTTTTGTTCTGTAGATTAGCTCCACTCCAGCGGGGAGCTTACTGAGGGTGAGATGGAGCATTGCAGCCAGGAAGATCGAGAAGAGCATTGGTATGATGACACAGCCTTGCTTGACCCCGGTCTGTACGTGAATTGAATCTGTGGTGGATCCATTGATCAGGATCACGGCTTGCATGTCATCGTGAAGCAGGCGGAGGATGGTGACAAACTTTGGAGGGCAGCCAAATTTGAGGAGGACACTCCATAATCCCTCAAGGTTGACTGTGTCGAAGGCCTTTGTGAGGTCAAAGAAGGCCATGTACAGCGGTTGGTGCTGTTCCCTGCATTTCTCTTGTAGTTGATGCGCGGTTTAGCTCCTGGGTTCATGATAGTTCATACTGATGGCATCATCCTCTATTGTCTTGCTGTGTGATGATATCCCCACTATGTGTGGATCTGTGGCACAAAACTGTTTATAATTCAACTGAATTGTCAATTTCACAGTTTCCACATGGATGGCTTTTGAATAAAATGGAAATGGAAGGTACCTGTGCAGCAGGAGGTATTCCCCTCAGCCTCAGCCACAGCAGAATTGTTGGAGCAAAGAGGCAGATGTTTCCTAACTTGTTCATTAAACTCAAACCTGAGAATTCTCAGTACTGACGGACAATGCAAAGAATGGGAAATGTTTCTGTTCCTCACTCCAGACATTCCTCACCTTGATGAGCACACACACAAAAAAAATCAATTTGTTTTTTACACACAGAAGGGACGGGCTGATTGGAATCACAGCCACTTTGATAAATATTCACTCGCAGTATGGAGCCTCGTCCAGCAGGATTGGATATCGTGAACGCGCTCCCCATGGTCTTCCATACAAAAAAGTTTGGGGAATGCATCCACGATTTCTCAGTATATCTCAGTATATTGGTGGGTGAGGGCTCCATACCAGCAGGGCAATTTTCATAGAATCATAAAAATTGACAGCACAGAAGGAGGCCATTCAGCCCATCATGTCTGTGCCGGCCGAAAAAGAGCTATCCAGTGTAATCCCACTTTCCAGCTCTTGGTCCGTAGCTTTGTAGGTTTCGGCATTTCAATTGCATATCCAAGTACTTTTTAAATGTGATAAGGGTTTCTGCCTCTACCACCCTTTCAGGCAGTGAGTTCCAGACCCCCACCACCCTCTGGGTGAAGAAATTTCTCCACAACTCCCCACTTGACCTTCTACCAATTACTTTAAATCTACGCCCTCCTGCTTATTGACCTCTCTGCTAAGGGAAATAGGTCCTTCCTATCCACTATATTTTATGGAACATTAACTTCTATATCTTCAGGCCCTGATCTGACTCCAGAACGTGTGGGAGACTTCCTCAGAATTCACTTCCTGAATCATAACCAGCAATTTCAAACTGGGTTTATCAAATCCTCATATTCTCTACCAGACATCCTGGGTGCTTTGAAAACTTAAGCAAACTTAACATTTTGTTTCAATGGGGACTCCTGCCCTGAAAACATTCATAATCTACTGGCTGGGAGCAGAGCTCCGCACGGAACTGTCCTTTGGCCATTAGAACAGCTACCATTCTTGGGCTGGTCATGCACTATAATGACACCATTTTCCTTGCGGGTCTTGGAAGGTACCGGAAACAAACTTTGCAGCTGCAAAGGACTCTTGTGAGAAAACGGAACACATGTGGTGGCTATTTTTCGCAGCTGCGCTCACCAGACCGTTGGCTTTCTGCACACTAGAGTGAACAGGTGGAGAATCGTGGGCTGACGAGTGCAGAAGCAGAAAACCCTGACCCGTGAATCTGTTTGGGACGGACAATCTTGGCTGAAAGTCAGGTCCCTAATGCTTCAAACTGATACAGAGAGAAATCAGGATGTGCCATAAAAAGAGACAAAAGTGCTGAAAATGCACAGCAGATGAATCAAGATCTGAAGATAAAGGTGGTTAACATTTAGGGTGTGACCCCCCCTCATCTAGGCCTATGCAATTTATGGCGACTGTGGTAGAGTTTATTCCTTGAGTGACTTGGCTCATCGTGATTCACGGTTTAAGTAATGACTTCCTGTGATTAGAGATCATTCTAGTTCAGATGAAATGAAAGAGAGCAATTTCAGAGCAGCATAATGGAAATATTGTAACGGGAGCACTCGTTCTTTTTGTAAAAGTGATTGAGAGTGAAACACAAAATGTAGCAGCGCAGTTAATAGCTAACTGGCGGCCATCTGACATGTTCAATCACACTAACCATTGCTTATGTGCAGCTAGAAATCTCGCACATAGCTGATATTGATAAACTCATTAGGGATTGACACGAAGACAGGCCTGGTTAGTTTTTATAGTTACAGGGTCAAGAGCGCGACTCGTTTCTTGTGTTAATAGGCATTACTTAGAATCCATGAGGAGTTTAACAGTTTCACTTTGCACATACACTTTAAGGGTAGAATATGAAAGCCTTTCAATACTACACCATTATTAACACCATGGCTGTACAAGGCATTGGTACAGCGGCACTTGGAATATTGCGTCCTGTTTTGGTTCCTAAACATGGCACAGATATCGAGGCCCTGAACCAAGCACAGAGGAGGGCCACCAAAATAATATTCAGTCTTCCATTTCTTAGTTATTGGGATAGGCTGGATAATTTGAGATTATTTTCACTGGAGAAGAGGAGATATGATTGAGGTTTATAAACTGATGAAGGAAATAGATTCGGTCCAGTTGGATGGTAAGATGAGGGGGAATGCATATGAAATACATAGACAATGGGCTCAATATTAATCCCCACGATGGGCGGGAGGATGTCGGAGCCCTAAAAAATAGGAAACGCGATCCCAATCCTATGCATCCGTGCCGACTGCTATTTTTACGGTGGTGGGTAGCGTGCCATTTGAGTGTCCTGTATTAGAGAGGAGTGACACTTCATTATCATATTTAAATCAGGCTCCCACAGTGCAATTGGGAGCCTGATTTAAATTTAACTGCTGCCAGCCGGGTTTCCCAAGGCTCTGGAAACCTGGCAGCGATCTGGAGGCGGGAGCTGCCGGCTCCAATGTGGGGCCAGGAGGAGCTGCAGTGCTCCCCAGGCCACGCAAGGAAGCCTTCGGCCTCTGTTCGGTTGATTCCAGCCTCTCTCTAGCCCCTGCCGCAATCGGTGACCCACGCATCCCCCCCACACCAAGCCCTGATCTGCAGCCTGCTCCCCTGCCGTGATCGGCAACCTCCCCCCACCCCCCCCAAAGCTCTAATCTGCAGCCAGCCCATTTCCTACATAATCAGTGACTGTTTGTCAAATCACCAAGACAAAAATAACAGAGACAAAAGAAGAGCTACCCCCACACTCGCCATTTGTGCAGGACGGGGCCCAGCTACTCGAGTCCTTCACATTGAATGTAGCAGTTCTGTAAATCGAGATGTTTTATTGTATCAAAGGTCCAATGGCATGAGACAGCACCGCAGTCAATTGGGGTCAACTGCAAATCCTGAAAATGAATTTTTCCCACAGATCTGACTGTGGCCCGAGCCAGTCCTTTATTCTGAGACTCAAACAGGTAGTGCAATGTATTTCATGAGGTCCCTTTTACCAGTTTCACTCTCTGTATTTCCTATCTGTCCTCCAACCTTCTCCTTCACTCAATCAAACTCTCGGCAGGGGACCGGTTTTCCTGCCTGGCAGCCGGCCAGCCTGTCAATTTGGCAGGCGGCCGGGAGGGAAACAGAAGAAAAAAATGCTAATGAGACCCTGCTATTAAATTCGGCAGGACCTCTGTGTCCCCGGCCTTGCCAGGTACTTCGGCCATTTTCGGCCACTCCCACACCCTCCCCGAGTTAGATGAGATGTTAGCATGAAAGAGTTATTACTAGTCCTATCCCCTTTAGGGTTACCCCAGATCAGGCGTATTCCCCAGACATTCACTTTCAACTAAAGTTTGAGGTAGCCGAATCCTAAAGATGCTTAATTGGGTCTAAAGGCCCGGACCATCTCTCCCTAAAGGAAAGGAACAACCTGAAGATGTTACCATCCTCCAGATAGCACTTTTAATACGTTTAGTTAGACTGTAACGTTCCGGATATTATGAGGGTCCGGAAAACTCCTCCAGAATTCTGCAACTCCTCATATAGAAACATAGAAACATAGAAGATAGGAGTAGGAGTAGGCCATTCGGCCCCTTGAGCCTACTCCGCCATTCAATGCGATCGTGGCTGATCATCCAAATTCAGTACCCTGTCCCTGCTTTCTCCCCAAACCCCTTGATCCCTTTAGCCTTAAGAAATATATCCAACTCCTTCTTGAATATATTTAAAGAATTGGCCTCTACTGCCTTCTCTGGTAGAGAATTCCACAGATTCACCACTCTCTGGGTGAAGAAATTCCTCCTCATTTCTGTCCTAAATGGCTTACCCCTTACCCTTAGACTGTGACCCCTGGTTCTGGACTCCACGACCATCGGGAACATCCTTCCTGCACCTAGTCTGTCCAGTCCTGTCAGAATTTTATAAGTTTCAATGAGATCCCCTCTCATTCTTCTAAACTCCAGTGAGTATAAGCCCAATCGACCCAATCTCTCATCATACGTCATTCCTGCCATCCCAGGTATCAGCCTGGTGAATCTTCGCTGAACTCCCTCCATGGCAAGAACATCCTTCCTCAGATAAGGCGAACAAAACTGCACACAATACTCAAGATGTGGTCTCACCAAGGCCCTGTACAACTGCAGCAAGACATCCTTGTTCCTGTACTCAAACCCTCTCACTACGAAGGCCAACATACCATTTGCCTTCTTAACCGCCTGCTGCACCTGCATGCTTACCTTCAGCGACTGGTGCACAAGGACGCCCAGGTCTCGTTGCACTTCCCCTTCTCCCAATCTATTGCCATTCAGATAATAATCTGCCTTCCTGTTTTTGACACCAAAGTGGATAACCTCGCATTTATCCACATTATATTGCATCTGCCATGCTTCTGCCCAAGCACCCAACCTGTCCAAATCATCCTGGAGTTTCTCGGCATCCTCCTCACAGCACACACACCAACCCAGCTTTGTGTCGTCTGCAAACGTGGAGATATTACATCTAGTTCCCTTGTCTCGATCATTAATATATATTGTGAATAGCTTGGGTCCAAGGACTGATCCCTGCGGTGCCCCACTAGTCACTGCCTGCCACTCGGAAAAAGACCCGTTTATTCCAACTCTTTGCTTTCTGTCTGCCAACCAGTTCTCTATCCAAGTCAATACCTTGCCCCAATCCCATGTGCCTTAACTTTACATGCTAATCTCTTATGCGAGACCTTATCAAAAGCCTTTTGAAAGTCCAAATACACCACATCCACTGGTTCTCCCTTATCTATTTTACCAGTCACATCCTCAAAAAATTCCAGTAGATTAGTCAAGCATGATTTACCTTTTGTAAATCCATGTTGACTTTGTCTGATCCTGTCACCAAAGAGTGTACAGAGATTGAGTTTGCGAGTTTGATATAGAAGTATTATGTGAGACAATTCTAAAAATATATAGATTTATTAAAGAACTGACATGTAATTACAATAGGTGTTTCAATCGCAACATTAACAGTTCCAAAAACAGAAATCTTACAATTCTATTATCAGAGATCCTTATTCTCAAATCTTAACTTCGCTACATTTTTACAGTTCTCAGTCTTTATTCCAGGATATCCACCAAAATCAAATACCTTTGCTACCCAAGGTACAAAGAGGTGTAGACTTACAGAGCCTGCCTCTGAAGCCTAGAATCGCTTTGCCCCTTCAAGCGAGTCTATCATCCCATTTGAAAGGTCAATTTTTATACCCTTTTGCAGTGGTATTTCCTGTGAAGTTTTCTGCTGATGTAAGCTAATTATCTGTAATCATTTTTCTGCTGACCCCTGCTATTCTTACAGTCAGATCAGCTGGTAGCATTAAGAATTATGTGTCTACCCTAGGTGTTTGAAGCTTATCATAAAAAACAGTGTAACCAGCAGGTGCATCTATTTGATGCCATTTTTACCAAGGACTTCTGTTTGTGTCTTTTTACGATGTGTAAATTAAAACACCTCAACTAGGGTGATCTATGCAATTCTTATTTGCCTCAGCTGGTTGCAACACAGGATCGTGTCTCCTGTGTATCATTTGATGTTATTTTTATGAAGGCATATGTTTCTTAATTTTCTGTGTTTCTTTCCGAAGTGTAATTTAGGACACCTTAACAGGGTGTACCATTGTGTTCTTTCCAAGGCTGCAGACTTCAGGAGCCTCCAACCTCCTGTTTCAATAAGGCTATTGATTCAGTGTCAACAACTTATCTTATCCCAATAGCCTGTATGCTGTTTACAGCTTTAGATTGTTGAGGCTTCCAGGTTTCCAGGCCTAGTATGTCATGTTTTAATAAGGCTAGAAATCTTTCATAGAATGGTGTATTTTTCTGAATATGGCTTATTCCTTCACAAGCAAGTATTTCTGTTCACGGAGAGCATTGCCCGCAGAACTGATTATCAAAGTGTGTGGTGAGGATGGATTTGCTGCAATCCTTCAAAAGGGAGCTGGCTATATCCAGTTGTAGAGCGTGTGGTGTTTTCCGCCTCAGCGCTCCTGGCGCACTCTGGAGCACGTATTAGGAAATTACACCTGCCCGACCCATGAATTTCTGACCATTAACATTAACAGAAAACTACTGACAGAACCGGCAGAATGTCCTGATATGTGCTCCCAGGAGGACTGAAATGGAAATTTCCAGCTGGGATTTTCCTTTTTTCAGTATTATCTTTCTGAAAGAAGAGACCTTGTTAGACCGATTACTAGAAAATCACAGTTAGAAGGAATAATTATTACATTTTGACTCTTTTTAAGTGAATTTTTTTCTTTAAATTGCATGTTCTAATGACAGCACCTGGGGAGCTGGTTTGGCAGAGTTACTGAGCCCCAATAGTGTGAGTGAATTGATTTAGCATCACTCAAGATACAGTTATTAATCTTGGGTATCTCAGCACTCATGCTATTTCAGTTCAGCATGTCAGTTATGGCTGCAGCTATTGTTTCCAGGCTGGTGCCTTTGACGGATGATATGCAGCCAGGAGATGGGAGTTTTATGGCGCATCTATCCAGGTTGCCGTGAGGTCAGTTAAGCTCTGTTCATGTGTGTTTAGACACGTGTAGCCAGCTCCACTCCGCAGGCTACTATTTCTCAATGATAGCTCAGGCAAGAGTGCTGTTCTCTCGTAACAATAAAAAATGATTCGATACAAAATGCTATATATTCACCGGAGATTGCTCTGACGCAAAAAATGCGGAACATGCAGCTTTGCAGCAGGCTGGAATTATACAGCTGTAAAGCCAAACTGGTCTGAGACAGTTTCCTGGTGGTGGAAGAAGGGCAGTTCTTGCACACTGTGAGCTCAGGCACCTGAACTATACTGCTAGTTTCACAAAGAGGCGTGCCTGAGACCGCTGCACATCGACACAAAGGTGAGGTATAACTGCAGTCTTAGCTTCCATGGCCTCCAACGTAATGCTCTCGTCTTTCAGCTGAGATGTTAAAACGAGGCCCTGTCTGACCTCTCAGGCTGATACCATGGCACTATTTCGAAGAAGAGCAGGGCAGATCTCCCCGGTGTCCTGGTCAATATTTATCCCTCAAAAAATTATCCATCACTAAAAGAACAGATTATCTGCTGTAAGAGAATTCGTATCTGACACCAAATATCATTTGCAATTTAATCCTTTTATCGTGCTCGACCAATATTTACTGGGAGGCGGGGAGGGAGCAGGGGTGGGGGGAGCAGTTTTGTGTTCAGGAAAAACGGAAGAATGGGTTTCCCTCTGGTCCTGCTGAATTTAACGGCAGGACCTGATTACCATTTCTTGTCTCTCTTTCCCGGCCGCAGCCAGACAGATTCTTATGTGGGACTTTATCAAATGCATTCTGGAAGTCCATATAAATACCATCCAGAGACATTCCCCTGTCCATTTCAAAAAATTCAGTCAGGTTTGTCAGGCATGACCTGCCTTTCACAAATCTCTCTGATCAACTGAAAATTTTCAAGGTGTTCCATCACCCTATCCTTAATTATAGACTTTAGCAATTTCCCGACAACAGATGTTAAGCAGTGCTGGAAAGGCACTTACCTCTTCCATGAAGCAGTCCTCTCCACCCTTTAGCTGCCGGGTTAAATATAAAATGGAGGTAAAATCTGAGGCACACATCCTCATTAAAATTTAAATGAGCAACCCAAGGCGGGTTGGTTTCGGGTTTGAGATTGTTTTACATTTTAACATCCCACCAGACCGAAACCAACTCATTTTTGGGAGTTAAAATTCTCCTACTGTCTCTAAACAGTAGACATACAGAGAAATAAACAATATTATCCTCCTTCCCATCTAGGTAGAGATGTAACCTTTGTTGATCCTATCAATCCTGACTGCAAATTGTGAAGGAAATCTCAAGATCGTTATAAGCCTCTAGTCACGTACACTGACCTAGATGATTCATTATGGCATGACGTTATTGTGAATAAGACCCTCAGAGGTGAGGTAGTTCATACGAAACTTCTAGTTTACCATTAAACATGTAACTAATCATCATATCCTCGTTGGCTATCTTATCTCAGGACTATCTTGGCTATCTCACGTCACAATGTATTGACAAAAAGAAGCCAACAGGCATGAATCACACATCCTGCAACCAACATCCTGCACCTCAGCAGAAAATAAACAGCAGACAGTCTAGCTAAAATGGCCCAGAACTTCGGGTCTCCACGGGTGAGTACGCATGGGGTACTCACACGTAAGCCCAATGGAAGTGCTGGTTTCGTGCATGCACTGCGCATGCGCGGGAAACCGGCACTTCTGTTCTCCTGAAAGAAGGGGTTTAGTGGTCGAATGCGTGCACCAGAGAGGCAGCGCGTGCGCATCAAACTTACGTTTTTTTTCCAGGTTTTTCCGGGAGGGTAAGTCTCCAGCAGTTACACTTTTAAAAAGTAGGTGCAAGGCCTACTTTTAACAAGGTAAGTGGTGAATTAATTAAAATTAAACATTTTTTCCACAGGGTTATTATTTTTAAATACTTTAAAGAAAGGTAAGTTTATTTTTAGCCCTGTTAGAAAATGTAATTAATTTTTTCAAAAATTTAAATTATTGTTTAAAATAGTTATTTCATGTAATTTATAGTTATTTTAAAAATGTGATGTTTTAAAAAAAATGTATTTGAAGTTTTAGTGATGTTTTGGGGCATATAGCATTTATAGGTTTGACAGCTCTTCCTGTCAAACTTATGAATGAAGCATTCCCTGCTACCATTGGCTCTCCATGGCCCATGTGATCCCAGTAGACGCATCGAACTAACTGCGCCCCTGGGTTATGCAAGCACTGCGCGCCGGCAGTTGGAGGAGGCCCAGGATCGGAATCCCACACAGGTCCACGGCTCAACGGCCGGTGCGCTAGGTAAGGGCAGGTCGGGGGCTTGCACCAATGGGAAGCCCCCGACCCGAATTTCTGGGCCAATATAAATCCAGAAGCCATCCACAAGTTAAAGAGAATGCAAAAACCTTATTCATATGAGATTAAACCGAATCCTAATCCTAAGTACATATGTATACATGAATAGGGTATCTTACACTGGTCATTTATCACATTGATGTTTGTGAGATCTTACTATGCACAAATTGGCTGCTGCATCCCTACATTACAACAGTGACTATACTTGAAAAGTACTTAATTGGCTGCAAGGTGCTTTGGGACATCCTTTAATTAATTACCTGAACCAGTTCCCTGAATTCTAACAGCATTTACTGCTTAAACAATAGAATAAAGGCACCAGAAATAAGCAGTAAAGGATGTCTCAATCCATTATTTCATTCTTAATGGAACACTGAAGCGGAGACAAAAGCAGAAAATCCTTTAAATTCACAGCAGATATTTGGGCCTGAATTTCTTTACTTTACTTAAAGCTAGCCTGCACCTCTTAAAGGCAGTCTGCACCTTTTAAACGTGAGCTACCTTCTGGTGATCCAAAATGTTAAAACTGCTTCAGCACCAACCAAAATGGCTCAAAAGACCAGGGAAAGGGCACCCAGGACCTTGGACGCAGCACCTGAGGCCATTGTGCAGAGGGTGAACACTTGAAGAGAGGTCCTCCCCCATAGGGGGCCAGGAGGCCCTCCAGAAACTCTAAGAAAGATGTGGGACCAGATCACAGAGGCGGTCACTGCCAGCAGTGTCGCCTCCAGGACATGTCTCCAGTGCCCAAAGACGTTTAATGACCACAGACGAATGGTCAAGGTCAGTGAATGTATCTTCAAAAGCCATCTCCTGCCATCTGCACCACTAGCCTCACACACTGCACAATTCACAACCTCCCATCACTCACCTACCAACACTACCAAACATGAGGCACACCTCGCATTCCTAGCTTCACCTCACCCTCACATGCTTAGCACTGCTGCAAGCCTCACACCCACATCTCACAGTTTGAACACAGTCAATTATTCAACCATGACAGCCACGTCACCCAAACACATTATACCACACTCACTGACACATGTCGCTTTCTCTTGCAAGAAAAGGTGACACATAACCGGCGCCAGCAGACCTTAACTGGCGGGGGACAAGCTAGCCTGCATCACCTCATGCACTTGGAAGAGACAATGCTGGGAGGGGCATGGCTAAACCCATGGCCAGCGGTGGGCCTGAAAGAATAGAAGATGCCGGTATCCTCATACATTATCCTCCTTCTCACATCCCACTTCCCCCTCATCGCACAATCTCTTCTGATTTACAATCTGCACATGGTGTAAGCATGCACCTGTTGCTTCCCCTCCTACCCTCACCACAACCCTACCTTTCTCATTTCAGACACCCAAGAAACCAAGCCCGCCCAGCCAGTGGTTGAACAAGAAGAGGGAGAGAAGAGTGAAGAGGAAGATGAAGAAGAAGAAGAAACTCCATCACTCAATTTCACACTCCCAGCCATGAGCTCCTTGAGGTTGTCCTGCAAGGCCAACTGCCGTGTCCCTCACTGAAAGTCAGCAGCCTTCCACCAGCCATGCTGCAGCCACTGGAGTAGCACTGTGTAGGAGCACTAGGATAGGCAAAGGCACACACAAGACAGTCACTAAGGGGATGCATGTGGTAAACCATACGATCACTGCTTTGTACTGCCACAAACGCCACCCCTCACGAGAAGATGTTCGTCTTCCCCAGGAAATCCACCTCGGGGACATCACTACCGCCATGGCTGATGTCTCCGGGACCCGTCCTGCTCAGGAAACACGTGAGGAGCCATAAGACGGACCCCCTGGTTGAAAAGGTTCACCTCCTCCACGCCAACCCACAGTACGCCTACGTGGCGTATCCTGACGGGTGGGAGGACACAGTCTGAATTCGAGACCTCGCACCCTCAGGTACCACCCGAAACACTATTGATCACCATCCACTACCTTCACCCACCACCACTACCCACGACGCACCACCGGGGTGTCTACCACGAACTGACGACATGCCGGTGCCATCCCTACCCCGAGAGGACGACACGCCAGTGCTCCGTCCCACGCGAGAAGCGGCCGCGGGCAAAGAACCGCCGCAACCGGCACCACGAAGATCATTACGGCAGACAAGACCCCCGGAGAGACTTTCGTATACGAACTTTTGAAACACTTCACCCCGCCGGACTCTTTTTTAAACGAGGGGTGAATGTGGTAAACCACTGTTAACCCTGTACATGTCTGTGTGGTAAACCACTGTTAACTCTGTACAAGTCCGGGCATGTCTCCACCCCTGGCTCCACCCCTAAGCCCGAGTATAAAGGTGACTCACCACCCTTCCCCCGGGAGCTCTTAGGATGGATCCACTAGCAGAGGCATGCTCCAGTTCTTAGTCAATAAAAGCCTACTTCATATAAGTTCAACTCGTAGTCTTTGGTGTTGTTGATAGTGCATCAATGCACAAGAGTGATTACTTGATTTTTTGATGTAATATTGGATCATATATGGATAAAGTGGGATTAGAAAGTTTGCTTTGTGGTGGCTTTTATTTCAGCATCTTGACCAAGACGATACTGTGATGGTCAGTAACAGAGGGAAGGTAAGGTGTGGAACTAATGTTGAATAGGGAATTGGGGATGTGTTCATTGGTACCACAGGTGGATGATTCGATCCCGGATATTCCGGCCAGAAAGGGGCTGTCTGGGTTATCTCCTTCTGCTTCCTCCTCCTCTTCTTCCTCCTATTCTGCTTCCTCCTCTTCTGCGTCTTCCTCTTCTGCCTCTTCCTCCTCCTCCTCCCTCTGCAAGCAGCTTGTCCCCATTGCTGCCTCTGCTGCATCTCCAGGTCATGCTCTAGCCCAAGGGGGACTGCAACTAAAGCCCCCAGGACTGGGAGCAAGTGGTGTTCTCAGAGGCCTTCCTTTAAGAGCCAAAGCCTTGCAAACGTCCAGCAGCACTCCCTGCACAATAACAACTTTTTAAATATTGGGAAAACCGAAGCCATTGTTTTTGGTCCCCGCCACCAACTCCGTTCCCTAGCCACTGACTCCAACCCTCTCCCTAACATCTGGCTGAGGCTGAACCACACTGTTCGCAACCTTGGTGTCTTATTTGACCCTGAAATGAGCTTCTGACCACATATCTGCAGCATAACAAAGACCGCCTACTTCAACCTCTGTAACATCGCTCTCCGCCCTTGCCTCAGCTCATAGAAACATAGAAGATAGGAGCAGGAGTAGGCCATTTGGCCCCTCGAGCCTGCTCCGCCATTTAATGAGATCATGGCTGATCATCCAAATTCAGTACCCTGTCCCTGCTTTCTCCCCATATCCCTTGATCACTCGATCCCTTTAACCTTAAGAAATTTATCGAACTCCTTCTTGAATATATTTAATGAATTTGCCTCAACTGTCTTCTGTGGTAGAGAATTCCACAGGTTCACCACTCTCTGGGTGAAGAAATTCCTCCTCATCTCTGTCCTAAATGGCTTACCCCTTATCTTTAGACTGTGACCCCTGGTTCTGGACTCCCCCGCCATCAGGAACATCCTTCCTGCATCTAGTCTGTGTAGTCCTGTTAGAATTTTGTAAGTTTCAATGAGATCCCCTCTCATTCTTCTAAACTCCAGCGAATATAAGCCCAATCAACCCAATCTCTCCTCATATGTCAGTCCTGCCATCCCAGGTATCAGTCTGGTGAATCTTCACTGCACTCCCTCCATGGCAAGAACATCCTTCCTACGATAAGGTGACCAAAACTGCACACAATACTCAAGGTGTGGTCTCACCAAGGCCCTGTACAACTGCAGCAAGACATCCTTGCTCCTGTACTTGAATCCTCTCGCTATGAAGGCCAACATACCATTTGCCTTCTTAACCGCCTGCTGCACCTGCATGCTTACCTTCAGCGACTGGTGCACAAGGACACCCAGGTCTCATTGCACTTCCCCTTCTCCCAATCTATTGCCGTTCAGATAATAATCTGCATTCCTGTTTTTGCTACCAAAGTGGATAACCTCGCATTTATCCACATTATACTGCATCTGCCTAATCACCCAACCTGACCAAATCATACTGGAGTTTCTCGGCATCCTCCTCACAGCACACACGCCCACCCAGCTTTGTGTCATCTGCAAACTTGGAGATATTACATCTAGTTCCCTCGTCTAGATCATTAATATATATTGTGAATAGCTGTGCTCCAAGCACCGATCCCTGTGTTACCCCACTAGTCACTGCCTGCCACTCGGAGAAAGACTCGTTTATTCCAACTCTGTACTTCCTGTCTGCCAACCAGTTCTCTATCCAAATCATTACCTTACCCCCAATCCCATGTGCCCTAACTTTACACGCTAATCTCTTATGCGGGACCTTATCGAAAGCCTTCTGAAAGTCCAAATACACCACATCCACTGGTTCTCCCTTATCTATTCTACAAGTTACATCCTCAAAAAATTCCAGTAGATTAGTCAAGCACGATTTACCTTTTGTAAATCCATGTTGACTTTGTTCGATCCTGTCACTGTTTTCCAAGTGCTCTGCTATTACATCATTTCCCCCACTACCGATGTCAGGCTTACCGGTCTATAATTCCCCGTTTTCTCTCTACCACCTTTTTTGAATAGTGGGGTTACATTAGCTACCCTCCAATCCATGGGAACTGTTCCAGAGTCTATAGAATTTTGGAATCCGCTGCTGAAACCCTCATCCATGCCTTTGTTACCTCTAGACTTAACTATGCCAATGCACTCCTGGCTGGCTTCCCACATTCCACCCTACGTAAACTTGAGGTCAACCAAAACTCGGCTGCCTCTGTCCTAACTCGCACCCAGTCCCATTCACCCATCACCCCTGTGCTCACTGACCTACATTGGGTCCCGGTTAAGCAGCGCCTCGATTTCAAAATTCTCATCCTTGTTTTCAAATATATCCATGACCTCGCCCCTTCCTATCTCTAATCTCCTTCAGCCCCACAACACCCCCCCACCCGAGATATCTGCGCTCCTCTAATTCTGCCCTCTTGAGGATCCCTGATTATAATCGCTCAGCCTTTGGTGGCCATGCCTTCTTTTGCCTAGGCCCTAAGCTCTGGAACTCCCTGCCTAAACCTCTCCACCTCACTACCTCTCTTTCCTCCTTTAAGACGCTCCTTAAAACCTGCCTCTTTGACCAAGCTTTTGGTCACCTGCCCTAATTTGTCCTTATGTGGCTCGGTGTCAAATTTTTTGTCTTAAAATACTCCTGTGCAGCGCCTTGGGATGTTTTACTCCATTAAAGGTGCTATATAAATACAAGTTGTTGTGTTGTTGTTGTTGTCTTACACCAAGCCACTACTCCAATAAACTGTACAGGAACCAGTACAAAAGCAAAAAGCAAAACCATCACCTGCACAACTTATTGTACCTCCTAACTTAGTGTCATGTGAAAGCTTAGATATACAACTCTCTATTCTTTCATCCAAGTCATTGACATATATGGTGAAAAGCTGGGGCCTGAATACAGATGCTGAGGAACACTACGGGGGTGATTTTGTCAATGGAGGCGCCTTGAAGGCGGGACTGCTGCTTGTCGGGTTTTAGTCTCGCCTTCGTCGACTTCTGGCCAACCCACGCTATTTTCCCTTGGTTGACCTTTTTTGACAGCTGAATTGTCATCGTTTGACAGCTCTGTGAAGCTGTCAAACACTGACATTCTATGTTGTTTGATGAGTCCTTGTACTCTTGACTCATCAAACCTCTTTTGTGAGCAGAAATTAGATGGATGTTGCATCGGAGAATGCAGCCGCCATCTGTCATCTTTGCCGGTGAGATGCGAGACTCTCCGCATCCCCAACTGCTGAAGCCTGCAGGAAGAAACAAAGGTAAGTAAACATTTTCCACTTGTTAGATCCGTGTATCTTAATGTTGTGTCCTTCAATAATCAGACTGCAGGAACGATTCAACAGGTGTTTACTGAATGAGAGTTACTCTAGAACTAACTATACAGATCACTACTCAGGGTTTATATACAGGTGTGGTCACTGCCGGTACTACAGTATACAGGAGCTGTAAAAAGTAGTTCTCCCCTTAAAGGTACATACATTACAATTCCTCCCCTTTTAGATTAACAGTACCATAACACTCATTTAACAATTAAATATCAAACTAATTACAATTAACACTTTTAACATGCAACATTAGCTGAAAATAGTCTATCTATAAATTCAGTCTTTGGGGAGGCTTCCTGATCCTTTCTGGATAGCGTCTTTCCCGAGTGTCTTGCTCTTGGTGCGGAGGCGATTCTGGCCCCCTGTCGTCGGTTGGTTCATCAGCTTCCGATGCTACTGTTTCTGGGGTAGATGCTACCTGTACGTCGGGTTCCTCACCAGGTACGTATGGGTGAGGCATGGGGTTGACTTGTTCCTGTGACTCTAGGATCTGGTCAGCATGGCATCTCATGATGCTCTCCACAACATCCACTATGTACATTAGTGGCCCCTGCTGTGTGCATATCATTCCTGGCTGCCATTTTTCTGTTCGGTAGTCGCGGGCCAAGACTGGTTGCCCTATATTGAAGCTCCTTGTTGGCTTCTCATGGATGTGCTGGAATTGCTTACTCTCAACATCTCTTCGTATGTTTGGTCTGAGCAAATCCAGGCGAGATCTTAACCTTCGGTTAAAGAACATCATGGCTGGGGCCTGGTTGGTGACTGCATGTGTCGCATACCGGTAGGCGAACAGGAAATTGTCCACCTTGTGCTGCAGCGGAATGTTGTCATTGTACATAGCCTTTATTGCCTTCTTAAAGGTTTGTACGAACCTCTTAGCCAATCCATTTGTGGCTGGATGATATGGGGCGGATGTGTAATGCCTTACCCCATTCCTTTTCATAAATCTTCGAAACTCTTCGGACACAAACTGTAGTCCGTTATCAGAGCAAATCTGCTCTGGCAAGCCATTCCTGGCAAAAATGGTCCTTAGGACTGCAATAGTTTTCTCCGTGGTGGTGGAGGACATTTTGATCACCTCAGGCCATTTTGAGTGCGCATCCACGGCTATTAAAAACATTGAGTCCATGAATGGACCAGCAAAATCAATATGCACCCGTTGCCATGGAGATGAGGGCCACTCCCATGGGTGTAGAGGGGCATGTGGTGGTGCATTTTGAACCTTCTGGCATCCTGAGCAGCACTTTGTCAGGTCCTTGATTTGCTGATCGATCCCCGGCCACCACACATAATCCCTAGCAAGGCTTTTCATTTTCACCCCTCCCAGATGACCTTCGTGAAGCTCATTGAGCACTCTCTCCCTTAACTTGGGTGGAATTACCACTCGGGATCCACACATCAAGGTCCCCTGGCATACTGACAGCTGTTCTCTTCTGGATGAGAATGCTGGCAACAGTGAGTCGCCATGTGCTGGCCATCCCTTCACCGTCAAATCATATACCCGAGACAGTGTCGGGTCATTTCGGGTCTCCTCTTTACCAGCGTTAGTTACTGGCAAGCATTCAATTATAGTCGAATGAAATATTTCGACAGGATCCACTGCTGGTGCTTCCTCCGCAGTAGGCAGTGGCAGGCGTGATAGCCCATCAGCGTTTCCATGCTGTTTTGTGCCCTTATACTCGATTTCATATTGGTGCGCCCCTAGAAAAAGGGACCATCTTTGTAGCCGTTGTGCAGTCATCACCGGAACGCCCTTCTTTGGATTAAAGATGGAGACAAGTGGTTGGTGGTCAGTCAGCAAGGTGAACTTCTGCCCGTGCAGATAGTGATTGAACTTTTTCACTCCCCACACTAGGCTGAGGGCCTCCCTGTCAATCTGGGCGTAGTTACGCTCGACTGAGGTTAGTGATCGTGACGCAAAGGCTATTGGCCTCTCTGAGCCGTCTGAGAATTTGTGCGACAGCACCACTCCAATACCGTAGGGTGACGCATCACATGCCAACCAAATTGGTAATGCCGGGTTGTAATGGGCCAATACCTCTTTTGATGTGATTAGTGTTTTGCTCTTCTGGAAAGCTCATCTACATTCGTCACTCCACTTCCATGGCACCCCAGTTTGCAGTAGAGTGTTCAGTGGGTGTAGTATTGTAGACAAATTTGGCAAGAACTTATGGTAGTAGTTTACCAGCCCGAGGAACAACCTCAGTTGTGACACATTTTCCGGTGCTGGAGCCTTGACTACTGCCTCAATCTTCTCTGGGGACTTATGTAACCCCTCTTTATCGATAACGTGGCCACAATACGAGATCTGTTTTCTAAAAAACTCGCATTTGGGGCGGTTAGCTCGGAGCCCATATTCCTGCAATCTAGTGAGCACCTGCTCCAGGTTGGCAAGGTGATCACTGTCATTTTCGCCCATGACCAGGATGTCGTCCAAATAACACTGGGTCCCTGGGATCCCTTGCAGGACTTGTTCCATTGCCCTCTGCCAAATAGCCGGAGCTGATGCTACCCCGAATACCAGCCGGTTGTATTGGTAGAGACCTTTATGGGTGTTGATTGTGAGGTATTTTTTTGATGCTTCTTCTACCTCCATTTGCAGATACGCCTGGGCCAGATCAATCTTAGTGAAGCATTTCCCTCCAGATAGCGAGGCGAAAATATCTTCAATCTGCGGAAGTGGATATTGTACGGTGTGAAGGATCGGGTTCACTGTTACCTTAAAGTCCCCACAGATGCGAACTTTCCTTCGTTTCCCAGGCGTGCTGCTCAACGACTTTTTCATCACAGGGACGATGGGTGTAGCCCACTCGCTCCAGTCTACCTTGGACAGTACACCTGAACGTTCCAGACTCTCCAGCTCTGCTTCGACAGCTGGACGGATCGCATAAGGTCTGGCCTTAAAAAATTTTGGGCTTGCGTTTTCTTCAATTTTAATCATCGCTGTCATGCCTTTTCGTGTTCCGAGTCCTTGCTGGAACACTTCTTTCGCGTCAGTTAGGATCTTTGACAGTCGCCCAGGTGTGACATCATCATCCTTTTTGGCAGCCACAGTCAGTGCCTGTATGGAATGCCAATCTAGCTGTATCTTCCGGATCCATTCACATCCTAGTAGTGGTGGTCCTCCATCTGGCAATACATATAGGTCCATTTTTGGTGTTTCCTTGCCGTTATATATAACGTTCACCCTTATTTTTCCTTTGGGGTAGACTTTTTGCCCCGTGTACGTCTTCAGGACAATCTTTGTACCTCTCAAGGGTATATGTGAGAATAGCCGCTTGTAGTCCCTTCGGTTTATGACTGTTAGGGCTGATCCTGTGTCCAATTCCATTTTCACTTGGACTCCTGCTATCTTGAGCGTGACCCAGATAGTTTGGTGATCCTCCGTTTTGATCACATTATGTAGTTTCAGACAACCCAGCTCCTTGCTTCCGGAGTCTGTATCACTCTTCTGTTCGTCTGAACTGCTCTCTGTCACCTTATGTATCTTCTTGTACTTCTCCTGTGGAGATTTCTTGCTGCTGGTTTTCTTTCCCGACCTGCAGACTCTTGCTATGTGTCCTACTTTTCCACACTGTCTGCACACTTTGTCCTTGAACCAGCAATCCATATGGTCGTGTGTTGTTCTGCCGCAGCGATAGCACTTCACTGTTCCGTATGACATTTCATTTGTGCTATATTCTTGCGGTCTCCGTTGTATCTCTGCAGCGCCCCGTGCTGCTGCTTCGTGTGATACTGCAATGCTGAAAGCCTTGTCCAGCGTAAGATCTTTTTCTGATAGAAGCCGTTTCTGGGTTCCTTCACTTTGAAGCCCATACACAAACTTGTCCCTTAAAGTACCTGCTAGTCCCGTTCCAAACTGGCAGTGTTTCGATAGCTTGCGCAGTTCCGTTAAATACTCAGCATTACTTTCATCTTTATGCTTGTTCCTTTTGTGAAACTTAATTCTTTCTGCTATCAGCAGCGGTGTGGGGTTTAAGTGGTCCTGTAGGATTGACAATATGTTTTCAAAATCCTTTTCTACTGGATTTTCTGGGGTTACTAGGTTTCGTAGTAAGCCATACGCTTTGGCACCCATTGAATTCAACAATACCAGCGCTTTTTTGTCATCTGGCACTTCATTCGCCTTGCAGTATACTTCTATGCATTCGACATATGTCGTCCAATCTTCGACTTCATTGTCGAACGCTGTGATACTGCCACTCTTCGGCATTTTTGGGTGTGGTTAGACTGGCTTAAAATGGCATCTCCCGCGCTTTCCTTTCTTACCCGCTGCAGCTTAAAATGGCGTCTCCCGCGCTTTCCTTTCTTCCCCGCTGCGGCTTAAAATGGCATCTCCCGCGTTGCTACCAACGCCGCTCTCGGCGGTCCTCGTGGCAATGGCAGCACCTCGCGTTTTCCTGCGCGCCTCTCTCCCCCGTTGACACTGCTCGGCCCTTGAACACCGGCTGCGCTCTGCGCATTTTCCTGCGCGCCTCTCTCCCCCGTTGACGCTGCTCGGCCCTTGAACACCGGCTGCACTCTGCTCTCTCTTGCCTCTCTCCCCCGTTGACACCACTCGGTCCTGAACACCGGCTGCGCCCTGTGCGCTCTGCCCTTTCTCTCTCCCCCGTCGACGCTGCTCGGCCTTTTTCTGTGCCGCTCGGTCGGGCTCTAGCCCGTCGCTGTCCGGGAAGGGTCTGCGCAGCACCTGTTGCCAGCCCGTTTTGCTGGACCACTGTGACTGGAAAGCCAAGCCTGGCTCTCGACAGCCTCCCCTGCGATGCTCAAATCTCCGCTGGATGACTGGGCGGCTGCCCGTGGTCGACGCTCGTGCTTCTGGACTCGACCCTCTTCCACTGTTTTCCAGGAGCGAATCCCTGGGAGGTGATGCAGATTTGCAGGTAGGTTCGAATCTGCTCATCGCCAATGTTAGATCCGTGTATCTTAATGTTGTGTCCTTCAATAATCAGACTGCAGGAACGATTAAACAGGTGTTTACTGAATGAGAGTTACTCTAGAACTAACTATACAGATCACTACTCAGGGTTTATATACAGGTGTGGTCACTGCCGGTACTACAGTATACAGGAGCTGTAAAAAGTAGTTCTCCCCTTAAAGGTACATACATTACACCACTCACCTCACATACTTACCACGCCACACTTTCACCCATCACTTACCTTCACAGCGCACTTTTGCACCCCTCCAACCCCTGCAGACCCACTGTTCGCCTCGGTGACCCTGCCGGGGTTTCCTGACGTCGGAAAGCCCGCGTCTCTATTGGAAAAATGGGGATAATCCTCTTATCTACCTGTTAACTACCTGTTAACAGGCAGTTAAGTGGCTGTAATCCCCTTCCCGCCTCCAGGAGATGGGACCTGGCGCGGGTCGGCTACCCGCCTCCTGAGAAGATGGCATGGAGACGGGTTGGGGGCAGGATGGGTACCCGCCCCCAGATTCTGCCATTTTCCCGGCAGTCCCACCTCCAAACCCGCCCCCCCCGGGCTGGCAAGATCGCCCCCTACTTGTCACATCCCACCAATCAGAGTACGTTCCCTTTATCCCTACTCTCTGTCTCCTACCTCCCAACCAATTAGAAACCCATGTCACAAGGTTACCTCCAATTCTGTGTGCTTTAATTTTGCTAATAATTTACGGAACTTTATCAAATGCCTTCTGGAATTCCATATAGATAATATCAATAGACATTCCCCTATGTACAATACGAGTGACCTCCTCAAAAAAAATTCAACTAGCTTAGTCAGACATGACCTAACTATCACAAACCCATTCTGACTTTCTTTGAACAGCTTATACTTATTTAAGTGCTCAGTCTCCAGATGATTGATTCCAGAAACTTCCCCCAAAACCGACATTCAACTGACAGGTCTGTAGCTACCTGGTTTCTTCCTACCTCCCTTCTTAAATAATGGGGTGACATTTGCAATTTTCAAATCCAAAAAGCACAATTCCTGAATCTAGAGAGCTTTAGAAAATTATGACTAACACATCTGCAATTTCCTCACCTATTTCTTTTAATGCTCTGGGGTGGCAGCCATCGGCTCCCGTAAATTGGTCTATTTTAAATCCCATTATATTCTCCATTACCAATTCAAGTGCTGGCATGAGATGCAAAAGCTGGAATTATCAATCCAGTAGAAACACTATTTAATCAAATATTATTTTTATGTAAATGTAAAAAGGTAATGCTCCCATTTTGTGTTGTTTCTTGGTTGTAGTTTAAAAATTTTGAGAAAAAAATAAATCTAATTCAATCTGCAGTGAGTAAAAACATAATTCCATATAGTTCATGTCAAACTTCCTAAATTTGGAATCCATACAACTTTAAAATCCAGAAACCAACCAGGCGTCTGTTTTTCTAGTGCTCTGTCATTGTTACATTTTAACTCAGTCAAATCCACAGACATGCAACACTAATAGAAGCAATTTCCTAAATTAAAGATATTTTCCAAATGTTCTTACTTATAATTTTCTCCTGATTTAGTAGCAGTATTATAAAGACTCCTGTTACATGCAAGTCAGAATTTATGTAATTTGTTATCTGCCCCTATGCATTACAAATTTCACTGTGTCTACAAGTCTGGTTATACCTAACAAGTCTGGTTTAATGGTCTTTAATTTTTTTCTATTTTAGTTTGTGATATTTTGATAAAGTGAGATGAAGTAAAGTGGGAGGAGGCTTGTGTGGAGCATAAACACTGGCATAAGCCTGCTGGGCCCAATGGCCTGTTTCTGTGCTGTAAATACTGTGTAATAGTTAACATACGGCAAAGAGTCCAGTGACTGGGTGACTACTGGCATTGGTTGCAAATGAGTCAGATGGCAACTATCTCCAAACTACCTCAGACTGCCTTTTTTGGTGCCATTGCTATTGTGACATCATCTTCGTCAAACATATATTTGAACTTGATCATCAACTGGCCACTTTCAATAAAGACAATCCGAGGTGTAAAATATTTGGAAACTAGCTTACATTCTTCTAAGCACAAATCCTCTATGAGCTGTGGTAAAGGCACAAATTCCCAGCAGTTTTCTTTGTAAATTTATGGAGTGCTTCTCTGTATTTTCCATGACATTAGGGGGTGAAATTCGACTTAGTGGGAGGTGCACAATGGGCATTCGTGGATCAGCCACCCCGTTATACACCGGCTTCAATGGAAAGGGAAGTCAGGCGAGATTCTTCATATTTTCTAAAAAGGAATCGCTCGAACAAGTATGCATGTTTCTTCTGGCACTGATCCAATGCACTTAGGTCTCTTGAGAAAAAAATATTTTGCCAACAGCTTGTTCTGCAGGGAGAAACAAGCCACTTAATTTTGGTAATGTTGCACTTAGATGTACTTTAGTAGTGTTTGATTAGGACTCTAGTAGGAATGCATGCTGGTTGCTCAAGTTTTTGAATCATAAAAGCTATAGTTTCCCACAGGAAAATAAATTCCTTTCTGGAAAAACAATATGTTAAAATTGAAACCAAGCATAAACTCATTAATCACCCATTTATCTCTCTGGTCAGTTTTTCTTAGGTGCTGGAGTTCTTCCTTTTGGTCCAAGAAAATAATGGACCAATATATTCCAATTTTTCTGTGATGATTCTGTTGTGTTTGTGTGTGACAACCCACTATAATTATTATTTTTGAACTTTTATATTTTTTATGAAGTCTTTGGGCAATGACGACATTAAAATCATTATTTGAGGTGGATGATTTCAAAGACTATTTATAGCTATGTTTGTATAACCTTGTGCTTGACTGACACAGAGATTGCCCCTATCACTCACCCACTATTCTTCTACAAAAGTTTCCTATGGCTGCAAAAAAAGTGAAGTATACAGAAAGAAATACTGTACTATACAAATGGTTCACATACACAGTCACTGAAGGTGGCAGGAAAAGTTGATAAACCTGTTAAAAAAGCATACGGGATCCTCGGCTTTATAAATAGAGGCATGGACTACAAAAGCAAGGAAGTTATGCTAAGCCTTTATAAGTCGTTGGTTCGACCTCGGCTAGAGTATTGTACCCAATCCTGGGCACCACACTTTAGAAAGGACGTCAAGGTCTTGGAGAGGGTACAGAGATATTTTACTAGAATAGTACCAAGGTTGATGAGTTTCAGTTATCTGTAGAGCCTAGAGAAGCTGGATCAAAGAAGGTTAAGGTGAGATTTAATAGAGGTGTTCAAATTCATGAATGATTTTGATAGACTATCATAGAATCATAGAAACATACAGCACAGAAGGAGGCCATTTGACCTGTCATGTCTGTGTCGGCTCTTTGAATGAGCAGCTATGCTTAGTCCCATATCCCCGCTTTTTGTCCATAACCCTGTAAGTTGCTCATCCTCCAGTACCCATCCAACTCCCTTTTAAAATTATTTATGGAATCAGCTTCCGCCACCTTTTCAGGTAGAGCGTTCCAAATCCTGACAACTCTGAGTGAAAAAAAAATTCTCCTCATCTCCCCTCTAGATATTTGCCAATAAATCTATGACCTCTGGTTATTGACCCACTCACCAGAGGGAATAGCTTTTCTCTATCTACTCTATCAACACCTCTCATCATCTTGAAAACCTCTATTAGGTCACCTCTTAATCTTCTCTGTTCCAAGGAGAACAGTCTTAACTTTTCCAACCTCTCCTCATAACTGAAGTCCCTCATCCCTGGTAACATCCTGGTAAACCTCCTCTGTACCCTTTCTAATCGCTTTACATCTTTCCTGAAGTGCGGTGTCCAGAATTGTCCACAATACTCCAGCTGAGGCCTAACCAGTGATTTATAAAGTTCTAGCATGATCCCTTTACTTTTATATTCTATTCCTCTATTTATAAACCCAAGTAACCCATATGCTTTTTATCCACCTTATCAACTTGCCCTGGCACCTTTAAGGATTTGTGTATTTGGACACCAAGATCTCTCTGCTCATCTACACTTTTCAAAATCATGCCATTTATAGTTTACTCTCTTTCCATATTAGTCCTCCCAAAGTGCATCATTTCACACTTCTCCGCATTGAACTCCATCTGCCATGCTTCTGCTCATTCCACCATCCTGTCTGCCATCCTGAAGCCTATATCTATCCTCATCACTATCTACTACTTTGTCAAGTTTCGTAGCATCTGCAAACTTTATAATGCTGCTCCCTATCCCGAGTCTAGGTGGTTTATAAAAATTGCAAAGTGTAATGGACCCAAAACTGACCCTTGGGGAACAGCACCTCTCAATCTGAAAAACATCCATCCACCACCACCCTTTGCTTCCTGTCACTGAGCCCATTTTGTATCCATACCACCACTTTTCCCTTAATTCCATGGGCTTCCATCTTCTTAACAAGCCTCCTGTGTGGCACTTTGTCGAATGCCTTCCGAAAGTCCATATATACAATATCTACTGCACTACCTTGATCAACCTTCTCTGTTAGCTCAAATAATTCAATCAAGTTAGTCGGACACGATTTACCTTTAAAAAATCCATGCTTATTCTCCTTGATTAACCCATGCCTTTCCAAATGGAATTTTATTTCGTTCCTGATAATGATTTCCAATGACTTCCCCACCACCGATGTTAGGCTGACTGGCCAGTAGTTTGCTGGTTTATCCCTCTCCCCTTTCTTAAGTAGTGGTATAACATTAACAACCCTCCAGTCCTCTGGCACTACTCCTGTATCCAATGAGGATTGAAATATTGTGACCAATGCCTCTGCTATTTCTACCCTTGCTTCTTTCAGCCACCCAGGATGCATTCCATCCAGACCAGGTGACTTACCATCTTTCAGTAATGCTAATCTTTTTAGTATGTCTTCTCTATCTATTGCTATCCTGTCCATAACTTCCCTTTCCTCTTTTAGTGTAACCTTCACATCATCTGCTTCCTTTGTGAAGACAGATACAACGTGCTCATTTAATACTTTAGCCATGTCCTCTGCCTCTACCTGAAAATTTATCTTTGGGTCCTTCAGGTAAATAGAGGAATAGAATATAAAATTAAAGAGATCATGCTTGAACTTTATAAATCTCTGGTTTCCAGTGGCAGGAGGGTCGGTAACCAAAGGATACAGATTTTAAATAATTGGCAAAAAAAAATAGGGGGGAGCTGTAGAGATTTTATTTTTGCTCAGTAAGTTGTTATGATCTGAAATGCATTACCTGAAAGGGTGGTGGAAGCAGATTCAATCGTAAGTTTCAAAAGCAAATTTACTTAAAAAGGAAGATTTTGCAGGAGTATGGGGAAAGAGCAGGGGAGTAGATCTAATTGAATAGTTCTTTCAGAGAACTGGCACAGGCACGATGGGCCGAATGGCCCCATTCTGCGCTGTATAATTCTATGATTCTATGAGTATATACACTCAAAATATTGCTGGGTCAATTGGATGTTATTCTACATGTGTACAGTGATGAGCCTTGGGATAACAACATCCAAAGAATACTGGATGCATTTTCTGCTTATCTCCCACGTTGAAACAAACTTGCGAGTGCCATTCTACTCCCTAATATTCTTAAAAATAGAAAATCAATATGCTAGTTACCAGAGGCTATACCATTTCTTGTGAAGTTGATCCATCAAATAATTAATGAAACAAAATAATTATTTGTGCACTCTGCTATTAACCACTGAATTTGTGACAGTTCCAATGTAATTGAATTTCTGTACTGCTTTTATGTTAATAAATCCAGTTTTTAAAAGCCTCGGTAATAGACGATAACTGTTAGGATCTTACAAAATAAGCACTTTATAACAAAGAAATTTCAGGGGCATTACGGTCATTACCAGCTTTCCGATCACTACAGAGATCACTAAAGTGAAGAATGGTATGAGACCTTGTAGAGCTTGGGCTAGCCTAGTAAATGACAAAATTACATTGCTATTACTATTATCATCATCAATTTCAGGACTGGATTGCAATTTCTACTGCTCTGTCAGTGCCGTGCTATTTTGGATAGTCCCTTCATGTCTGTACTGTGTCAGCGCCCTTGCAACATCCTGTTGGCTGTTGTCCACACTACTTGGCATTTAGTTGATTTGTCCCTTAACCTTAACAATGGATCACCTGCTGTTAGATTATCACTGAAATGTGTATATGGTTAAATCAATTATTAGTCCTGAACAGTCTCATTAATGGCTTTGCCAAGGCATTTTTTAACCACATGATATATTTTTTTTGAAAAGCTGATAATGGCTAACAGCAAGGCTAGGAATATATCAGAAAGGTATTAGGAATTAAAGGAGGATCTTTGCTTGTTCATTTTCACTTCAATATTGGCGGTCCTGATGATGGTGAACTTGAAGCGTTCGTCGTCATTTCGCCTTTGAAACTGACCGCGACATTTAGCGCATGTGCAGCCCAACACGGGAACCCTGAAGTTGCGGCCTGACATTCACTGCTCCTCCACAGGTTGTGCTGTGGACCACCCACCACACCAGCCCCCCCACCAAACCCGCCCCCAACCCCCCTCACCCAGCCGCAGAGTCAGCACTCAGTGAAATCACTGATCTGACGAAAACGTCCCCTTTTCCAAATAAATATCGATGTTAGAAATCCCATTAAAAATTAGGCCGATTCAAATGAGGTGTGTAGCAGTTGGCACAGACTCCATGGATTTTTAGATTATGAACCCTTATTAAAAACTGGACAGGCTGCTTGTGGGGGGGGGGGTGGGTGGAAGCAGTGAAAAACCACTCAAGCTGGAGATGACTCATTTGTATAGAAATGAACTGTCCTTGGGAACAATGGCCCGAGAGGCCCACTCCCAAGTCTTGATTAACAAAGCTGACGACTCATTGTTCTAGTCAAGATGAACTCCTTAAGTTAATCGGTAGCAAAATACTGCGGATGCTGGAAATCCGAAATAACAACAGAAAATGCTGGAAAAACTCAGCAGGCCAGGCAACATCCGTGGAGAGAGAAATAGAGTCAACGTTTCAGGTCAAAACCCTTCATCAGGACTCGGGGTCCTGACGAAGGGTTTCGACTTGAAACGTTGACTCTATTTCTCTCTCCATGGATGTTGCCCGGCCTGCTGAGTTTTTCCAGCATTTTCTGTTGTTATTTCGTTAAGTTAATCGGCTGGAAGATCGAAATGAGATCAAAAACCATTCAAACCTGGAAGGAAGCTTGAAGACCATTCCCTGAGGCCATGTGTCCATTAAAACCACAGACAGCAGTCTGTATATTGGAGGGGTATATTAGAGAGCAGTTTGGATAGCTCTGTCTCCCTCTCTCCTGCCCTCCACACAATGGAACATCAAGAGGAGCAGAGCCTTGCTCTTCCAACCGAGACGGACTTCGACTAAGGCTGGGACTCGCATGCCGCAAGGCCAGTACGGAACCAGATAGCCGAGATGTACGGGAGGAAGCAGCAAGCAATGTCAAAAGGGCAATCTAGGTGAGCATTGCCAAGCCTACACACCTACAAGATCACTTAGCTGTGTGAGGGGGTGCCTGTATGTTCCTACCAAACCAGAGGGGGTTTAGCATTGGAAGGGTCCTGTGATAGTTTATTCATGGAAGGGTGTTTTTAGGCCATGGTAAGTCATCACGGCAGGGGCTTGTTGGACAAGTCAGGGTTGTACTGTTTTAAACTTGATGGGCCTTCAATAACCACAAAACTAGAAGTTATAGACTTAAACAAGTTGGCTTTTAATCACTAAGATCAGAGCTAACATCTCAACACGCCGACTGGTTCACAGGAATGAGTCATACAGATCCTGGGATCTTTATGTAAGAGAAGTCAGGGGCGGAGCCAAGAGCCAAGACCTGGAACCTCCCAGGTTAGTCGGGAAAGAGGAAGTGAAACTATACACAGTGGGGGAGGGTAATATACATGAGTGCAAAATGAATACAGGATCAAGACAAACAGATTTCATTACATTCACCCCTTCTATAGATTTAGTCCATCGGGGTGATGTTTCTTAAAAGTTGGTATAAGTGAGTCTGTCAGGAGGTTTTGCAGTTCTCAGTGATCAGTGCAAAGCCGGTTGGGGTGCCTCTAGGGGAGTGGATTCTGGTTCCTCCGCTGTCCGGGCCTCCGCAGTGTCTTCCAGGTTATCTGCAGTGTCCTCCAGGTTAAAGTTGGGTATTGATACCTCTGGGCGTCCTGTCTCTTTGTAGTGTAGGTCTTCATCGGGTAGTCTCCCATCGTTCTCTCCGCTCCCCGAGGGAGCGAGGTCTTTTATGGAAACAGTGTCCTCTCGCCCGTCAGAGTATTCGATATAGGCGTACTGAGGGTTTGCATGGAGGAGCTGTACCTTTTCCACAAGGGGGTCCATTTTATGGCCTCTCACGTGCTTCTGCAATAGTACTGTCCCCGGAGACGTCAGCCACGCGGGTAGAGATATGCCCGAGGTGGATTTCCGGGGGAAAACGAACATCTTTTCGTGAGGGGTAGCGTTAGTGGCAGTACATAACAGAGACCTTATGGAGTGGAGCACGTCTGGGAGGACATCCTGCCAGCGGGAGGTCGGAAGGCCTTTTGACTTTAAGGCTAACGTGACAGCCTTCCAAACAGTAGCATTCTCCCTTTCCACTTGCCCATTACCCCGGGGGTTGTAGCTAGTGGTTCTGCTAGTGGCTATCCCCTTCGAGAGCAAGAACTGGCGCAGCTCGTCACTCATGAATGACGTCCCCCTATCGCTGTGTATGTAGTTCGGCATGCCAAACATGCAGAATAGATTACAGAGGCACTTGATGACCGTGGCACTGGTCATGTCTGGGCAGGGAATGGCGAAGGGGATGTGGGAATATTCATCAATGATATTGAAGAAGTATACGTTACGGTCGGCAGAGGGAAGGGGTCCCTTGAAGTCCAGACTTAGGCGCTCGAATGGCCGTGTGGCTTTGATAAGGTGTGCACGGTCAGGCCTGTAGAAACGAGGCTTGCATTCCGCACAGATGCAGCAGGCTCTGGTCATTGCCCTGACCTCCTCGATGGAGTGGGGCAGATTGTGGGACTTTATAAAATGGTATAATCGGGTGACCCCTGGGTGACAGAGGTCGTTGTGGAGACCCTGTAATTTGTCCGTATGAATGCTGGCACACATTCCCCGCGATAGGGCGTCTGGGGGTTCATTAAGGGCTCCCGGCCTGTACATAATATCATAGTCGAACGTGGATAGTTCGATCCTCCACCTGAGTATTTTGTCATTCTTGATTTTCCCCCTTTGTTTGTTATTAAACATGAAAGCCACCGACCGCTGGTCGGTGAGCAGGGTGAAACGTTTGCCGGCTAGGTAGTGTCTCCAGTGCCGCACTGCCTCCACTATAGCCTGTGCCTCCTTCTCGACAGAAGAGTGCCTGATTTCAGGTCCCTGAAGGGTTCGGGAGAAGAAGGCCACAGGCCTCCCAGCCTGATTGAGGGTCGCAGCTAAGGCAAAGTCTGACGCATCGCTTTCAACTTGAAAGGGAATGCATTCGTCCACTGCACACACTGCAGCCCTTTCAATGTCCTGTTTAATACTGGTGAAAGCCTCCTGAGCTTCAGCTGATAGTGGGAAGGACGTCGATTTAATGAGGGGTCGGGCCTTATCAGAGTAATTGGGCACCCATTGGGCATAATACGAAAAAAAATCCCAGGCACCTTTTTAAAGCTTTGGGATTGTGTGGCAGGGGCAGTTCCTTTAGGGGGCGTAATCGGTCAGAGTCCGGTCCAATTATCCCATCTTCCACCACACAGCCGAGGATACAGAGACGGGTTGTGTTGAAGACACATTTGTCTTCGTTGTAGGTTAGATTCAGCTTTAGGGCAGTTTTCAAAAATCTCGCAAGATTTAGATCGTGGTCTTGCTGGTTGTGCCCGCAGATAGTGACATTGTCCAGATAGGGGTAGGTAGCTTGTAGTTTATTCTCATCAACCATGCAGTCCATCTCACGTTGGAAGACCGAGACCCCATTTGTTACTCCGAAGGGCACTCTGAGAAAATGGTAGAGGCGCCCGTTCACCTCGAAGGCGGTGTATGGGCGGTCCTCCGTTCTAATGGGGAGCTGGTGATACGCGGATTTGAGGTCGATAGTCGAGAAGACTCGGTATTGCGCAATCTGGTTGACCATTTCTGATATGCGGGGTAACGGGTAGGCGTCCAGCTGGGTATAAATATTAACAGTCTGGCTGTAGTCAATTACCATCCGTTTCTTTTCGCTATTTTTAACTATGACTACTTGGGCACGCCACGGGCTGGTACTGCATTCAATAATGCCTTCCCGCAGGAGTCTGTCCACTTCCGCCTTGATAAAGTGTCTGTCTTCCAGACTGTACCGTCTACTTTTGGTCGCTATGGGCCTACAGTTCGGAGCGAGATTAGCGAATAAAGAGGGCGGGCTGATTTTTAAGGTTGATAGGCCACAGACTGTGAGTGGCGGCTGGGACCCGCCATATGCTAGCGTGACACTTTCGTGGTGGCACTGGAAGTCCAGGCCCAAGATTACATTAACACAGAGTTCTGGCATCACGAAGAGTTTAAAATCCTTGTAGTCCGTGCCTTTTACAGTCAGTGTTACCACACAGTAGCCCAAAATGTCCGAAGTGTGGGGCTTAGCAGCCATAGCAATTCTGCTCCGTGTAGGGGTTACCATTAATGAGTGCCGCCGTACCAGGCTAGGGTGGATAAAACTCTCGGTACTCCCACAGTCAATTAAACATTTCGTTAAATTTCCGTTTACCTGTAGGTCCATCATGGATTTTGTCAACGGGTGTGCCCTGGATTGATCCACCGTGATCGAAGCCACTGTTGGGCCCTGGGCGGCCGTTGAATCGGGAAAAGATGGCGGATCCCAAGATGGCGGCCCACACGGCACGCACGAGGCGGTGACGGAGTTGGAAATCGGATTCCCCCTGCAGACTTTGCTAAAATGCCCCTTTTTCTTACATTTGAAGCATGTAGCGTCCTTCGCTGGGCATCGTTGTCTGGGGTGCTTGGCCTGGCCGCAGAAGTAGCATTTCGGGCCTCGAGACATTGCCGCTGTAGTAGGACTCCTGGGTGAACTTCTGTGTGGGGACTCCAGCGGCGTAGAGCTGGTCTGAGACCTGGATGGGGAAGATGGCTGATTCCAAGATGGTGGCCCCCTCGGCGCGCACGAGGCGGTGAGGGCCGCATGGCCGGAAGAATAAGAGTCAGAGTTTTTCTGGGCCACGTCCAGCGATCGCGCAGTGGCCACTGCCTTTTTAAAGTCCAGGACCTCCTTCTTCAGCAGTCTCTGCCGGATATAATTCGATTTGAGACCCGTGATGAAGGAATCGCGGACCAATTCGTCAGAGTACGCGTTGGCCGTCACGGCCTTGCAGTTACAGTCCCGGACCAGGTCCTTTAGGCCCTGTAAGAAATCGTCCATTGGTTCCTCTGGTCGCTGCCTGCGTGTAGCCAGCAGATGTCTGGCGTACACTTCGTTTACCGGCCTCTGGTATTGGGCCTTCAGGATAGTGATGGCCTCTGTGTAAGAGGTGGCGTCCTGGATGAACGAATAAATCCGATGACTTACGCGAGTAGTCAGTAGACTCAGTTTATCTACCTCGCTAGCGGATGAGGCCCCCGCGAAGAGTTCGAAGCATTTGAGCCAGTGTCCAAATTGATTTGATGCTTCAGCAGAATGTGGATCCAAGTCCAGACGCTCTGGTTTTAGGAGTTGATCCATCCTCGTACTCTTTAGTGATTAAAATTGATGGGCCTTCAATAACCACAAAACTAGAAGTTATAGACTTAAACAAGTTGGCTTTTAATCACTATGATCAGAGCTAACATCTCAACACGCCGACTGGTTCACAGGAATGAGTCATACAGATCCTGGGATCTTTATGTAAGAGAAGTCAGGGGCGGAGCCAAGAGCCAAGACCTGGAACCTCCCAGGTTAGTCGGGAAAGAGGAAGTGAAACTATACACAGTGGGGGAGGGTAATATACATGAGTGCAAAACGAATACAGGATCAAGACAAACAGATTTCATTACAAAACTGTACTGTTGTGTTCACACTGCTCGTACTGTATGCGAGTGGAGTGGTTTTTGTCAACCTTAATAAACACTGTACGGGTGAGCCTGAAAACGCTGTCCGTGTTCAAATCTGTCCTCAGTAATCCCTATTGTCCAGAACTTGTAGTAAGGGGGTTTGCGTGCTCGCTAAGGACGGGGCGAAACCACTTACAATACTTGGCGATTGCGGCAGGGGCCATAGGAAATTGGCCACCGCAAAAACCGGTTACAGGTGTAACTGGGTTTTTAACAGCAGTCTGAGTAACACCTACTGATAAACAACCGTTCTGGCCCTGAAAAACTAATTTTATATTGGTGGAATGTCAAATTTCTCCATTAAGTTAACAATTATTAGATTTTAAAATTAATATTTTTTTTTTAAGTTTGTTCAAGATATTTCAGCTTCTACCTTAACCAATATGGCCCAATCTTTATTTCGCCCTCCATAAACTTTCTAAAGAAGTAATTGATTACTAGTGCTTTCTATTTCCTGGTTCCCTGCCGGTGAGAATTCTGCAATGGGATTGGCTGCTTAGACGGCTTGTTGACGTCACAGCAGCTCACACTATGGGATTCCCACTATACTACATTGATCTCAGCTGCACATCGGAAAAGCCGAACTTCTCGGCACAGAGATCGCGAGACCTTTGTGGAAAGCTTACTCTGTGGCCAACAACGAACGCCTTTGCTTCGCCATTGATCACAAATTACGGGCCGATTACTTTATTGATATGCAAGCTCAAATTTGGCAAGTTAATGTTTGGGATGTGGAGCTTTGCTACTTGTAAGTGCAGGGCAAAAAATCTGCCCCACAGGCTAGCCTGATGCAATGGCCTGTATCTTGCGACATGGAAAAGTGTTGGCATTTTGGAGGCAAGCTTTATTAATTTTATCTAAATCAGGCCCCCTCTGGATTTGGTGACCTTCTCCGTGCCTCCTCACCAGCAGGGCTGTTCAGCCACTTGGATTGGGTGTAGCAGTGTTTGGATGGACTGACCTGTAGGAGTAGGCTTCTTAAAAGCAAGTATCTCTTTTTTGGATGCTAAATTATTATTATTTTTTTAAAACTCAGTATATTGCTCTAGCTACATTTTTATCGCTGCAATAATTTTTGTTGCTGTTTAGGTCCGATTATTTTTTACAGTGTAAGAATTTTATTTCTAATTCTCTTTCTTAGAACAGTCTTGCTTCCAGCTCCTACTTTGTTTGCAGCAGTTGAAGTGGCCAGGGTGAGGATTCCTTTGCGGTTCCAATGACATTCTATATTTGAAGAAGGAAGAATTTTTGAGAGGACAAGGCATGTGCGACTGTACCTCATGCATTACTTAGACACCTGTCTTACATAGAATTACATAGAATTTACAGCACAGAAACAGGCCATTCAACTCAACCGGTCCATGCCAGTGTTTATGCTCCACACCCTTCATCCCTCTTCATCAACCTTATTAGCAGAACCTTTGATTTTCTTCGCCCTCATGTGTTTATTTAGCTTTCCCTTAAATGCATCTATGCTATTCGTTTCAAGTACTGCTTGTGGTAGCGAGTTCCACATTCTAAGCACTCTGGGTAAAGATGTTCCTCCTGAATTCCCTAGTGGATTTATTGGTGACTATCATACTTATGGCCCCTAGTTTTGGACTCGTTCACAAATGGAAACATTTTCTCTGCGCCTACCATATCAGACACTTTCATAATCTTACAGACCTCTATCAGGTCACCCCTCAGCCTTCTCCTTTCTAGCCTGGCACTTCATCCTCTCCCCTCCCCCTCCCCAAGTCTTTAAGTGTCCACCTCTCTTTAAATTTGGCCAGATTGTGCACATCCCCCATTAAACTAACCGAGGGCAAGGCCAATCTAATTGTGTCGCCTTCGTTAGGTGATTTTTAAAAAATATTCAGGGGTGCATTTATGACAGTGTCTAGAGTCACTGGGGCAAAGTAACAGAAATTGTATATATCTGGGAGGGGTGAGTTGCCGGTTCCCTAGCCTTAAACTACCATCCGAATGTGACTTTTTCTATATATAATTCGCATTGTTAATTCTATGCATTGTGACTGTGGTCATTTGTGATCGTACTCTGCCATTTGTACCTTATTACAATACAATTTTAAGGTAATTGGCAAAAGAACCAGAGGTGAGATCTGGAGAAATATTTTCACGCAGCGAGTTGTTATGATCTAGAATGCACTGCCTGAAAGTGTGGTGGTAGCAGATTCAATAATAACTTCCAAAAGGGATTTGGATAAATAATTGAAGGGAAAAATTTGTAGGGCTATTGGGAAAGGGCAGGGAAATGGTACTATTTAGATAATTCTTTAAAAGATCTGACACAGGCACGATGGGCTGAATAGCCTTCTGTGCGGTATTGTTTTATGATTCTATGAAGTCAGAAATAGCACAGGCATTACAGACTGCTTGAGCAACTGAAGACTAAAAGCCACTGGTTTCCATGTTGTTCATACAAATTCAATGGGAAGGAGGTGGGTCACTGTTCCATCTAAACACTTCGGGCTAGAAATTCATTATAGCCCAGGAATGGGCAGTATCATTAGAAAAGTTGGAGAATTAGTACTAGGCACTAATGCCTTAGATGACACGCAAAATTCGTGCTCACTGCGCAAAGAAATGATTGGAGTCCTAATTCAAGTCTTTAAGCCCAAGCTCATTGGCATTACACTCAAAAGGTGGACCAATATCAGGTGCAGTCTAATCGCAAGTCATGATTGCCACAGGCTTTTTTCAGTACTTAAAGGGGAGTTTCATTGATGCTGCAGAACCTCATTCTCAGCATTGCTGGTTGTGCAGCTGCCTCAGCAAGCAGCAGCAGGTCAAGGAAAAGGAGCTGGAGGACTGAAACAGCTGTACTCATGGCAGATTCACACCTCGGGGAGAGAGCCCGCAGATTCTGCGATCAAGCATTGGAAGTGTTGGTGTTCACTATGGAGAGACGGAGGGTGGTGCTCTACCTGGCAAGTGGCAGGAGGCCCTCATTGCAAGTCTTCCACACCCTGTGGAGGGAGGTAGAGCAGCATGTCTCGGGCAGCACTATGGTCCCCAGGACCCACAAACAGTGCAGGAAGAAATTTAACAACCTCACTCAGGTGGCAGGGTGAGTCACTGCTTCAACAAATGCTACAGTCTACCATATGATCCACACTCTTCACACACTGCCCAAAGCACCACACCCCCAGCACACACCCACCAACAATCTCTACCTACCAACACTCACACCCACATCTCACACCTTGCACATAATGACAGCTATTCAATTATGGCAGGCACATCACACAAACACATTGCTCCACACTCACTCACACACTTTCACACCCAGCCCGAGGTGGTGCAGTCTACAGCTTGGCCTTCCAGACCCAGAGCTGGTTGAGAGCATCCTGAAGCCTCTTGCATGGAAACTCAGCAGCCCTCCACCAGCCCTGCTGCAGCCACTGGGCCAACACTTTGTAGGAGCACTAGAGTAGGCAAAGGCACAGTAACGAATTTTGCCCCCTTCTATTTTAAATATTCTAAGCCTGAGTAGCATCACATTGCATTGGGTTCTTACTTTGTCCATTGGCCACGCCACTCCTGATCAGCTGCTATGCTGACTGTGCTTATTCTAATCAGTTCTCCCTCAAATGTTGCTGTAGGTTTGCCACGGGAGGATCGGGATGTACAACGGTCTAACTTATGGTGTTTGTAGTGTATGTGCCTTTAAGAGCCCCCTGTGTACTGTAATGCCGGTAATGGCCACTCGGGCTATATAAGCCTGTATATTGTGTTGTATCAGTTAGTTCCCCTCCAGACTTTGTTCAGTAAACACCTGTGAAACCAACTCCTGTCTTCAGTGTCTCTATTAACACACTGACACAACAGTGGCGACGAATTGGAAACGGACTTACCTGCAATTCGGCAGCACCTCAAGGACATCGATTCCTCTGGCGTCCAAAGTCGAAGAAAAGCAAGAAAAAGAAAAAGCTGTGGTTTCACCAGCTAGCCGAGCTGGTGGCAGGTACTGCAATAATCCTTCCTGGGCATCGGGCTGGGGCTCCAGCGGCTTGCTCTGCAGCTAGGCCAAGCAGCGAAGGCGGAGGCAAGCAGTAACAGATGGGGAGGGAGCACTCGGGAGACAGCCGGCGCTGCAAGCAGGTTGGCGTTCAGACCTAGCAGAGAGAGTCCGGCGGGAACGCGTCGCCACCTGTAAATAAATAAATAAAAAGAAGGGAAACCCGCGGAAAACAGCGTTGTCATTGGCAGCAGCGGCGGGGAAGCGCGGGAAGTGCCATATCTTTTCTGCAGAAAAGAAAGAAAAGCGCGGGAAGCGCCATTTTTTTTCCAGGATGCCTAAGTCTGGCAATATTGATGCTTTTGATAACGATATGGAGGATTGGACCACATATGTGGAAAGAGTGGAGGTATATTGCACTGCAAATGGAATAGAAAATGAAAAAAAAGCGTCAGTACTTCTAAATCTAATGGGCGCAAAGACATACGGGCTGTTACGAAACTTAATCACTCCAGCCAAACCAAAGGACAAGAATTTTAAAGAAATTGTTGATACCCTACAGGAGCACTTAAACCCAACACCGCTGCTGATAGCGGAACGATTCCAATTCTTCAAGAGGAATCAACACAAGAATGAAAGTAACGCTGATTACCTCACTGAATTAAGAAAGCTATCAAAGCACTGCCAATTCGGGGCAGGACTAGCAGATTATCTTCGAGACAAATTCGTCTGTGGTCTCCTAAGTGAAGGAACACAGAAAAGGCTGATTTCTGAGAAAGATTTAACACTGGACAAGGCTTTCAGTATGGCTGTATCATACGAAGCAGCCGCAAGAGGAGCTGCAGAGATACAACAAAAGACACAGGACTTCGGCACCGATGAAATGACACAGGGTTTCGAGAGATGTTATCGCTGCGGCAGATCCACCCATGACCAGAGGGACTGCTGGTTCAAGGACAAAGAATGCAGGCAATGCGGAAAGATTGGACACATTGCACGGGTATGCCGATCTGGACAAAAAAAATCCATGGACAGGAAAAAAAAACTCAATAAAGAAAAGTACAGAAAGGTACAAATGATGACGGACAGTAGCTCCGAAGACCAGAAGAGCGATAGCGACTCCGAAAACAAGAGACAAAGCTGTCTCAAATTACATAATGTAATTGCCAAAGAAGATTACCAGACCATTTGGGTTACCCTCATGATAGCAGGGTCCCCAGTTAAAATGGAGCTAGATACAGGATCAGCTCTGACCGTCATAAATCGACGGGATTACGAGCGGCTATTTCCGCATATACCTTTAAAAGACACATCCATTATCTTGAAAACATATACGGGGCAGAAAGTATACCCCAAAGGAAAAATAAGGGTGCCTGTTGTATACAACGGCAAGGAAATACAAAAGTTGTATTTATACGTTCTACAAGATGGTGGTCCACCGCTGTTGGGATGTGAATGGATCAGGAAAATACGTTTAGACTGGCACTCCATTCAGGCACTGACGGTGACCAGTAAGGAAAAAAACGATGAAGACGTCATACCTGAACGATTAAAAGACATCTTGGCCAACGCCAAAGAAGTGTTTCAAGAGAAACTAGGAACTCTGAAAGGCATCACCGCCTCAATAAAAGTGGAAGATGCAGCAATTCCCAAGTTTTTTAAGGCAAGACCGGTGCCATACGCAATTCGTCCAGCAGTCGAGGCAGAGCTGGAGAATTTGGAAAAGGCAGGTGTATTATCCAAAATAGATTGGAGCGAGTGGGCAACACCCATCGTCCCAGTCATGAAGAAAACGTTGAATAATGATAAATCTGAAGAACAGAGAAAAATTCGCATCTGTGGAGACTTCAAGGTGACTGTACTTCACACGGTACAGTATCCTCTTCCGAGGATAGAAGATATTTTCGCCTCACTATCCGGAGGGAAACGTTTCACCAAAATTGACTTGGCACAGGCATATCTACAGATGGAGGTTGAAGAGGCCTCTAAAAAGTATCTCACGATAAATACACACAAAGGCCTGTACCAGTACAATCGACTGGTTTTCGGAGTAGCATCCGCTCCAGCTATCTGGCAAAGAGCTATGGAGCAAGTCCTCCAAGGGATTCCGGGGACTCAATGCTACCTAAACGACATCCTTGTAACAGGAGAAAACGACAACGAGCACCTTGCCAATTTGCAGCAGGTGCTCACTAGGCTGAGAGAACGGGGCCTACGAGCAAATCGCCCAAGTGTGAATTTTTCCAGAATCAAATATCATATTGTGGCCACATAATTAATAAGGAAGGGTTGCATAAGTCACCTGAAAAAATTGAAGCGGTCATAAAAGCCCCAGCACCTGAAAATGTTTCACAATTAAGGTCGTTCCTGGGATTAATAAATTACTATCATAAATTTTTACCGAACTTATCAACTCTTCTACACCCTCTTAATGAACTGCTACAAACAGGAGTAATTTGGAAATGGAGCGAAGACTGTAAACGTGCCTTCCATAAATGCAAAGACTTAATCACGTCTGATGTAAGCCCCCAAAGTGTGGACTGAGTGATATACAAAGTCGACAACACTGGCTTGTTGTAAGAAAGACAGACCCAATAACTGAAGTAAAAACGGTTTATTCAGGCCTGGGGAGCTATGGCTCTTGCGTCCCAACACAAGGCTCCAACTCCACCGAATCTTTTGAGGTTTACACAGTTATACACATATTCCGAGACCTCCTACTCCAGAGGTCCAATCGATTTAAAAGTCTATACATTAATCACTAACTAGGTGTGCCTAACTTCTACAAGGTAACCAATAACATAAGTTTCACTTTTCACTGTATGGGCCTGTGGACCCTCTGATTTCTTGGAAATGAGTCATCAGGTCATGTGATTTCTGAGAAACGAGACCCTCTCTTGACCACTACTAAGTTTCGTTTTTCCAGAAAAGGGTTATGTCAGTGTCTCTTTTTGTAAGTTTCATCTCTCTAAACTGGTATGGTCATTTCTGCAATTAAACATACGAATAATTAGTACATTTCATCTTTAAACATTTTGCTGCGCAATTGCGTTCTACTAAACGTGCCCTGTTACGCTCATTTTTAAATCTTACTTCAGTCCCTCCTTCTGACCTTTTGGACAATTGTTCCAAAACAGGTCAACATGTATTTCCACTGCCTGGTGTCTGCCAAAGCGTGCACTCCCTGGCCTTCTACCAGTCTAGGTTATACATGTATATGTCTTATTAATTTGGAGGCCGACTTCCCCCCTGTGGTATGGTGATCTTTCCTTTACGGTGGTCTTTCCTTTAGGGTGGGCTTTCCTTTATGCACTCCTTCCGGTGTAACCATTCCCGGGGCCCCTTAGACCCTGCACTAATGGTTGAGGCTTTTCTGCTCAAGCCTGTCCCTCATTCCCATGTGGGGTGTGTGACGTGCCAATTCGAGACTGTCATCACACACCAATCCTCATTCACCACCCTCCTTCTGCCACCCTCCTTCTGCCACCTCCATCTTACGGTTGGCCGGCCTGGTCTTTCATTACCATGCCCAATTAATCCCATATAATTTCAGGGCTTCCCATCGCGTCTTACACCATTTGCCTTGGAGAGGCGGGGGAGTTGTCCATTCTTAACATCGCTACCTGCCCCTCCTCAGGCTCTACTTCCTTCACCGCACCAATTTCGGCCTTACTCATTCTGGCACAAAGGCACTGGAGAAATAAAAATACACAATATATCAGAATAACAATCAAGAGGAATATCATTATGCCTTGTACCACCGAGGCGCCCAAAGTCCCCGACCATCCTGATCCCCAATTATCAAAATATGAGGAAATGGGTGAGTTTCCTCTAATGTTGTACTAATGTCTTTTTGTTGTTTCTTTAAGCCTTCTTCTATTTTATGATAGTACTTTAAAATTTCCTTCGTTTCCTGCCGTAACTTCTGGTAAGCTTCCTCTAACTTAGGAATTGCCTTGGGCTCTGGTATGACATAAGTTTCAACCCTTTTTAGTAAGTCTCATATTATCAAATGACCAGGTTTTCCTATCTGTATAGGTATCTTTAGACCAAAACAACGGTTTGGTTGGGGAATGGTATAAGCCATATCTTGATATTCATATTTCTGTTCAATTGTGGTGACACAACAGGTCCCATTGTTCCTTGATGCTACCCAGGTCCGGTGTATCCCCTTGGGTGAACCTCGAGGGTGCAATTGGTAATTTACGCAAATCCGCACTCGGATGTGTCTCCCTCGGTGGGGGGGTGTGTGCACACCCATGTCCTTCCCTTGTGGTGGCACCCGTCCACTACCACCCCCCCTTAGGTTTCATTCTTCTGTTTATTATCTTCATCCCTTTCCCAAAGCGCCTTGGTAGGGACATCATGATATTTAACCCACTTTCCCTTTGTACTTCTCCTATATTAATCACATCGTATCGGGGTTGTCCCCCTTCTGGGAATTGTGGGATGGCCAGTATAAAGCCAATCATCTTAGTCCATGGGGTCAGACAATCGCCTGCCCGGTATACTTGTCCCATTTTACATTCCTTACATAGGCTTTTATTTGTGTCAATCCTAGGTTCCAGATCCTTATTAGTAATCCAATCAGGGATCTGTCCATTATTTATTTGCCTCATGTTATGCTGAGCATTCGACAATATCCATGAGCCCTACGTGGCACATATTAGTTCCTTATCGGTTTGGCGAGAAGCATTATTAAGTCTATCAATAATTGTATTGATTGTTTCTGCATGGGGGGCTACTATCTCTTCCACCCCCGACAATTGCATTATTGTTTGGTTTCCCTGCCAGTGTCAATTGCCGGCTATTTCCAGTAGCTTGTTTTAGTAACTTCTCTATTTTTGCTTGTAATTCTTCTACTCCTTCGTTTACTCCTTCTATGTCCAAGCTATTAACTGTTGCTAACCCGGCCGCATACCCTGCTCCGGTCGTTTCCAATACTCCCCGTTTCTTACATCTTTGTAAGATAGATTTTTTCTGTGGATCCTCTAATTGTTTTACCCACAGGGAGTTCCAGGTTTGTTTTGTATCTCAAAAGTACTCATATTAATGGCAAGCTTAGTAACTCTATGTGCTACACTAAAATACACCTCATCCTGTGTTCTCCTTATTACTAATCCCCCTTGATAATGGCAATACTTATGTTCATCCCTAGAATCAAGGCGAGGACGCTCCATCTCATTCCGGACGTCCAATGTTCCTGTAATTACAAAAAGGGGCTGGTCGTCACCAGCCAGTTAGAATTATTCTGCTCTTATCCATTTTATCAGTTCAAAATGCTGTTCATCTGGTTCATTTCTTGTTCTGTGGCTCTGTCCCCAGACATACCTGAAGATGCAAACTATGGCATATAATATTATCATCATACACAGCCTATTATCATCATACACAGCCCTATCATTGATATATGTAGTAACTCCCCTTCCCATTCTTTATATCTTCTAGTATACTCCTCACTCTGTCAAAAAGGGCACCATCTCTGGTTTACTCATTGTCTTTCTTATATATTTTTAACTGAGTCCAGTGTTTCCACCTTCCTTTACCCGTTCCAGACCCATCTACATGAGCACATGTGTCATTATTCATTAATACTTCATAAGGTCCTGACCATCTGGGTGCTAGCCCTGGTTTGGCTGGTATTATTTCTGCTATCACTTTGCTATCTATTGCTAAGACCTCCTTCTGGTCGTCCCGTGTATCCTGTTCTCGATCCCGTATAATCTGTTGGTCTTTGGCCTCATGTCTCTAACTATCTGTCCAGATTTATCTTTGGGTAACAGGACAGCCTCCCCAGCAGTCTCCCGGCCGTTTGAGACGGTGCTGCAATTAGTTTATAAGATAACTTCCATTTATCAAATCCTAATTTTCCTTCTATCACTGTGGGGAAATATTAACTCAACATTAAGAAATTTACATTTAATAATGTCCAATATCTTTAAATTCTGTTCAGTAATACTGAAGTTGTTAATTGGTGAACTCAAACAGCTGTCAGTGGAAAGGGTTAACTCCTTCGCAGGCTTTTGAAGGTGGAGCTAAACATTATTGCGTCACTTCACGCAACCCAAAAAACATCCCTGACTGAAAGACAGTTGTGGTTTCACACTTTGATTCAACATGAACATTTGGGCTTCATTGGTCAGATTCCCTCTCTCAATTGCTCGTTTAGCTGCCCATCCTCTTGTGTGCTTTAATTTATTATTATGCACTCTTTGGGTAGGAGAGAGAGGTTCCTACTAATTCCTTGGTTATATTCTTGTCTCTTACGGGTCTTCTCCTGGTGTCATATATCCCTGCCTACTCCCGCTATCATGTAATCAGACACCACCCCAAAGGCATTCCGACTATCTATATAGGTTTACACATTTTCCTTTGGCTACCCCAGTTTGATCAAATCCTGGATAGGCTGGGCCATTTCTACTTTGTTTCCCGGGCCTGCCTGTTTGTTTGACTTATAATCTGGGGGCCAGTACACTTCATTCGCTTTAGGGTCGACTAAAGCTCCTACTTCTCGCAGTATATCTATCCCTAGGATTGTTCCTTCGGTGTTCTCGCATACCCACAACTGTGTAGGTATTATTATACATCCAATTTCTAGTAAGACTGTTTCGCTCTTATAAGCCCTGATTCTTCGTCCACCGATTCCTGCTATACTAACTGAAAGTTTCGTTCGGGGCAAGGGTAAGTCTGTCAATGAGATTGTGGCTCCTGTGTCTATTAACATTTTGCCCTGTCGGCCCCCTACCAATGCATCAACAAACATCCTCGGATCCCCCTCCCGTCTCTGGCGCGGTCCCTTCCTGCTGCCATCCCTAGAAGCTTGCGAGCAATCAAAGCACGCAGCCAGTCCTAATGCCCCTCCCATCTGTTTTTGGGCATTTGTCTCTTCCCTTGTGTCACTATGTATCCTAGGTCGACTACTTCATCCTTCCCTACCTATACCTTTCTAAGGTTTAACTCTAGTCCCGCCTTCTATAAGGCTTCCAGTACCATAGTCAATTAAATATTGTAAAGGGACCTGCCGCTATCAGATATTCTTGCGGAGTGGAGTTATCTTATTCAATTCGGACTACACCAATTTACATCAACCAGAATTTCACTGTGGCCACAATGAAAGTCTGGTTTTAATAGGTTAATTTACCTCATAACTTCAAGGTTAGATCTTAGACTGAAACTTAATCTTTCATTAAACAAACTTTTTGTTGCTCTTCTCAGTTTTTACACTCCAGCTTAACTTAAATTGTAATAGGTTTTTTTCATTCTGAGGGCACAATCTTATTTGCACATTCTTAAACTTCCAAAATCCCCGACAAGACAAAGGGGTTAAATGCTTTTACTTTAACACAGAGAAGTGGGTGGAGCTACAACACACAGCAGACAGTTCTTTTTCTTAACGGACAGATTTTCAGACAAAGGAATATTGAATCCTCTTAAACATTCCTAATCAGGAAAACATCCTCACTCACACACTTTTATACAAACTGTAATTTCAGCATATGTCTAAGGTTCCTTTCACTCAGCAAATCTCGTGTTTTACTTGTCTTGGTACAAATGCTAATAACTTCCATGTTGGTAAAGCTTTAAGTTTATCTTTTCCTTCCTTTTTAAATCTGTGACTCAACAGCTTTCCCTAGTTTCCAAATCCCTGTTTGTTTGTTTTTTTTTTGCTGGGGTTTCAAATTGGTTCGCCTGCAAATTAGATCTTTTTCCTTCTTTATCTCTCCCTTCTGTTTCAATTCCTTACATTATCTGTTGCCTCTTTATCTTTAGCTCCTCCCCACCAAGCCTTTGGCTCTCTGCACTGTTTCTTTTTATTTTCCAGGAGTCGGGTTATAGAATCCAGGTCCCTTGAGGATTCTTCTTCCACCCTCTTAGTCATAACTAACTGCTATGTTTAATGCTTAATTCACGGTATTGGTGAATTAGGTTTGTACGCTACGTTGTTCGCCCCTATAGCGTCACCTTAGTTAGTTTCTTGCTTTCTGTTAGTCACTTCGTTTCGTTAGACACACACCAACCCTTTAGTACCGAGGTTTCGGTACTGTGGGGTCTGTAGCTCCCGGCGTCCTACTTGATCCTGGCCGTCACGTGGGACTACTGTCCTCTTAATTCAGGCTCAGGCTAGGTGCTGGGGACAGACCTCACCCTTGTCCGTTCTAACCTCTTTATGACCGTAGGGTTTTATCTCATTCACTCACCACGGTGCACCCATTCATTCAATTGTTGAGATTTCGCCGTCTCACGGATTTTAGGGAACTACCTGCCCCTAACTGAGGTATCACCACCTCACGGTCCTTAGGGAACTACCTGCCCCAAAGGTTGGTAGGGAACTACCTGCCCCTACTGAGGTTTTCCCGCCTCACGGTCCTTAGGGAACTACCTGCCCCAAAGGTTGGTAGGGAACTACCTGCCCCTACCGAGGTTTTCCCGCCTCACGGTCCTTCGGGAACTACCTGCCCCAAAGGTTGGTAGGGAACTACCTGCCCCTACCGAGGTTTTCCCGCCTCACGGTCCTTAGGGAACTACCTGCCCCAAAGGTTGGTAGGGAACTACCTGCCCCTACCCCTACTGCAGTTTACTTTTTAACCGCCTTCAATTAAAGGTGTCTTTCTTTTTATAGTTCTTTTATACGTTGATTCTGACTCAACATCTCGCCAGCGATTAACCCCTAATTTTACAGGTGGTAATTAAAACATACTCACCCGTCTTAGGTTAACGCTGTCCGAGAGTCTGGTTCAGAACGCATATCCCATCCTCGTCGCCAATTGATGTAAGCCCCCAAAGTGTGGACTGAGTGATATACAAAGTCGACAACACTGGCTTGTTGTAAGAAAGACAGACCCAATAACTGAAGTAAAAACGGTTTATTCAGGCCTGGGGAGCTATGGCTCTTGCGTCCCAACACAAGGCTCCAACTCCACCGAATCTCTTGAGGTTTACACAGTTATACACATATTCCGAGACCTCCTACTCCAGAGGTCCAATCGATTTAAAAGTCTATACATTAATCACTAACTAGGTGTGCCTAACTTCTACAAGGTAACCAATAACATAAGTTTCACTTTTCACTGTATGGGCCTGTGGACCCTCTGATTTCTTGGAAATGAGTCATCAGGTCATGTGATTTCTGAGAAACGAGACCCTCTCTCTCTTGACCACTACTAAGTTTCGTTTTTCCAGAAAAGGGTTATGTCAGTGTCTCTTTTTGTAAGTTTCATCTCTCTAAACTGGTATGGTCATTTCTGCAATTAAACATACGAATAATTAATACATTTCATCTTTAAACATTTTGCTGCGCAATTGCGTTCTACTAAACGTGCCCTGTTACGCTCATTTTTAAATCTTACTTCAACGTCCAAAGAAGTTTTTGCTCATTACAACCCATCACTGCCAATCAAACTGGCATGCAATGCATCCCCTTACAGCGTAGGAGCAGTATTATCGCATAAATTCCCTGATGGCTCGGAACGGCCGATAGCTTTTGCGTCACGCTCATTGAACTCAGCTGAGCGTAACTATGCCCAAATCGACAGGGAAGCACTCAGCCTGGTATGGGGAGTGAAGAAATTCAACCATTACATGCACGGACAAAAATTTACCTTGTTGACTGACCATCAACCCCTCATCTCCATATTCAACCCTAAAAAGGGTGTTCCCATTATGACAGCGCAAAGGCTACAGAGGTGGTCCCTTTTTCTAGGGGCACACCAATATAACATAGAATACAAAGGATCAAAACAGCATGGGAATGCTGATGGTTTATCGCGCCTACCATTGCCAACGGTAGAAGAAGCATCTACCGTAGACCCAGTGGAGATTTTCCACTCTACCATAGTCGAATGTCTACCAGTAACAAACTCTGCCATTGAAAGGGAAACTAGAAATGACCCGACTCTCTCACGAGTCTACGATTTAACAGTGAAGGGATGGCCAGCACATGGCGAACCACTGTTGCCAGCATTCTCGCAAAGAAGAGAACAGCTGTCAGTGTGCCGAGGAACCTTGATGTGTGGATCCAGAGTGGTGATTCCACCCAAACTCCAGGATAAAGTTCTAAAGGAGCTTCACGAAGGGCATCTGGGTGGAGTGAAAATGAAGAACCTAGCCAGGGCGTTTATATGGTGGCCAGATATCGATGGAGACATCGAAGAAATGACCAAGAGCTGCCTAGGATGCCAGAAGGTCCAAAACGCTCCACCACAAGCCCCTCTACATCCATGGGAGTGGCCCTCATCTCCCTGGCAAAGGGTACACATCGACTTTGCTGGTCCATTTATGGACTCAATATCGCGGTTGATGCACACTCCAAGTGGCCGGAGGTAATAAAGATGTCCTCCACCACCACGGAAAAAACCACCACAGTATTAAGGACCATATTTGCCAGGAATAGGCTGCCTGAACAGATCTGTTCTGATAATGGACCGCAATTTGTGTCCGAAGAATTCAGGAAGTTCTTAAAAAACAATGGGGTTAAGCACTACACGTCCGCCCCATACCACCCCGCCACCAATGGATTGGCTGAAAGGTTTGTCCAGACCTTCAAGAAGGCCATAAAAGCCATGGGTAATGAAGACATAAAACTTCAGCATAAGGTGGATAACTTCTTGTTTGCATACAGGAACGCAACACATATGGTTACAAACCAAACTCCCGCCATGATGTTCTTCAATAGAAGCCTAAGATGCCGGCTGGATTTGATCAAGCCAAACATCAGAAGGGACGTGGAGAACCGCCAATTTCAAGGCATGAATGAAAGGCCAACTAGAACCTTCCAGATAGGTCAACAAGTTTTGGCCCGGGACTACCGTACCGAGAAATGGCAGCCTGGAACTATCTGCACATGACTAGGACCGCTGATGTATACCGTGGACATCGGAGAAAGCATAATAAGGCGCCATGCTGACCAAATCATAGAGTCATCCGAAAAGGGACAACCTACACCATAACTCTATACGCCTAATGATGAAGTAGAGATACCCATAGTATCTACCTCCGATCCGATGATACTGGAACCCGATGAACCCGACACTGGCATTCAAGCCGAATCAGCCTTGCCAAAAGAACCTACTACACCACCAGAAACTACTACACCACTGAGGCATTATCCGGACCGAGTCAGGAAGCCTCCAGAGAGACTGACTTATAATTGATTAACTGCAGCAATGTGTAGATTATTTTTCTTGTAATATGTAATTAATGATTACTTAAAATATTATGTACTGGTTGGCTAAAAGGGGAGGAATTGTAGTGTATGTGCCTTTAAGAGCCCCCTGTGTACTGTAATGCTGGTCATGGCCACTCGGGCTATATAAGCCTGTATATTGTGTTGTATCAGTTAGTTCCCCTCCAGACTTTGTTCATGAAACACCTGTGAAACCAACTCCTACCTTCAGTGTCTCTATTAACACACGGACACAACAGTGTTCATCAGCAGTATCGCCACTGCAGTGAATTCAGAGCAATTGTGTTTATAAACATGCAAAGGCTTTTTCCCAAAGATGGTGAATCCAGGGTGACTTCTGCTAGAACCAGACGAGAGTCAATATTCTATTGATTAAATACATGATCAAAATGGAGGTGCGCATTGTAGTGAGCAATAACATGTCATTCTATAGTGGACACTAGGTGGAGCCGTAGAGCTGTGTAGAGCTGTATATAGCTGTATGTATAAGGCTACACTACCCAGCTGTATATATATTAAGACTACATTACCCATGAGGCACTAGGCTACCCACAAGGCAACAGTCAAGGTGGCAGCCTGCACACAGGAGCACACATGCTGCATCTCTACAGATACTGTACCTGGAGAACGTGTACTGAATAAATGACTAGCTAGAAGCTAGCTGTGTTCATCATAAGAATATCTAGTTATTAATGAACATAACATGGTACCAGGGTGGTGAAGATCTGCTGAAAATTGTGAAAAGCGACATGGAGAATTTGAAGCCACCAGAGCGTTTGAATCTCGAGGGAAATGTCGACTACAATTGGCGGATTTTTAAACAACAATTCAAACTCTACATTGCAGCCATCGGATTCGGTATGAAGCCAGACGCAAGGAAGATAGCGTTGCTGCTTACGGTTGCAGGCCCACAGGCGATAGAGGTATTTAATACATTTGTATTTAATCCAGAGGAGAACAGAGGAAAATTAGAAGATGTGCTAAAAAAAATTTGATGCACATTGCTCTCCCAAAAAGAATGAGACGTATGAAAGATACATCTTCCGTTCTCGGACACAGCAACAAAATGAGACTTTTGATAGCTTTATAACTGATCTGAAACTGAAAGCACAGACATGTAATTTCTCTGAGCTCAAAGTATCCATGATTCGTGACCAGATTGTGTTTGGTATTCATGATAAAAAAAGTCAGGGAACGTCTGTTGAGAGAAACCGAACTAAATTTGGAAAATGCGGTGAAAATATGCCAAGCCAGCGAGCTAGCTCGAAAGCACGCGAAGACTTTCAGTGAAATCAATAATTATGCGATTGTAATGAATGACAATGCTGCTGTCGGTGCTGTGTCCTACAAGGGGAAGAAACGTGGGCAGAACAGAAATGAAAAGCAATCGGAGGATGAAATTTTTAATTGTAAACGCTGTGGTTACAAACACCAGTTAAGACAATGCCCAGCGTTTGGAAAAATGTGCACAAAGTGTAATGGAAAGAATCACTTTGTCAAACAATGCTTTTCAAAAGTAAAAACAACGAAAGGGCAACAAGTTAATGTGATTGAGGACACTGATTTAAGTGAGACATTTTTTGTACGAATGGTGTCATGTGACAATATCAAAAAGGATACAGAAAATGTGCAGCCCTCAGAAATGGACAATGCTGAACATAAAGTTAATGCAGTAAAAGAGGACAAATGGATGATCCCACTGCAGGTAAATGGAGCATTAGTTACCTTGAAACTAGACACTGGGGCAAAAGCAAACTTAATCAGTATGAGTGACATTAACAATATGAAAGAAAAGCCCAAAATACAGAAAAAGTCAGTACTACTGAAGAGCTATAATGGACAGAAAATAGATAGCTTAGGTGTATGCAGACTTAAAGTGACAGTCAAAAACAAAGTGCATCATCTCATGTTTTCTGTTGTGGCTGAAAGACTTGATTCGATACTAGGTGACAAAGCTTGTGAAGACTTAGAACTGGTCAAGAGTCTACCGTATAAACTGTGCCATAAGCAGACCAGATGACTCAGGTGATGAAGCAGAGAGCCCATCAAGGATGAAAAGGCCAAAGGGTATCCATGTCTTCAAAAAGCCTAGTTTCTCCAAGAAGAAAGAAAAAGACTTTAAGGTCAAAGAAAAGCACAAAGAGGAAAAACACAAGGAGAAAAAGTCCAAAGATATAACCGCAGCAGATGTTGTTAAGCAGTGGAAAGAGAAAAAGAAAAAGAAGAAGCCTGCACCAGAGCAGGAAGCAGTTCCGGTGGATACTCCTTCTTCCCTCAGGCCAATCTTTGGTTTTCCATTAGCCGAGGCTGCTGAGAGGACTATGCTTTATGATGGGATCCAGCTGCCAGCAGTTTTTCGAGAGTGCATTGACTACATTGAGAGTTATGGCATGAAGAGTGAAGGAAACACTGAAACCCTCTCCAAGCAAAGATCGCAAGGAGACCTCGATCTATACAAGAGCAGATTGATGACAATGCCGCAACTGCATCTTGTCATTCACCGCCAGAACAATCTCATGAAGACACATCAGACTTACCCGTGTTGGGAAGATCCACGCGTGAAGTAAAAAAGCCTGATAGACTTAATCTTTGAGTACAATGTAAAGCTTTGAAAATGTGTTGACTGTTTTGAAAATGTTTATGTTTATAGAGCGCTAGCAAAAGTGTTACTGATATTATCTTTATTGTTTTCTTGAAAGTTGATTGATATTTCTTTTGTTAAACCTCAAAGAAAGGGGGATGTAGTGATCAATAACATGTCATTCTATAGTGGACACTAGGTGGAGCCGTAGAGCTGCGTAGAGCTGTATGTATAAGACTACACTACCCAGCTGTATATATATTAAGACTACATTACCCATGAGGCACTAGGCTACCCACAAGGCAACAGTCAAGATGGCAGCCTGCTCACAGGAGCACACATGCTGCATCTCTACAGATACTGTACCTAGAGAACGTGTACTGAATAAATGACTAGCTAGAAGCTAGCTGTGTTCATCATAAGAATGTCTAGTTATTAATGAACATAACACACATGTGTCGAGGAACAGTGCATCTTTCTGTGCTTGCACACTTGAATTTTTAATTAAAAAGGCCACCAGGAACTCAAATGATCCATATTAAGTAAAATTTAAGATATTAGAAATTGTTCAATTTGGTCACTTCTGACTCTGCCATGGTTGAGATAGAAAACATAGAAAAAATAGGAGCAGGAGTAGGCCATTCAGCCCTTCGAGCCTGCTCTGCCATTCAATATGATCATGGCTGATCCTCTCTCTCAATACCATATTCCCGCTCTCTCCCCATACTCCTTGATGCCTTTTGTGTCTAGAACTCTATCTATCTCCTTTTTAAATATATTCAGTGACTTAGCCTCCACAGCCTTCTGTGGTAGAGAATTCCACAGGTTCACCACCCTCTGAGTGAAGAAATTTCTCCTCATCTCAGTCCTAAATGTCCTACCCCGTATCCTGAGACTGTGACCCCTCGTTCTAGACCCCCCAGCCAAGGGAAACATCCTCCCTGCATCCAGTCTGTCTAGCCCTGTCAGAATTGTATACGTTAAAAGAAATGTTGTAGTGGTAGGGGATAGTATCGTTAGGGGGATAGATAGAGTACTTTGCAGCCGAGAGCGAGAGTCCCGAAGGCTGTGTTGCCAGGGTTAAGGACATCTCCTCTGGGCTGGAGAGAAACTTGGAGTGGGAGGGGGAGGATCCAGTTGTCGTGGTCCATGTTGGTACCAACGACATAGATAGGACAAGGAAGGAGGTTCTGCTGAGGGAGTTTGAGCAGCTAGGGGCCAAATTAAAAAGCAGAACCACAAGGGTAATAATCTCTGGATTACTACCTGAGCCACGTGCAAATTTGGCTAGGGTAAATAAAATTAGAGAGTTAAATGTGTGGCTCAAAGACTGGTGTGGGAGAAATGGGTTTTGCTTCCTGGGACACTGGCATCAGTACTGGGACAGGCGAGAGCTGTTCCGTTGGGGCGGACTTCACTTGGCCAGTGCTGGGACGAGAATCCTGGCGAATCGAATAACTAGGGCTGTAGAGAGGGCTTTAAACTAATTAGTGGGGGGGAGGTTTTAAGAGAGCGAAAAATAAAAAAGACAGCGGAGAAGGCAATAGAGCAAGGTAGCAGTGGGGGAATTAAAAACCAGAGCGTGTCAGGAAGGGACAGAATGTATAATGATAAAGGTAAAGTAGTAAAAGGGGTAAAAGCAGGAATAAATTGTCAGAAAACATATTTGAAAGTTCTTTATCTGAATGCACGCAGCATTCGTAACAAAATTGACGAGTTGACGGTGCAAATAACTACACATGGGTATGATCTGGTGGCTATTATGGAAACATGGCTGCAAGATAATCATGAATGGGAACTAGGAAGGACAGACAGGAAGGAAAGGGAGGTGGGGTTGCTATGTTAATCAAGGATGGAATCACTGCAATAGTCAGAAATGATATTGGGTCAAAGGATCAGGATAGTGAAACAGTTTGGGTGGAGATAAGGAATAATAAGGGGAAAAAGTCACTAGTGGGCTTAGTCTATAGGCCTCCTAACAGTTGCAACTCTGTTGGTCGGAGTATAAATCAGGAAATAGTTGGGGCTTGTAATAAGGGAACAGTTATAATCGTGGGGGATTTTAACTTTCATATTGACTGGACTAATCAAATTGGGCATGGCAGCATTGAGGAAGAGTTCATAGAGTGTATTAGGAATGGGTTCCTTGAGCAGTATGTAACTGAACCAACCAGGGGGCAGGCAATCTTAGATCTGGTCCTGTGTAATGAGACAGGATTAATATAAAATGTCCTAGTAAAGGATCCCCTTGGAATGAGTGACCATAATATGGTTGAATTCCAAATTCAGTTTGAGGGTGAGAGATTTGGATCTCAAACCAGTGTACTAAGCTTAAATAAAGGAGACTATGAAGGCATGAGAGTAGAATTGACTAAAGTGGACTGGGAAGACGGATTAAAGTGTAAGACGGTACAAGAGCAGTGGTCTACATTCAAGGAGATATTTCACATCTTTCAAGATAAATGTATTCCACTGAGGAAAAAGGGGAGTAAAAGAAAAGACAGCCATCCGTGGCTCAGTAAAGTAATAAAGGATAGTATTCTACTGAAAACAAGGACATATAAATTAGCCAAATCTAGTGGGAGGAGAGAAGATTGGGAAGCATTTAAAAGCCAGCAAACAATAACTAAAAGATTAATTAAGAAAGGGAAGATAGATTATGAAAGTAAACTGGCAAAAAATATAAAAACAGATAGCAAGAGTTTCTACAGCTATATAAAAAGAAAAAGGGTGGCTAAAGTGAACGTTGGTCCCTTAGAGGATGGGACTGGGAAACTAGTGGTGGGGAACATGGAGATGGCAAAGACGCTGAACAAATATTTTGTATCAGTCTTTACAGTAGAGGACACTAAAAATATCCCAACACTGGACAAACAGGGGGCAATGGGGGGGAGGAGCTAAACACGATTAAAATCACTAAGGAGATGGTACTCAGTAAAATAATGGGACTTAAGGCGGATAAATCCCCCGGACCTGATGGCCTACATCCTAGGGTCTTGAGAGAAGTGGCGGTAGGGATTGTGGATGCATTGGTGATCATTTTCCAGAACTCCCTGGACTCAGGACAGGTCCCGGCAGATTGGAAAACTGCTAATGTAACACCCTTATTTAAGAAGGGAAGTAGACAAAAAGCTGGAAACTATAGACCATTTAGCCTAACATCTGTGGTTGCCAAAATGTTGGAGTCCATTATTAAGGATACAGTAACAGAGCATTTGGACAAATATAATTTAATAGGACAGAGTCAGCATGGTTTTACGAAGGGGAAGTCATGTTTGACAAATTTGCTCGAATTCTTTGAGGATGTAACATACAGGGTGGATAAAGTGGAACCAGTGGATGTAGTGTATTTGGACTTCCAAAAGGCATTTGACAAGGTTCCACACAAAAGATTACTGATCAAGATAAAAAATCACGGGATTGGGGGTAATATACTGGCATGGGTGGAAGATTGGCTATCTAACAGAAAACAAAGAGTTGGGATAAATGGTTCGTTCTCGGGCTGGCAATCAGTAACTAGTGGTGTTCCGCAGGGGTCAGTGCTGGGACCCCAACTCTCTACAATCTATATTAACGATTTGGAGGAAGGGACCAAGTGCAACATATCCAAGTTTGCCGATGATACAAAGATGGGAGGGAAAGCAGTGAGTGAGGAGGACATAAAAAACCTGCAAAAGGACATTGACAGGCTAAGTGAGTGGGCAGAGATTTGGCAGATGCAATATAATGTTGGAAAGTGTGAGGTTATGCACCTTGGCAGAAAAAATCAAAGAGCAAGTTATTATCTAAATGGAGAGAAACTGCAAAGTGCTACAGTACAAAGGGATCTGGGGGTCCTGGTGCATGAAACACAAAAAGTTAGTATGCAGGTGCAGCAGGTGATCAGGAAGGCCAATGGAATCTTGGCTTTTATTGCAAGGGGGATGGAGTATAAAAACAGGGAAGTCTTGCTGCAGTTATACAGGGTATTGGTGAGGCCACACCTGGAATACTGCGTGCAGTTTTGGTTTCCATATTTAAGAAAAGATATACTTGCTCTCGAGGCGGTTCAGAGAAGGTTCACTCGGTTGATTCCAGAGATGAGGGGGTTGACGTATGAGGAAAGGTTGAGTAGGTTGGGACTCTACTCATTGGAGTTCAGAAGAATGAGAGGCGATCTTATCGAAACATTTAAGATTGTGAGGGGGCTTGATCGGGTGGATGCGGTGAGGATGTTTCCACTGATGGGTAAGACTAGAACTAGGGGGCATAATCTTAGAATAAGGGGCTGCCCTTTCAAAACTGAGATGAGGAGAAACTTCTTCACTCAGAGGGTAGTAAATCTATGGAATTTGCTACCCCAGAGAGCTGTGGAAGCTGCAACATTAAATAAATTTAAAATGGAGATAGACATTTTCCTAGCAGATAAGGGAATTAGGGGTTACGGGGAAAGGTCAGGGAAGTGGACGTGAGTCTAGATTCAGATCAGCCATGATCCTATTGAATGGCGGAGCAGGCCCGAGGGGCCATATGGCCTACTCCTGCTCCTATTTCTTATGTTCTTATGTAGATCCCCTCTCCTTCTTCTAAACTCTAGTGAATATAGGCCAGATATGAAGGGTTAAATTCTGATCAGTCAAGCTCACGTACAAGTACCTATCATGCTCGTATTATAGTCCTGTGTACGCTGTTTATTGCAGATGTAAACCTGTTTATTTTTTATAGGTTTACACCTGTGTAAAAATTGTACGCACAGAAATGTTATATAAGGGCATTAAATGTTTATACTGATCAGAACTGCAACCATAATATGTTTGCAGACTCCTCCAGTAGGCTTTATTATGGGGCTAAAGAAAAGATGACCCACTACTGTAACATAAATAGATAAGCAGGACTTAATAAAATGAGATTGATGGTTTCAGTACAATGGTTGTATTTAGTGCACAAGTACAGGAAGGAAGCTTAGATTTTCATCTTGTTTTGCAAGTGCTTTTAAAAATATGGCAGATCATTTGGATTTGAGTATTGAGTATAAGGGATAATGCAGATTGGAGTATGTTACCAGAGATTAACACACCAAAGAGTTGAGATGAAACATGCATAAAAAGACTGAAATGAGCTCCATACTGAGAGACATTTGAAAGCAGAACAGACTGACTGTGCCTTTAAACTGAGCACAGGGGAAAGGAAGAGAAGGGCAAAGGAAGAAGAGAAAGATCAAGAGGAGATGGAAGAAGCTTACTGTTGTGTATGTACCTTTAAGAGAATAACTGGTCTCAGACTGCAGTACCAGCAGTGAGCACCCCTGTATAAAAGGCGCTAGAGAGCCTCTGTTGTTTAGTTTCGCTATGGACCTCCACCAGTAAAGATCTGTTTGTTTTCACTCCTGCTGGTCCGTGTCTCAATCATTCACGGACTTAACACTGGTGACGAGTAAGAAACGAACTTACCTGCAACTCAGCAGCAGCTCCAACGACGTTGTTGAAGGTCGGAGCCAGAAGAAAAAAAAAAGAAAAAAAATAGAGGCCATTGAAACTCGAGAAACGGGCGTCGACCGTCAATCATTGGTTTAAAAACTTGCAGGAGAGACTGTCCAGAGCCAGGCTGGGTTCCTCGGTCTGTGGTTTCCCAGCTAATCGGGCTGGTGGCAGGTATTGCTCTGATCCTTCCTGGGCTGCGGCGGGCTGAAGCTCGATCGGGTGGCTTTTCAACGGGGCCGGGCAGCGAGTCGGGAAGCAAAGAGAGAGAGAGAGGGTGGCGCACACAGGGCGCGGCCAGTGCTTCGAAGCCGGGCAGCGGTCGGACCTAAGAAGAGGGAGGGAAGTGTCCCAGAGGGTCCGCTCCATGACGGGAAAATAACAAAAGAAAAAGAATCAATATTTAATGCGCAGGAAACCGTGGAAAGCAGCACTAACTACAGCGGGGAAGAAGACAAAGCGCGGGAGGCGCCATTTTGTTAAATCGGGGAAGAAGGCAAAGCACGGGAGGCGCCATTTTAGATTTGCAAGATGCCGAAGACTGGCTGTATCACTGCTTTTGATAATACATTAGAGGACTGGACCACGTATGTGGAAACAGTCGAGGTATATTTTGAGGCAAACGAAATAGCGGAGGGGAAAAAGGCATCGATATTGCTAAACTTAATGGGCGCTAGAACGTACGGCCTATTGCGGGATCTGATTACTCCAGCCAAACCGAAGGCGAAGAGTTTTAACGAAATTGTTGCTGTCCTACAGGAACACTTAAACCCTGCACCGCTGTTGATAGCAGAAAGATTTAAATTCCACAGGAGAACTCAGCACAAAGATGAGAGCAATGCTGAGTATCTTACGGAACTACGCAAGCTATCAAAGCACTGCCAGTTTGGAGCAGGACTGGCAGATACCCTACGGGACAAATTTGTCTGTGGACTCCTGAGTGAAGGAACACAGAAGAAGTTACTCTCAGAAAAAGAGCTGACGCTAGATAAGGCTTTCAGCGTGGCAGTATCGTATGAAGCAGCAGCCAGGGGAGCTGCAGAAATTCAACAAAAACCACAGGAATACGGCACCCACGAAATGACACAGGGATTTGCAAAATATTATCACTGCGGCAGAACTAACCATGACCAGAAGGACTGCTGGTCCAAAGACAAAATATGCAGACAATGCGGGAAGATTGGACACATTGCACGAGTTTGTAGGTCTGGGAAGAAGACCAGTGACAACAAAAAGGCTACTAAGGAACCGTACAAGAAAGTACAAAAGATGACGGACAGTAGTTCCGAAGACCAGATGAGCGATAGTGAATCCGGAAACAGGAGACTAAGCTGTCTCAAACTTCACAATGTAATCGCTAAAGAGGATCACCGAACCATTTGGGTCACTCTCACGATAGCAGGGTCCCAAGTTAAAATGGAATTGGATACAGGATCAGCGCTAACCGTCATGAATCGATGAGACTACGAGCGGCTATTTTCACACATACCCTTGAGTGAGACATCCATCGTCTTGACGACGTATACGGGGCAAAAAGTATACCCCACAGGAAAAATAAGGGTGCCTGTCGAATACAATGGCAAGAAAATACAGAAATTGTATCTCTACATACTGCCAAATGGTGGACCACCGTTATTGGGACGGGAATGGATCAGGAAGATAAACTTAGATTGGCATTCCATTCATGCAATGACGGTGGATGGTAAAAAAGATGAAGACGTCATCCCTGGATGATTGTCAACAATCTTAGCTAACGCCAAAGAGGTATTTCAACAAGAACTGGGCACGCTTAAAGGCGTAACCGCCTCGATAAAAATAGAAGAGAATGCAGTTCCCAAGTTTTTCAAAGCGAGACCGGTACCATATGCAATTCGCCCAGCCGTCAAGGCAGAGCTGGAGAATCTGGAGAAGGCGGGCGTGTTGTCTAAGGTCGACTGGAGCGAGTGGGCGACACCCATCGTTCCTGTCATGAAGAAAATGTTAAGCAATAAGTCCGGAGAGCCAAGGAAGATTCGCATCTGTGGGGATTTCAAGGTGACGGTGAACCCTGTCCTTCACACAGTACAATATCCTCTTCCAATGATAGAGGACATCTTCGCCTCACTGTCTGGAGGGAAGCGTTTTCCAAAAATTAACCTAGCACAAGCACATTTACAGATGGAGGTTGAAGAGTCCTCTAGGAAGTATCTCACGATAAACACTCACAAAGGTCTTTACCAGTATCATCGATTGGTATTCGGAGTAGCATCGGCTCCGGCGATATGACAAAGAGCGATGGAGCAAGTCCTGCAAGGGATTCCGGGGACTCAGTGTTACTTGGACGACATCCTTGTAACAGGTGAAGATGACAGTGAACACCTTAACAACCTAGAACAAGTGCTCACTAGACTACGGGAACATGGGCTGCGAGCCAACCGGCCCAAGTGCGAATTTTTAAGAAACAGATATCGTATTGTGGCCACGTGATTGATGAAAAGGGGTTACATAAGTCCCCTGACAAAATTGAAGCGGTTGTTAAGGCCTCAGCGCCTGAAAATGTGTCGCAACTGAGGTCATTCCTCGGGTTGGTGAATTACTATCATAAGTTTTTGCCGAATTTGTCGACAATTCTGCACCCACTGAACACCCTGCTACGAACGGGGGTAGCATGGAAGTGGAACGATGATTGTAAGCGTGCTTTTCAGAAGAGTAAGGACTTAATCACTTCAAGGGAAGTATTGGCTCACTACAACCCAGCACTGCCAATCAGGCTGGCGTGTGATGCGTCTCCCTACGGCATTGGGGCGGTACTGTCACATAAATTCCTTGATGGTCTAGAGAGGCCGATAGCTTTTGCGTCACGCTCGTTAACTTCTGCCGAGCGTAACTACGCCCAGATTGACAGAGAGGCCCCTAGTGTGGGGGGTGAAGAAGTTCAATCACTATCTGCACGGTCAAAAATTTACTCTACTAACCGATCATCAACCTCTTGTCTCCATTTTCAACCCTCAGAAGGGCGTACCGATAATGACAGCACAACGGCTGCAGAGATGGTCCCTTTTCCTAGGGGCACACCAATATGACATCGAGTACAAAGGAACTAAACAGCATGGAAATGCTGATGGATTGTCACGTCTACCGTTGCCGACGGTGGAAGAAGAAGACCTTGCAGTGGATCCAATGGAGTTATTCCACTCGACCATAGTCGAATGTCTCCCTGTGACGAATGCAAACATAGAAAAGGAAACACGGAATGACCCGACACTATCACGGGTCTATGATTTAACGGTGAAGGGATGGCCAGCACATGGCGAACCACTGCTGCCAGCATTCTCGCCGAGAAGAGAACAGCTGTCAGTGTGCAGAGGAACCTTGATGTGTGGATCCAGAGTAGTAATTCTACCTAAGTTGACGGATAGAGTGCTCAATGAGCTTCATGAGGGTCATCTGGGTGGGGTAAAAATGAAGAGCTTAGCCAGGGCGTTTGTGTGGTGGCCGGGAATCGATAGAGAAATCGAAGAGATGACCAAGAGCTGTGCAGGATGCCAGAAGGTCCAAAACGCCCCACCACAAGCTCCTCTGCATCCATGGGAGTGGCCCTCATCTCCATGGCAAAGGGTGCACATTGATTTTGCTGGTCCCTTCATGGACTTGATGTTTTTAATTGCGGTGGATGCACATTCAAAGTGGCCAGAGGTAATAAAAATGTCCTCAACCACCACGGAAAAAACTATCACAGTTTTACGAACCATATTCGCCAGGAATGGGCTGCCTGAACAGATTTGCTCTGACAATGGACCACAGTTTGTGTCTGAAGAGTTCCGGAGGTTCTTAAAGAACAATTGTGTTAAGCATTACACATCTGCCCCATATCATCCAGCCACTAATGGATTGGCCGAGAGGTTTGTCCAAACATTCAAGAAGGCTATCAAGGAAATGTGTAATGAAGATATACCCCTACAACACAAGGTGGACAACTTCTTGTTTGCCTACCGGAATGCGACACATGCGGTTACCAACCAAACTCCAGCCATGATGTTCTTCAATCGAAGACTACGATGCCGCTTGGATTTGGTTAAGACAAACGTCCGAAGAGATGTGGAGAACAGGCAGTTTCAGAATATGAATGAAAGGCCGACCAGGAGTTTTAAGATAGGTCAACCAGTTTTGGCCCGGGACTACCGCACTGAGAAATGGCAGCCAGGAACGATTTGTACACGACAAGGACCTCTCATGTATACCGTGGACGTTGGGGAGAGCATTGTAAGACGCCATGCTGACCAGATTCTAGAGTCACTGGAAAACGTCAACTCCACACCACGATCTGATACACCTGGTAATGAAATTGACGTTCCAATTGCAGCTACCGCAGAACCGGTAATATTGGAAGCAGATGAACCAAACAAAGACATTGATCCTGACGCAACATTGCCAGAAGAACCTGATACCCCAAAGAGGCGTTATCCAGACAGAATCAGGAAGCCTCCTCAAAGACTGAACTTATAATTGCTTAAACTTAACCAAATGTATCTAGCAACAGTAATTGTGATTGTAATTCGTTATCATTTAGTTGTTAAATGAATGTTATGTACTGTTTATCTAAAAGGGGAGGAATTGTTGTGTATGTACCTTTAAGAGAATAACTGGTCTCAGACTGCAGTACCGGCAGTGACCACCCCTGTATAAAAGGTGCTAGAGAGCCTCTGTTGTTTAGTTTCGCTATGGACCTCCACCAGTACAGATCTGTTTGTTTTCACTCCTGCTGGTCCGTGTCTCAATCATTCACGGACTTAACACTTACCAGTGACCAGGACGATGAACAGCTAATTATCCAAGATGTCAGTGTAATTATTCAGACACTCTCCAGAAATATTTTCTGACGCCAGTGCAAAGAACTGCTTCAATAGGCAAGGATATGCTTTCTACGACTCAAAACGTGACCTCCTGTAGAAATTAATTTGGAAGGTAGGATATCCGGCTCCTGCAATTTCCTGCCCCGCCTCCACCCACCCCCCTCACTTCCCAACAATGAGCTCCCAAGTAGATGGCAATACCACTGGGGCCCCACCCAAAAATTTAAATGGCGCTGTCCCTGGGAAATTTACTGGGGTTGGCACTGGGTCAGTCAGATGGGCACAAGAACTACCCCACCACACTTCCAGCAGCATTGCTGCCGGAGCGGAAAATCCTGCCTCAGATTTCTTGCGCTATGAAGCCGAAAGATTATCACAGTCAGCAATACCATATCTAGTGATATAACCTGTTTGGCCTCTAGATATTCTAGTTCACTTTATTTTATCACTTTTTTTGACCCCTCCTCTGCCTCTGATTTCTCATGCTGCTTGTCTGACATTCAGTATTGGATGAGCATAACATTTCCTTCAATTAAATATTGGTATGACCAAAGCCACTGTCTTCGATCCCCGCCACAAACTCCGTTCCCTACCACCGACTCCATCCCTCTCCCGGGCCACTGTCCGAGGCTGAACCTTGACATTCTATTTCACCCTGAGCTGACCCCATATCCCCTCCATCACCAAGACCGCCTACTTCCACATCTGTAATACCCCCCGTCTCTGCCCCTGCCTCAGCTCCTCTCTGCTGAAACCCTCATTTATGTCTTTCTTACCTTCAGACTCAACTATTCCAATGCTTTTCTAGCTGGCCTCCCATGTTCCCCCCCTCTGTAAACATCTAAAACTTTGCTGCCCATATCCTAACTCACGCCAAGTCCTGTTCACCCATCACCCCTCTGCTCGCTGACCTACATAGGCTCTCGGTATGGCAACGCCTCAATTTTAAAATTCTTATCGTATGTTCAAATCCCTCCTTGGGCTCGCCCACCCTATTTCTTTAACTTCCTCCATCCCTACAACCCCCCAAGATTTCTGAGCACCTCCAGTTCTGGTCTCTTGCGCATCCCCGATTTTCATTGCTCCACCATTGGCAGCCGTGCCTTTAGCTGCCTAGACCCTAAGCTCTGGAATTTCATCCCTAAACCTCTCCGCCTCTCTAACACTCTCTCCTCCTTTAAGTCGCTCCTTAAAACCTACCTCTTTGACCAAAATTTTGGTCACCTATCCTAACATCTCCTTATGTGGTTCGGTGTCAAACTTTGTTTCTTAACACTCCTGTGAAGCGCCTTGGGATGTTTTTCACGTTAAAGGCGCCATATAAATGCAAGTTGTTGTTGTATTCACAATATTCCTTAAGTTACAAAACATTTAATTATGTAATTGTAATTGTGAAAATATATTACATAATATGCAGTATTCTGAGCAATGTTCCTAGAGGATTCAGCAAAGATAATGGCCCAGATTTTGCTGAAAATATAACTGCATCTGAACGACACATTCCATTATTAATGTGCAAATTGGACAGCTGAAGGGATAATTACTAGTCCTAGCCCCTTTAGGGCTACCCCGGATCAGGTGTATTCTCCAGACGTTCACTTTCAACTAAAGTTAGAGGTAGCCGAATCCTAAAAACATTTAATTGGGTCTAAAGGTCCAGACTATCTCTCCCTAAAGGAAAGGAACAGCCTGAAGATGTTACCATCCTTCAGATAGCACTTTTAATAAGTTTAGCTAGGCTGTAACGTTCCGGATATTATGAGGGTCCGGAAAACTCCCTCAGAATTCTGCAACTCCTCACCAAAGAGCATACAGAGATTGAGTTTGCGAGTTTGATACAGAAGTACTATGTGAGACAATTCTAAAAATATATAGATTTATTAAAGAACCAACATGTAATTACAGTAGGTGTTTCAATCGCAACATTAACAGTTCCAAATACAAAAAGCTTTTACAATCTTATTATCAGATATCCTTATTCTCAAATCTTAATTTTGTTACATTTTTACATTTCTTAGTCTTATTCCAGGATAACCACCAGAATCAAATACCTTTGATACCTTGATCCCCACGATACAAAGAGTTGAAGACTTACAGAGCTTGCCTCTGAAGACTGAGAATCACTTTGCCCCTTTACAGCGAATCTATCTTCCCATTTGAAAGTTCAATTTTTATACCCTTTCTCAGTGGTATTTCTTTGAAGTTTTCTGCTGATGTAAGCTAATTATCTCTAGTCATTTTTCTGCTGGCCCCTGCTACTCTTAGTTAGTTCAGCTGGTAGCAATGCAGACTCGTGTCTCTCCTTTAGGTGTTTGAATGTAACAGCAGGTGCATTTTTTGATGTCATTCTTACCAAGGTCTTCTATGCAATTCATAAGTCACCTCAGCTGGTTGCAACACAGACTCATGACTCCTAGGTGTTCCAAGTTCAACACAAAAAACAGTGTGGAGCAGATATTTCTATTTGATGTCATTCTTATGAAGGCATGTTTCTTTAATTTTTTTATGTGTTTCTTTCTGAAGTGTTGGTTTAAGACACATTAACAGGGTGTACCATTGTGTTCCTTCCAAAACTACAGATTTCAGAAGCCTCCAACCTCCTGTTTCAATAAGGCTATTGATTCAGTGTCAACAACTTATCTTATCTCAATAGCCTGTATGCTGTTCACAGCTTTAGATTGTTGAGGCTTCCAGATTTTCAAGCCCAGTTTGTCATGTTTTAATAAATCAGAATTCTTTTATAGAATGGTGTATTTTTCTGAATAGGTATATTGCTTATTCCTTCACACCCCCCTCTTGACCAAAAAATGAACTGGAGCTTCAAGACAGAGTTTGGTCAATGTTACTAATAAGGTTACAATAGCACATTAATTTCACAAGATTCACAATCATGTGCTACATGAAAATTCCTTTTAAGTCATCCTAGGACAATGTTTTGCCTTATTTAAATTGAACACTATTTAAAAGGATGATAGGTACATAGTCATGCAATTAGCGAAACAACATCTACTTAGAATGTCCAATTGGCAGATGTACATTCCATAGAGGTGAGTTATTCATACGAGTCAAGGAGACGTCATTTGGAACTAGCTAAAGTTTGACACACTGTTCCTTTGATCCGGCGTGTGGACTGATTCTTGTTTTCGTAAAGGCTGTGCCAGGCTCTCAGTTGATTCCTTCTTCATCCACGGTGTCTTACTCCTTCGTTGAAGTAACTCGTTGATCTTTCCTTGTTTCGGTTGTTGCTTTTCGCAAATCCAATTCCTGATGCGTTGCCAAGCAACGTGTAGAAGTGTCGGTGACAACTTCTGACTTCCCATCATCAGTATTTCGATCGCATCCATTTCCTGTGTCGTACTCCAAGCTGGGTCTTTAAAGACAGTGTACGACTGCACCTTGTATTGTTCCTCCTTTTCGGTATCCTTCAGGACATCTTTTCATATTGTCTATGGAGACATTTAAAAAAAATATGCTTGCCATTCGGCTGGTTACTATGTATTTGAACTGTTCTTTTGTTAATAACAGACTGTATTTGAGCAGGTTTTTTCCACTTCAGTCTTAAACCAGGTTTCTGCTTGTACTTCTTTTCCTGTACCCATTCTCTTACTATGGGTCGCCATACTTTATTTGTCAATTTTTTCTGCCTAATTGTTTCCCTTATCCTCTGATCATTTCGATGAATCTCCTTTGTTACTTTTTTTTAATCTAACTGCCGCTGTCGGGTCAAGGACTCAGTGTGTGTAGAGGCAATAAAAGAACTATGGGTAAGCAGTGTATGCATCTCAACCCCATACATCAGATAATATGGAGTTTCTCAGGGAACACTGTCCCTGATGCAGATGTGGGCACATTATTGAGTGATAGCTGTACTTCCGGAATGCTGGCCATCCACTTATTTCCCTGATCCTGATTCTCAACAGTTTGACCAATAACTTTATTACTTCCCGATTTTTTACATTCCACCAGCTCCGCTGATTGCGGATGACGTGGCATGCTGTGCTCTAACCCAATCCCCCTTTGTTTGCAATAGTCTTTGAAGACCTTAGAGACAAAGGCTCCGCCTTTAATGGAGTGCAAGATTTTGGGTGCACCAGCTACAGTAATTATGTTAGTAATAGCACTGGTGAGTGCTTTTTCCGAAACAGTTTTTGTCAGGACCAGCCAGGAGAAGGAAGTGCATCCATCTACACAAATGAGAACATGTCTATATCTCAAAGGCGGGGAAGTGGTCCAATAAAGTCAATAAAGAATTTTCCCATTGGCTCATCAGCTTTCACAGGAGCCAATGGTGGTGGCTTAATTAGTGATGACCTATTGGTTAAATAGCATGGCTCACAATTTGCCACGTATGTTTTACAGGCCTTAAGCATGCCTGGCCACCAATATAAGGGGGTCAATTTGCAGAATGTTGTTCTGGCACCACAATGTGCTTGACCTATGCCCTCGTGAGCTTCTTTTACAAGCTGTTCTCGTTTGTGTCTCGGGGGTTACTTCTCGCTTTCCCTTGGGCAACTTAACTAGCACAATACCCGTAGGAGTTTCCGAGTAAAAGTACTTTGGTGGATATCTTGGTGGATTCTTTTTTGTTGGGTCTAATAACTGAATCAGTTCCTCATCCTGATTAGCTGCCCATTCTGCCCTAGTGATTACCCTAATATTGGCAGGCCCCTCTCGAGGGGGTGTCATGCAGACCGAATGTTTCGCTTGTTCGTCTGCAAGACTGTTTCCTTTTGAGTGTACTGTCCCAGTGGTATGCCCGTTTACATGAATCACCTGACAATTCTGTTTCTCCATTTTCGAATGGAGAATGTCTTCCCACAATGACTTATGTTTTATGGGTTTACCCTTATGATTGGTAAAATTTGTTTGTTCCCAGAAAACTAGATCTTGGTTATATCCTCTTTTACAGTAATCACTATCCATACAGATTAGTGTGGGTTTAATAGGGTCTGCCTTTTCTAAAGCATACCGTAATGCTGCGGCTTCAGCATATTGGGCTGTCTTATGGCCAAGGGGTATGGACAGTAACCCTTCTGGATAAAAAGAAATAGAATCTCAAAGTCCCTACTGCTATCGACATCCCAGCTGAGGATTGTTGGGATGTCCCTTTTTTAATCATCGTCGAAGATCCATCACAGTAAATGACTTGATGGTATTCTGTAAGCGGTCTCATAGGTATTTGTCTGATTCCCTCCTCTGTATCTTCATCCTCCATGATGGGGAGATGCTCTAAGTCCATTTCCGGGAGAGGAATTTAAAAACGAGTGTAGGATCATTCAAGAATGATGCCCATTTATCATATCGGAAAATGGGTGGCACTTTTTTCATCAGAAGCCATCCTCAATACTGATCTTAAATTGGGTATCTCAGTATAAATGGTAATGGGGTACTTCCCTTGAAGGGTTCGTGCCTTGATGAGGCATTGGACTACCATAGTCATGTCCCTTTCTTTTTTAATGTACCTCCTTTCGACATTGGAAAAGTTATATGAATGGAACTGAATGAGCACTATGCTCTTTTCATTATAGAAAACGGCAACTGCCACTTTAGGTGATGACCTGAGATGAATATTGAGGAGAACTTGTCGGTCCCTCTGTTCCAGGTCAATGGCTTTTTGTACCTCTCAGCATAATTGTTGCAGTTTTGAGTAATCGTCTGGTGAAAATATGAATGGTCCTTTTGCTGCTTCGCCCACTCTAGCATACAGGGGTGCTGAGAGCTCGGCAAAGGTTGGCGTAAAGGATCGAGCAAAATTCAGGAGTCCTAAACTGGCTTGCAGATTTTTTAGAGTTTTAGGATATTGAATGGTGGCTAATTCTTTATAGGATTGAGGTAATCCTCTACCATTTCCATTTAATCGCAGGCCCAGAAAATCTACTTCGTCCCTAACTAGTTGACTCTTTTTTATGTTGATTAAGTACCCAGCAGTTGTAAGTCTGGATAAAACACTATCAATGGCTTTCAAGTGCTCTTGGAGATTGTCATGTGACAGATATATATTGTCCACATAAGGATTGACGTTAGGTAGGTCTTTTAAAAGATCAATGATGTGGGCTGAAAAGAGAACGGAACTGTTTTGAAATCCCTGAGGCAATCTGGTCCAGCAGTACTGGTAACCATCGGGTCCAGTCATCGCTGTTTTTCGATTGGATGTGACCAGAAGCCGTTTTGCTAGATCAATACAAGATTTATATTTTTCCATCGTGATTCCAGAGAAGGGCTGTGGAATTTTGCTGTTGTGCAGTATGTGGGACCGTTACCTTATTTAAGGCTGTGTAATCGACCACTAATCTCCACCTCCCATCTGGTTTAGCAACACCAAACAATGGTGAATTAGTTCTAGATGCCATTTTGATTAAGACACCTTGGCCTAGAAATTCAGTTGGCTGCGCCAGCCGTTAGCGCCTTAGGAGGAGCAGATCTCGAGCGCTAGGCGCTTAGCGCCCGGGCGCAGCGCGATCTGCGCCTCGCCCCAACTTCAGTAGACATTTAGCGCCGGCGCAAAGTCTTTGCGCGCGCTCATCTGCGCGCGCAGATCATGACGTCATTTTGTCATGCAACGCCTTTTGTGCGCCCGGAACCGGAACTTCACTCGCGCCGCCCCATTGTGCGCCGGGCGGCCCTAACGACTGTTGAGTGGAACGGTACACAGCCGAGGCGGGCCGCGGGGAGCGCTAATTAAAGGGCACTTACCCTGCACTATAAAGGGCAGCCATTTTGCAGCATTCACTCTTGTGCAACGGATTTTTGGAGAGAGACCAAGGAAGAGAGCTTACTGCTTTGGCCCAACACTAGGACAGGTATTTTTGGCTTCAGGCTAGAGCTTTGCAATTATCTTTGCCTTCACTGAGATCTCAGTGATTGCCAGCATATTATGGGGGCTGCATTGGGTGCCAACGCTGAGTTTCAGCATTATGTCGGAAGGGCTTACAGACGCCGTGAGAGAGTGGCAGCCCTGGCTAGACGCAGAGGGGGCAACAGGCGTCGCCAAGTGAGGCCTTACCCACCCAGGGTATACCGCCAGCAGTTCTCCTATCTCAACATGTCTGCCGCGCAGTGTGTTAGGAGGCTGCGATTCAGAAGGGAGGTGGTTGCAGACATCTGCCAGCTGCTTCACAGAGATCTGCGTCCACAGCTGATGCGCAGGACGTCTCTGTCGGTGGCAGTGAAGGTGACGGTGGCTCTCAACTTCTATGCCACCGGCTCCTTCCAATCCGCTGCTGGGGACATCGCTAACATCTCCCAGTTCGCCGTGCATTGCTGCATCCGCCAGGTGACCAATGCCCTTTTCAGAAGGAGACGTCAATTCATCTCCTTCCCCATGACCCTGGACAAGCAGCAGCAGTGTGCAGTGGGATTTGCAAGAATAGCGGGCTTCCCCATGGTGCAGGGTGCCATTGACTGCACGCATGTGGCTTTGCGGGCACCTCTGGAGCATGCCGAGGATTACCGCAACCGGAAGGGCTACCATTCCCTCAATGTACAGCTGGTGTGTGACCACAGGCAGCGCATCCTAGCTGTCAATGCCCACTTTCCAGGCAGCAGCCACGATGCCTTTATCCTGCGACAGACAACTGTGGCTGACATGTTCCAGGCACAGCCTCACCCAAGAGGATGGCTTATCGGGGACAAAGGCTATCCTTTGTGTACCTGGCTCATGACCCCGCTCCGCGCGCCCACGACCCCTGCTGAAGAGGCATACAACGAGAGCCATCAAGCGACCAGGAACCTCATAGAACAAACAATCGGCGTCCTGAAGCAACGGTTCCGCTGTCTGGATCGCTCCGGGGGAGCCCTCCAGTATTCGCAGGAGCGAGTCTCCCAATTCGTCGTCGTTTGCTGCATGCTGCACAACCTGGCTATCCGCAGGACTCAGGCACTGCCACCTCACGTTGGACCACCACCTCAGGAGGAGGAGTAGGAGGAGCGTGAGGAGGAGGAGGAGGAGGAGTACCAGCCCAGGAGGGAGGCAGAAGGTCCAAGGGCCGCCCGTCGGCGGCTTATTGAACGTCACTTCTAGGCCCCCTGTCAGGGAATGGCTTGTGCCAATGAAAGAACATGATTGCAGCCGCTCCGCAAGCCCTCAGCCGGTTAAGGCAACAAACACTTCAAAGATCAAACATGGACAATGTGAATAAATAAAATGGTTTATTGTACAAACTCAGGGCCCTTCCCACATGAAAACCAAAAACACACAAAACCCCCAAAAAACACACACATATGACTCACTCCCACAACCTGGGGAGGATTAACAAAAGATGTAAACAAAAATGGCCTTCATCCTCGGCCTTCACAAAACACCCATTCCAAAAAACACAACATTTGGACACACCCTCTACTTTGTGGCCCGCGAGGGCGATGCCTTCTGCAAACTTTGGCGGCCCCTGCACGCCCTGCTGCTCCTCCTCAAAGTGAGGCCAGTGGCTGCTGCAAGGCTGGGGGAAGGCTCCTGAGGGGCACATGTCGTGACGGCAGATGCCCTTGGGGGTCGGCCTAGACGAGGTCTGGCCGTCGAGGGGCCGGCTGGTGAATGCTGCAGCTGTGGCTGGGCAGCATCAGTCGCTGCAGCAGCTCGTGGCAGCTCCACTGGGGGAATGGCAGTGGCGGCTGAAGGAATGGGGGCAAGCTGGCAGGCACTCGCTGGTCGCCTGAGACACTGGCACTCGCCCGGGCCAGCACTGCAGCATGCGCAGCAATCTGCCGAGGGACAGACCGCTGTGCTGCTGCAGCGCACCGGGTGCCCTGGCGATGCCTGGCTGACACAGCGAGTGTGGCAGCAGTGAGTGCCCGTGTTGCCCTGTTCTGTGACCGCATCAGAGCAGCCAGTGACTGCACGGCACCACTGATCACCTGGCCAGTCGCTGCCTGAGCTGCCCCGAATTCCGCCAAACTGGTGGCCTGTGAGGCCCTGAATTCGGTCACACTCCGAGACAGGGACTCGATGGCCTCAGGCATCCGTGCCACTACCCCCATGAGCTCCGTGTGCCGGCGCTCCGAGTCCGCGGACATGTCCTCGAGGCGGCGCATCTCCTCGGCGTTGACCGTCTCCGGACTGGAGGCCGGACTCTCTCTCTGGGGAGAAGGCCACCGAGCTGGCCGGCCCTTCCTGCGTTGCTGGACGCCGCTGGGCCCAGCAATTGGACTCCCCTCCGACCCTTCCCCCCTCTGGGGAGAAGGCCGCTGAGCTTCCACCCCCCTCCCGCGTTTCTGCAGGCCGCTGGTCCCAGGAGCTACACTCCCCTCCGACACTTCCCCCACGCTCCCCTCCAGGGAAGACGTCTCCCCTACATTGGCATGGCTTGCCGCGGCTGAGGGTTCCCCTGATGGGCCGCCTTCCTCTTGCTCCTCCTCCTCCTCCTCCTCTTCTGAGGGGCTGTCACTAGCAACTTCAGTGACCTCCTCCTCACCATCTGAAAGCAGGAAGGCACAAGAGTAGCTTTAGAGTGAGGAGAGGGCATCAGCGGGGGATGCATGAGTGGTGGCATTCAGCGCATTGGTCGGACAGTGGCAAAGGATGTAGATCTGATGCGCAAGTGGGACGAGAGAGGTCCAAAAGGTGATGTCCTTACCATTGGTGCCCAGAACAGGGTCGGCATCTCCAGATGCAACGGGGCCAATCACCCGGGCACCCATGATGCGCTCCACGCGCTGTTGCAGCTCGGTGAGCGGCTGGATCTGGGGTCTGCCTCCCCCGGTCTCAGTCCGGCTCCTCTTATTATTGGCCAGCTTGGCCTGCAAGAGAAAGGACGGCCTCTAAGTACAGTGTGTAGCCCTGATCTTGTGTGCACTGCCTCCCATGATGGAATAGCCTGGCCAGTGTGTAGCCCTGATCTTGTGTGCACTGCCTCCCATGGTCGAATAGCCTGGCCAGTGTGTTAAGTGCACAATGTGCAATTGATGTTCATGACTGTCCCATAGCTGCTGCATGAGGGCTGGCCATTAGGGCTTTCAGGTCCCTTTGCCCATAATGTGAGGTGCACATGCAAGGATGAGGAGGACACTGGAAAGGGTACTCACCCTGACAATCCTGGCGAGGTCATTTAGCTTTTTGCGGCATTGTACAGCACTCCTGGGGACCTCACTGTTGGATGTCACCCTGGTGGCGACATGCCTCCAAGCTTTCCGGTAGACGCGGGCCGCCGGCTTCTTCCCATTGTCCGGAAACAAAATATGGCGTCTCTTCTCCACAGCGCCAACCAGCACCCTCAGATCATGCTCTGAGAAGCGCTGCGCTCGTTCACGGGCCTTCTCCATCCTTTCAGGCGCTATTTGGGTCCAGCAGCAGTGTTCAGGCCTAGCTGGAGGGCTGCAATGTCTAGGGCGTGGCAGCAGACCAACTCGACCCTTCCCCCTTAAAAGCTGGCCGGCGCCAGGGTGTCTGCTGTCAATCAAGAAATGGCCGCACCTGCGCTGCGCCCGGCCTCGGCGGTATCGCTCAGCACCTCCGGCTTAGCGCCTAAAGAGAGCCGTGCATCGCCAGTTTTAGCGCTTGAGCTAACTCTTAGGGCGAAGCTAATGAATATCGGCGAAGTGGCCTCGAATTTGCGCTGGGCGCAAACTTTAGCGGCCGCCCGACTTTACCGCCCCAAAAGTGGCTATAATGAATTTCTAGGCCCTTGTTCTGTTAGTTCTTTGAGAGTTGTTAGGAGATCTATTTTTCCTTTGTGGTCTTGAATAAGCCACTGTTTTTTAGATTAGTGCCAGCCAGCATCAAGTGGGTGGGGCTTGATGTCTATCTTTGCACATTGATTTGGATGGCATTGTAGATATGGGTAATATCTATTAATGAGTTGCTTGAGGAGGTCTTTGCCTCCCGCCTCTAGGCAAGTTCGACCAAGCTGTGTCTGAACATGTTTTTCCCTGTCATCCTGGTCTGTGGATGCTTCTACAGGTCTGGTTGAGATTTTAAGGTAATGTTTCATGTCTGGTTGTCCTATAATGAGGAAACAGGCCAATTGTGGTACCAGTCCTACATCTGGGGTCACTGTAATTCCATATATAGTAATAGGTATTTTGTAAAAATTAATTATTTTGGTTTTGTCTTTTGTGAATCCCCCTAATGGTCTTTCACAAATTGGGCTCCCCAAATCTGTCCACTTAGTTTTTATAATTGCAGGATCTATTACACTGTAATCAGCTCCCGTATCAAACAGGGCCTTCACTTGTGTGTTTGTGGGCAAGGTTGCCAGGGCATAGGGGAATGCAAAAGGCTCTGGCTGGGTGCCAGGGCGTCAATCCTGGGATTGTTCATCCTCTGGATCCTGAGTTTCATTTGCTGCTTTGTCTTTAATTATTTTAACTGATTTTTGTTCCTCCCTCTTGGGAGTATCATGTTTTCCAAACCCCTCAGGGGGCTTGTCGGGTCATTTATTATCTTGATGATCCTCCTGTTGGGTTGGACGTTGGTTCTGCCGGGAATCTTTTTGATCCCCATTTCGGTTTTCCCGGTATCCTCTCATGGCTCTCTGATAGTTTTGGCCAGTGTAAAAGCTGTCCCCATAGGGAGTCCACTGTCCTTCACTTTCCTTTTGAGGTCTAGCCCCTTGTCTATCCCAGCTTTCTGGGGAGAAATCTGTCTCATATTGTGGGTGAGTTGGGGGTGTAAACCTTCTGGATTACCCTCTTGGGGGTCCCGAGCCACGAGTTTGTGGCTGGGCGGGGTAGACTTGAGACTTGGGTCTATACAGTCCTTGTTTCTGAGTACCAAAAGTACCTTCTCCGTTTTTTTTTATCCCTAGTTTCTGATCTCATTATAGGTTTAGTTTGGGGTAGACCTAAGAGGTCATGATTTAATTGGATAATTCAATTGACATTATCCCATCTTTGTTGGTTATCTCGATAATCGTTTAGAGCACCCTCACAGGCAAGTTTGAGGGCTGTATTTTGGTATTGATTGACCAGGCAACCATGGACAATGTCCCAGTTATCCTGTGTAAGTACTTTGCCTAATCTGTAGGCAGCTACCAGCCCTTTAGTTGTGGCTGTATTAGTGACACTGGTTTAATGGGGGAATTAAGTCTGAACTTAGTATCATTTGTAGTAGTTGCCTCAGGTGTTGGGCATTCCAATCTTTACAACAGGTTTCCAATTTATCAAGGTTAATTAGAATCCAGCAGGTTTTTTCCTGGCTGGTGTTTCCCGGTCTACCACACATTGTGTAGATAGAGCTCAGGTTTACTTGACCTAGGGGTGCAATGTGTGGTTGCTGGGGTTGGATTACTGGACCAGTAATCATTGCACCTCCAGTATTTAGATAAGATTGAGCTAGTGCCTGTCGACATTGATTATAATGGATTCTAAGCTGTCTATAGTTTTCTCGAAGATTGGGGTCATTTATTTCATCATGAGCTTGCCACCTTAACCGGAATCTATGGCCCCCAGGAGCATAGGCTGCTCCGGGTCTTACTATTCGGCCATGGTTGCCACCACCTTGTTGGGCACCATTCATTGGGCCTCCCAATTGTGCGGGTGTGCACTTTATCATTAAGGCAGTTACTGGATTTGGAATATTTGGTTGATTATCCCACTGGATATTCTGTAACCCTTGGTTCTGAGGATCAACATCAATCATGCCATGAGTTCTAACGGCTCCGCCGGCATCAAAGCCTTCTATTTCAAAAATTATCACTTGGTTTTGTGGAGGTACAGGGATAGGATTATTTCCCCTAAAAAAGCAATCATTTGAATTTCCTAATAAAAAGACTTAGCCAATTCCGACAGGGTTTGCCATTTCATCAGTTAGGGTTTAATATGAACATTATAAGAAATTTCTAGACCTCAATGGTATATTGAGGGAGTTCTGATTTAAGTTCTACAAGGCCTGATCAGGGACTTGTCGTCTTTAGAGACTTAAATCTGGGTCTTAGTACCACTGTCAGTAAAACACTCTTTCTATACTTAACAATCTACAAGATGGATATAGATATAAATATAAGTATAGGGTTCTGTATCAACTCGTTAACACACACATTGGGCGCCAACTGAAGGGATATTTACTAGCTCTAGCCCCTTTAGGGCTACCCTGGATCAGGCGTATTCCCCAGACGTTCACTTTCAACTAAAGTTAGAGGTAGCCGAATCCTTAAGACGCTTAATTGGGTCTAAAGGTCCAGACTATCTCTCCCTAAAGGAAAAGACCAACCTGAAGATGTTAGCATCCTCCAGATAGCACTTTGAATAAGTTTAGCTAGACTGTAATGTTCCGGATATTATGAGGGTCCGGAAAACTCCCTCAGAATTCTGCAACTCCTCACCAAAGAGCGTACGGAGATTGAGATCACGAGCTTAATACAGAAGTACTATGTGAGACAATTCTAAAAATATATAGATTTATTAAAGAACCGACATGTAATTATAGTAGGTGTTTCAATTGCAACATTAACAGTTCCAAATACAAAACGCTTTTACAATCTTATTATCAGAGATCCTTATTTTCAAATCTTAACTTTTTAAAATTTTTACATTTCCTAGTCTTATTCCAGGATATCCATCAAAATCAAATACCTTTGATACCTTGATCCCCAAGATACAAAGAGTTGAAGACTTACAGCGCTTGCCTCTAAAGAATGAGAATCACTTTGCCCCTTTACAGCGAATCTATCTTCCCATTTGAAAGTTCAATTTTTATACCCTTTCTCAGTGGAAATTTCCTTTGAAGTTTTCTGCTGATGTAAGCTAATTATCTCTAGTCATTTTTCTGCTGGCCCCTACTATTCTTACAGTTAGTTCAGCTGGTAGCAATGCAGACTCGTGTCTCTCCTTTAGGTGTTTGAATATAACAGCAGGTGCATTTATTTGATGTAATTCTTACCAAGGTCTTCCATGCAATTTTTAAGTCTCCTTAACTGGTTGCAACACAGACTCGTGTCTTCTAGGTGTTCCAAGTTCAACACAAAAAACAAGTGGAGCAGATGTTTCTATTTGATGTCATTCTTATGAAGGCATGTTTCTTTAATTATTTATGTGTTTCTTTCTGAAGTGTTGGTTTAAGACACCTTAACAGTGTGTACCATTGTGTTCTTTCCAAAACTACAGACTTCAGAACCCTCCAACCTCCTGTTTCAATAAGGCTATTGATTCAGTGTCAACAACTTATCTTATCTCAATAGCCTGTATGCTGTTCACAGCTTTAGATTGTTGAGGCTTCCAGATTTTCAAGCCCAGTTTGTCATGTTTTAATAAAGTCAGAATTCTTTTATAGAATGGTGTATTTTTCTGAATAGTTATATTGCTCATTCCTTCACACAGCAACATGTGGCAAGGAAGAGATATTGGAAGTGAATTGCGAAGCACCACGAGTTGCTGGCCAATTTGCGCTGCTCTGCCATTAGCTTTGCAAAAACGGCATCTCGCCCTTAATTTCCCAGTGATTTGCATAAAGTTGCTGCATTTGCACATTAATTGCCCATTAAACTCGCCACAGAAAGTTGAATCTAGTAATTAACAGTGTAAGTACCTATTAATGATGTGATAATTGCTAATGACTGCCAATCAACCTCTCTTGCCCAGAAAGTGAACAATTATAATCGTGGATTCTCATTCCTTCAGGTTGTGAATTGTTGTTGGAGATTTTAAAAAATGTCAAATTTTAAATTACATTTTTTTTGCTTAATTTACCTTTCTGTCTCTTTTCTCTCTCTCTCTTAATCCAATCTTTCTTTCCCTCTCTTTATTTCTCTTTCTGTACCTGTTTTGACATTGAATTCACCCACTCTAATTCACTCTCCTTCTCGGTCCTTTCTCTGTTTATTTCTGAATCCTTTAGTCCCATCGGTTAAGGAGATACACTGTTAGCCCCATCATTCACCAAGGTTCCAGATGCCCTCTTTCCCTCATCACACCATTATCAGCTCGCATTTCCAGCAACTTTGTGAGCAAAAAATTTTAAAACCTAAATATGCACGATCAAGTCGAATTAACGGGGCACGCTGCGAGATGCCCCGATTGACCCTTAACAATATTGGACATAGTTGATTTCATCTGTTACTTCTTTGTATCAAAGTCAGGGCACTTGAGTTTCAAATTCAGCAACATACCGCATTGTGCTAACCTTTATAAATACCACGATTTCCTCCAGTAAATCCTGCCATGAAACAAATTACTGGGAAGTGTTTGCACTCATTCTCGCTCTATTGAAAAACTTGAGTCAATCTGACAACATAAAAGAGGATTATGTTCAGCATGAGAAAATTCAGCATTATGCAAGAATATTAAGCAGAACTTTAGGTCACCAGTATCAGCTCATAGAGGAAATCTATGTGATAGAAACATGCTATCTCCTAGCTGGAACCTGCATTGGTAAGGAGAAATTGGCACCCGACAGGTTAGAAATCCAAGCATGTAGCCAGCTCATGACAATGACAAATCCAAATTTCTTCCATAGTGACTAGTATTTCTGCTTATTCTTTGGAAAGTCACTTGGCTTTCACTACTTGTTTCCTGTAATAGCAGTGCTGATCACATCAGGCAATCCTATATGGAGGTTAATTTGAGTTCTCACAACACTGGCTTCACCATTTTAAGACATCTTTATATGTTGGTATAAAAAAGTAAAAACTTGTGGACAATTTTCTTTACTACCTGAATAATATGATTGATAACAAACAGAAATATTCCCTCAAAAAAGAACCACTTACCGTTTGAATTGTATCTACTTGTCTTAGATGATCTCTATCAGGATTGTCTAACATGTGCTTTCTTTCAGCCTGCTCTCACTTTTTTCTTAACCACACAAAGCCAATTTCAATGATGTCTCGGTTCCAGCCTTTTAAATTCCCCAGGCCTGGAGGACTAGAAAAGGCTACCCTCTGATTGGAAAGATTTAGAGCAATCAGGGAACAGCTTTTTTGAACCAATCAGCTCTCCAGCCCAGAAGTTTAAGGAGTTCAGAGGCTTCGTCCTCCCACTTTGAAACCTTGGGGAAGGGAAGGGATGGATGGGAGTGAGGACAATGGGAAGTTGGAGAGGGGGTGAATTTCTTGTGCAGAGTGGCTTGAAAATTTTATGGTCTTGCTATTTTTTCCAATGGGCATCTGGTATTTGTGTGTAAGGGTGTCACAATAATTTGCCTAGGAGTCTGGCCTTTTAAGGATCATAGCCTTAAAGTTCGAGCTAGGCAGTTCAAGGGTGATGTCAGGAAGCACTTCTTCACACAAAGGGTAGTGGAAATCTGGAACTCTGTCCCCCAGAAAGCTGTTGAGGCTAGGTCAATTAAAAATTTCAAAACTGAGATTGCTAGGTTTTTGTTAGGCAAAGTGTATTAAGGGTTACAGAACCTAGGAGGGTAGATAGAGTTAAGATACAGATCAGCCATGATCTAATTGAATGGCGGAACAGGGTTGAGGGGCTGAATGGCCTACTCCTGTTCCTATGTTCCTATGTGCATGGGCGTTTTACTTTTATGTGTTGGGATCCATTTGCTGTGCGTGCAGTGGTACGGCTTTTTTGTGTATGGGTAGTCTTGTTTCCTTTTTTGTCCATAGGGTCTTGCAATTTTTATGTATGGGGGGTGAGGTTGAATTTTCTATTTATTGGGGCTCATATTTTGGTATTAAACATGCCCACCAGTGAGTTTAGACTATGTGAGATGGCGTCTGTACTAAGCAAACTGTGTATGCTGATTGTAAATTTAAGTGAGTAAAAAAACAAATTGAAAAATGTGAGTTATCTCTGTTAGTGCACCACAAGTCTTAGAACTGTTATGATTCATTCTTGTTCCAACTGCCTTTAGTGTGCTGAGTTGGTATAAAACAAAGTGACACTGACAGGAAATAACTATCGCTGATCTACTTTTCATGAGAGCAGCAGTAATTATCCCGAAAGTACAATGCCATCATCCTAATGAGGTTTGAACCAGTATTTAAGTAAGTATTGATTTGGTTTCTTGCCCTTATAGTTATAGCTTCATTAGTAATCAGGGTGTATATTTGGGTTCCAGTAATCACTGTGTAGGTAGCCTTGATATTGTAATTAAGACGAAGACAAAAATAACAGTACAGACACAAGATAAGAGAAGATTTGTAGAAAAGGAATGAGGGATGATTCAGTGGGAAAAAGTATTTGAAAATTAAACAGAAGCAAAATTAAGTATTTTCCCTGTAAGGAAGAGAAGTAAAGTAGCAAGGCTACAGTAACTTGAAGAGGAGGTTAAGAGTAATAATAAATAAACACTTTAATAAGAATTATTTAACAATTCTAATGGATTTCTGGTGGTGTTGTTCATGGGTAGCCTGGGATTGTGATAAATCCATGTAGTGAGACAAGGACTCGAAGAGGCAATATCATAGAATTAGCACGAGTACTTTATTAACAAACAGAGTAACAAATATCATGCCTGCATCCTGGCATTTCACCTTTGCTGGCCTTGACAGGAAGCAAACCTCTGACCTTAACAGGAAGCAAACCTCTGACCTTAGCAGTAGCATTGGCTACAGCACCACCTGGTGGATAACCTTAATCATAACATCCCAGATTACTATATCCCTCCCCCCTTAAGATTTCAGTATGAATTTCTTAACAAACAACCATTCCTGAGGGTCACATAAGGAGTCTCCATTCATCATGTTCCATACTTGATGAATCTAACAGTTCAGTATCAATCTCTCTGGTGGCTTGCGAGTCCTTTGTGAACGTCTAACAGTAAAGTCCCTGCTCATTTGTGGTGAAGCCACCAGCTGCTCCTAAGCAGTGCTCAGAGTATCTGACTCTGCAATGATGGTTTCCTCTTGATGAATAGGTTCCTGTGGAATTGGCTCTGTCCCTGGTGGTGGCACCACAGATGCACTTGGATAACTGGGGGCAACCCTGTCTTCAGTCATTGCATCTGGAACCTTCATTTCAATTTCTCCTTGTCTGGGAAGTATCTGATCTACATGTCTGCGTACTACCCTACCATCTCCCAACATGACCTTGTATGATAGTGGACCTGTCATTGAGTCTATGAAGCCAGGAATCCACTTTGGTCCATAACTGAAATTCTTGGTAAGGACCACATCTCCTTCTCCAAAACTTCGGCTCTTTGTTCTTTTGTCATGGTTCTCTTTTTGTTTGTTTTGTCTGTTTTCCATTTTCCTTTTTAGGTCTGGGTGGACAAGGTCAAGAGTGGAGCGTATTCTGCAACCTAATAACATCTCAGCAGGAGAGAGTCCTGTGGTGGATTGAGGTGTTATTCTGTAGCTGAACAGAACCCGTGACACTTTGGCTGCTAAACTCCCTTCTGCACTTTTTTTCATCATCTCCTTAAATGTTTGTACGGCTCTCTCCGCAAGTCCATTCAAGGATGGATGATATGGAGCCGAGGTCACCTGCACTATGCCATTTTTTCTCAAGAACTCTTTTGTCTCTGTACTCACAAAACAAGTGGCATTTTCACTCACCACGATCTCCGGTAGCCCTTGATTACTGAAGCTCCGACACAGGCAGTCTATAGTAGTAGTGGCGGAAGCAGAATTTACAGGATAAACATCCATCCATTTGGAATGTGCATCAATGATTATGAGGAACATCTTCCCAATGAATGGACCCGCATAATCTAAGTGCAATCTTCTCCATGGTTTATCCGGCCACTCCCAGGGGTGGAGAGGAGCCGCTGCTGGTGCCTTCCGGTGTTCCTGACAAGTGCTGCATGTCTTGACTAGATTTTCTATCTCCTCATCTAGCTTTGGCCACCACAAGTAACCCCTAGCCAAGGCTTTCATACACAAGACCCCAGGATGACACTGATGCAGTTGCTCTAGGATAGACTGTCGTGCTGGCTGTGGAATAATCACTCGTGCTCCCCACAGCATGCAACCATCCTGCACACTCAGCTCTGTTTCCTGACACTGTAGGGTGTGAAATCAGCCCCTTCTGGATGCTGTGGCCACCCCCTCACCACATATTCTCGAACTCTAGACAGTACTGGATCTTTACCTGTCCATGTTCTTACTTGCTCTGCAGTCACAAGTGCCATGTCAGTGTCCTCCAACATCAAAACTCTGTCCTCTGGAGCTGCACGGATAGGTGTGCCTGGCAGTGGAAGACGGCTCAAGGCATCTGCGTTCCCATGGTACTTGCCCACCTTGTAGATGATGACATAGTCATATGCCCTCAACATCACTGCCCACCTCTGGATCCGGGGTGACGCCATCTGTGGAACTGCTTTCATTTCATTGAAAAGAGCGAGAAGAGGTTTATCATCGGTGCATATGGTGAACTTCCTGCCATATATGTACTTGTGGAACCTCTGTAACCCAAACATTACTGCTAACCCCTCTTTGTCTAACTGGGAATAGTTTTTTTCCACTGGTGTTAGAGTTCGGGACATAAACCCTATTGGTCTTTCAGTTCCATCTTCCATGCAGTGTGAAAGAACTGCCCCCACCCCATAAGGTGAAGCGTCACAAGAGAGAATGATGTCTTTCTCTGTATTGTAGTGAACCAACACATCCAATGACAGCATCAGTTTCTTGGACTGTTCAAATGAAACCCCTTGCTCCTCTCCCCACTGCCACTGTGTCCCCTTGTGCAGTAGTTTGTGAAGAGGTGCTAACACAGTTGACAAGTTTGGTAAAAACCTGTTACAATAGTTCAGCAGTCCCAGGTAAGCTTTTAACTCAGCCACATTTGTAGGAGCAGGGGCATCCTGCAGTGCTTGTACCTTCTCCTTGAGTGGATGGAGCCCAGTGGTGTCCACTCTGTGTCCCAGGAACACTGCCTCATTCCCCAGGAAAGTGCACTTACTCCTCTTGAGTCATAACCCTGCCCTCTCCAATCTCTGTAGTACCTCTCTCAGAGTGCTCAGATGCTCCTGGTCGGTTCTTCCCATCACCAGAATGTCATCCAGATAGATGGAAACATGTGGAATCCCTTGCAGTACACCTTCGATTGTCCTCTGGAAGATAGCTGGACTAGATGAGACACCAAACGGTAAGCAGTTATATGTAAACAAGCCCTTGTGTGTATTTATGGTGACATACTTCTTTGATTCATCAACCAGTGTAATCTGCAAGTAGGCATGACTCATATCCAACTTTGTGAATTTCTTTCCTCCAGCCAGGTTTGCAAAGAGATCCTCTGTTTTGGGAATAGGATACTGCTCTAGTTTGGACACCCGATTGACTGTCAATTTATAGTCTCCGCAGAGTCTTACCGAATTGTCCGGTTTTAAAACAGGTACTATGGGAGCTGCCCATTCCGAACATTTCACTGGCTCCAGTATGTTCTCTCTCAATAGACGGTCAAGCTCAGCCTCTACCTTTGGCTTCATGGCATAAGGCACAGGTCATTGTTTAAAAAACCTTGGCGGTGCCTCCTTATCTACATAAATCTTAGCTGGGGGGCCATTAAATGTGCCAAGTTCCTCCTTGAACACATTCTCATGTTCACTCAACACTTCTTGCAAAGTCAACTGTTTGCCCGCATCTATTTGATGTACTGCTCCCCAGTCTAATTTAAGTTCTTTTATCCAGCCCCGACCTAACAGGTTTGGTCCGGTACCCGATACTATAACTACAGGTAGCTGTTCCACTGTGTCCCTGTGTTGCACAGTTACATTAGCTGTACCTAATGTCGCTACTCGTTCACCTGTATATGTTTTAAGATGCAGGGAGCAAGGCTTTAACTCTGGAACTTTTGCACGGTTCCACAATTTTGAGTACTCTGCCTTGTTCATTATGGTCACGCTGCACCCTGTACCCACTTCAAAGTTCACCTTAGAGTCATTTACTGTCAGTTGCAATGTGATAGGAGCCACTTTTGGAATGTTCTCTAACATGCTATACATTATGAACATGTCCTCTTCTTCCTCAGCTTCCCCGCTGATGTGGTGTGCTCCATGTTTTTTCACTTCTCTCCCTTGGTTTTGCTGTCCTTCCCCTTTTGGTTTGGATTCCTCCACAGGTGATTTCACCCTGCAAGCTCATTTTATGTGTCCTTGTTTCCCACACTTGTAGCACTTTTACTCCAGAAACCGGCATTCACTCGCCAGGTGATCACCTTTGCATCTATAACATGTGTTCACATGCTCACGTTGTGGTTTCTGACGCATATTCAATTTGTGCACAACAACCTGACTTGCAACTTGTGTAGCATTAGCTCTGTCTGAACCCTGTATTTCTTTTACATCTCGGTTCGCTGTCTCTATGGCTTGAGCAAGTTCCAATGCTTTTCCATAAGTAAGCCCAGTCTCGGATAATAATCTACGCTGCATTCGGTCGTCCATAATTCCGCAAACTAGCCTATCTCGCAGCATTTCCTTCAGGTTGTTCCCATAATTGCAATCTTGTGCTAATTTACACAACACCTTTACATAGTCCATTACGCTCTCTTCCTCTTTCCTGTTCCTTGAATTAAACTTGAACCGCTGTACAATCTCACTAGGCTTAGGGTTGAAATGTTCTTTTAGCAAAGCCACTAATTCAACAAATGATTTGTCTCCAGGCTTTTCAGGACTGAGCAGATTCTTCATCAAACTGTAGGTTTGGCTTCCCACTGAACTAAGCAGAATGGCTTTCCTTTTTCCGGCATCATTTATTTCATTTGCTTTGAAAAAATAACCCAACACGTCACAGTATTCCTCCCAGGTTTGTGCTTGACTATCAAAAGCGGAAACCGTTCCTACTATGGCAGCCATGCTCCCTTCCATAGCTAACCGTAGCTCGTAATTTTGTTGTTTAAACGTCTTGGCAGACTTTTCTTCTTTATCCAGGGTCCTTTAGTTACCTCGTCGCCAAATGTGATAAATCCATATAGTTAGACAAGGACTCGAAGAGGCGATATCGTAGAATTAGCACGAGTACTTTATTAACAAACAGAGTAACAAACATCATGCCTGCATCCTGGCATTTCACCTTTGCTGGCCTTGACAGGAAGCAAGCCTCTGGCCTTAACAGGAAGCAAACCTCTGACCTTAGCAGCAGCATTGGCTACAGCACCACCTGGTGGATAACCTTAATCATAACATCCCAGATTACTATAGGGATCCCAGGAAAAAATGTGATGTGTAGCATGGTCTGGTTCCGAATTGGAGAACCTCACAAAATGGGGGCAGGTACAGCGAGTAGCGCATAGTGGGGACACTGGGAATGGTGCACAGTAGAGAGGAGGGGAGGAAGGTGCACAGCAGAAAGAGCACAGCGAAGGAGAAAGTACATTTTGTTGGGAAGGGGAGAGCATGGTGGGGGAGTAAAGCAGTTGGGAGTGGGAATGCAGAGTGGCACGGCAGTGGAGGGGGAGGCTTCAGCGATTAAAGCGAATCAGGCAGAGTGAGAGTGGGCTGTAGAGTAGAGCACAAGGAGGAAGGGAGGGAGTAGAGTACAGGATGAGGGAGTAAGTACAGCATAGTGGAAGGAGAGAGAGAACATAACACAGTGGAGGGAAGTGATGATGAACAGAGCACAGCAAATGGAGGGGTGGGAAGTAGAACACAACAGAATGAGTGGTTATCCAGGAAGTAGAGCACAGCAAAATGGGGGCTGTGGATAGAGCGTATTAATGGCAGAGGCAGGTAGTAGAAAGCAGTGAGAAGAGGTGAGAAGCAGAGCACAGCGGAGAGAAGGGGGCGCCAGTGAGTAGGGTATATTGGGTTAAGGTAGGGAGAGCAGCACAGCAGGGGGAACCAGTTTTTCAATAAAAAGATGTCCCGCAGTGTTGCTGAAAGTTGCAGCATGGGTCAAAAAGCAATCCTGGAGCCAAATGACAGGAGTTGGGCAATTTTGTGGACAAGCAAACATTTTATTTCCAAACTTTTTATGTTTTCCATATTTGTGATGTGATAATTTGTACTTGTTACACTTGTGTAGTTGGTTGCCTGAAAAAACACATTAGCATTCTAATTATATACATATATATGCAATTATGCTACCAGAAAACCCAAAAGAATAAATGGTAAGGGCCAGCTGAATTAGAACACTACCTGGGAAAGACAAGGCAAATGCAAGAATCCAATTCATGATTTCAAGAGCTCCAATAAAAACTGGAGTTGCACCGACAAAATGGATAGTGCATCATGACATTTCAATATTTAAAAAAGATTGAGAAAAGATTCACGAACAACATCCCTTTAAGAGAAAGGATATTATAAGAAGTCACCATTGTTTTACAAGCAATGGGTCATGCCTCACAAATCCACCGGAATTCTTTCAAGAGGCAGTTAAATTAGATGTTGGATATCTAGTGGATACATGTTCCTTAAGAAGAACCGCAGTTGAAGGGAGCATGGATTGGAGAACTGGCGCCATAGCGTTATTATCCTATTGCCACCCTTCGAATGTGGCTCCCCGCTGGGGTTGTGGCGTTGGTGAATTTATCTTATAACGCACCTGGATATTCAGACTGAACAAAGCCCAACCCCAAAGAAATACACTAGGCTCTCCCCATAAAGCAGGGGGCATCACAAAACATTCAGGGAGGGGTGGGACTATCCAATCTGATACTAACAAAACAAAACACACCAACAAAAATTAACAAATGAAATCAAAATGGCACGGTTGAAGAAATCAAAGCAAAGGTTCCACGAATACAAAAGCAAAATTCTGCAGGTACTGGAAATCTGGAAAAACAGAAAATGCTGGAAATACTCAGCAGGTCAGACAGCATCTGTGGAGAGAGAAACAGAGTTTACGTTTCAGCTCGAAGACCGTTCATCAGGTTCCATGAGATGGAAGGTATCTGGTGATATTGCATGTTCTCAGATTGATAGATACCCATTGACAAAGGTGGAAAGATAAAATGAGGTTGCTGTGATTGCCAATCATTCATTAAAAGCATCCAGTTAACGTGAGATTGTTATCAATAAAACTGATTGAGTTCCTTGGTACATGTCAAGGGCATTTGAAGTTGAAAAGGTAATTTGAAAACTTTACAACTCATTGGTAAGATCATGATTGGAATATTGTACGACACTTTAGTCATATATCTTCAAAAGGACATCAATGTCATAGAGTCATAGAGTCATAGAGTTTTACAGCACAGAAAGAGGCCCTTCGGCCCATCGTGTCTGCGCCGTGAATCACTGGCGGTGATTCAGTTCTGAGGTGTGCTCTATACCCAACACACTAACCTGGCTTTTCTCTTTACAGGTTCGGACTAACCCGCTGAGTATTTCTAGAATTTTCTGTTTTTGTTTGATATTTACAATTTAATGACATACCAGAGCATAAACCCAAAGAAATCAGCACTCGGGGACATGATGGAACTGTACAAACCAACACTGATTCACAAATAATCTTTGGACTCACAGTAATCATATTCACTATTCATTGTACCATATATAAGGGGTAATGAGAGTGTGCCCATTGGATGCCTTTATAAGGAGGCTGAAATATCCTAAGGAAATATTTCACATTCAGGGATGCAGGCCACGATTCAGGCCTGGATTCCAAGGTAGGACCCACTTCCACCTGCTTTCTCTTGACATACATGCCTGCTGATGTCCCGTCAGGCTGGGGGTGAACCCTGCTTCTAAGTCACCCCTGCTTTTCACTCTTGGTTCTCTATCTGTGGTTAATGAGTCCAAGGATCAAGAGCAGCGGCGAGCAGGACAAGTCACGAACTTGCATATTTCTCATACTGACCTTCAATTTTCCCCAGGGGTTCTCTCAATCTCCCACCGTGACTTCAGCAGAGGATTGACAGAAAGCCTGAATTACACTTTCTTTCCATTAAAAATAAAAAATAAATTACTCGAAGTCACCATTGTTATTTGTTTGTTAGTTTGTTGGGTATAAGAGCACTCCTCAGAACTGAACCACCGCCAATACATTGATGTCCTTTTGAAGATATATGACTAAAGTGTCGTACAATATTCCAATCATGATCTTACCAATGAGTTGTAAAAGTGGTCAAATTAATTATTCAGTTCATTATCCCTGCCACTTTATTGTGTATTATAGGAGTCAAAGTTAATCCATAGGGCATCCACAGAGAATTTCACTAAATTACTCTTTTCTGTACATTGGATTGAAAGCACAAGATTCCCTTTACACACTTTCTCCCACTGGTTAATATGCAGTTGTTGTATTGCATTGGCAACAATCACATATTAGCCTTTCCATTTCTAATGAATAATGAAAATGAGAGAAATATGCAGGATCGCAGATTATTTAATTCACTAGTCTGCTTTCAATGACCTTTTGGTGAGGAAACTATCTAAAATGGAAGTGAACAAACTTGATGTGCAATATTTATCTTTATTCGGTCCCCACCCAGCCAAAAGAACTTCACACAACTGTCGAACATAGTACTTAAAATCATTTAACTGCGGACATAACACCAGTAAATGGGACAGAGTCTCATCCCGTGTCCCACACACTGGGCAAGTTGCCCCCTCCAATCGCCCAACCTTACACAAGACCGTCATGGTAAAAATCCGGTTATGAGCCAATTTGAAATCCAGTTCAATCCACTCTGGACATTTAAAATTCACCCACACTCCCTTCCAAATCCTGTTGAAGTCCAGCTGTGGGTATATACTCTGCCAAAACTCCTGACCAGCAGGTGTCTTGAATCTCCATTCTCTAAATACCTCATACAAATCTCGAGTATTACAGTTGTCAAATTGGACCAACTCTCCCCTTTCTCCAGCCGAAAGCTTGGAAAAGCGGGATGCATTTTACTTCCTTTGGAGATTTCCACATTTATTTCTTCCATCCAAACCTGTGGCATTGCCCTCACAATCTTCACATACATGATCCCTATTGCTTTTTCCTCTACCTCCTGATCCTCCTCCCACACCATGTCCCTCACTATCACTTCCGGCAACCAACCTGGAATTACCTTGTATAATACATCTTTCACACATATAATACCAGCTTTTATAAAAGCTTGATTAAATAATACCTCTCCTTCAATGTTGGCCCACCTGTTCAAAAATAAGGGCTGTTCTAAAAATTCCTCAGCCCCCTTGGGCATAAACTGCACACTTTTTAAAAATTGGGCCCAAGTCTCTATCTACAACTCCCTTATAAAACCTAGGGAGAAGTTTAATCGATTTCAAAAACATTATTGTATTCCATATACAATATCCCCTGCACTCCTATCCCACTTCGTTTTAAAAAATGCTCGAAACAACTCTTCCAAAAACTTGTATTTGACTTCTGAAGAAATCTCTTCACCCATTTGATTCTAAGGATTTTTTCTTCAAATCAGTATCTGGGAAATTGAGTCCTCCCTGATTTCTCCGTCCAATGATGGTATTGTAAGCAACCACGGCTGGTTTCCCTTCCCATAAAAACCTCACACAAGCCTCTCGGATGGACTTTTCCACCCACTCAGGAATATTCTCCACTGTCAATAAGTACCATATCTTAGATAGCAGGAGAGTGGACACCACTGTCGTTCTTCCTTGCACTTTCAACCACCTTCTTTCCCATCTTCCCAAAATCTTAATTTTCATAAACTTTTGTTCCCAATTTAATTGATCCACTTCATCCTTGTCTTTCTTGCACGCCATATGCACCCCCAGAACTTGCAAAACCTCCACCACCTTAAAGAGACTTTCCTCCAACCATTCCCCCCTACCCCTTCCTGCAACCAGGCATTGGGATTTACTATAATTCACTCTGGCTCCTGCAGCTCTACAATACTCCTCCACTACGTCCATAGCTTTCCTCACTGACTCCCCATTTCTCAATGTTAAGGTTGTGTCATCTGCATATTGGTGTATCACCGACACCAGGCCAGAACTGGGAACCACAATCCCAACTACACCTTGTTTCTTTAGCATCATGTAACCTAATGGTTCTATTACCAATGTGTACCATGGTGGCATAGTGGTTATGTCACTAGATTATGTAAGCCAGAAGTTCAGTTAAATACTCTGAGGATATGGGTTCAAATCCCACCATCGTAGCTGATGGAATTTCAATTTAATTCTGGAATTAAATGTTAGTCTTAGTACTGGCGACCATGATTCGATTATTGCAAAAAACCATCTGGTTCACTAATGTCCTTTAGGGAAGGAAATCTGCCGTCCTTACCTGGTCTGGCCTACATGTGACTCCAGACTCACAGCAATGTGGTTGACTCTTAATGGCCTAGCAAGCCACTCAGTTGTAAACAACCGCTACGAGAAACAATAAGAATAAAACTGGACGGACCAATCGGCACCGGAAACGACAATGGCAAACCCAGCACTGTCGACCCTGCAAAGTCCTCCTTACCAACATCTGGGGGCTTGTGCCAAAATTGGGAGAGCTGTCCCACAGACTAGTCAAGCAACAGCCTGACATAGTCATAATTACCGAATCATACCTTACAACCAATGTCCCAGACACCACCATCACCACCCCTGGGTATGTCCTGACCCACCAGAGGTGGTGGCACCGTGGTATACAGTCGGAAGGGAGTAGCCCTGGGAGTCCTCAACATTGACTCAGGGTCTCATGGCATCAAGTCAAACATGGGCAAGGAAACCTCCTGCTAATTACCACCTACCGCCCTCCCTCAGCTGATGAATCAGTACTCCTTCATGTTGAACACCAACTGGAAGAAGCACTGAGAGTAGCAAGGGCACAAAATGCCCTCTGGGTGGGGGACTTCAATGTCCATCACCACTGTAGTGTATGTAACGTTCCACCTTTAAGAGAACTATTTTAAGGGTTGCACTACTTTATCTTGGCTACTGTATACTGTAATACCGGTGGTGACCACACCGGTATATAAGTGCTGTGTAAGGATTTATTGGGCAGATTCGCCCTGACCTTCGAATAGTAAAGTCCTGTTAAAGTTACTCTTGTAGTCTGTGTATTAATTCACCATATACCCACAGACTTTACAGTGGCGACGAGTTCGATCTTACCCTGCGGCAGCGATACATCCGAAGCAGTTAACGAGCGTCGAGAGGAGGCACCCGCCCTCGTCATTCTGCTGAGAGAAGACTCGAGTCTGCAGAGCAAGGAAGAAGGAAGAATTCAGACACGAAGCCTTCCATCAGCAACAGGCAGTGATTGTCCCTTCTGCCACGGTGGTGAGTGAGCCGATCAGCCACGAGAAGCAAGTCGGCCACGTTGACTGAGTAGGGGGAAAATTTAAAAAAAAGAACGGAGGAAGGGTGGTGAACTCGACCATGGTCGGGAGGAAAGGAGCCGGACAGAAGTCAGGCCCAGAGGCGCTGAGACTGGGGCAGCGTGGGGCACGGAAGCCGCGGTGCAAGCGGGAACGCAGCCGGTGTAAGAGACCGGGCTACCAGCGGGAACGCAGCCGGTGTGAGAGACCGGGCTACAAGCGGGCTGGGAGACGCAACAGCGTCGTGAGACAGCTCGACCGCGACCGGCGAAAGGTCGGGCAGCTACCGAGGCCGCGAGGCGCTGCGACCGGGATCGTAAGGCGCGGGAAGAAATAAAAATAAGAAACCGCGGAGAACTCAGCCGCAGCCGGGGGAGGAAAGGACCGGACTGTGAGAGGGCTGGGAGGCGCGATTGGAAGCCGCTGAGGGAGAGACAGAGCCCGAGCGAGCGGGAGAGACAGAGCCGAGCGAGGGAGACCGAGGAGATTCAGCCAGCGGCTGGAACTGTTCGCCGTCAATGGGTTGTCCCCAGCGCCGGTTGCCCTGCCGAGAAAAGGGAACAAAGAACGCACTGAAGCCGGCGCGCAGGCTGCGAACCCCGAAAGCCAGCGGTCGTCGCCCGAGGGAAAAGCTTACCCCTCCCGCCAGTAGGCGGAGAAGAAGACAGGAGCGGGAAACCGCCATCTTGAAAGTGGGCGGGGAAGAAGACAAGCGCGGGAAACCGCCATCTTGAAAGTGGGCGGGGAAGAAGACAAGCGCGGGAAACCGCCATTTTTGGAAAAAAAAAAGAAAAAAAAAGTTAAAGAAAAATTTTGTTGTTGTTTCTCAGGAAGATTGTGAAGATGCCTAAGCGTGGCAACATCAACGAATTTGATTCTGATGTGGAAGATTGGACCACATATGTAGAACGCATCGAGATATATTATAAGGTCAATAAGATAGCAAATTATGATAAAGCTCTAACCTTACTAAACTCAATGGGTGCGAAGACATACGGGTTATTGAAGCATCTTCTATCACCAGCTAAACCGGCGGATCAGTCTTTCGCGAATATTGTTGCTGTCCTGAAGGATCATGTGAACCCCACACCGCTGATGTTAGCGGAACGAGCTACATTTTACGGGAGAACGCAACTAAAGGAGGAAAGCAACGCGGAGTACCTGGTTGAACTGCGTAGGCTAGCAAAATACTGTCAGTTTGGGGTAAATCTGACGGAGGCACTGAGAGACAAGTTCGTGTGCGGGATGTCGAAGGAAGGAACACAAAAGCGACTGCTCGAAGAGAACAATCTTACACTTGATAAGGCTGTCCTTATTGCAGCATCGCACGAAGCCGCAGCGAGAGGCACGGCGGAAATGCAGCTGAAGACAGCGGTACTCAGTGTGGATCAAATGACTTCGGGTACAACGAAATGCTACCGTTGTGGGAAGACAACACATGACCAGAACCAATGCTGGTTTAAAAACCAGGAATGTAGAAAATGTGGCAAACTTGGTCACATAGTTAAAGTATGCCGGTCAGGAAAGAAGACCAGCAACAATAAGTCACCGCAGAAGAAGTACAGAAAGGTACATAAGGTGACTGTGAAGAGCCCAGATGAACTGAATTCGGATTCAGACCCCAACAGCAAGGAACTGGTTAGTCTGAGGATTCACAATGTGAGTAAAGAAGCTGACCGACAAACTATCTGGGTCACACTGCAGATTGCAAAAGTCCAAGTGAAGATGGAAGCGGACACCGGATCGGCGTTGACGGTCATGAATAAACAAGATTACAAAAAGTTATTCAAACATATTCCCCTACGGGATACGGAGATAGTATTGCAGACATACACGGGGCATAAAGTATACCCCATCGGAAAGATAATAGTCAAGGTGAGACACAAGGGCAAAGATCACCAAGGAATGGACTTATATGTACTACCCAAGGGAGGTCCACCACTTCTGGGACGGGAGTGGATCAGGAAAATAAAGATAGACTGGCACTCACTAAACACAATGACGGTAGATTTCGGAAAGAAAGGTGTCAAACCTGAACGGTTGTCCAGAATATTGGACGAGGCTAAAGAGGTATTCCAGCAGGGACTGGGAACACTGAGAGGAATTAAGGCAAAAATCAAGATTGCAGAACATGCAAGCCCAAAATTTTTCAAAGCAAGATCGGTACCTTACGTGCTACGACCTGCTGTGGAGGCAGAACTGGAAGAGCTTGAACGTGCAGGGGTACTGTCGAAGGTGGACTGGAGTGAGTGGGCCACGCCCATTGTTCCCGTCATGAAGTCTTCATCAAGTAACAAGTCAGGGGGACCGGGGAAGGTCCGCATCTGCGGAGACTTCAAGATCACAGTTAATCCGGTGCTTCACACGGTACAATACCCGCTTCCGCGGAATGAGGATATCTTTGCTTCATTGTCTGGCGGGAAACACTTCACCAAGATAGACCTGGCACAAGCATATTTACAGATGGAGGTCGAGGAAGAGTCACGCCAGTATCTCACAATCAACACGCACAGAGGCTTGTATCGATATAATAGACTGGTTTTTGGAGTAGCTTCGGCTCCAGCAATTTGGCAGAGGGCCATGGAGCAGGTCTTACAGGGTATTCCAAGCACTCAGTGTTACTTGGACGATATCCTGATTACGGGAGAAGACGAGGAGGAACACCTCACAAATTTGAAACTGGTGCTCACCAGGTTGAAGGAATATGGCCTTCGAGTTAATCGCCAGAAATGTGAGTTCTTCCAGAAACGGATCTCGTACTGCGGTCATGTCATTGACCAAGAGGGGCTGCACAAGTCACCTGACAAGATCGAAGCGGTCGTGAAGGCCCCCGCTCCGGAAAATGTATCACAGTTGAGGTCGTTTCTGGGGTTGATTAATTATTACCATAAGTTTCTGCCAAATCTATCCACGGTGCTGCATCCGCTGAATGCTCTGTTGCGGAAAGAAGTACCATGGAAGTGGAGCGAGGGCTGTAAGAAGGCCTTTCGCAGAAGCAAGGCGTTGATTACCTCTGAGGAAGTGTTGGCTCACTTCAACCCAACGCTACCTCTTCGTCTAGCTTGTGATGCTTCCCCTTATGGTATTGGAGCTGTACTCTCACACAAGTTACCAAATGGCTCGGAAAGGCCAGTCGCATGTGCGTCCCGATCATTGACCTCCGCTGAGTGAAATTACGCTCAGATAGATAGGGAGGCTCTCAGCCTTGTGTGGGGAGTAAAGAAATTCAATCATTACCTGCAGGGCAAGAAGTTTACATTGCTGACAGACCACCAGCCGTTGGTGTCCATATTCAACCCTAACAAGGCCGTTTCCACTATGACAGCACAAAGGCTACAGAGGTGGTCCGTTCTACTAGGGGCACACCAATATGACATCGAATACAAAAGGTCCAAACAGCATGGAAATGCTGATGGGTTATCGCGCCTACCGTTGCCAGTGGAAGAAGAGGTGACTACAGTGGACCCAGTGGAGATGTTCCACTCAACCATAATGGAATGTCTACCAGTAACAAATTCCATGATCGAAAAGGAAACAAGAAATGACCTGACTCTCTCACGAGTCTACGATTTAACGGTGGAGGGATGGCCAGTACATGGCGAACCAATGCTGCCAGCATTTTCGCACAGAAGAGAACAGATGTCAGTGTGCTGAGGAACCTTGATGTGTGGATCTAGAGTGGTGATTCCACCCAAACTCCAGCAGAAAGTACTAAAGGAGCTTCACGAGGGGCATCTGGGTGGAGTGAAAATGAAGAACCTAGCCAGAGCGTTTGTGTGGTGGCCAGGTATTGATGGAGACATCGAAGAAATAACCAAGAGCTGTCTGGGATGCCAGAAGGTCCAAAACGCGCCACCACAAGCTCCTCTGCATCCATGGGAGTGGCCCTCATCTCCATGGCAAAGGGTACATATCGACTTTGCTGGTCCATTTATGGACTCAATGTTTTTAATCGCGGTGGATGCACACTCCAAGTGGCCGGAGGTAATAAAAATGTCCTCCACCACCACGGAAAAAACCATCACAGTATTAAGGACCATATTTGCCAGGAATGGGCTGCCGGAACAGATCTGTTCTGATAATGGACCACAATTTGTGTCCGAAGAATTCAGGAAGTTCTTAAAAAGCAATGGGGTTAAGCACTATACGTCTGCCCCATACCATTCCGCCACCAATGGATTAGCTGAAAGGTTTGTCCAGACCTTCAAGAAGGCCATAAAGGCCATGGGTAATGAAGACATAAATCTACAACATAAGGTAGATAACTTCTTGTTGGCGTACAGGAATGCAACACATGCGGTCACAAACCAAACTCCCGCCATGATGTTTTTCAATAGAAGAATAAGATGCCGGCTGGATTTGATTAAGCCAAACGTCAGAAGGGACGTAGAGAACCGGCAATTTCAAGGCATGAATGAAAGGCCAACTAGATCCTTTCAGATAGGTCAACAAGTTTTGGCCCGGGACTACCGTACCGAGAAATGGCAGCCGGGAACTATTGGAAAAAGGCTAGGACCGTTGATGTATACCGTGGACATTGGTGAAAGCATAATAAGGCGCCATGTTGACCAGATCATAGAGTCATCCACAAAGGCCCAACCTACTCCACAACTCTATACATCTAATGTTGAAGCAGAGATACCCAGAGCATCTACCTCCGATCCGGTAATACTGGAATCCGATGAACCTGAAACGGTCCTTCAAGCCGAATCGACCTTGCCAGAAGAACCTACTACACCACCGAAAACGACTACACCACTGAGGCGTTATCCGGACAGAGTCCGGAAGCCTCCAGAGAGACTGAATCTGTGAACTGTTTCACATAAAGTTGTATATATGTTAAGATGTTATATTAATGGGAATATGTATATATTGTTAACCTAAAAAGGGAGGATTGTAGTGTATGTAACGTTCCACCTTTAAGAGAACTATTTTAAGGGTTGCACTACTTTATCTTGGCTACTGTATACTGTAATACCGGTGGTGACCACACCGGTATATAAGTGCTGTGTAAGGATTTATTGGGCAGATTCGCCCTGACCTTCGAATAGTAAAGTCCTGTTAAAGTTACTCTTGTAGTCTGTGTATTAATTCACCATATACCCACAGACTTTACAACCACGACAGGTGGTGAGGGAAAAACCTACTTGATCTCGTCCTCACCAATTTACCTGTTGCAGATCTACCAATGACAGCATTGGTGGAAGCGACCACCGCACAGTCCTTGTGGAGACGAAGTCCCGCCTTCATGTTGAGGATACCCTCCACCGTGTTGTGTGGCACTACCACCGTGCTAAATGGGACAGATTGCGAACAGATCTGGCAACTCAAAACTGGGCATCCATGAGGCGCTGTGGGCCATCAGCAGCAGCAGAATTGTATTCAACCACAATCTGTAACCTCATGGCCCGGCATATCCCTCACTCTACCATTACCATCAAGCTGGGCGATCAACCCTGGTTTAACGAAATGTGCAGGAGAGCATGCTGGGAACAGCAACAGGCATACCTAAAAATGAGATGTCAACCTGGTGAGGCTACAACACAGGACTACTTGCATGCCAAACAACGGAAGCAACATGCGAAAGACAGAGCTAAGCGATCTCACAACCATCGGATCAAATCAAAGCTCTGCAGTCCTGCCACGTCCAGTCGTGAGTGGTGGTGGACAATTAAACAGTTAATAGGAGGAGGAGGCTCCAAAAATATCCCCATCCTCAATGATGGTGGAGCCCAGCACGTGAGTGCAAAAGACAAGGCTGAAGCATTTGCAACTATCTTCAGCCAGAAGTGCCGAGTGGATGATCCATCTCAGCCTCCTCCTGAGGTCCCCAGCAACACAGATGCCAGTCTTCAGCCCATTCAATTCACTCCACGTGATGTGAAGAAACGGCTGAAGACACTGGATACTGCAAAGGCTATGGGCCCTGACAACATTCCGGCAATAGCACTGAAGACTTGTGCTCCAGAACTAGCTGCGCCCCTAGCCAAGCTGTTCCAGTACAGCTACAACACTGGCATCTACCCGGCAATGTGGAAAATTGCCCAAGTATGTCCTGTCTACAAAAAGCAGGACAAATCCGACCCGGCCAATTACCGTCCCTTCAGTCTACTCTCAATCATCAGCAAAGTGATGGAAGGTGTCGTCGACAGTGCTATCAAGCGGCACTTACTCAGCAATTACCTGCTAACTGATGCCCAGTTTGGGTTCCGCCAGGGCCACTCAGCTCCTGACCTCATTACAGCCTTGGTCCAAACATGGACAAAAGAGCTGAACTCAAGAGGTGAGGTGAGAGTGACTGCCCTTGACATCAAGGCAGCATTTGATCGAGTGTGGCATCAAGGAGCCCGAGCAAAACTGAAGTCAATGGGAATCAAGGGGAAAACTCTCCATTGGTTGGAATCATACCTAGCACAAAGGAAGTTGGCTGTGGTTGTTGGAGGTCATTCATCTCAATCACATGACATCACTGCAGGAGTTCCTCAGGGCAGTGTCCTAGGCCCAACCATCTTCAGCTGTTTCATCAATGACCTTCCCTCCATCATAAGGTCAGAAGTGGGGATGTTCGCTGATGATTGCACACTGTTCAGCACCATTCGAGACTCGTCAGGCACTGACGCAGTCCGTCTCCATATGCAGCAAGACCTGGACAACATTCAGACTTGGGCTGACAAGTGGCAAGTAACATTCGCACCACACAAGTGCCAGGCAATGACCATCTCCAACAAGTGAGACTCTAACCATCTCCCCTTGACATTCAATGGCATTACCATCGCTGAATCCCCCACTATCAACATCCTGGGGGTTACCATTGATCAGAAACTGAACTGGACCAGCCATATAAATACTATGGCTACAAGAGCAGGCCAGAGGCTGGGAATTCTGCAGCGAGTGTCTCACCTCCTGACTCCCCAAAGCCTTTCCACCATCTACAAGGCACAAGTCAGGAGTGTGATGGAATACTCTCCACTTGCCTGGATGAGTGCAGCTCCAACAACACTCAAGAAGCTCGACACCATTCAGGATAAAGCAGCCCGCCATCCACCACCTTCAACATTTACTCCCTCCACCACCGGCGCACTGTGGCTGCAGTGTGTACCTTCTACAAGATGCACTGCAGCAACTCGCCAAAGCTCCTTCAACAGCACCTTCCAAACCCGCGACCTCTACCACTTAGAAGGACAAGGGCAGCAGACGCATGGGAACATCACCACCTACAAGTTCCCCTCCAAGCCACACACCATCCTGACTTGGACCTGTATCGCCGTTCCTTCACTGTCGCTGGGCCAAAATCCTGGAACTCCCTTCCTAACAGCATTGTGGGTGTACCTACACCATATGGACTGCAGCGGTTCAAGAAGGCGACTCACCACCATCTTCTCAAGGGCAATTAGGAATTGGCACTAAATGCAGGCCTAGCCAGCGACGCCCACATCCGATCAATGAATAAAAAATTTTTTTTAAATTGGGGGCAGTATCAGAAAATACTTGGGACAAAAAACCATTACATTTAACACAGCTAAATATGTTTGAATAAAAAATCCTTATCCACTCAATGAAATTTTCCCCGAAACCAAATGCTTCCAAAACCTTCAATAAAAACTCATGAGAGACCCTATCAAAGGCTATCTTTTGATCTATCTTTAATACATAAGCTGTAAGGGGTCGTTTTAACGAGCTTGTGGTGTGCGAGATCGGTTTTGATTTCACACTGCTCGTGAGCGGTTCCGAAGCGCTCCCCCCTCACCGGTTCTAGACACTGGGCTTATTGCCAGACCACCTTGATGTGTTGGCCCAACTTGTGACTCGGAAGACAAATGGATCAGGTGAGACAAGGTAAGTTTTAAATCAAAGGTATCTTTATTTTTAAGCAGAATAAAACATAGAGAATGAAGAAACAATGCAGACAAAAATCATGAACACGCCTCTCAATGGGAACTCAAATTTAACACACAAGAGTTACTTTGACTATCATAATACATCAATTCTAGATCAGCGATATAATAAAACGGGGGTGGAGAAAGCGCACGGCACAACGAAGGATGAATAACACTCCCGAATTACAAAGCCCTTAATATTAAAAACCCTCCCGTCTCTAAAGTATACCTCAACTAGATCAGCTAGGTGGAGTTGGGCCTCTATGCTCACCAGGGTTTTAAAAAAACTGGCCTTGACCTTGGTGCTCCTGTATCGTCCGGGATCTCCAATCTTCCTTATGGGACCGGCTCCTGAACCTGCTCTCCTGCTCGAACTTGTAGGCCCTCCGTGCTCCTTGAACCATAATCGAACCTCTCCACTCGCTCTGCCTTTTGACCTCGTGTCTGTGTGAAACTGTGTTTTTGTCTCTTTTCCCCCAACAGTTATACTGTTTTCTTGCCCTTATCTTGGCGCCAAACCAGGGGTTTTCTTTTGTTAAAGTAATGGGCAGGCTGCTTTGACAAAAGCGGGTACTTTATTTTAATGTCTTGTAAATGAAACTAATGGGATCTGTCCTGTGTCCCTCTGAGTTTGGTACAGATAATAGGTTTTGTCTGTGCTCTGTGATTTCAGAGATGGGTTTGCATTTTGCTAGCAATTAACACACCTTGAGGTGTAAATACTTTTGTTTTGACTTCGTTACTACTGTAACCATTTTACCATATCAATTGCAGTCAGTTCTGGAATCTTCTAATTGGTGGCGACTCAGGTTTCTTTAAGATACTGCAGTGGTATGTCCTTCTGAAATGAGTCATGTGATCTGCCAACTCCATCTTGTGTTCATAAAATGTGGCCATTTCAGGGGTTTTACAATGTAGACTGTATTTTCCTGGATTTTTGCGAATCCTACAGCCCCCCCTGTGATACAATAGACATCTCAAATCGTCTTTTGTATCATGAATGTTTTAGGGTGAGCATAAATCCGTTCCCCCCCCCAACTGACCTTCCCCGTAGTTTACCTGACTATGGAGTGTACCTCGCACACGCACTTTCCTCATCCCGAAAACGGAGTTGAGTAGATATCCCCTACCGGAGAAACATTTATGCTATGTACAGACTCACCTTAGAGTCATAACCCGACGCAACACAATCTTTGTTATAATACACCAAAAACAGATGGAATAAAAACATTTAGCTACACGGGCGAGTCCCCGTTTATGCTGACATAGTGGCCCCACCAATTCCGCTGACTAGGGAACTCCCTGTCGTGTCCCTTCCTCCTACACTGGACACAGACCAGGTACAGAACGATCCCTACCTGGCACACCACTAAGACGTGGGAAGCCAGTCTGACCCATGATGGGATCTCTATATTATCAAAGAGGTCCCACCATGGTGGAACCACTATGTCTAGGATTTTTGCCCCTATGTCGATGGTCTTCTGCTCTAAAGTATAGAAGTGCTTTTGGGAGACAGTAACTGCTTTCAGCAGTTCGGTTAGATGTTCTGGGAGAGGGGGTATTATGAAACCAAAGTGGGCCACGTACTTCTGGAGAACCCTGTGAACCAGTCGTTCATGGCGCCCCTTCTTTGTCTCCCCAATTGCTCCCATTCCTCGTGGCCCTCGGTATAGAGTTCGGTTCTATTGACCCCTGCGAAGTCAAATTCGGAAAAACTTCTGCAGGGTCTCTTTCAGCAGGGCCTGATACAGCCTTGCCGTTTCTACGGGGCACCATTCCGGCAGGTGCACCTCGGTCAGGTTGACGATGACCGAGGCCACCGCGTAATGGACCCCCTGATAGGCTATTTGGTCAGTGGGAACTAATACTAAACCGTTCCCTGGTCCCTTGGTGGTGGTGGGGCATCCCTCTGCTACCATCCGTGGTGTCTGGGTCGTGGGCAGGGGCTGTCGGGGGCGGGTCACTAGCTCAGTGGCATTAACCGCGATTGGGGAGTAGGGGACCGCGCATGCGTCCAAGCGCGATTCCCAGTCCATCCCCCTCCCGTTATCTTGCCACTGGCTGTGGAAAATGATGGAAACACCTGTGGGGCAGACTTTCTCTGAACCCCACATACACACGTAAATCCCCTGATCGGGTTCCCACCATTTATCCCAGCACACTGTCAACCCTCCCTGGGTCCCTGTGATAGTCCGGTGAGTGTCGTTCCCTAACCTTTCCCACTTTACTCTGGGGCTCCCCATGTCCCTGCTCAGTTTCCTGAGCCACCACCACCTATCCAGGGGGACGTTCCCCCTGCAGGTTAGGCAAATACGTTTCCCCACGGTCACACTGATCCGCGTGGCCTGGATCTTGATCCGAGGACACGACAAAGAGACCTCCCCGTATGTGAAGCCAGTTTCGCTTGAATATTTCGTGGCGTTCGAGCCCAGCCATCCGGGCCAGTTGCCCTCGTGGGTGTACCCAGCGACTTCCTCTGCTTCGCGCAGGCCCTGCCCGTCGTGGGCCAGAGGCGCAGTTTCCCCGGAGCATCCAAAGATACGGTGATCCTCCGTTTCTCCTCTCCAGGCGATGTTGAGGCCCACCAGGGCCGTGAGGATGATGCCTCCGACTGGCGTCATCTTGTTATGATCTGGCGGAGAGATAAAAAAAGGTTTCGAGCCGGGCTCCCTGGGCTCCTCGGCTTGGGTGCGGGGTGAGTGGGTCCCGCGACCCTAGCTCACTTAAAACTTGCCACATTCTACCGCTCCAAAGTGCTACCATACTTCCAGAAGACCACATTACTTATTTTCTAAAATTACAATAAACTAAACCTTATTACCCAAAACTATATAAATATATACATCTGCCGCCCGTCTCTGGACGGCCAGCTTATAATCTGCGGGGACCGTCGCAGGCCTCCCCCTGCTGCGTTCCCACATCGGTCTCAGCTGCTGGTCCCTGGCAGCCCGTGGCTGCTGGCTGTGGACCGTTTAAACTTCTCGCAGCTTTCTTCCGGGGGGTCCCTCTTGTGAAAACCGGTGACCAAATCTTCTTCGGTTGTGGTTTTCTATTTGACCATCCAAGGGTCACCACATATGAGGCTTCCTCGTAGGTCAGACCCTTGGCTGGAGTTTTGGCCCTGACTGCAGTCCGTGGCTTCCCCACGACTGCCGGCTGTGGGCTTCCTCCCGCAGGCTCCGCCTCCCTAGGCTCTGGGTCAGCGGCAGGCACCTCTCCGCTACCTGGGACTCCAGGTTGAGAGCCTCTGTCCCCAGACGCCACCTCTCTAATGCTGCACTCAGGGGCAAGACCTAAGACCTCCGGCTCCTCCCCTTCACCGCAGTCGGGGGCGGGACCTTCGTCCTCCGACTCGGCTTCCTTGTGACCAGGGACAGGACCTAGGACCTCCGGCTCCTCCCCTTCTGGGTGATCAGGGACAGGACCTAGGACCTCCGGCTCCTCCCCTTCTGGGTCCCAGAACAATGGGGGAGTCTCCCGTGTGGACGGGACAACTCCTCCCCTCACGCAGGCTGCTCGTCCAGCCTGTGTGACCTGCGGCTGCAGCTCCCCTGCAGTTTTTAATTCTTTGCTGCCTTTTTCAGCCCCCGCTGCCTGCTTCCCTGCCTTCGGCTTAAACAGCTTACATTGATTGATGTGAAACAATTTTGTGCGCCGGGGCAGTTTCACAGCATATACCATAGGGCTGGACTGATCTACGATGCTGTAGGGACCCATGTAAAGTGGCTCAAAACTCCCCACACGGGCGAAGTTCCTTACCATCACTAGATCCCCTACCTCCCAGTGATGGGTTTTACTGGGCTCGAGCAGCATCCCATTTCCCTGGTGCTGCCTCCCCATGTTACCTGCGGCCCCCTCATAGATCCTTTGGAGGCGTTCAAGGAGCGTGCGGGCGAATTTGTCCCGATTCACCTCCCTTAGCTGCCCCTCCGTTAGGACTGGGGCCAGGACATGGGTGGGGGTTCTCATGACCCTCCTGGTCATGAGCTCATGCGGAGAGTACCCCGTACTCTTCGACTGGCTGGAGCAGATCCCCATGAGGACAAGAGGCAGGACTTCTGCCCACCTTTGGGGCGAACCCATTATCTCTTTCCTCATTTTTTCTTTTAAGGTGCGGTTCATCCGCTCCACAATCCCCGATGACTGTGGATTGTAGGCTACGTGCCATTTCCCCTGAATGCCCAGCAGCATCAGGGTGTTCTGCATTACTTGGCCGGTAAACTGGCTTCCCTGATCGCATTCCACGAACTGGGGCAGTCCCCATCTCGACAACACCTCCCGCACCAAGATTCTCGCAGTCCCTAACGCTGTGGCTGTTCGGCAGGGGAAGGCTTCAACCCATTTAGAGAACACGTCCACCAGAACGAGGCAGTACTTATAGCCTCCCTGGGTGGTGGGTAAGGGTCCGGTATAGTCAATTTGGATTGACTGCCATGGTCCCTCTACCCTCCTAACATGTCCCATCGGCACCTTCCTCCTGTGAGGATCGGGGTTATTTGCCGCGCACACAAGACAGTTCGCGCAAAACTCCCGGACGTCCTCCCGGAGTCCTGGCCACCATCCTGCTTGTTCCACCCACTGCCAGGTGACCTCAGGCCCGGGGTGCCCTGCTCCTGGTCCCTCATGGGCCAGTTGAAGGAATTCCCTCCGGTGCTGCTGAGGCACCACCCACTGCTCTTCTTTAAACAGCATTCCCTCTCTTATGGACAGGGATGCTGCATCATACGGGCCTTCCATTTTCTTCCCCTCGCTAACCGCGTTAAATACCCCTCTCAGAGCAGGGTCCTGAGATTGGACCGATTTGAGGTCCGGGGCCTACACTCTTCTGGATCCCATCCCTGCCTTTTATAGCTGCCACTGGTCCGGACCCGTAGGGGTCCCAGAAAATGCTGGTCTGGGCACCCTCTCTCGCCAGTGCGTCAGCTCGCTGGTTCCCCTGACCGCGAGGTTCTGTGGAGGAGTGAGCCTTCACCTTGTGGATGAAGACCTCACCCTTCTCCCCCACGGCTGCCAGGATCTTCTCCAGCAGGGGCTTTACCACCAAGGGTCTCCCATCCGCGGAAGTGAATCCGCGACGGGACCAGATGGCCAGGTATTCGGTACACGAATTGCATGTAAACATGCTGTCTGAGCAAATCGTGTACGGGGTAGGGAAAATTTCGGGATGGGTAACCACATACGCCACAGCAGACAGTTCTGCCTGCTGGGCGCTCATGGTACTGGGGAGTTTAATCGCCAACGCAATGTCAGCCGTTGGGTCATACACTCCGAACCCCGTGAGCCGCTTTCCAGCGGATACTGTGCTGGAACCATCCACGTAAATCTCACGGCCGGTGGGATGTATCCCAGCCCGGAGACCAACGTCGACCTCCCATACCCCTTCAACGGAACATCGATGGGCTGTCCCAGGGTAAGCCAGGTTGGCGGCTAATCTGGGTTCGCACAGGCCTCGTACCCGCAGATCCATTTGTGAGAGGAGTAGGGTCCAGTGCGCAATGCAGGCACTGCTTACTGTCCCATCCTTAATCCTCCCATCCAAAAGCATCTTGGTGGGCGTGTGGTGTGTGAGGAGGGTGATGGGGGAGGTGCCTGTGAAGATGGCGGATCTTTTCACAGCCCAGTGTGTGGCCAAGAGGTGCCGCTCACAGACCGAGTAGCTCCTCTCCACGTCGGTGAGCACCCTGGAGGAGTAAACCACGGGTCTCAGCTTGCCATGTCGCTCCTGGAGCAACACAGCAGTCAGACTGTCCCCGCTGGCCGCCACCTCCAGGAAGAACTCCCTTCCCCCATCTATCGCTCCCAGGGCCGGTGCGGTCTGCAGCTTCCTTTTTAGGAGCTCGAACACGGCCTGGCATCCTTTATCCCACGACCACTCCACTCCCTTGTGCAGGAGTCGGAGTAGTGGGGCTGCCATGGCCGCATAGTCCTCCATGAAGTCTCGGCAGTACCCGGTTAGCCCTAGAAACGACCTCACACCCTTTATGGTGACGGGGACCGGTAACTCCTGTACCGCCTCCCTCCTAGCCCTATCGATGGCCCTTTCTCCGGCGCGGATGGTCAGCCCCAGGAACTTGACTTCCTTTTGACCGATCTGCACTTTCTTTGGGTTGACTTTGAACCCCCTTCTGGTCAGTAGTTCCAACAGTTCAGCCAGCAGTGGGCCGTGCTCCCCGACCATGTCGGTAAGCAGGAGCAGGTCGTCCACGTACTGTACTAACTGAAGGGGCTGACTGAACTCCTTCAGGCTGTCCGCCATGCATTGGTGGAAAATGCTGGGACTATTGTGGAAGCCTTGTGGCAAGCAATTCCAGGTATACTGTTGCCCTCTGAAAGTAAAGGCAAATTTATACTGGTCCTCCCTCCACACAGGGATCGACCAGAACCCATTGGAAATATCCAGCACCGTGAACGTGGTCGCAGATGCGGGGATACTCCCAATGAGGTCGGCCACTGCTGCCACTGTGGGGGCACATGCGGGGATGTTGCTGTTCAACACCCGATAGTCCACCGTGGCTCTCCAGGAATTGTCCGGTTTCTTAACCGGCCAAAGCGGAGAGTTCACATGGGTGGCTATAGGCCTCAGCACCCCCTGCTGTACCAGCGCTGATATGGCCACCTCCATATCAGCCTCTGCTTCCTTTGGGAAGTTGTACTGCTTTTGGGGCCGGGCCATGGGATCCCCATCTACCCTAACCTCAAAGTCAGCAACCCTCCCACAGTCGTGTTTGTGCGTGGCGAACGCACCTAACTGAGCCTGCACCTCGGCTCTAAATACTTCTGGGATACCCTCCATCATTTCACCGAGGTCGTAACTCCCTTTTGGCTTCATGGTACACAGGGTTCCCTTCCCATCCTTTCCCGGGATTACTACCACTCCACTTTCCTTTCCGGTGTTGGCCCCCCAAAGGCAATGGTTCCTGAGGTCCACGAGGATCCCATGGCCCACGATGAAGTCGGCCCCTAGGATCCCCTTCCCTCCCTCCGCATCCCATCTCGCCAGGACACATGTCCACTTTGTCTGGAGTGTGCCCAGGCGGATCGAGAGCTGCCTGGAGAACGCACCCGTCTGCTCCGCCCCTGTGAACCCCGATAGGACGTATGGAACCCCGTTAGACAGAGGTGAGGTGGTGGGATTCTCCGTATGGATCACGGTGCATGAAGCTCCCGTATCCAACAGATAAGTCCTCGTTTCCTTCTCTACCTCCATCTGCACGAGCGGTCTTTTCCATCCGTCGTACTGGAGCGCACATAGATAGACGGGCTGCGCAGGCTCCAGTCATTGCGGGCCACTTTGGGAAGGGGTTGGGGGAACCGCTGAACCAGTGGTGGCTGCTTTCTTTCCCTTAGTGAGGACCAATGACCTCACTGAAGCCAGCAGCACGTCCAGCAGCTCTGGAGGGACAGTTGGCTCCGTCTGTCTCTCTGGGGCAGAGGTCGGGGGTGTGGCCGGGGCTTGGGCTGGGGCTGTGGGGACCTTTTCCCTTGTGTCCTTCCAGGGATTCTTACAGTCCCTGCGCCAATGCCCCTCCTTCCCGCAGCCGTAGCACGTGTGTCGGCTTTGGTTGGGACGGCTCCCTTCCTGGCGCCACTCTTTACGGGGCTGGTCACCAGGCCTGACCTCACAAACCTTCCCGTTTTGCTGGGGTGTCTCACTTCCCTCCCGTTTCTAAAGGTGACGGTGAGTTGGCGGATCACCGTCGCCTCCGTGGTCAGAGGGTTTCGGGGGTCGAACCAGGCCATTGCCTGCGTTCGAACGTGGGGCAGGGAGTTATTCATCAGGCACCTGAGCCAGTGGACTAACTGGTCCCCATCCAGGTTCGCTCGCGCCGGCATTCCTGGGCACGCACCCTGGTAGACTGGCCACAGCCTGTCCGCGAACGCCTGCGGGAATTCCCCGGGGAGCTGGACTGTTTTCTCCACCCGGGTGAACGGACTCCCCTCGTTCATCCCCATGGCCTCTAGGATCTCGTCCTTCAGCCTGCCATAATTTTCCTGACCCCTCTTACACCCATCGGGTAGCGTCTGGAGGAGATCGCTACCCAGGGAGAACAACATCATCTTGGCCTTCTCTGCCTCGTCGCAGTCGTTGACACAGGCCGCCTGCTCTATCTCCCTAAAGTGAAGAGAAGGGTCCCCCTTCATGGTGAGCTTGGGGATGTAGCTCACCATGGAGCGCAATTGTTGCGCACCGTGTGGCACCAGGAATTGGTTCTGGAGGTCCCCAGGTTCCCCGTCGTCACCGGGTGGTCCGTACCTCTGTTGTGTCACGGGGTACACCGGTTCCGGTCCCTGATTCTCTCTCGGGCTACCCTGGTCTACCTTGGATTCTTCATCCTCCACCCCCTCCTGATCCCAGACCTCTGGAAAACTAGGGGCTAGGGGTGGTGGCTGTGAAATCTCGGGGTCCCTAACCCATTTTGTTCTGGGGGCTGCCTGCGGGACTTCCCTGCTTGGGTTACCGTTGAACTCAGCCTGGCCGACCTTGGGGCTAATGAGGCAGATTCAGGCTTTCTATTTCCTGCCTACAGGGGCCGTGGTCTGCCTCCTCAAACCCTTGAGCGCAGGCCAGCTTATAGGCTGCTTTTACTTCGCCTACCTTTTCCTCCTGTGCCTTCAGTTCCCCTGTAAGGCGGCTAATCTCTGTTTTTAATCTCCTCTCTTTCTCCCTGGATTCTCTTGCCTGATACTCTATGTGTTCTACCCTGAACCTAGCGCTCCCCTCCAGCTCAGCTATCTTGCCCTCCTTTCTACCTTCCCCCGATGGTCCCGGACCATCGCTGCCCTCTCTTGGCTTATGGCCTCCAGAGCCACTAGCACCTTCCCTTCCGCTGCAACCTTTTCCTGCAGCTCCCGGGACAAATGCTTAATTTTGGTTTCCTTACTGGCCACCGCGTGGTCCAGTACCAGAACCTGCTTTTTATAGCACATAAGCCACACCGCTTTTTCAATGCCCTTGCGGTGCTCTTTACTAGCCGTCCACTGGGCGGCTGCCTTGAGGGGACGCTCGGCTCCTAACAGGTCATATACCCATTTTTTTGCTACATTTACTTTGCCACACATGTAGGAGGATAACCTGTCCTCCATAACATCTGTCTCACCCGAGTCTTTGTCCACCACACAAGGGTTCTGTAGCCAGTGTCCCATCTGGGTCGCCATTCTGTAAGGAGTCGTTTTAACGAGCTTGTGGTGTGCGAGATCGGTTTTGATTTCACACTGCTCGTGAGCGGTTCCGAAGCGCTCCCCCCTCACCGGTTCTAGACACTGGGCTTATTGCCAGACCACCTTGATGTGTTGGCCCAACTTGTGACTCAGAAGACAAATGGATCAGGTGAGACAAGGTAAGTTTTAAATCAAAGGTATCTTTATTTTTAAGGAGAATAAAACATAGAGAATGAAGAAACAATGCAGACAAAAATCATGAACACGCCTCTCAATGGGAACTCAAATTTAACACACAAGAGTTACTTTGACTATCATAATACATCAATTCTAGATCAGCGATATAATAAAACGGGGGTGGAGAAAGCGCACGGCACAACGAAGGATGAATAACACTCCCGAATTACAAAGCCCTTAATATTAAAAACCCTCCCGTCTCTAAAGTATACCTCAACTAGATCAGCTAGGTGGAGTTGGGCCTCTATGCTCACCAGGGTTTTAAAAAAACTGGCCTTGACCTTGGTGCTCCTGTATCGTCCGGGATCTCCAATCTTCCTTATGGGACCGGCTCCTGAACCTGCTCTCCTGCTCGAACTTGTAGGCCCTCCGTGCTCCTTGAACCGTAATCGAACCTCTCCACTCGCTCTGCCTTTTGACCTCGTGTCTGTGTGAAACTGTGTTTTTGTCTCTTTTCCCCCAACAGTTATACTGTTTTCTTGCCCTTATCTTGGCGCCAAATCAGGGGTTTTCTTTTGTTAAAGTAATGGGCAGGCTGCTTTGACAAAAGTGGGTACTTTATTTTAATGTCTTGTAAATGAAACTAATGGGATCTGTCCTGTGTCCCTCTGAGTTTGGTACAGATAATAGGTTTTGTCTGTGCTCTGTGATTTCAGAGATGGGTTTGCGTTTTGCTAGCAATTAACACACCTTGAGGTGTAAATACTTTTGTTTTGACTTCGTTACTACTGTAACCATTTTACCATATCAATTGCAGTCAGTTCTGGAATCTTCTAATCGGTGGCGACTCAGGTTTCTTTAAGATACTGCAGTGGTATGTCCTTCTGAAATGAGTCATGTGATCTGCCAACTCCATCTTGTGTTCATAAAATGTGGCCATTTCAGGGGTTTTACAATGTAGACTGTATTTTCCTGGATTTTTGCAAATCCTACAAAGCCTCCCTCCCACTCTCTTCCATGAGCTCTATTGCATCTCGGATTGAGACCACAGAGTCTGCGATGTCCCAGCCTATGACTGCATAGGACTGAGAGGGCAAAACTATCTGCGGCAACACCTCCCTCATATAATTTGCCATAACACTCACCAAGATCTTATAATCCACATTTAATAATGTGATGGGCCTCCAATTCTTCAGATTTCTTCTATCCCCTTTATTTTTATATAAGCTAAGCTTATGACACCTCTCCTCATAGATGGGGCCAGGCTTCCCTCAATTTTAATTTCCTTAAAAACTTAAAATCTCAAAAAATTCTTTATAAAATACTGCACATAGTCCATCAGACCCTGGGCTCCACCCCCCCCCCACCCTCCCCCCCTTCATTCCACTTATTGCTACTTTTATTTCCGCTAATCCTACTTCTTTGTCACACATGCTTCTCTCATCCTCCTTTAAACCTTCTTCAATAAAAGCACTAACCTTCTCCATCGCCAAATTGGAAATGTCTTCTTTTGTATATAACTCTAGATAAAAGCTGCTAGCCGCCTCTAAAATCTATCCACTTTCATTAATGATCTTCTCCCCTACCTTCAACTCTCTAATTAATGATAATCTCTGTCACAGCTTCTCTTGCTCTAGAAAATATCTAGCGCATCTTTAGCCCTCCAATGCATCTTTAGCCTTTGCATGGAGAATGGCCCCCTTGCATTTTTCAGCTTGCAATAATTCCCACTCTTCCTTTAACACCCGGAACTTAGTCTCAGCTCTCTTATCCCCTCTGTGGTCAACTGCTTTACAGACATCGTAAACCTTTTGTTTATATTCTCTTCTCGACGCCGGTTAGCTGCCGCTCTCTTTTTCCCATAACGTACCGAAAAACTTTTACTTCATATTTGTAATTGTCCTACCAAACTCTTCTTTCTTTCAAGAACAAAGGTTCCTTCTGAGCATTCTTTATTACATTTAAAATCCCTTCTTTATAAGCAATTTCTTTCAGGTATTGATTGTTTAAAATCCACACCCCTGAACCGATCTTAACTCTGCTGTTCCTAATTCTAAGAACCAAAATCTATTCGGCTCTGTTTTAAAACACCCAACCTGTCCTGGAGAACTCCCTTTTTATGGGGTTCCGGTCCCTCCATAAGTCTCTCAAATTTAAATTTGCTATCATTTTTACAATCATCCCTCTGGAGTTATCATCCTTAAAGGTCATCTGGGCTGAAATGGAATTTAAACCCCCACACACCTCCAATCCTGACTCCATGGCCCTATGAAAATCCAGCCGATCATCTCCTATAGAGAGTCTTCCTGCTACCACGGTTTCTCCAACAGTGCCGCTCCCTTCGACTTCATCTCCACTGCTGACCCTTGCTCCCTGATCCTTCTCTCTCTGGAACAATGGCGCACCTATATTGCTCCCTTCTGGCATCTTTGTCTCACCGCTCCCGTCCTGCTGTCCCTTTAAGGCTCCTGCCTCTTGCACCCTCTCCTTGTCTTGCCCCCACCTGTTCACCAAGATGTCCGACTCCGCATCTTTCTTTGGAGTACTTACATTTACCATGCACCCCACTCCCGCCTCCTCTCCCACCCCCCCCCCCCCGTGGACACCAGAATCTTTAGGGAGAGCCAAACCATATTATGGCTCGACTCTGCCCTCGACCCATGCTGCCCTCTGCTGTCTTTGTTCTTTTCCCCTGTACTTGATGTGTTTTCCACCATCTCCATCCTGTTCTCTGACCGCAATTTTCTGCCTCTTCCTGCGTTCTTTTCTCCTTCAATTCACCAGCTGTGTCCTCCGACTACTCCGCTCCTCCGGCCGTTCCACTCACACCTGCTGCTCCTTCTCCCATCTCCTCATCGCTCATAGAGCTTCCTTTTGCCTCATACTCACAGCAGGTGGGGCCTTTGCGACACACCTCACAGCGCTCCACCTTGCAGCTCCAAGCGATGTGTCCAAACTCGCCACAATTATAACAGTACAAGTCCGGACAGTTTCTTACAAGATGGTCGTGTCCAAGACAATAATAACAAACCTTCATTTGGTTATCATGCAGTACTCGGAAGTACTGCACTCCTTCCATTGCCTCAAATTTCATGCTGTACGGTAATGACTTCACCCCCTCTGGGAACCGCACCTTTATGTAACAGATTCCATCTGCTACCCGTGTTCCTGGATAGTATCTCCTCTTTATTGCCGAGCAAATTTTAATGTCCCACGACTCCAACTTTTTGGTTAGCACATTGTCCTCAATATAAACCAACAAGTTTAAGAACCACCAACCTTCAAACTGAGTAAAAGTCTTTTCACCTCCTCTCGGCCACGGACCGCCACCTCGAACCCAACATTCGGCTTTGGTCGGCAGGCAAAGCAGCTTCCCTCGCCACAGTCCTCACGTACCGCTTGGATAATATCCCAAGCTCGTATCTCCTTATCCTCGCACTGAACCACCACCGTGTTTTCTTTTCCAAACCACCTAGGATCCTGACCCAAATCTTGGGGCCTTTTTCTCTCCCTTCCAACCAGTTTCTCCCCTGATTAAATTCATCTTGGGAACACTGTCCTCTGAGGGGCTCGGCACTCTGTTTATGGGCCAAAAGGGCCCTAAAACCTGAAAAAAAATACACCACCAACTTTTTACAAGCTTACTCCAACTCCCTGCAGCAATCAGGCAACCAGCAGCACAGCTATGTCCTTCAGGACTCGGCCAACTTGGTCAGTAGTGGTGCTACTGAGCAACTCTTGGTGATGGACTTTGAAGTCCCCCACCCAGAGTACATTCTGTGCCCTTGCAATCCTCAGTGCTTCTTCCAAGTGGTATTCAACTTGGAGGAGTACTGATTCTTCAGCTGAGGGAGGGCAGTAGGCAGTAATCAGCAGGAGGTTTCCTTGCCCGTGTTTGATCTGATGCCATGAGATTTTATGCGGTCAATGTTGAGGACTCCCAGGGCCACTCCCTCCAAAATGTGCCACCACCCCTGGTGAGTCTGTCTTGCTGGTGGGACAGGACATACCCAGGGATTGTGATGGAGGAGTTTGGGACATTGACTGAAAGGTAGGATTCTGTGAGTATGACTATGTCAGACTGTTGACCAGTCTGTCGGACAGCTCTCCCAACTTTGGCACAAGTCCCCAGATGTTAGTGAGGAGGACTTTGCAGGGTTGACTGGGCTGGGTGTGCCGTTGTTGTTTCCGAAGCCGGTGCCGAGGTCGATGCCGGGTGGTCCGTCTGGTTTTAATCTTATTATTGTTTTTCATAGCAGTTTGGTACAACTGAGTTGCTTGCTAGGCCATTTCAGAGAGTTGTTAAGAATCAACCACATTGCTGTGGGTCTGGAGTCGCATATAGGCCAGACCAGGTAAGGACGGCAGATTTCCTTCCCTAAGGGACATTAGTGAACGGGATGGGTTTTTGCGACAATCCGATAGTTTCATGGTCACCATTAATGATACTACCTTTTTATTCCAGATTTATTTAATTAACTGAATTTAAATTCCCCAGCTGCCGTGGTGGGATTTGAACTCATGTCTCTGGATTAGTCCAGGCCTCTGGATGAATCATTCTGAATAAGATGGTCTCTTAAGTGCCATTCTCTCGAGATAACTATTTGGACAATTAAGACTGCGAGTGACACTAAGGAACAAAGTTATTCAGAAGACCACGAAAATCAATAACGAACTTGTTTGTCCGTCATCTTGATTTTGGTGTTGAAATATAAAATGAAACTGGTTAATTGTGGAAATCGTTCCATTTGAAAATTTCTAACCTGTGAGATACCATTGCATAAATGTTTTAGCCCCTTGGGATAATAGAACATAAATTCATTTTACAAATGGAAGAAAGGTTTTTTTTCAATATTTTTCAATGTTTCATCTTATGAGATGAGACTGAATCCCATAAAATAGAATAAAACTTCAGTGGCTCTCAAATTATCCATTAGATACTAAAATCCAAAAGCTGAAGATGTTTGTCTGAAGCTGCTCTCTCCAGCTGAGGTGTTAGCCTGTTAGTATCCCTGGTGTAAATGTAAGGCCCACACGTTTAATGTTTTCCTCAGCTGAGAAATTAAAAATGGCATCCAGTCCCTTCATCTCCGTATATCTCTTTGAACAATAGGATACATTTTGTTCGGGCGGATCCTCGAACGCATATATTGGAAAATTGTGAGCATGCTGCCCAAGATTTTTCATCCATTGATTTTGATGGGTAGGAAATTATGGGCAGCCTGGCTGTATGAAGCCCGACCACTGGCAAGGGGCCTCATATAATCTCGGTATCCCACACGATTTCATATCATTGGCAAAATTCAACATTCCATTAACAATACTAAAATCATAGAAACAAAGAAAGCACAGCAGCTATCCTGTGATTGATCCCTGCAGGTTTTTGCTGATCACTGCAGCCCACCTGAAGCCATTATTGCTGATAATGAGGCTCAGCGAGTGTCGGTTGTAATTGTTTCATTCTAAATGTTCTCCTTCGTCTCATAAGCGTGTGTTCATATTAAATGTTTTCCAAGACCATAGCCTGGAAATTACAGTGTGTGTTATTACTGAAAAAAATTTATATAGCGCCTTTCACGGCCTCAGGATGACCCAGAGCGCTTTACAGCCAATGAAGTACTTTTGAAGTATAGCCACTGTTGTAATGTATTGCACAAACACAACACATTTGTAATAAATTCATTTGTCAACCAGCTTAAAATAAATGTTAAAATGGCAGAGGTACATGAGGTGAATGTATTAAGCATTCATGTTATAACATCATGGGGTGTCATTTCATTTACAGGCTGACAAAAACAACCACATCTCCCTAACGACTACCTCAGTCACAACTTAAAAGAGTTCCAATAAATCAGTTAGGCATGACCAGTTTTTCATGCATCAATGTCGACTTTGATTTATTTGACATGCATTGTCTCAAATACTCTTGAATTGTTCCCTTTATGATAGATTGCAATAACTTTCGCACAGTCAATCATTTCCCGGATCAAGCACTTGACATTTTTTTCCCCCCAAAGGCTGGGATTATGTTAGCTATTATTCAGTTTTCTGTTGCCACTTATGGTTCATAACATTTACACCAAAGGTAACCCTGAGGCATCCTGTAGGGAGCTGGATTCAGAAGCAGCACAGAATGGAGAATTGACACTACAGTGTTGTAGCCCCCATATCTGACCCAAGCTCCCCTCAAGTTTGGTTCCCTACTGGGAGCACTTAATTTACCCTTGTAGCACTTCCACCACTTTCAATTCTTTCAGTACGTTCAACAAGACATGAGGTTCAAAAGAAAAAGAAATAAAAGAAAAAAAAGAGACTTGCATTTATATAGTGCGTTTCACATTCTCAGGACTTCCCAAAGTGCTTTACTACCAACAAAGTACTTTTGAAGTGTATTCACTGTTGTAATGTAAAAAACGTGGCAGCCAATTTGCACACAGCAAGGCCCCACAAGCCACAATGTGATCATGACCAGATAATCTGTTTTAGTGATGTTGGTTGAGGGGCAAACATTGGCCAGGACACCAGGGAGCACTCCCCTGCTCTTCTATGAATAGTTCTATGGGATCTTTTACGTCCACCTGAGAGGGTAGATGGGGCCTTGGTTTAACATCTCATCCAAAAGACGGCACCTCCAACAGTGCAGCACTCCCGCAGCACTGCACTGGGGTGTCAGCCTTGATTTTGTGCTCAAAGCTCTGTAGTGGAACTTGAATCCATAACCCCTAACTCAGAGGTGAGTGCTGTCCCAGCTTTTTGAATTGAAAAGGAACTTCAAACTCAAAAGGAGCCAAGTTGGTCAAGCTACTGGAATTTGGAAATACCCAAATTATGCATAATTCAAATAATTTTGGCAGCATATACACAAAGAGGCCTTCTACTTGCTACCATTTTCCCCACACCACTGTAAATATCTCTGCTGCCTTACCTAGTGAAGACTCAGAAAACTTATCAGTGGTAACTACTTTTTTTACATTGCCGCTTTCTTTCTATTAATATTTTCTCCTTCAATTTTCTCTTCTTACCTCCATGCTCCTGAAGGTGGCCATTCATGTTGGTTATGGTTCCACGTGCACATATACTGTCCTGTGTGCTCAGTATCACACCATTCCAAATAGCCTCAGGGCTGTTACTGTTGAGTTAAATGTATACAGGCAGAAAAGATATACATATATTTTTTTTAATCCCTCCTGACAAGATGGTTAGCACCCATGAACCGAGCATCGGTCAACCCCTTTCAGGTGAGGAGGAGAGAAAATTGGGAGGGGGGGCAGGGTGTGAGGGAGAAACAAAAGGTAAAAAGAGATTGGAGGCAGAGGCAGAGATCGGAGGGAGAGATGGGTCGGAGAGAGATCAGAGGCAGAGATGGGGTGGTTGGGGAGAGATTGGGGGTAGAGATGGGGGTGGTTGGGGAGAGATTGGTGATGGAGATGGTGGTGCTAAGAGATCGGAGGCAGAATTCGAGATCGGAAGGAGAGATGGGTCGGAGAGAGATTACAGTTAGGAAAAATGTATATTCAAGACTTAAAAGTTAAATCTTTCACGTACCATTCTGGTAGATTAAAAATCACACATGTTAGTAGTAACGCATGAATTTGTTTAGGTCGCTGCTATTTGTAATTTGATATGGATTGCATCCTGCGATTAAACACCTGTAAATCAAGCCTGATAAAATCACCCACTTCAGACATATTTGCTATGTCATGGAAATCCACAATTTAGGTTTGAGGTGTTGAGAACGTGTTTTCGACAAGCCAGCTATTTCCTTGTAAAGAATAATTAACTCTTTCCATCACTTTTCACATTTGGAAAATCTAATTACTTTGCTTTACCAAATCTGACGGGTATTCTCAGTGAATTTCATTACTCTTTGAGTTAGAGACCCTGATATTTAGTGGGGCAGGATTTCCGAAGGGGTGGGGGGGAGGGAGTTATGGTCAGGAGAACACCATGGAGTTTAACTCCACAGCGTGCATGTTTTTTTTACAGGATCCCCACCCGGAAGCCAGCTTGATTGACAAGCTGGGCTCCCTGTTGGGCAGGGAACACTCCAGAAGAGGCTGCAGCCCAGTTGCAGGTAAGTTTAGTGCATGTTGGAGGTAAAGATTGCGAGGGGCCGGGGTGGGTACAGCGTGGTTTGGAGGGTCGAGGGTGATCGCAGGGGATCGGGGAGAGATTGGAGGCAGAGTCGGAGATCGGAGGGAGAGATGGGGGTCAAGGAGAGGTTGGAGGCAGGGATGGGTGTGTTGGGGAGAGATCGGAGGCCGAGGTGCATGTAGTGTATGTACCTTTAAGAGAGAACTACTTTGACAGCTCCTGTATACTGTAGTACCGGCAGTGACCACACCTGTATATAAGCCTCGAGCATGCCTCTGTACTGTCAGTCTTTAGACTACCCTCCTCCAGTAAACACCTGTTGATTGTTAAGTTACAGCCTCCGTGTAGTTATTGGAAAACATCATACTTTAAGAATCACGGATTCAACAGTGGCGACGAGGTCGATTCGAATCTACCTGCAACTCTGCATTTCCCTTCAAGGATTCGCTCCGGGAGGGCAGTGGAAGAAAGTCGAGGCCAGAAGCACGGGCGTCGACCACGAGCAACCGCCCAGTCATCCAGCAGAGAGTGAACATCGCAGGGGAGGCTGTTGAGAGCCGGGCTTGGTTCCCCAGCCACGACGATCCAGCAGCAGACTGGCAACAGGTACAGCGCAGACCCTTCCCGGACAGCGGCAGCTGGAGCCGACCGACGGCAGAGAAAAAGCCGAGCAGCGTCGACGGGGTAAGAGAGAGGGTGAAGCGCACAGGGCGCAGCCGGAGGTTGAAAACCGAGCGGCGTCAAGGAAAAACAAAACAGAGAGGGTAAAGCAGCAGCCGGGTTCAGGACCGAGCGGCGGCAACGGGAAAGGCGCACAGGAGAACGCGCAGAGCACAGCCAGGGCTCAAGGGCTGAACAGCGTCCGCGGGAAGAAGGGAGAGCGCGGGAGACGCCATTGAGCCGCGGAGAAGAAGGGAGAGTGCGGGAGACGCCATTTTTAGAAGCCGCAGCGGAGAAGAAGGGTGAGCGCGGGAAGAAAGGAAAGCGCGGGAGACGCCATTTTGTGCCAGTGGAGAAGAAGGGAGAGCGCGGGAGACGCCATTTTAGACAGTTAAATCACACCCAGGGATGCCGAAGAGTGGCAGTATCACTGCGTTCAACAATGAAGTCGAAGATTGGGCGACATATGTGGAACGCATTGAGGTGTACTGTAGGGCGAATGAAGTGCCAGATGCTGGGAAAGCACTGGCTTTGTTAAATTCCATGGGTGCAAAAACTAATAACCCCAGAGAAGCCCGTGGATAAGAATTTCAAAAGCATAGTAGAAATCCTACAGGACCACTTGAACCCCACACCGCTGCTGATAGCAAAAAGATTTAAGTTCCACAAAAGGAACCAACACAAAGACGAAAGTAATGCTGAGTACTTAACGGAACTGCACAAGCTATCGAGACACTGCCAGTTTGGAGTGGGACTAGCAGATACGTTAAGGGACAAGTTTGTGTGTGGGCTTCAAAGTGAAGGAACCCAGAAACGGCTTCTATCAGAAAAGGATCTTACGCTGGACAAGGCTTTCAGCATGGCAGTATCACACGAAGCAGCCGCACAGGGCGCTGCAGAGATACAATGGAGACCGCAAGAATATGGCACCAATGAAATGTCATATGGAGCAGGGAAGTGTTATCGCTGCGGCAGAACAACACACGACCAGAAGGATTGTTTGTTCAAGGACCAAGTGTGCAGACAGTGTGGAAAAGCAGGACACATAGCAAGAGTCTGCAGGTCAGGGAAGAAAACCAACAGCAAGAAATCTCCACAGGAGAAGTACAAAAAGGTACATAAGGTGATGGACAGTAGTTCAGACGAACAGAAAAGTGATACAGACTCCGGAAGCAAGGAGCTGGGCTGTCTGAAACTACATAAGGTAACCAAGATGGAGGATCACCAGACTATCTGGGTCACACTCAAGATAGACGGAGTCCAAGTGAAAATGGAATTGGACACAGGATCAGCCCTAACAGTCATAAACCAAAGGGACTACAAGCGGCTATTTTCACATATACCCTTGAAAGCTACAGAGATTGTCTTGAAGACGTACACGGGGCAAAAAGTCTACCCCAAAGGAAAAATAAGGGTGAAAGTGATATACAAAGGCCAGGAAATACCTAAAATGGACCTATATGTATTGCCAGATGGAGGACCACCACTACTAGGACGTGAATGGATCCGGAAGATACAATTAGATTGGCATTCCATACAGACACTGAAGGTTGACGCCAAAAAGGATGACGACGTCACACCTGGACGACTGTCAAAAATGCTAACTGATGCACAAGAAGTGTTCCAGGAGGGACTCAGAACACTAAAAGGCATAACAGCAATGATTAAAATAGAGGAAAATGCAAGCCCAAAATTTTTTAAGGCCAGACCGGTTCCTTATGTGATCCGACCAGCCGTCGAAGCAGAGCTGGAAGGGTTGGAACATTCAGGAGTACTGTTCAAAGTAGACTGGAGCGAGTGGGCTACACCCATCGATCCTGTAATGAAGAGGTCATTGAGTAATACGCCTGGGGAACCAAAGAATGTCCGCATCTGTGGGGATTTTAAGGTGACAGTGAACCCAGTCCTTCACACGGTACAATATCTGCTTCCACGGATTGAGGATAATTTCGCCTCGCTATCTGGTGGTAAACGCTTCACCAAAATTGACCTGGCCCAGGCGTACTTGCAAATGGAGGTAGAAGAAGCCTCGAAACAATACCTCACGATCAACACTCATAAAGGTCTCTACCAGTACAACCGGCTGGGGTTCGGGGTAGCATCGGCTCCGGCTATTTGGCAAAGGGCAATGGATCAAGGCCTGCAAGGGATTCCAGGGACCCAGTGTTATTTGGACGACATCCTGGTCACGGGCGAAAATGACAGTGATCACGTCGCCAACCTGGAGAAGGTGCTCACTAGATTAAAGGAATATGGGCTACGAGCTAATCGCCACAAGTGCGAGTTTTTCCAGAAGCAGATCTCGTATTGTGGCCACGTTATTGATGAAGAGGGGTTACATAAGTCCCCTGAAAAGATTGAGGCAGTAGTCAAGGCCCCAGCACCGGAAAATGTGTCACAACTGAGGTCGTTCCTCAGGCTGGTAAACTACTACCATAAGTTCTTACCAAATTTGTCTACAGTATTACACCCACTGAACACCCTACTGCAAACGGGGGTACCATGGAAGTGGAATGACGAATGTAAACGAGCTTTCCAGAAGTGCAAAGAATTGATCACATCAAAAGAGGTGTTGGCCCATTTCAACCCAGCACTACCAATTCGGTTGGCATGTGATGCATCACCCTATGGTATTGGAGCGGTGCTGTCGCACAAATTCCCAGACGGGTTGGAGAGGCCAGTAGCCTTTGCGCCTCGGTCACTAACCTCAGCTGAGCGCAACTACGCCCAGATTGACAGGGAGGCCCTCAGCCTAGTATGGGGAGTAAAAAAATTCAACCACTATCTGCATGGGCAGAAGTTCACCTTGCTGACTGACCACCAACCACTTGTCTCCATCTTCAATCCAAAGAAGGGCGTTCCGGTGATGACTGCACAACGGTTACAAAGATGGTCCCTTTTTCTAGGGGCGAACCCATATGAAATAGAATATAAAGGCACGAAACAGCATGGAAACGCTGATGGGCTATCACGCCTGCCACTGCCTACTGTGGAGGAAGCACCAGCAGTAGACCCTATCGAGATATTTTATTCGTCAATAATTGAACGATTGCCAGTAACTAACGCAGATATAGAGAAGGAGACCCGCAATGATCCGACACTGTCTCGGGTATATGATTTGACGGTGAGGGGATGGCCAACACATGGCGACTCACTGTTGCCAGCATTCTCATCCAGAAGAGAACAGCTGTCAGTATGCCAGGGGACAGTGATGTGTGGATCCCAAGTGGTAATTCCACCCAAGTTAAGGGAGAGAGTGCTCACTGAGCTTCACGAAGGTCATCTGGGAGGGGTGAAAATGAAAAGCCTTGCTAGGGCTTATGTGTGGTGGCCGGGGATCGATCAACAAATCGAGGACCTAACCAAGAGCTGCTCAGGATTCCAGAAGGTCCAAAATGCACCACCACATGCCCCTCTACACCCATGGGAGTGGCCCTCATCTCCATGGCAACGGGTGCATATTGATTTTGCTGGTCCATTCATGGACTCAATGTTCTTAATAGCAGTGGATGCTCACTCGAAATGGCAACCCGGAACGATATGCACACGGCAGGGGCCATTAATGTACACAGTGGATGTCAGGGAGAACATTGTGAGACGCCACGTCGACCAGATCTTAGCGTCACAGGAACGAGTCAACCCCATGTCTCGCGTCCCTGGGGATGAACCCGACATACTGGTAGCATCTACCCCAGAAACAGTAGCAGTGGAAACTGATGAAATAATCGACGAAAAGGGGCCAGAATCGCCTCCGCACCAAGAACAAGAACCTCAGGAAAGGCGCTATCCAGAAAGGATCAGGAAGCCGCCCCAAAGACTGAATCTATAAATGGACTATTTCAGTTTAATGTGCATGTTAAAGTGTTAATTGTTATTTGAATATTATGGGTACTGCTAATCTAAGAGGGGAGGAATTGTAGTGTATGCACCTTTAAGAGAGAACTACTTTTACAGCTCCTGTATACCGTAGTACCGGCAGTGACCACACCTGTATATAAGCCTTGAGCATGCCTCTGTACTGTCAGTCTTTAGACTACCCTCCTCCAGTAAACACCTGTTGATTGTTAAGTTACAGCCTCCGTGTAGTTATTGGAAAACATCATACTTTAAGAATCACGGATTCAACAGTGCAGGGTCGGGGAGAGATCAAAGGCAAAGGCAGAGATTGGAGAGAGAGATGGGGGGTCGGAGAGAGATCAGAGGCAGAGATGGGGGGCTTGGGGAAAGATTGGAGGCAGAGATGGGTGGTGCAAGAGAGATCGGAGGCAGAGTTAGAGATTGGAAGGAGAGATGGGTCGGAGAGAGATCGGAGGCAGAGATGGGGGTTTTGGGGAGAGATCGGAGGAGGAGATGAGGGGTTTGGGGGGGTTTGGGGAGAGATCGGAGGGAGAGATGGATGGTCAGGGAGAGATTGGAGGCAGAGATGGAGGATCGGAGAGAAAGTCGGTGATCACAGGGATGTTGGGGTAGAAGGTGGAGGTGGGGGTGGGGGCGGTGGTGAGTTTACAGGTTCACTTGCTAGGCAAGGAGGTAACACTCCTGCTCCTCCTGGCCCACAAGCAGCGCTGTAAAGGCACTTAGCTGATGGATCCAGCACTTCTCGCCTCCTTTTACCTGCCTGGTTTCCTGAGGCCAGTAGTTAAAAATAGAAACACTGTTAAAATGAAGGCCCACAACACAGTGCTGAGCTGTCAGCTTAGATTATAGGCAGGAATTTCCTCAAGACATCTCCCGATCATACTTTCAGTGGAAGATCAACAGAAACCTTGTTTACGCATATCATCCGGGGATTCTGTCGATCTACCGCTGAAGTTACAGTGGTCAGTCGGGAGAGCCCAGAGAAATAATCGACGTATGTGTTGAAATCATTGACCGGACTTTCTGATTCAAAGGCAAAAGTGTAACCAGCTGAGTCACGTGGAGACTTGAGAGGGAAAAGAGTGGCCAGTGGGAGCTGAGGTGTGAGCAGATGAGCAGGTTTCACTGTGTAAACCACATAATCAATTCAATAATCAGATTTAAGAACATAAGAACACAAGAAATAGGAGCAGGAGTGGGCCATTCGGCCCTTCGAGCCTGCTCCGCCATTCAATGAGATCATGGCTGATCTACCTCATCTCCAATTCCCTGCACTATCCCCATTTCCCTTGATTCCCTTAATACTCCCTTATCTGAGAAAGGATGTTCTTGCCATGGAGGGAGTGCAGCCAAGATTCACCAGACTGATACCTGGGATGGCAGGAATGGCGTATGAAGAGAGATTGGGTTGATTTGGCTTATATTCGCTAGAGTTTAGAAGAATGAGAGGGGATCTCATTGAAACTTATAAAATTCTAACAGGACTAGACAAACTAGATGCAGGAAGGATGTTCCCAATGGTGGGGGAGTCCAGAACCAGAGGTCACAGTCTAAGGATAAGGGGTAAGCCATTTAGGACTATGATGAGGAGGAATTTCTTCACCCAGAGTGGTGAACTTGTGGAATTCTCTGCCACAGAAGGCAGTTGAGGCCAATTCATTAAATATATTCAAGAAGGAGTTAGATATATTTCTTAAGGCTAAAGGGATCAAGGGATATGGAGAGAAAGCAGTGACAGGGTACTGAATTTGGATGATCAGCCATGATCTCATTAAATGGCGGAACAGGCTCGAGGGGCCGAATGGCCTACTCCTGCTCCTATCTTCTATGTTTCTATGTTTCTATTCAAAAATCTATCAATCTCTGTCTTGAACATACTCAATGACTGCGCCTCCACAGCCCTCTGGGGTAGAGAATTCCAAAGATTCACCACCCTTCGAGTGAAGAAATTTCTCCTCATCTCAGTCCTAAATGGCCCACCCCTTATTCTGAGACTGTGACCACTGGTTCTAGATTCCTCAGACAGGGGAAACATCCTCCCAGCATCTACCCTGTCAAGCCCTGTAAGAATTTTGTATGTTTCAATGAGATCACCTTTTATTCTTCTAAACTCTAGAGAACATAGCCTAGTCTACTCAATCTCTCCATCCCAGGAATCAGTCTGGTGAACCTTCATTGCACCTTAATAATAGATTCTAGCATTTTCCCTACCATTGATGTCAGATTAACTGGTCTGTAGTTCCCCGTTTTCTCTCGCCCTCCTTTCTTAAATAGTGGGGTTACATTTGTTACCTTCCAATCCGCAGGAACCATTCTAGAATCTATGGAATTTTGGAAAATGACAACTAATGCATCCACTATCTATAGCCACCTCATTCAAAACCCTAGGATGTAGGCCATCAGGTCCAGGGGATTTATCGGCTTTCAGTCTCATTAATTTCTCCAGTACTATTTTTTAACGAATACTAATTTCTTTCACTTCCTCATTCTCGCTAGACCCTTGGTTCTCTACTATTTCTGGGAAAGTTTTTTGCGTCTTCTTACGTGAAGACAGACACAAAGGCCGCGATTTTGCCGGCGCTCAGAGGGCAGGTTTGGAGGCGGGTCAGAGGTTAAATTTGATTTGATTGACGGCGGGTTCCGATTCCGCCATCAACCTGCCTCCAAACAGCTTTCCCAAGTGTTGGGTTCCCGATTTGCGAATGGACCTGACACCTAGCGGCAGGAAGCAGATTAAAGGCTGCCTATTAACAGGAACTTGCCAGTAGTTTTCAGCCTGTTTTTGGATATTGCCGCTTCTGGCTCGGGTTTCCCAACGTCCGGCCACCACGTCAGGTAAGTGTGGCGTGTTGTAATGTTTGTGGAATGATGACAGCTGCAGAAGTGGTGTGAAGGATCCAATGTTGCACATGGATGTTTCAGAGCAAAGAAAATGTTGGGTACTGCATTTTTAAAACATTTACAGATTTCTTTAGCTTACAAGTTTTTAGATCCAACTATATGTCCAGTGCCACCTCATTGGGAGAACCTCTCTCACCAGTGACAGATTGCTTTGGTCACCTCATCTGTAGCTGCCATCTATTCCAGCCTATGGAGAGATTCATTGGAGAGCCTGGGTGCAAGAGGTCACCTTTGTGCAGTGATTGTCAATGTTTTCAGCACCTCAATGCTATCAAACACTGAGAAATCAACTGTCAAAATAAAATTGTGCATGGTCCCTTTAAGGAAACTGGCAGATGATGCGTCATCAAATGACGTCATCAGAACCGCTTCCTGTTAATTGGTCGGCAAGCCCGCTGGGCGAGCTTAACAAGGTCAATCAAGGTAAAATCACGTCTGTGGAGCGGAAGCAGCTGGGGGCGGGACTGGAAGCTGGAAACCAGCTGTCCCGCACCCAACCCGACACTGATGACAAAATCGCGGCCAAAATATTTGTTTAATTTCTCAGCTATTTCCTTATTCCCCATTATAACTTCTCCTGTCTCAGTCTGTAAGGGACCCACATTTACTTTTGCTAATCTTTTCCTTTTTACATACCTATAGAAGCTTTTACAGTCTGTTTACTCTCATATTCTATTTTCCCTTTCTTTATCAATTTCATGGTCCTCCTTTGCTGAATTCTAAAATCCTCCCAATCCTCAGGCTTACTACTCTTTTTGGCAACATTATAAGCCTCTTCCTTTGATCTAATACTACAGTATCTTTAACTTCTCTTGTTAGCCATGGTTGGACCACTTTTCCTGTGGATTTTTGTGTCTTAAAGGAATGTATATTTGTTGTAAATTATGTATTAGTTCTTCAAATGCTAGCCATTGCTTGTCTACCATCACACCTTTAAATGTAGTTTCCCAATCTACCTTCGCCAACTCGCCCCTCATACCGACGTAGTTTGCTTCGTTTAGATTTAAGACCTTAGTTTCGGATTTAACTAAATCACTTTCAAATTCAATATAAAATTCTATCATATGATAGTCACTCTTCCTTAAAGGCCCCTTTACTACAAGGTTATTAATTAACCCTTTCTCTTGCACAATACTAGATCTAAAATAGCCTGTTCCCTAGTTGGTACCTCAACATACTGATCTAGAAAACTATCTTGCATACACTCCATGAATTCGTCCTCCACATTATTACTGCAAATTTGGTTTGCCCAGTCTATATATAGATTAAAGTCCACCATGATTACTATATTACTCTTGTTACATGTGCCTCTAATTTCCTGATTTATACGCTGCCCTACATTACAGCTAATGTTTGGGGGCCTACAAACAACTCCCACCAATGTTTTCTGCCCCTTGCTGCTTCTTAGCTCCACCCAAACTAATTCTACTTCTTGATTTTTGGAGCTAAGATCCTTTGGGGGAAAATTTGGATTGTTTTGCGCCTCCCATTAGTGCCCCTAGCGCCTGGGCGCTGCGCAGCTAACGCCTCCCGTGAATTTCAGCGGGAGGTTAGCGATGGCAGTAGCTGGTAGCGCCCCGCAGCACTTCGCCGATGGCGATGACATCATCGCCGCGCGCAGCCTACCGCTTGTGCCTCGGCCGCAAACTACCCTTGCGCCCCCTGACCTATTGCCGGACGATATGTCCGACCAGTTCTGGGGGCGGTTTGGCAGCAGCGGTGGCGCAAATTAAAGGGCAGGTGCCGGGCGGCCATTTTTCTTTTGGCCGACTGCCAGCACCTGCTCCTTCTTACCTCTGTATTCGGGGTGCCGGCTGCGGCCGCTCAGCCTGGCACTCCTCTTGAGTGCCGGGCAGTTTTCCCGGCACCCCGCTCCCCGATGGCCCAGCAGGACCCCGGTGCGCGCAGCACTAGGCCCCTCCCCTTTAATCGGGGGAGGAGGCCTGCAATGACGCGCCGTTGCACGTAGCACTGCGATATTCACTGGTAGCACTTCCAGTAGTGCCCTGCCTCCAGCTTGGGGTGCTACTACTAAATTTATGGTACATTGGCGCTAACATTTTCGGGGCACTAAAATTAGCGCCCCGGCAGCATTAGCGTCCCAAAGGGGGCGCCACCTAATTTCTCCCCCCTTCACCCTACTGTCTTTATCCCATCCTTTATTACCAGGGCTACCCCTCCCCTTTTCCATTTTGCCTAACTCTTCTAAAAGTTAAGTATCTTAGATTATTTAGTTGCCAACCTTGGCCACTTTGCATCCACGTCTCCGTAGTGGCTATTAGATCAAACCTGTTCATTTCTATCTGCGCTATTAATTCATCTATTTTGTTGCGAATGCTTCGCGCATTCAGATATCATGCCTTTAGCTTTGACTTATTTCTATTTTTCATAGATGTCACCTTAGTCACTGATGCCTTATTACCTTTGTCACTCCCTCTGTCCCTTCCTGACCCATTCTGCTTATTTTTACCCAAAACTCTACTCTGCTCTAGAGCCTTGACATTTCTCTCACAGCTTTTAAATTTACTCTTTCCTGAATCCTCCCACCCACCCCCTCTTCATTAGTTTAAAGCCCTGTCTACTGCCCTAGTTATTCGGTTCGCCAGGACACTGGTCCCAGCCCTGTTTAAGTGGAGCCTGTCCCCACAGAACAGCTCCCTCTTTCCCCAGTACTGGTGCCAATGCCCCATGAACTGAAACCCCTTCCTCTCACACCACTCTTTGAGCCATGCATTTAAACCTCTAATCTGTTTGTCCCTATGCCAATTTGCACGTGGCTCAGGTAACCATCCAGAGATTATTACCTTTGAGGTTCTGCTTTTTAATTTGGATACTAGCTCCTCAAACTCCCTCAGCAGCTCCTCATTCCTAGTTCTACCTATGTCGTTGGTTCCTACATGGACCACAACAACTGGATCCTCCCCCTCCCACTCCAAGTTCTCCTCCAGCTGCGAGAAGGTGTCTTTAACCCAGGCAACACAACCTTCGGAACTCTCGGTCGCAGCTACAGAGAACAGTATCTATCCCACAGAGCAACACAGGGTAACAAAGTATATCCACAATAGCCCACAATTTTCCACAAGAAATGAGGGAAAATTCCCACACTTTTTGCTGCAATCGTCCACTAAACAAGCGATAGCAAGTTGGGTATGTCCATAGCTTGAATTATAACATGCCTGTGCCTCACTGCACCTTCAGTGTAACTACATGTCATCGGCCTACAATTCAGAGCACCTTTTATGGGTTGTCAGCTTTTCTGAAGCTGCTGGTCAGGTTTTGCAAGTTCTCCACATTGACAAGTCTGTAACGACCTGGAAACACTGGTGTAAACAGTAGGTGCAAAAGTTAAATGTGCCTTCTGCTACAGTGATTCTCTTGCTTTGGTGAATGCAAATCCACTGAAATCATTTTAATAAAATTGCAATATTAAGTCACAGCAGAATTCTGAAGTAGTCACAGCATCTCGAATAAAATTCAGGTTCTCTCAGGTAAGGACGAGGCACAGGCAGGCACTAGATCAATCTGTAAGCATATTCCTCATTTAAATTCAGCAACTATGCCCCAAATGAAAGTCAGACTTCAATCAAGATTATTAGAGACCAAAAGCATCCTGCAGATGGCTGATTTGCTTTTCGATCACTGAAATGTGTAAAAGAGGTACATTTAGGAGACTTTGATCATATTTTTAAACTACCATTTAGGAACATAGGAACAGGAGTAAGCCATTAAGCCCCTCGAGCCTGTTCTGGCATTCGGTGAGATTATGGCTGATCTGTATCTTAACTCCATCCACCTGCCTTGGCTCCATATCTAATCTTTGTGTTATCGGCAAACTTGGATATATGGCTCTCTATTGCGTTATCTAAGTCATTAATAAATATAGTGAATAGTTGAGGCCCCAGCACAGATCCTTGTGGGACACCACCAGTCACTTCCTTCCAATTCAAGTATATACCCATTATCCCTAGTCTCTGTCTTCTACCAATGTCCTAACCAGGTCAATAATTTGCTTTCAATTCCGTGAGCTATAATTTCACATAGCAGTCTCTTATGTGGAACCTTATCAAATGCCTTTTGGAAGTCCATATAAACTATATCCATAGATATTCCCCTATCTACTACTTTAGTTACTTCCTCAATAAATTCAATTAGGTTTGTTAGACATGACCTGCCCTTTACAAATCCATGAAGCCTCTCTCTCCTCAGCTCAAATTCCTCTAAGTGCTCAGTCACTCTGGCCGGGATTTTGCTCACCTCAGTGGCCCCACTGCTGGCTCCATCCCACTGCCTAAAATGAATTTACGTTGAGAGGACTTGTTAAGCCCAGCCAGCGCGTTTCCCGGGCCCATTAGATGAAGTGGATCTGGTGACGTCATTCATGATACGTCATCAGCCGGTTTCCTTAAAGGGACCATGGCCATCTCACTTTTGACATTTGTGCTGTCAGTGTTCTACAACATTGAGCTGCTGCAAACACTGACAATCACTGCCCAGAGGCAGAGGGTTGCACCCAGATTCTTCCATGACTCCCTCCATATGCTGATGGAGGGAATCACAACACACAGGGAGGTTCTCCTCCCTTCCCATGGGCGGAAGAGACCTCGCAAGGAGACCAACACAGCCTGGTTGCACATTGCAGAGGAGGTCACGAGCAGGGATGTCATCTGGAGGACCTGGGTGCAGTGGTGCAAACCTTTCAATGATCTCATTAGATCACAAAACATTAGTACAAAGCCACACTCATCTTCATCCTCCTGTACCTCTCATCACATCCCCAGCACTCTGCCTTCCCTACCCTACTGCTGCACATCCTTACTCACACCAACTTACCTTGTACCTCCACCCATCCCTCTCTATCTACAGTATCACATCCCCATCTCACTAGCCACCCCTCACATTCACCCTCATCCTAGTGCAATCATACCAACTAACAACACTCAAGGGTAGCCACTTAGGTGTTTTATGCAATGTTCATGTAAAGTTTCTGTTAATGTGCTGCAAAACATTGAAACCTTTATTTTCAACACTTTCCGGTCTTGGACAGATTTATGTGCACCTTTGGCAGTGGCTTAGTGAGTTGCAGTGAATGGTGAGACATAACGGTACCCCCTGCAATAGTGGTGAGTGTGAAATGGCTTGGGCATTGTAGGGTTGCTTTACGGTGCTGTTGTGGGGTGGTGCCAACCTGGCACATCATGTGGCAGCCAGGGTGTACAGCATCAAGTGAAGTAAATCTGGCCATGGTGAGGCCATCCCTGGCCTCCCGGGCAGCAATGTTTCTTTTAAGATGGCTTTCTTCATTTTGATTTTTGTTTTGTAATTTTAAAAAGCATTAGGAACACAAATGCATTTCTGCCACTTTTGGGGTCATTTAAGCTCATTTGAGATTAAATAGTAACAGACGCACAGTCATATTTGGTCAGTTAACATCTGTAAAGAGAACACACAAGTTGGGTGTGTACCCTTCACCAGAATTGAAGATTAGTCTTACACCCGCATAATTAACCTGTGTTATTCTTTTACAGGTGTTGGCTGACCTGCTGTCTATTTTCACCATCTTCTCTTTTCTTTTCAGACTTCTGGCATTTACAGTTGTTCTTTTCTTTTCACTGTCGTATTTAAACTACACAAGTCCCATGACACTGAGGCGTCTAGGAGATGCTGCAGGAGGTGAAAGTGAAACCCTGTATTCCAGGATTGATAAACAAGGTATTGAGCCTGCCAAAAGAAAAAGAAGAGAATTATTCCTTTAGATTTACAAGTAAAAAGGTAATTCGATGTTCTTTTATTGTTTTGGTTTATCTCTATAATCCGACATTGACAATGTTAGTAGCTTCTACCACTAATAGGTGCGCTCAAAAGGATCCAACCTTTAGGTTTGTTCACAGAAAAGAACATTTTCTTCCTGTAACTAAAATATTTTATGTGCAGTTGACCGTCATCTTCACATTGATGTGCAATGGCCTTGACTGTGCGTCTATGCAAAAATGGAAGAGTAACTTCAGAGCCAGATCCTGGGCCCTAGGCCGTCTACACAGCAAGCAGTTAAAAAACAGACGTTGCTTAAAATTGGCTTGCTAAAGGCAGCTTGAAAGGCATTTAAACTATGGTTCACATGTCAAATAATGAACTGGCCAACAAGTATAGAGGAAGTAAAAACAAAAAATGCTGGAGATACTCAGCAGGTCAGGCAGCATCTGTGAAGAGAGAAGGAGTTAAGTATAGAGGAAGATTTGGTTACAAATGTTGCCTAAAGGTTTACAGGTACTATGTAAAAGGTCTCTTAGCAATATTAATGATTCTGATGAGAATTTATCAGAATAAAGTCAGGGCTAAACATGTGTTCTAATTAAATAAACATAAGGATTAGCCTATTTTTGTTAAATCCCTATGTCATCCTAAAGGCTTTTCAAAACATTTGTAGTAATATAGGAATCTAGAGGATTGAAAAACACAATTTCATCTCTCTGACCAACTCCAGAGCTCAAAATCAAAATGTACATTTCATTAATATTCCCAATTAATATTCACATCAAATGCCACTCCAACTCTTTCTTAAAATTGATGGTGTTGTCAGCCTCAATCGCTTCTGTAAGCAGTTCATTCCAAACAGTCAGCACCATCTGTGTGAAATAGCTTTATCTGATGTGTCCATTCACCTTCCCTCTTAAAATGGGCTGGATTTTGTGGGGGGGAGGGTCAGCGAGCGTGATCAGTGGCGGGTCGGGTGGGAAGCTGTTTTTTTCCCAGCAGGAATTTCCCACATGTCTTTCCCCGATGTTGGGTCTGTCAGCGCTGAGCAGACCCGACACACAGCGGTGGGGGACCCAATTCAGGTAATTAGTGGCTTAATTAGAGCCACTTAAGAATGAATTTCAGTTCACCTTCTGCATTTGACAGCTTGCCCACGGGTTTCATGCTGGTCGTGGTCCACATCTGACAAGCTGAGGTGGGAGTTCAGTGGCCATTGAATCAGCTGTTGAGTTGACAGCTTTAAATGTACAGTAAAAGCTCCCACCTTAGATATCTTCCCTCAGCCACAACCTCTTCCTCACTGCATTTTCACAACAGATTCACCATGCTGCAAGTCTTTACACAAGTCTCCATCCAGTCTGACCTCATTACCTCTCTCACCATTGACCGACTGCTTCTGTCATCTCTACTTCGCCTGCCATCTATTCCATCAGCATGGATGCCCTTTATACTCTCTCACCTTAGTCCTCAGAATCCCACCAAAATCAGCCCCAACACCAGCAGCACCAGGCACACCAGCAGCACCAACAACAACACCACCAACCTTCTCCAAAATCACCTGATGCTGCATAGGACAGAGGGCATCAGCACCCAACCACATTGCTGCCTGGGAGGCCAGGGATGGCCTCACCATGGCCAGATTTACCTCACTTGACACTGTACACCCTGGCTGCCACATGATGAGCCAAGTTGGCACCACCCCACACCAACACCATAAGGCATCCCTACAATGCCCAAGTCATTCCTTTCACACTCATCACTGTTGTGTATGTACCTTTAAGGGAATAACTGGTCCTAGACTGCAGTACCGGCAGTGACCACCTCTGTATAAAAGGCCCTAGCAGGCTTCTGTAGTTTCAGTTTCAAGCTGCCTCTTGTTCAGTAAAGTTCCTGTTAAACTGTTCTCCCGAAGTCTGTGTATTATTGAGGCACGGACTTTACAGTGGCGACGAGTAAGTTCGAACTCACCTGCAGTGTGGCATCATCTCACGGGGATCTCGCCTGAAAGGAAGGTCGTAGTCTGAGCAACGGGCGTCGACCGAGGGCAACCGCCCAAAGAATCCATCGGTGTTTGGAGAATTGCGGGAGAGACTGTGGTTCCAGCGAATCGTGCTGGTAGCAGGTAGCACGCTGACCCTTCCGGACTGCAGCGGGCTCAAGGTCGATCGAGCGGCTCTACAAATCGGGCCGCGCAGCGTCGCCGGGAAAAGAAAACAAGAGAGAGAGGGTGGAGCACACAGGGCGCGGTCGGTGCTCGAGAACAGGACAGCGGAGAGAAACTAAATGGGGGAGAAGGAAAGCGAGACGCGCCGAAGCTGCAGGTCGCCGCCATTACCCCGTAGAACGCTCGGAGCAGCGTGGCAGTAAGGGGAAGAAGCAAAAGCACGGGAGGCGCCATTTTATCCCGCTGGGGAAGAAGCAAAAGCGCGGGAGGCGACATTTTATTCCATTGGGGAAGAAGCAAAAGCGCGGGAGGCGCCATTTTAAATCGCCCAAGATGCCGAAAAGTGGCAGTATCACTGCTTTCGACAATGAATTAGAAGACTGGACCACGTATGTGGAAATAATTGAAGTGTACTGCAAGGCAAATGAGGTGGCTGATGGAAAGAGGGCGTCGGTATTATTAAATCTGATGGGTGCGAGTACGTACGGCCTATTGCGGAATTTAATTACCCCAGCTAAACCAATGGAGAAAAGTTTGAGGAGATTGTTCATATCTTACAGGAACACCTAAGCCCTACACCACTGCTGATAGCAGAAAGATTCAAGTTCCATAAAAGAACCCAGCACAAAGATGAGAGCAATGCTGACTATCTTACGGAACTACGCAAGTTATCAAAGCACTGCCAGTTCGGAGCAGGACTGGCAGACACCTTACGGGATAAGTTTGTCTGCGGGCTCCAGAGTGAAGGAACCCAGAAACGATTACTTTCAAAAAATGACCTGACGCTAGAACAGGCTTTCAGCATGGCAGTATCCTACGAAGCAGCAGCATGGGGAGCTGCGGAAATACAACAGAAACCACAAGAATACAGCACTAACGAAATGGCGTATGGAGCCAAAAAGTGCTATCGCTGCGGCAGAACAACCCATGAGCAGAAGGACTGCTGGTTTAAAGACAAAATATGCAGGCAATGCGGGAAAATGGGACATATAGCAAGAGTCTGCAGGTCGGGAAAGAAGACCAACATGACAAGAACTACTAAGGAACAGTACAGGAAAGTAAAGAAACTGACAGATAGTAGTTCAGAAGATCAGGAGAGTGATAAGGACTCCGGGAGCAGGCGACTAAGTTGTTTAAAGTTACACAACGTGATCGCAAAAGAAGATCACCGAACCATTTGGGTCACCCTCATGATAGCAGGGTCCCCAGTGAGGATGGAATTGGACACCGGATCAGCCCTAACTGTCATGAATCGACGAGACTATGAGCGGCTATTTTCACACATACCCTTAAAGGACACGTCCATTGTATTGAAGACATACACGGCACAAAAGGTTTACCCCAGAGGAAAAATAAGGGTGCCAGTTGAATATAGCAGAAAGGAAACACAGAAACTATACATGTATATACTACGAGATGGAGGACCACCATTATTGGGACGTGAATGGATCCGAAGACTACAATTGGATTGGCATTCCATTCTGGCACTAACTGTGACTGACAAAAAAGATGGTGACGTCGCACCTGGACGTCTGTCACAAATTCTATCTGACGCGGAAGAGGTGTTCCTACAAGGACTTGGGACTCTAAAAGGAGTAAAGGCAACCATAAAGATTGAGGATAACGCAACCCCAAAATTTTTCAAGGCCAGACCGGTGCCATACGCAATACGCCCAGCTGTGGAAGCTGAACTGGAGAGTCTGGAGCGTTCGGGGGTGCTGTCTAAGGTGGACTGGAGCGAGTGGGCCACACCCATCGTTCCTGTAATGAAGAAAGCATTGAGCAGCACGCCTGGGGAGCCAAGGAAGGTTCGCATCTGTGGGGACTTCAAGGTGACTGTGAACCCAGTCCTGCACACAGTACAGTATCTGCTTCCGCGGATAGAAGATATTTTCGCCTCGCTATCTGGAGGGAAACGTTTTACAAAGATTGACCTGGCTCAAGCTTATCTACAAATGGAGGTGGAAGAAGCATCTAGGAAATACCTCACGATAAACACTCACAAAGGCCTTTACCAGTACAATCGACTGGTATTTGGGGTAGCATCGGCCCCGGCTCTGTGGCAGAGGGCAATGGAACAAGTCCTGCAAGGGATCCCGGGGACCCAGTGTTATTTGCACGACATCCTGGTTACGGGCGAAAATGACATTGAACACCTTGCCAACCTGGAACAGGTGCTCACGAGATTGCAGGAATATGGGCTATGAGCCAACCGTCCCAAATGCGAGTTCTTCAGGAGACAAATCTCGTATTGTGGCCACATGATTGATGAGGAAGGGTTGCATAAGTCGCCGGACAAGATTGAGGCTGTAGTCAAGGCTCCAGCACCAGAAAATGTGTCGCAACTGAGGTCGTTCCTCGGGTTGGTGAACTACTACCATAAGTTCTTGCCGAATTTATCTATAATTCTGCACCCACTGAACGCCCTCCTTCAAACTGGTGTAACATGGAAATGGAGTGATGAGTGTAAACATGCCTTTCAGGAATGTAAATGCCAAATCACTTCAAAAGAAGTATTGGCCCACTACAACCCAACACTACCGATTCGGTTGGCATGTGATGCGTCACCTTACGGCATTGGAGCGGTGCTGTCACACAAATTTCGTGACGGTTCAGAGAGGCCAATAACCTTTGCATCACGCTCGCTAACCTCAGCCGAGCGTAACTATGCCCAGATTGACAGGGAGGCCCTCAGCCTGGTGTGGGGGGTGAAGACGTTCAATCACTATCTGCACGGGCAGAAATTCACCCTACTGACTGATCATCAACCCCTGGTCTCAATTTTTAACCCAAAGAAGGGCGTTCCGGTGATGACGGCGCAACGGCTGCAAAGATGGTCACTTTTTCTAGGGGCACATCAGTATGACATAGAGTACAAAGGTACGAAACAACATGGAAATGCTGATGGGCTGTCGCGCCTACCATTGCCTACGGCGGAAGAAGCACCTGCAGTGGACCCTGTGGAGATATTCCATGCGACCATAGTCGAATGTTTGCCTGCTACAAACGCAAGTATTGAGAAGGAAACCCGAAATGACCCGGCACTCTCTCGGGTCTATGATTTGACGGTGAAGGGATGGCCAGCATATGGCGACTCACTGTTGCCAGCATTCTCGCCAAGGAGGGAACAGCTGTCAGTGTGCCGGGGAACCTTGATGTGTGGATCCTGAGTGGTAATTCCACCCAAGTTGAGAGATAGAGTACTCAATGAGCTTCACGAGGGTCATCTGGGAGGGGTAAAAATGAAGAGCCTAGCCAGGGCGTTTGTGTGGTGGCCGGGAATCGATAAAGAAATCGAGGATATGACCAAGAGATGCACAGGATGCCAGAAGGTCCAAAACGCTCCACCACAGGCCCTGCTACATCCATGGGAGTGGCCCTCATCTCCATGGCAATGGGTACACATTGATTTCGCTGGTCCATTTATGGACTCATTGGGCTAGAAATTGGGTTGGTAGCGCCGGCGCTGAGCGCCTAAAGAGACCTAGAATTGGGACGAAGCCCTATGTTGGGGCGGACGCTATGAAGATAGCGCCGACTCAGAAATTGACTATACATTTAGTGCCTGCGCTAAGTGTTTGCACACGCCCGCGAGCGCAAGCAGCTCATGATGTCATTTCAGTGTGCAACGCCTTTTAGGAGCACCTGAACGCATATTGGGTGGCGCCTGGAGCCTTAGCGCCCAGCGCTATTAGTGACAGTTCGAAGGAGGGCTAACAGGCCCTTCTCGGAGTAGGGCGGCGCTATTTAAAGGGGACAGCTCTAGTGCAGAACCTTCTGCCACTTGGCCTGCTAGAGAGAGTTGGCGAGCTAATGTGGAGCGGAGTTCTGGGATTTGAGCTACACGGTACTTGGGACCCTCAACCCTGTCCGAAGCACTTGCAGCACTACACCTAAAAGCCTTTTGACCAACTGGCATCGGAATGGGAGCTTGTTCGGGGGGCGACGGCCTCATCGCCCAACACTGTGAAGGGGCAGAGAGACGGCGGGAGAGAGGGCAGGGATTGGCCAGAAGGAGGAGGGGCAATCGAGGTCATCCAATCCGACAGGATGCTGCAAGGGCCTTTAGGCAGCAGGTGACAAGCCTTGACATTTCGGTGGAGCAGTGTAAGCGATGGCTCCGAATCTGGAGGGACATTGTTACTGATCTGTGCCACCTGCTTGGTCAGGATCTGCAGCCGTGTGAACGCTGCAGAGCCGCTCTGTCCGTGATGGCTACACTGACTGATGGCCTCCATTTTTATGCAAACGGATCCTTTCAGTCAGCCATTGGGGACAATGCGACTGACGCTCAGGCTGCAGTCCGCTGTTGCATCCGGCAAGTGACAGAGGCCCTTATAGGCGAACGCGTCCATTCATTACCTTCCCTCGGACCCTGCACAAGCAGGCGGAGGAGGAGGAGTATGAGCAGGAGGAGGAGGAGGAGGAGGAAGAGCAGGCGGAGGAGGAGGAGGAGGAGGAGAAAGATGGAAGGGCTGCTGAAAGTGGAAGATCCATACGTCAGAGGCTCCTCTGGACTCGTCTCGACACCCCTGTGGCGGAATGATGAGAGTCTTACCTCATGCGCACTTTGGATGTTTGAGGGCCTCTGCATGCCAGCATCACTGAAAGTAGTCACATGCACCAAGCAACATTGAAACTTCTGTTTATTGACACAAAAGTCTTGCATTACAGCTAAACAACGTAAAGTGAGCAGAAACCATAACTTACAAAATAAATGTGACCTGTTCGGCCAAGCCGCAAAACTCAACAAAAATCTGCAACTATAACAGCAGCTGAGGGTGTCCTTCAATTTGGACAAACAAACGTCTCAGCACCTCCCTCTACAACTGGCCCCTTGAGGGAGAACGACTTCTCTTGCGCGCCCGGCCCCTTCCCTCCCTGCTGCTCCTACGTAATTGCACCCCAGTGGCGTCCTCAAGGCTGGGGGACGCTTGCTGACTGTCTGGACGCGCAGAACCCCCTGAGGTACGGCCTGGCCGACCTCTGGGCCTGGAGGGTGCGGATGCAGGATGCTTGCTTTGAGCATGGCTGGAAGCAGTGTGGGCTGCAGGTGGTGGCAGCTGCAATGCAGGCGTCCCAGCGCTGGCATGTGCAATGGTCTCCTGACGAGAGAGGACACCTGCACCATGGTCGGACGACACACTGGCTATCTGAGGGGAGCGGTTCGGCTCATCCGGCACAATCGCAGGCTCCACAGATTCCTGGCATTGTACGGGAGTGGAAGGGCCCGGGGTGATCCTATCTGATGCAGTGAGGGTGGCTGCAGTCAGACATCGCATTGCGTCAATCTGGCTGTGGAGGAGCCCTGCAAGTGACCGCGTGGCAACAGTGAGGACCTGTGTGCCAGGTGCCAGTGCTTCGGAGAACGCCTGGACAGTTCTTCCCATGGCTTCGGACAAGGCAGGAGCCGACCGCTCCACTGCCTCGGACAAGCCCTGCACAGACCTTTCCAGGGATTGTCCAAAGCCCTGAACAGTCCTTTCCATTGCCGACTCAAAGCCGTGGACAGTCCTCTCCATTGTTGGGCCGAAGCCCTGGATAGTCCTGTCCATTGTGGCCCCGAAGCCCTGAATAGACCTGTCCATTGTTTCCCCGAACACCTGGAGAGACCTCTCCATTGTTGCGCCAAAGCCCTGCAGAGTCCTCTCCATTGTTGCCCCGAAGTCCAGCATACTCCTAGCCAATGAATCTATTGACTCAGGCATCTTCTCCACTGCAGCCATCAGCTCCATGTGTCTGACCCAGGCCTGTTTGCTCATCTCTGCCAGGCGACGGACCTCATCTGCACTCTGTGCAGCAGTCATGACGACCTGCCTTGCCCTGCGGGGAGACGGTGGCCGAACTTGCCTATCCCCCCTGCGTTGCTCCATGCCGCTTGGTCCGGCAACTGGTTCATCCTCAGAGCCAACCCCCCTCCCCTCCAGGGGAGCACTATCCCCAGTCTGCAGATGTCTCAGCTCCCCGGATTCTGCAGCGGCTGGTCCGGATTCCTCCTGGTCCTCGCCTCCGGTGGCACTGGCACTGGCAGCTTCAGCGCGTTGAGCCCGAGTTGGTGCTGCTTCATCTGAAAGTGGGAGGTGGAAGAGTGGCTTTAGCAGAAGGACAGGTTTGCTGAAAGGCATGCCAGATTGCGGCAAGGATCTGACATGGCTGCACACTGAGGATGCATGCTGGCGGGGGGACCAAGTGGAAGGCAACAGGTGGAAAAGGTGAGAGTCTTACCCTCGCTGTCGGTAATGGGGTCGGCAGATGCTGTGGTGACAGGACCAGACAGACGTCCTCCAAGTATCTGGTGCACTCTCTCCTCCAGATCCGTTAGAGTGACCACTTGTGCAGGTCCGCCACCAGTTCGACGCTGCTCCTTCCGGATCTGCGCCATCTTGGACTGCAGGGGAAAGAAGGGGAGGTTCTGTTACATGAGGCCTTGAGACCTCCTCGCATCCCCCCATTGTGCAAGAGCCCTTACATGAGGCCTTGAGACCTTCTCGCATGCCCCCCATGGTGCAAGAGCCCTTACATGAGGGCTTGAGACATCTGTCCATGTGTGTGCCCAGAAAGGGCCATGGGTGCATACTGACAGATGGCCATTGGCGCATCATTGCAGCAGGGTGCCCGAAGTCAGATGCAGATGGAGGGAAGCACAAGTTTGGTAAACCATCACTCACCCTGACGATCCGTGTGAGGTCGTTGAATTTCTTCCTGCACTGAACAGGGGTCCTGGTCGCCATGCTGATGGAGTTCACCCTCACAGCAACCTCCCTCCAAGATCGTCGGTAAGCCTTCTGATTTGGCCTCTTGCCATTATCCGGGTACAGGACCTCCCGACGGTGTTCAACTGCAGCCACCAAGTGGTCCAGAGCCTCAGTGCTGAAGCGCTCTGCTCTCTGCCTAACCTTCTCCATAATGATCACCTTGTACCGCCAGACAAGGGCGAGCGCCGAATCTGAGGCCTGCAGAGCGTTGGGTGTTGAATCTCAGTCTGACTGACCCACCCCTTTAAGAGCCGGCCGGCGCCTGTAGGTCTCGTGCTTTGCCGTAATTGAGTTCACCTGCGCTGCGCCCGTCCGCGTCGATATTGAGTAGCGCCTGACCTTTTGCGCCTTAAGAGCACCGTGCAACGGCTGATTTAGCGCCTCAATCCCCTTTGGGGGCGAAGCAACCCAATATCACGCCAGGCGCAGATAAGTCTCGTCTGGCTATAAACTTTGCGCATCGCCAGTTCTAACGCCTCAAGCGGGGCTATACCCAATTTCTAGGCCATTGTTTCTAATTGGTGTGGACGCCCATTCGAAATGGCCAGAGGTCATTAAAATGTCCTCCACCACCACGGAGAAAACTATTGCAGTCCTAAGAACCATCTTCGCCAGGAATGGATTGCCAGAACAGACCTGTTCCGACAATGGCCCACAGTTTGTGTCTGAGGATTTCCGGAGGTTCCTGAGGAATAATGGGGTGAAACATTACACATCTGCCCCATATCATCCAGCCACAAATGGATTGGCTGAGAGGTTTGTTCAGACCTTTAAAAAGGCCATAAAGGCAATGGCCTAGAAATTCATTGACGCCACTTTTGGGGCACTAAAGTGGGGCGTCTGCTAAAGTTTGCGGCCGCCGCCAAATCTATGCCACTTCTCCGATATTCATGAGCTTCGCCCTACTAGTTCGGGCGAGCGCTAAAACTGCTGCTGGACGCCTCTCTTTGGGCGCTAAGCCGGAGGTGGTGATCGATAGCGCCGAGGCCGGGCGCAGCGCAGGTGCGGCCATCTCGTGATTGACAGCAGACACCCTGGCGCCGACCAGCTCTTAAGGGGGAAGGGTCGACTATGTCTGCTGCCATGCCCTGGATAGTGGAGCCCTCCAGCTAGGCCTGAACACTGCTGCTGGACCCAAATAGCGCCTGAAGACATGGAGAAGGCCCGTGAACATGCGCAGCGCTTCTCAGAGCGTGATCTGAGTGTGCTGCTTGCTGCTGTGGAGAAGAGGCGCCATGTTTTGTACCCGGACAATGGCAAGAAGGCGACGGTCCGCGTCTACAGGAGAGCCTGGAGGCATGTCGCCAGCAAGCTGTCAGCCAACAGCGACGTCCCCAGGACCGGTGCCCAATGCCGCAAAAAGTTAAATGACCTCACACGCATTGTCAGGGTGAGTACCCTTTCCAATGACCTCCTCATCCTTGCATGTGCACCTCACATTATGGGCAAAGGGACCTGAAAGCTCTAATGGCCAGCCTTCATCCAGCAGCTATGGGACAGGCATGAGCATCAATTGCACATTCTGCACTTAACACACTGGCCAAGCTATTCCACCATGGGAGGCATTGCACACCAGATCATGGCGACACACTGGCCAGGCTATTCCACCATGGGAGGCAGTGCACACCAGATCATGGCGACACACTGGCCAGGCTATTCCACCATGGGAGGCAGTGCACACCAGATCACGGCGACACACTGTACTTAGAGGCCGTCCTTTCTCTTGCAGGCCAAGCTGGCGAATAATCGCAAGAGCCGGACTGCGACCGGGGGAGGCCGACCCCATATCCAGCCACTCACCGACCTGCAACATCGCGTGGAGCGCCTCATGGGTGGCCGGGTGATTGGGCCCGTTGCATGTGGAGATGCCGACCCTGTTCTGGGCAGCAATGGTAAGGACATCACCTTTTGCACCTCTCTCGTCCCACTTGCGCATCAGATCTACATCCTTTGCCACTGTCCGACCAATGCGCTGAATGCCACCACTCATGCATCCCGCACTGACGCCCTCTCCTCACTCTAAAGCTACTCTTGTGCCTTCCTGCTTTCAGATGGTCAAGAGGAGGTCCCTCAACTTGTCAGTGACAGACCCTCCGAGGAGGAGCAGGAGGAGGAGCAAGAGGAAGGCGGCCCATCAGGGGAACCCTCAGCCGCGGCCACCCAGGCCAATGTAGGGGACACGTCTTCCCTGGAGGGCAGCGTGGCGGAAGTGTCGAAGGGGAGGGGAGCTCCTGGGACCTGCGTGCTGCAGAAAGGCGGGAGGGGGGTGGAAGCTCGGCGGCCTTCTCCCCAGAGGGGGGATGCGTCGGAGGGGAGTCCAATTGCTGGGCCCAGCGGCCTCCAGCAACGCAGGAAGGGTCGGCCAGCTCGGCGGCCTTCTCCCCAGAGGGAGAGTCCGGCCTCCAGTCAGGAGATGCTCTTCGCCGAGGAGATGGAACGCCTCGAAGACTTGTCCGCGGACTCGGAGCGCCGGCACACGGAGCTCATGGCGGCAGTGGCACGGTTGCCTGAGTCCATCGATTCCCTCTCTCGGAGTGTGGCCGAGTTCGGGCCCTTAGAGGCCACCAGTCGGGCGGAATACCGGGCAGATCTGTCAGCGACTGGCCAGGTGATCAGTGGTGCCGTCCAGTCACTGGCTGCTCTGCTGCGGTCAGTGAACAGGTCAACACGGGCACTCACTGCTGCCACACTCGCTGTGTCAGCCAGGCATCGCCAGGGCACCCGGCGCGCTGCAGCAGCACAGCGGTCTGTCCCTCAGCAGATTGGTGCGCATGCTGCAGTGCTGGCCCGGGCGAGTGCCAGTGTCTCAGGCGACCAGCGAGCGCCTGCCATCCGCCAGCTTGCCGCCATTCCTCCAGCCGCCACTGCCACTCCCCCAGTGGAGCTGCCAGGAGCTGCTGCAGCGACTGATGCTGGCCAGCCACAGCTGCAGCAATCAACAGCCGCCCGCTCGACGGCCAGACCTCGACTAGGCTGACCCCCAAGGGCATCTGCCGTCACGACATGTGCCCCTCAGGAGCCTGCCCCCAGCCTTGCAGCAGCCAATGGCCTTACTTTGAGGTGGAGCAGCAGGGTGGGCAGGGGCCACCCAAAGATGGCCAAGGCATCGCCCTAGCGGGCCAAATAGTCGAATGTGTGGCCATTTGTGTTTGTTTCTTGAGGCCGAGAATTGGGTGTTTGTTTTTTGAAGGCCGATGATGTGATGTTTGTTTTTGACGAAGGCCGACAATGACGGCCATTTTAGTTGCCCTATTTTGTTAATCCTCTCCAGGTTGTGGGAGCGAGTAATGTGTTTGAGTGTTTTTTGGGGGTTTCGTCTGTTTTTGGTTTTCATGTGGGAAGGGCCCAGAGTTTGTACAATAAAGTATTTTATTTATTCACATTGTCCATGTTTGATCTTTGAAGTGTTTGTTGCCTTAACCGGCTGAGGGCTTGCGGAGCGGCTGCAATCATGTTCTATCATTGGCACAAGCCATTCCCTGACAGGGGGCCTGGAAGTGACGTTCAATAAGCCGCCGACGGGCGGCCCTTGGACCTTGTGCGTCCCTCCTGGGCTGGTACTCCTCGTCCTCGTCGTCCTCATGCTCCTCCTGCTCCTCCTCCTGAGGTGGTGGTCCAACGTGAGGTGGCAGTGCCTGAGTCCTGCGGATAGCCAGGTTGTGCAGCATGCAGCAAACGACGACGAATTGGGAGACTCGATCCTGCGAATACTGGAGGGCTCCCCCGGAGCGATCGAGACAGCGGAACCGTTGCTTGAACACGCCGATTGTTTGTTCTATGAGGTTCCTCGTCGCTTGATGGCTCTCGTTGTATGCCTCTTCAGCAGGGGTCGTGGGCGCGCGGAGCGGGGTCATGAGCCAGGTACACAAAGGATAGCCTTTGTCCCCGATAAGCCATCCTCTTGGGGGAGGCTGTGCCTGGAACATGTCAGCCACAGTTGTCTGTCGCAGGATAAAGGCATCGTGGCTGCTGCCTGGAAAGCGGGCATTGACAGCTAGGATGCGCTGCCTGTGGTCACACACCAGCTGTACATTGAGGGAATGGTAGCCCTTCCAGTTGCGGTACTCCTCGGCATGCTCAAGAGGTGCCCGCAAAGCCACATGCGTGCAGTCAATGGCGCCCTGCACCATGGGGAAGCCCGCTATTCTTGCAAACCCCACTGCACGCTGCTGCTGCTTGTCCAGGGTCATGGGGAAGGAGATGAATTGATGTCTCCTTCTGAAAAGGGCTTCGGTCAGCTGGCGGATGCAGCAATGCACGACGAACTGGGAGATGTTAGCGATGTCCCCAGTAGCGGATTGGAAGGAGCCGGAGGCATAGAAGTTGAGAGCCACCGTCACCTTCACTGCCACCGACAGAGACGTCCTGCGCATCAGCTGTGGCTGCAGATCTCTCTGAAGCAGCCGGCAGATGTCTGCAATCACCTCCCTTCGGAATCGCAGCCTCCTAACACACATCGCGGCAGACATGGTCAGATAGGAGGTCTGCTGGCGGTATACCCTGCGTGGGTAAGGCCTCAGTTGGCGACGCCTGTTGCCCCCTCTGCGTCTAGCCAGGGTTGCCACTCTCTCACGGCGTCTGTAAGCCCTTCTGGCATAAGGCTGAAATTCAGCGTTGCCACCCAATGCAGCCCCCATTATATGCTGGCAAACACTGAGCTCTGAATGAAGGCAAAGATAATTGGTAAGCTCTGGCCTGAGCCAAAAATACCTGTCCAAGTGTTGGTCCAAACCAGTAAACTCTCCTCCTTGGTCTCTGTTCAAAAAACCGTTGCACAAGAGTGAATGCTGCAAAATGGCTGGCCTTTATACTGCTGGGTAAGTGCCCTTTAATTTGCGCTCCCCGCGGCCCGGCTGGCCTGTGTACCGTTCCACTTCACAGTCGCTCGGGCCGCCCGGCGCACAATGGGCCGGCGCGAGTGAAGTTCCGGTTTGGGGCGCTCAAAGGGCGTTGCACTATTAAATGACGTTATGATCTGCGCGCGCAGCAGGGCGCGCGCTAAGACTTTGCGCCGGTGCTAAATGTGTCCTGAAGTTGGGGAGAGGCGCAGATCGCGCTGCGCCCGGGCGATAAGCGCCTAGCGCTCGAGATCTACTCCTCCTAAGGTGCTAATGGCTGGCGCGCCAACTGAATTTCTAGGCCAATGTATAATGACGACATACCACTGCAACACAAGGTGGATAACTTCCTGTTTGCTTACCGGAATGCAACACATGCAGTAACCAACCAAACTCCAGCCGTACTGTTTTTTAACCGGAGTCTAAGATGTCGCTTGGATTTGCTCAAACCAAACATAAGACGAGATGTTGAGGATAAGCAGTTCCAGCACATAAATGAGAAGCCAACCAGGAGCTTCAAGATAGGGCAACCAGTCTTAGCCCACGACTACCGAACAGAAAAATGGCAGCCAGGCACGATATGCACACAGCAGGGACCACTAATGTACACAGTGGACGTTGGAGAGAGCATCGTGAGACGCCATGCTGACCAGATTCTAGAGTCACAGGAACAAGCCAAACCTGTACCACAAGCATGTGCACCTGGTAATGAGCCCGAAGTACAGATTGCGTCTACCTTAGAAGCAGGGGTATTGGAAGCTGACGAACCAACCAATGACAATGAGCCAGAATTGACTCCACCGCCAGAACAGGATACTCGAGAAAGGCGCTATCCAGTCCGGATCAGGAAGCCTCCTCAAAGACTGAACTTATAAATGACTATTTCAGTTGATGTATATATTACTGAGAAAATTGTAATTGTAATTAGTTATTATTTAGTTGTTAAATGAATGTTATGTACTGTTTATCTAAAAGGGGAGGAATTGTTGTGTATGTACCTTTAAGGGAATAACTGGTCTTAGACTGCAGTACCGGCAGTGACCACCCCTGTATAAAAGGCCCTAGTAGGCTTCTGTAGTTTCAGTTTCAAGCTGCCTCTTGTTCAGTAAAGCACCTGTTAAACTGTTCTCCCGAAGTCCGTGTATTATTGAGGTGCAGACTTTACAATCACAATTACGCGGGGTACCGTTATGTCTCACCATTCACTGTCACTCACTAAGCCACTTCCAAAGGTGCACACAAATCTGTCCAAGAACACAAAGTGTTGAAAATAAAGGTTTCAATGTTTGACACCATACTAACAGAAACTTCACATGAACATTGCATAAAACACCCAAGTGCCTACCTTTGTGTGTTGTTAGTTGGTATGATTACACTAGGATGAGGGTGAGTGTGAGGGGTGGCTAGTGAGATGGGGAAGTGATAATGTAGATAGAGAGGGATGGGTGGAGGTGCAAGGTAAGTTGGTGTGAGTAAGGATGTGCAGGAGTAAGGTGGGGAAGGCAGAGTGATGGGGATGTGATGAGAGGCACAGCAGGATGAGGTTTAGTGTGGCTTTGCAGTAATGTTTTGTGATCTACTGAGAAAAACAATTAGGGAGGCAAAGAGGAACTATGAAATTAAATTATCAAGGAACATAAAACAAAATAGTACAATATTTTATAGGCACATCAATAAAAAAAGGAAGTTTGGGATGGGAATAGGGCCATTAAGGGATAGTCAGGACAATACCACAGGTAACGATAGAGAGATGGCAGAAATATTAAATAATTATTTTGCTTCAGTATTTACCAGGGAGATAGAACATGTGGACATGACATTGGATGATGAGATTAATAATGAGTTAATTGCATTTAAAATAAAAAAGGGGATATATTAAATAAATTAATCAAACGCAAAGAGGATAGGACCCCTGGATTGCATCCACGCATTTTAAAAGAATGTAGGGAAGAGATAGCAGAGGCATTACTATGCATATTTAATAATTTGTTAAAAAAAGGTATAATGCCAGTGGACTGGCGGATAGCTAATGTAATACCGGTATTTAAGAAGGGGGATAGAACATGTCCAGGGAATTATAGACCAGTCAGCTTAACATCGGTGGTAGGAAAAATAATGGAATCCCGACTAAAGGAGAAAATAGAAGAACATCTAGAAACCAAAAATATAATAATGAATAGTCAACATGGATTTCAAAAGGGAAAGTCTTGCTTGACCAACCTTATTGAATTTTTTGAAGAGGTAACAGAGAGAGTAGACAATGGGAATGCAGTTATCTGGATTTTCAAAAGGCCTTCGATAAGGTACCCCATAATAGACTGATGAACAAGGTCAGAGAATGCGGAGTCAGGGGACAAGTAGCAGAATGGATTGCTGGCTGGCTTCAGGACAGAAAGCCGATGGTAGGAGTAAAGGGTAGCTATTCACAGTGGCAGAAGGTGGGTAGTGGTGTTCCACAAGGATCAGTGCTGGGACCACTGCTGTTCACAATTTATATTCACGATTTAGACTTAGGAATCAAAAACACAATTTCTAAATTTGCAGATGACACCAAATTGGGGGGGATAGTCAATACTGAGGACTGCAACGAGTTACAGGAGGACATTAATAAACTTACAGAATGGGCATATAATTGGCAAATAATGTTCAACACAGATAAATGTGAGGTATTACATTTTGATAGGAAGAGTATCACTTGGAGGGTGCGAGTTGAGGTGGGGTAGAGGAACAAAGGGATCGAGGAGTACAAATACACAAATCACTAAACGCAGGTTAGCAAGGCCATAAAAAAAGCAAACTAGGCACTAGGGTTTATTTCTAGAGGGATAGAATTTAAAAGTAAGGAAGTTATGTTAAACCTGTATCGAACACTTGGAGTACTGCGTACAGTTCTGGTCGCCATATTATAAAAAGGATATAGAGGCACTGGAGAGGCTGCAGAGAAGATTTACAAGGGTGATACCAGAAATACGAGGGTGTGGCGGTTCCACCGGGTGTCCCTTACATATATAATGTACATAATTCACTTTAACCTAACTGTATGTATATTACTTACCTGTTTGGGCCGTTGCCCCTTTAACTTACCTGTTTGGGCCGTTGCCCCTTTAAGACGCGCCCTAGCGCGCTGACGTCGCGTCACGTGTGACGCACCTAAACGCGTCGGCCACCGGCCTAGTTCGGCCGTCCGCTCCCTTGACGGTCGCAACGGCCAGCCACAGTGCCGGGTGTCTCTCCCACTCCCGCGACTTCAGCCGCAACGGCTAGCCTCAGTGCCGGGTGCCTCTCACGCTCGCGACTTCGGCCGCAACGGCCAGCCTCAGTTGATGGGTAAACGCGCCGACGTATCGGCGCGGGTCACGTGACCGTCCCAAGCGCGAGCGAACGCGCTGATGGCACGACGCGGTCACGTGACGCCCCAAGCGCGGTAAAACACAGCCAAGCGTGATGACATCATCACGCTATCCACAGGACTGCGGACTCAGTCCTCGTGGCGTCCCCGCTGGGGAAAGACCTACTCTACGGCTCTCCTGCAACTATCTCACTTACAATGCTGTATTTCGTCTGTTCTTGTAAATAAACAACTTCTAGATTGTTCTCCTGAAGTCGAACTCGATTATTTTGTAGGCATTTGTCCAATACCTGCTGAGGTCAACCCGAATACCTACAAGGGTATACATATCAGGAAAGGATGAACAGGCTGGGTCTCTTTTCTCTTGAAAAGAAGGCTGAGGGGTGACCAAATAGAGGTCTTTAAAATTCAGAAAAATGTTGATAGAATGGATACAGAGAGAATGTTTCCACTTGTGGGGAAGAGTATAACTAGAGGCCATTAATATAAGATAGTCACCAAGAAATCCAATAGGGAATTCAGAAGAAACTTCTTTACCCAAAGAGTGGTGAGAATGTGGAACTCGTTACCACAGGGAGTGGTTGAAGCGAATAGTATAGATGCATTTAAGTGGAGGCTAGACAAGCATATGAGGGAGAAGGGAATAGAGGGTTATGCTGATAGATTTAGATGGGGAAAGACAGGAGGAGGCTCGAGTGGAGCATAAACGCCGGCATGGACTGGTTGGGCCGAATGGCTTGTTTCTGTGCTGTATATCCTATGTAATCCTATGTATGTAATCCTATTTAATCATTGAAACGTTTGCGGCATTGCACCCAGATCCCCATGACCACATCCCTGATTGTGCCCTCCTCTGCAATGTGCAACCAGGTTGTATTGATCTGATGGGGAAGCCTCTTCCACCCATGGGAAGGGAAGAGGACCTTCCTGCGTGCTGTGACTCCCTTCATAAACATATGGATGGAGTCATGGGAGAGCCTAGGTGCAGCCATGCTCCTTTGTGCAGTGCTTGTCAGTGTTTGCAGCACCTCACTGCTGTAGAACATTGACAGCACAAATGTCAAACTAAATTTGGCCATGGCCCCTTTAAGGAAACCGGCTGATCATGCATCATCAAATGACGTCGCCAGACCCACTTCCTCTAATTGGCCGGCAAATGCGTTGGGCAGGCTTAACAAGCCCTATCAAGGGAAATTCATTTCACAGAGCGGGCTGGAGCCAGCAGTGGGGTCGGGACCCGCCACCGACATCGCCAGCCACAGACCCGCTGAGGTTTGTACAATCGTGGCCAATGTTAATGGAACAATCTACAACATGCCAGGGTACAAACAATAGCAACCTATCCTTTTAACGTTATGACCATCTCCCATGAAGACGTAGAAAAGTATCCAACCAAGGGAAGGATGGTATTTAGGGCTAAGGATGACAGATACTGTATATATTATTTTCTTTCTTTGCAGTAGTTTCAGATTAATAAATTACAGATGTAAGAACCCCAAGATTCACCCAATGAATCAAGTTGCAGGAAACTCTTTTTTATCTGGCACCGACGGGACCGGCATGGTGCCGGTTGATCAAGAAGTCCGGATTACAGAGGGGTATACTTAGCAAGGTACGAGAGCCCCGTACACAGCCACAGGTGCAGGAGCCCTGGTTACCCGGCACTTGTGCAGGAGTCCCAGTTACACGGCCACAGATCCAGGAGTCCCTGTTGCATGGCCACAGATCCAGGAACCCCGGTTACACGGCCACTAATATATAGTAAAACTTACCTGAACCTACTCCTGAATTTTGCCGGTTAAAAGAGAGTTTCCTGTACATCTCAGAGTTATTCCAGATTAATTGCTACACTGACTATTGTCAAAATATTCCTGATAAAATAAATTGTAAATCGGGACAGATAGGTACTCATGGAAAAATTCTTCTAGAAAGTCAGTTCCTTAGATGTATATGCCACTTTTAATGTATATGATATGTGTCCATTATTTTGAGGGTGTGTGCCCCTCTTTAATCCCCCAACTCTCTGGTTATTCCTGGGTCATGCACCTTTGATCTTAACTAGCAAGAGGAGCAACTACTTCTCAATCCATCCCTCTAATGGCTCTCTTGGATTGGTGCCAGGAGGACCATGACCTAGATCTAGTATAGACGTTTTCTCTGATTTTTCCCCAAGTTTGCAGGGAGATGTTTCACTGACATCTCTGCACCCCAACTGTAATTGGGAATGTGGTGAAATCACAGATCAAACTTCCACTCCCCCATTCCATGGGCCTGGTATGTTTTAATTTGAAATTGACTTAAAATGTAGTTAGAAAATCAGAACTTTTTGCTGTAACACATTCAGTAGAGTTACAGAGCTGGTAGCTGTGTGTTCTAAAGCTGTGTTTGTTGTGACATCCTAATTAAACCACTGTATTTATAGTGATAGAGAATCAAGGAGCATTGTGTATCCTTCGGGATAGTCTGACACTTAAAATTAGACATTAAGCAGTGACTGATGACTGGCAAACAAAAAGGTCACTGACAGAAATCTATTAAGCTGTCATGTTCTGACCTTCCCTATTTAGCTGCAATGTACAGAGCACATTGCCTCATTCTTCACACCACAGTCCCTTTAAATCATGGCTGCGTTTATTTGCGCCACAAGTGGATTGGACCAAATTTCTGATTGGTCCCCTTGGAGGAAAAGGCACATCCAACAGTTTGTCTGGAATGTGTAATTTGATCCTGCCTGCTGGAGAGTAATTCAAGGTCTCTGCAATGTGTAACTTAATCCAATTATTGAGACAGCCAGGCTCCAGAGCTCACAGTGCTTTCAAAGAACAGACAGAGCTCACACTCCCGGGTTAGGAGCACTCACAGTGTTCACACTTCCGAGTTCAGATAGGAAAAGGTGAGGACATGGACAGATTTCAACATGAGGGTGAGAATTTTAAAATCAAGCTGTTGGTGGACCATGAACCACTGTCGGTCAACGAGCAGAGGGGTGATGGATGAATGGGACTTGCCGCGTGTTGGGATATGTGCAGCAGAGTTTGGGATGAGCTCAAGTTTATTGAGGGTGGAAGATGGAAGACTGACCAGGAGAACATTGGAATAGTCGAGTCCGGCAAATAACACATAAATGTAAAGTTATGCATGTTGGTCAGACCAACACAGAATACTCTCATTTAAAAAATTCATTTATCCAAAGATGTGCAGGTTAGGATGATTGGCTATGATAAATTGACCCTTAGTGTTAGGGGGATTAAATACGTGGGGTTACGGGGATAGGGTGGGATATGTGTCGGTGCAGGCTCGATGGGCCGAAATGGCCTCTATCTGCACTGTGGGGTTTCTGTGATTTCTGTGATTTCTGTGAAATTCTCGGGATGCTGGCCTTTGCCCCCACCTACAGGTTCCTGACCTTCTCTCCCCCCAGAGTTCCTGACCTTCTCTCCCCCCGTTCCTGACCGTCTCCAACAACAACAACAACTTGTATTTATATAATTTTATTCGTTTATGGGATGTGGGCATCGCTGGCAAGGCTGGCATTTATTGCCCATCCCTAATTACCCTTGAGAAGGTGGTGCTGAGCCGCCTTCTTGAACCGCTGCAGTCCGTGTGGTGAAGTTACTCCCACAGGTGCTGACTTTGTCGCAGCGGCTTGGTACAACCGAGTGGCTTCTAGACCATTCCAGAGGGCAGTTCAGAGTCAACTTCACTGCTGTGGGTCTGGAGTCACATATAGGCCAGACCAGGTAAGGATGGCAGGTTTCTTTCCCTAAAGGATATTACTGAACCAGATGGGTTTTTACGACAATCCCGTAGTTTCATGGTCACCATTACTGATACTAGCTTTTTAATTCCAGTTTTTTTTAATAACTGAATTTAAATCCCCCGGCTGCCGTGATTTGAACTCATGTCTCGGGATTATTACTCCGGGCCTCTGGATTACTAGTCCAGCAACATAATCACTACGCTACCGTACCCAGAGTAAAAGACGCTTCACAGGAGTATTAAAAGACAAAACATTTGACACGGAGTCACATAAGGCGAAATTAGGGCAGGTGACCAAAAGCTTGGTCAAAGAGGTAGGTTTTAAGGAGCGTCTTAAAGGAGGAAAGAGAGGCAGAGAGGCGGAGAGTTTTAGGCAGGGAATTCCAGAGCTTAGGGCCTCAGCAACAGAAGATACAGCCACCAATGGTTGAGCGATTATAATCAGGGATGCTCAAGAGGGCAGAATTAGAGGAGTGTAGATATCTCGGGGGGTGGGGGGTTGTGGGGCTGGAGGAGATTACAGAGCTAGGGAGGGGTGAGGCCATGGAGGGATTTGAAAACAAGGATGAGGATTTTGAAATCGAGGCGTTGCTTAATGGGGAGCCAATGCAGGTCAGCGAGCACAGGGGTGATGGATGAACGGGACTTGGTGCGAGTTAGGACACGGGCAGCTGAGTTTTTGATACATAAGGTAGAATGTGGGAGGCCAGCCAGGAGTGCATTGGAATATTCAAGTCGAGAGGTAACAAAGGCATGGATGAAGGTTTCAGCAGTGGATGAGCTGAGGCAGGGGTGGAGTTGGACGATGTTACGGAGGTGGAAATAGGCGGTCTGAGTAATGCTGCGGATATGTGGTCGGAAGCTCATTTCAGTGTCAAATATGACACCAAGGTTGCGAACAGTGTGGTTCAGCCTCAGACAGATGTTAGGGAGAGGGATGGAGTCAGTGGCTAGGGAACGGAGTTTGTGGCAGGGACCGAAAACAATGGCTTCGGTCTTCCCAATATTTAATTGGAGAACATTTCTGCTCATCCAGAACTCCATGTCGGACAAGCAGTCTGACAATTTAGAGGCCGTGGAAGGGTCGAGAGAAGTGGTAATGAGGTAGAGTTCCCCCCGAGTTCCTAACCTTCTCCCCCCCATTGAGTTCCCGATCTTCTTCCCCCTCCCCCCACCACCGAGTCCCTGTCCTTCTCTCCCATGAGCTCCAGACCTTCTCCCCCAAGTTCCTGACTTTCTCTCCCCACGAGTTTCTGCCCTCTCCCACCTCCGACCCCCTTTGGAATATCGGGTGCCCATGCACGACTCCGGTGGGGCGGGACACATGCTTGGCTGGGCTCTGCCCCCATACAGGCACGCATGCGCAGAACAACTCAAACTTCCTTGTAATAAAAACAGAAAATGCTGGAAACACTCAGCAGGTCAGGCAGCATCTGTGGAGAGAGAAACAGAGTTAACGTTTCAGGTCGATGACCCTTCGTCAGAATGTAGGGTCTGATGGAGGGTCATCGACCTGAAACGTCAAATCTTGTTTCTCTATCCACAGATGTTGCCTGACCTGCTGAGTATTTCCAGCATTTTCTGTTTTTATTTCAGATTTCCAGCATCCGCAGTATTTTGCTTTTGTCAAACTTCTTTGTGGCAGCAATCACTCCCTTAAATCATTGCTAGTGCGAATTAAAGAAGCAATAGTTAGTATTTTTGTTGATGAATGGTTATTTACAAATAAAAGACTACAAGGCAATTTGTGGCCTTACCTCCTCATTTGCATCTAAAAAGTTGATGCGCCAACTTACCGCCAAGATCCCATCCATTCCGATTTTGGAGAGGATCTCGATCCTGGAGGCCAGAGCTCTTGCCAGATACAGCTGGGAGCCTGGGACCCTCATGACTATATGTGAACTGGTGACAAATTACATAGTTACGACCTCCAGCGCCATTTTCCTCTCTGCCTACTGGATCATTGCCAATTCCTGCTCCTGCCCATGAAACATGGGTGGTCGAAGTTGGGCTATTTTGAGCATATATTAAAGGGATCCTTAGCTGCGGTCAGGGAACACTGGAAGCAGGTTTGGCATTATTACTTTTTTTTACTGCAGTCGCTTGTGGATTTTGAGCTTTAAATTTTGCCTGTTGCTCAAAACTGATGCTTCGTTTCACTCCCGATGCTTCGGGCCCGGCCCTTTAAGATGTTACTCTAAGCCCTTCAAAAATCAGCTGCCTTGCCAGATTTCCCACCACCAGATCGGTGAGCTGCCTCTCAGGACTGCGTTTTGCACTGGCAGTATGCTGGATTAATGTAAACGAGGCCTGACCATGAAAGTGGCTTAGGCCCTGTGCCAACTCTTTCAGGCAGGCCTCCGACTTATATTCTAGTGATCAAGATTTGAAATAAACATCATATTGTTATATTAAGTTCAGTTTAGAAATGACCACTGGCTTAATGAAGAAGGCAATAACATTTTTAAAGATCTTAGTTTCTCATGGTTCTTTGCTGTAGCTATTGTAGAGAGTGGCATTTTAATAAAGTGAACTCCGATGTAGTAACAGCAATCCTTAACCTTTTAACCCAAGAATGTAGCTGGGCTTGCTGCAAATGTAGCTCATACTAATGGAACTAAACTAGCTAGAACTATGTCACAGCAAATTAAATGTGTATATTAAAATGAGGTATATACCGAATCATCTATCATCCTGCAGTTATCATTCACTGAATTACAGCAAATTATTCTGTTCACTGAAGGTACTTACAGTACAAGGCATTTATAGAGCTGAACTGATGAGAAAATCGATCCTACTGCGGCCCACTGTAGTTATACTTTGCTTTTTTTTATTCATTCACGGTAAGTGGGCGTTGCCGGCAAGGCCAGCATTTATTGCCCTTCAGAAGGTGGTGGTGAGCCTTCTTGAACCGCTGCAGTCGGTGTGGATAGTTTTTCGTAGTGGTTTTGATGCAACTGAGTGATTGCTCGGCCATTTCAGAGGACATTTAAAAGTCAACCACATTGCTGTGGATCTGGAGTCACATATAGGCCAGACAGCATGGTTCCTTCCCTAAAGGACATTAGTGAACCAGCTGGACTTTTACGTTTCATGGCCACCATTACTGATACTAGCTTTTTATTTCAGATTTATTTAATTAACTGAATTTAAATTCCCCAACTGCCCTGGTGGGATTTGAACTCACGTCTCCAGATTATTAGTCCAGGACTGCTGGATTACTAACACAATAGCAAAATACTGCGGATGCTGGAAATCTGAAACAACAACAGAAAATGCTGGAAAAACTCAGCAGGCCAGGGAGCATCCGTGGAGAGAAAAACAGAGTCAACGTTTCAGGTCGAAGACCTTTCGTCAGAACTGGAAACAAGCAGGAAATGGAACAAATTTTAAAGCAAATTTAGGGGCTGGAAAATGGGGGAGGGGATGAAAGAACAAAAGGGAAGGTCTGTGATAGGATGGAAGGCAGGAGAAGTAAAGAGGCATTAAGAGATATTCAAGGCAAGAGTAGATGGTAATGGGACAGGTTAAGGAACAAAGGATGGCTCTAGATGAAGTGTGAATTGCGCTGGCAGAATGAAGGACTGCTGCCATGTGGGAGGGAAGAAAAAAAGGCACAAACAAAAAGTGTGGATAAAATATATATATGTGATAGGGGCCGAGGTTATGATCTGAAATTGTTGAACTCTATGTTGAGTCCAGAGGGCTGTAAAGTGCCTAATCGAAAGATGAGGTGCTGTTCCTCGAGCTTACGCTGAGCTTCCGTGGAACAATGCAAGAGGCCGAGGACGGTGAGGTCTGAGTGGGAGTGGAGCGGAGAATTAAAGTGACAGGCCACCGGGAGCTCGGGGTTCCCCCTTAGGGACTGAACGGAGGTGGTCCGCAAAGCGGTCACCCAATCTGCGTTTAGTCTTCCAAATGTAGACGAGACCACATCGTGAGCAGCGAATACAGTATACTAAATTGCAAGAAGTACAAGTAAATCACTGTTTCACCTGGAAGGGGTGTTTGGGGCCCTGGACAGTGGGAAGGGGGAAGGTATAAGGGCATGTGTTGCATCTCCTGCACTTGCATGGGAAGGTGCCGGGCAAAGGGGAAGGGTTGCTGGGGGTGATAGAGGAGTGGACTAGGGTGTCGAGGAGGGAGTGGTCCCTATGGAATGCTGAAAGGGGAGGTGAGGGGAAGATGCGTTTGGTGGTGGAATCATGCTGGAGGTGGCGGAAATGGCAGAGGATGATCCATTGAATGTGGAGGCTGGTGGGATGAAAGGTGATGACAAGGGGAACTCTATCATGGTTCCGGGAGGGAGGGGCAGGGGTGAGGGCAGAAGTGCGGGAGATAGAATGGACACGGTCGAGGGCCGTGTCAACCACAGTAGAGGGGAATCCTCGGTTGAGGAAAAAGGAAGACATGTCGGAAGCACTGGTGTGGAAGGTGGCATCGTCCGAACAGACGCGGCGGACACAGAGAAACTGGGAGATTGGAATACAGTCCTTACAGGAAGCGGGGTGGGAGGAAGTGTAGTCCAGGTAGCTGTGGGAGTCAGTGGGCTTGTAGTGAATGTTTGTCAATAGCCTATCCGCAGAGATAGAGACGGAGAAGTCGAGGAAGGGAAGAGTCGGAGATGAAGCATGTGAGGGAAGGGTGGAAATTGGAAGCAAAGTGAATGAAATGATCTCGTTCAGGGCGAGAGCAGGAAACGGCACCGATACAGTCATCAATGTACCGGAAAAAGAGTTGAGGGAGGGGACCCGAGTAGGACTGGAACAAAGAGTGTTCCACATATCCCATGAACAGGCAGGCATAGCTAGGATCCATGCGGGTACCCATGGCAACACCTTTGATTTGGAGGAAATGAGTGGAGTCAAAGGAGAAGTTGTTCAATGTGAGAACAAGTTCAGCCAGGCGGAGGATGGTGGTGGTGGATGGGGACTGGTTGGGCCTCTGTTCAAGGAAGAAGTGGAGCGCCCTCAGGCCATCCTGGTGGGGGATGGAGGTGTAGAGGGATTGTATGTCCATAGTGAAAAGCAGGCGTTTGGGGCCAGGAAATTGGAAACTGTTAAAGTGGCAGAGCGCGCCGGAAGAGTCGCGGATGTAGGTGGAAAGAGACTGGACAAGGGGAGAAAAAATAGAGTTGAGATAGGAAGAGATAAGTTCCGTGGGGCAAGAACAGGCTGAAATGATGGGTCTACCAGGCAGTCCTGTTTGTGGATCTTGGGAAGGAGGTAGAAGTGGGCTGTGCGGGGTTGGAGAACTATGAGGTTGGCGGCTGTGGGGGGGGAAGATCTCCAGAGGAGATGGGGTCAGTGACAGTCTTGGAAACGGTGGCTTGATGTTCAGTAGTGGGGTCATGGTCCAGGTGGAGGTAGGAGGAGGTGTCGGAGGATTGGCGTTCAGCTTCCGCTAGGTAGAGGTCGGTGTGCCAAACAACAACATCACCACCCTTCTCAGCAGGTTTAATGACAATGTCGGGGTTGGATCTGAGAGAATGGAGTGCTGTAAGTTCAGAGGGAGGTAGGTTGGAGTGAGTGAGGGGAGCGGAGAAATGGAGACAGCCGATGTCACGGCGGCAGTTTGCAATGAAAAGATCTAGAGAGGGTAAGAGGCCAGAGGGAGGTGTCCAGGTAGAACGAGAATTCTGAAAGCGGGAGAAAGGGTCAGCCTTGCGGGAGGAAGACTCCTGGCCAAAAAAGTGGGCACGGAGATGAAGGCGGCGGAAAAATAGCTCAGCATCGTGCCAAGCTTGAAATTCATTGAGGTGGGGCATAAGGGAGTGAAGCTCAGGCCTTTGCTAAGGACTGATCATTCGGGGTCAGAGAGGGGAAGGTCAGAAGGGATAGTGAAAACACGGCAGGGGTTGAGATTGGGAGAAGTGGGGTCAGAGGAAAGTGAAGGGGAAGAAGGTTCCGGAGGGACATTGGTGTTCACAAGTTGATGAAGCTTACGATCCTTGACATCAGAAAGGAAGAAAAAAAGTTTTTTGTTGAAGCGTCGGATGAGTCGAAGGATGAAATGGAACTGTGGACCCGGATAGCTTTGAGATAGAGTGTCGGTTCTGCTGAAGAAAGAGGTTGAGAGTGTTCATGTGGCGCCGCATGGCGTTGAGCGTGGATCTCAAGATGCAGCGAGAGCAGTACTTCGAGGAACAATTAGTATCTTGGAGATATTTGTAATCCTGGGTGGATCAGAAACACGAAGGGTGGAAGTTTAGTTGGAATCCACGTGGAATAAGTCGGAACTGGAGGCAGTTGCTGAGGAAAGAGATGTGGCTGTGAAACCGAGTCTTGGCAGATACCTGATCAAACACGAGAAGGGAAACTGAAAGCAATGAAGATGAACAAGGTTGAAGAGACAAACGGAACTCCCATCGGAGAGAAGAGCAGAACTTCTTCAAGGTGGGCATACTTAGAAGAGAGGCGGCAGTGAACCAAACACTAATACAATAGCAAAATACTGCAGATGCTGGAAATCTGAAACAATCTACTGGATTACTAGTCCAGTATCTTCTGGTATGCAACAAATCATTCCAATCAGTTCTTCAAAAGCCAGTTGAATTCAGTTCCTGAGGAATGATGTAGGAACCAAGGACTGTTTCTGAAATACTTTGGATCTGACTGTTGGTCATATTTGTCCTCAGTTAGTGTTCGCTTGGAAAATCTTACCTTGCTGAGTGTAGGACGCAATGGATAGCACCGACCTTTTCTCGATTGATATGCTTATGTGTCCATACAGTGGCCTAAATCCTTTTGCACAGAAACTTATTGGCCCAGTAATTCCTCTCTGAACGCGTGAGTACGGTCGGTGTACTCACGCGTCTGGCCGGAGGAAATGCCCGTGTTCAGCATGCACAGCGCATGCGGGGAAAACTGGCATTTCCAGTCCTCTGAACGAAGGGGTTCAGAGGCACAGCGCGTGCGACTGCACAGGCAGCGCTTGCGCAGTGAACTTCGTCGATTTCATTCATGGATTCAGTGAGGGTAAGTCCTTACAATTTACACTTGAAAAAAGCATGTGTAAAGTTGCTCCAAGGCTGCGGAGGAAGATATATTTTATCGTGGAGCTTCTGAAAGGCAATATTTTTGTTTGGGAAAGGGAGGAAAGTTATTTTAAGAAATGCTGAGGTAAGTTTTAAACTTTAAATTTTTTTTTTTAAACGGGTTTTCAGTACGGTAGGTAGAAGGAGCAATTGTGGCTGTGTGAATTGAATGTGAGAATGAGTGTTCTAAAATGAGTAATGTAACATTTCCAACACTTTTAAGAAAGAAACTTTTCATCAGTAATAAGTAATTATGTATGTATGTCCGCATATATTCCTTTACGTATATGTATGTATGTTTTATATTCCTTTACTTATGTGTATAAATGTATGTTTTTAATTATGATTTTCCAATAAGTTACTTTCTCTGAAAGTCATAATTAAATACATACATTCATACATATAAGTAAAGGAATATATACATACACGGAAAGGAATATATACAGACATACATACATAATTACTTAAAAGAATATATTACTGATGAAAAGTTTCTTTCTTAAAAATGTTGGAGTCATTTTCACATTTAATAAACACAGCAAATTCAATTCACATAGCCACAATTGATCCTTCTACCTACAGTACTGAAAACCCGTTTTAAAAAACAAAAATAAACTTTAAAACTTACCTCAGCATTTCTTAAAATAACTTTCCTCCCTTTCCCAAACAAAAATATTGCCTTTCAGAAGCTCCACGATAAGAAATATCTTCCTCCGCAGCCTCTGGAGCAACTGTACTCATGCTTTTTTCATGTGTAAGTTGTAAGGACTTGACCTCACTGAAAGCATGAATGAAAGCGGCGAATTTTACTGCGCACGCGCTGCCTGTACAGTCGCACGCGTTCTGCCTCTGAACCCCTTCGTTCAGAGGACAGGAAATGCCGGTTTTCCCCGCATGCGTTAACACTCCTTCCGTGACCATAACCATCTTCATACCAGCCATTAGGGTGGTTAGTCCTATGGCGTGAGGGTTTTACGGGCTCCCACAACCCATCTGGGGGGGGGGGCCACCCACACACCCGGACACAAGTATCCCGCTGGATGTCCACCCAGAATTTATAGTTGGAGCTCCGACTCCACTTGCCGGGACTGTCTGGAGCGGGGTTCGAAACCCTACTCCTTCTGGCCCAGCGGCGGGGATGCTTACCGCTATGCAAAAGGCCCACTCCGCGCAAAAGGTGACACCCATACGTTTCCTGCGCCTTTTCCCTCCCCGTGACTGGAGCCCTATGCTGCCACTTGAAAGACCAAGCTATCATCTGTCCTTTTTGCGGCGCCTTTGACTTCTCATTACCAATGATGAGCAGGCGCTGCGCCTCCACCTCGTTGAGGAGATTGCTGAGGTCATCATCAGTTCAATTGTGAGTTCTTTTAATGCCATGAATTGTGCTCATTCCAGCCATTTCACGTTGCTAATCGGATTGGGCCTTTGGCGTAGCGGTAGGATCCCCGCCACTGGGCCAGACGGGGTAGGGTTTCGAACCCCGCTCCAGACTGTCCCATGCAAGTGGAGTCGGAGGTTCCGGCTCTAAATTCTGGGTTGACATCCAGTGGGATATTTGCGTCTGTGGGTGTGGGTGGCCCCCCCTCCTTGTATAGCTTGTGGGAGCCCGTAAAACCCTCCCGCCATAGGACTAACCACCCTAATGGCTGGTTCAAAGATGGTTACGGTCACAGAATGAGCGTTAATCACGGCCATAAATCCTTCCACCACTTCATACAGCTCCCCAAAGGGAACAGTGTGAAGACACGTATGACAACGACATTGCTAAATAAATAAATAAATGGTGTTAAAAAAATTCTTTCAGGGCTTTTAAAAGTCTTTAAATTGCTTTAATTCTGTTTAAAACTACTTCAGATTCTTCAAAATAATGTAAACGTTTTTAAAAGTTTATAAAAGTTACCAAAAGCTTCATAAAAATACCAAAAACCTATTTAAAATGCTGCTTTGCATGTAGAAATGCTTAGCAGCTTGTGAGAAACATTGGGGGCATGTCCTATTAAACTGAGACCTCAAGGGGCGTGTCTCAGTTGCACAGCGCGCTACAGGCTTCGCGCTGGCTGCACTCCTGGGCGGCGTGACGTCAGACGCTGCCCGGGAGTCAACATTTTAAAACAGCAATTCCAGGCGTCCCTGAAGCTCAACGGCCGGCGCGTCGGGTAAGTGCATATCGGGGGCTTGCACGCGCGGCAAGCCCCCGACCCGAATTTCTGGGCCATTAAAATAAATTTGTTTTGCACTATGATTGGACTCTTCACTGAATATACTACTGGAAGGCTCTCCTATAACGAAGGGAAGATGATTTCAGTTTGGTGTAATATCAGTGGCCGTGAAACAATTGTATTGGCTAGTTAGAAGGTTTGTGATTTGTCTTCCTAATTGTTTCCCAAAGTGTGGATAGAGGAGGATTTGTTGGTTTGAGCTTTTTTTTTCTTTTGCTTTCTTCATCTGTCCCCACTAAAATGTGTGATGAGAACATTTTCTATTTTGCTGTCTACTGGAAGCAGTGCCAAAGTAAGCTCTTACGCCAACCAAAGCAGCCTTGCCCACTCTAACCACATGAAATGTCGGTTCCATGTTGACCTAATGCACTTTGGACCTATCAGAGCTACTTCACTGTTGCACCCACAACAGCTCCGATAGTTCCAACATCTGCTTGTACAAACTGGCGGGGACTCAAACATCCAGCGCTGTGCTGAGATCGCCCTATAATGCACATCCTCTGACTATGCAAGGCTGCATCGGTGGCTCTTGTACTTGTTTAAGCAACTGCAGGCACCCAGTGTCTTTTGACAATATTATAGCGGTTTGTATCAGTACAGACAGATCCTCATTCTGCACTGATCTGCCATTTGAAATTGAAGTGTTCCGAATGCCACATGACACAACCCATCAAATTGCTGGGTGGAGATGAAAGGGGCAGGTAGAATAGTCTGGGTCATGGGCCATGAATCTCTGAAGGGGGGGCTCTGCAAAAATAAAGGTTTGTGAACCTCTTTTCTAGACCTACATAAAGTGAAACCACAAGTTCGTCAATGTTTGAAATTTCTGGACCCTCTGCTAGTTCAGGTCAGTCCTTTCTATTGTGTGCCATCATAGATAGATAGAACGGCAATAGATTGGGAGAAGGGGAAGTGCAACGAGACCTGGGTGTCCTTGTGCACCAGTCGCTGAAGGTAAGCATGCAGGTGCAGCAGGCGGTTAAGAAGGCAAATGGTATGTTGGCTTTCGTAGCGAGAGGGTTCGAGTGCAGGAACAAGGATGTCTTGCTGCAGTTGTACAGGGCCTTGATGAGACCACATCTTGAATATTGTGTGCAGTTTTGGTCGCTTTATCTGAAGAAGGATGTTCTTGCCATGGAGGGAGTGCAGCGAAGATTCACCAGACTGATACCTGGGATGGCAGGAATGACGTATAAGGAGAGATTGAATCAATTGGGCTTATACTCACTGGAGTTTAGAAGAATGAGAGGGGATCTCATTGAAACTTGTAAAATTCTAACAAGACTAGACAGACTAGATGCAGGAAGGATGTTCCCGATGGTCGGGGAGTCCAGAACCAGGGGTCACAGTCTAAGGATAAGGGGTAAGCCATTTAGGAGAGAGATGAGGAGGAATTATTTTATCCAGAGAGTGGTGAACCTGTGGAATTCTCCACCACAGAAGGCAGTGGAGGCCAATTCATTAAATATATTCAAGAAGGAGTTAGATATATTTCTTAAGGCTAAAGGGATCAAGGGATATGGGGAGAAGGCAGGGACAGGGTACTGAATTTGGATGATCAGCCATGATCTCATTGAATAGCGGAGCAGGCTCGAGGGGCTGAATGGCCTACTCCTGCTCCTATCTTCTATGTTTCTATGTTTCTATCTTGTCTTCCAAGCAGAGAAATAGTCTTGAGATGTTGCTTGATCGTTTAAAGAGCACACACCAGGATGCCCGAGTACCCGTAATGCAACCCATTATTTGTGACAGTGAATGAACATGTGTCATGCCACCACCCTGCCAAAATACCTGCCCTATTACCACCCTAGGCTTCTGTCTTGGGACGCAACTTGGGACGTTTTGCTATGTTAAAGGCGCTATATAACTGCAAGCTGCTGTTGTTGTTGTTTTCTTCCCAATACAGACATCATGGTCTCCCGCTGCTGTAGACTGGGCTTTCTTTTTTTGGAAACAAATATTCATACCAAAACACCCGAGGTGTTCTAAAAATTGTTTATCTGACAATGGAATAGACACAATGGGTCAAGTGATAACAAAAGTATAAAAAGAAATGTAGATCCCTCCTGTACAGTTTTGGTGTCCATACTTAAGAAAGGACATACTTGCTCTCGAGTCAGTACAAAGAAGGTTCACTCGGTTAATCCCGGGGATGAGGGGATGGACATATGAGGAGAGGTTGAGTAGATTGGGACTCTACTCATTGGAGTTCAGAAGAATGAGAGGCGATCTTATTGAAACATATAAGATTGTAAAGGGGTTGGATCGGATGGATGCGGGGAAGATGTTCCCGATGATGGGTGAAACTAGAACTAGGGGGCATAGTCTTAGAATGAGGAGGAACTACTTCACTCAGAGGGTGGTAGGTCCATGGAATATGCTGCCCCAAAAAGCTGTAGAAGCTACATCATTACATAAATTTAAAACAGAAATAGACAGTTTCCTAGAAGTAAAGGGAATTAAGGGTTACGGGGAGCGGGCAGGAATTTGGACATGAGTCTAGGTTCAGATCGGTCATGGCCCTGTGGGTAGCGGAGCGGGCCTAGGGGCCGTGTAGCCTGATCCTGCTCCTATTTCGTGTGTCTAATTCTGTTAGATTCAGGAGATGGTTCTGTGATAGTGGATTGGCGGTTAGGATCAGATCAGCCATGATCTTATTGAATGGCGGAGCAGGCTTGAGGGGCCGATTGGCCTACTCCTGCTCCTATTTCTTATGTTCTTATGTATCTCTTACACAGAACAAGAAGGAAAACATCTCTTAAAGGGACAGGCATCACTGCCCTCTCTTCCTTCCCCCAGATAGACAACTAACTCATGGTGGATGGAATGTTCAATGAGAACAGAATACAATTCGCACACAGTTCTTTCACACAGCTTGTAAAATATTGTATTTTTAAAGACTGAAAGTACATCGCAGTAACAAATTAATTATGTATTTAAGACACATCCTAACTGCCAGTCACACGTGAACCTGCAAGAATGCAAAAGTTTTTCAAATCTAACTTGATGTGCTGTGCTTTAACTGAAGTAACAAATTACTTTATAGACATTATGAATGGCACAAATTGCTTGATCTTCCACTACAGTGTACGTCACATTCGACAGTGGGCCTACTGAGAGAAAACATTTGCTATAATTTTCATATCTCCAGATGGCGGCCTTTTTCAAGATGTAAGGCCTGAATTATCTTGTGAACCAATACTTTCTCATGAACATTAATTATATGGCTCTCATTAACAATATTAACTCGGTTATGCTGCTTAACCAAGCACAATTGCTTGCACAGCTGAATTGAAGGAAACTATATTATTTATTTTAATGAGTCGCAATTTCCTAAATCACAATGATTTGTCAGTGTCCAACCAAACTAACAATAGTTTTGCAATAGCTGTAGTTTGCAAGTTATCTGATAATTGATGCAATTTTATTTGTAATTAAAATTTAAAGAGATAGTGAAAAGTTTGATGAGTTTTAACATAATCAACAGAACCATATGTCTTGGCATCTTAAGCAGTGTGTAGCTGACAGCCTTTCTGTTGAAATATTGCAGCAATACTGTCCAGAATTAAAGACAATTAGAAAAACAGTACATTGTTAAATGTTAAAATCAGACATCTGCTTCCATGTCTAAAACTATGGGGGTAATTTTAACTTCAATGTAAAGTAAAATTAGGCGGGGTGTAAACAGACAGCCGACCAGATCCTATCAGTTTCCCGCTGTTCGGGATTAGCTAACATTAATCCTTATATTTTTCTCTCTTTATCAAGATGAATATGACCTAAAAACACTAAAGGCTAGAAATACACAACAAGCCCATCAGCATCTGAAAAGAGAAAGACAGGTTTAATTTTCAGGTGGACATCCTTGAACAGAGCTGGAAAAGGAAGGCAGGACAAAGATGAGAACTTCCATTTTTATAGAATCTTCAACGTAATAAAATGTCCGAAGGCTGTTCATTTAAAAGACAGCGAATCAAGAAGTAGTAGAAGAAATGGGAGAGTTGACCAGACGTATGGCTGAAAAGATAGGCTCTGATAAGTTTTCAAAGGCTGAGAGAGAAGTAGCAAGGTGAAGAGGTGTAGGGACAGAGTTCCAGAAGGGGTAGGACTGAAAGCTCTGCCACCGAGCATGGACCCCCTCCCTGCGCGATCATGACCTCCCCCCTGCCCCCCCCCCAGCCCAATCTTGAGGCCTCAATCCAACGAGGTGCATCGGGATGCCTGTTTGGGCCAAAATTTTTCAGTGATTTATTTCTGTAGTTATACCTGTCTTTGGTATTGTGCTTCAGAAGATTGAGTGGGTTGTGTAGAGTCCATAACAGGGAAAATTCTGTACAGTTTGTGAAATGAATGGACTCGATAGACCAAATGGCCACCTCTGTTCAGTATCTTTTTTAATGTAATGCCTACTGTGAGGCCGTACTAACCACAAAAGACCCAGAGAAAGAGGAAGAATTGCATCAGATCTTAATGCAGCTTATTCCACAGCATGTAGACTAACGATTCAGAAAGGGGTTGATTTAAGAACTGGATCACTTGGGACTAATTCCAATGTTACGTGTGGCCATCTTGTCCATGGCAGAGAAGCTGTGCTTGAGATTAGATTCCTATCACTTTCAGTCTTGAGGCCTTATATGTGATGATTGCAAAAGGAAATAATGACATTGTTCAGTTGTACATTATTCTTCAGTAGACCATGATCTTGATGCAATCTTGTTCTGAAAGTTGTTTTAGTCCCAATTATCTTTGCTTTCTAGCTTCTATACAACATTCAAAGACAAATACATATTAGATGATGCCCACTGTAGCAGAGATGCATCTCACAGGCCCAGAAAACCTCATTCGCTAGAACTTGCATTTGAACTTCCCATGTATTCAGTATCAGTAGACTGCTGTTCCAGATATCAAAGTTTAAAGGAATCCTCAAACAGGTTTCTATGAAATTATATTGCTTTATTATGATGATGAAAGACTTAAAGCCTTGATCTGTCTCGCAACTCCCACCACGGCAGCTGGTGGAATTTAAATTCAATTCAGGAATTAAATGTTAGTCTTAGTAATGGTGACCATGATACCATTGTCGATTGTTGCAAAAACCCATCTGGTTCACTAATGTCCTTTAGGGAAGGAAATCTGCCGTCCTTACCTGGTCTGGCCTACAAGTGACTCCAGACCCACAGCAATGTGGTTGACTCTTAATGCCCTCTAAAATGGCCTAGCAAGCCACTCAGTTGGAAAACAACCGCTACAAAAAACAATAAGAATAAAACCGGACGGACCACCCGGCATCGACCTCGGCACCGGAAACGACAACGACAACGGCAAACCCAGCCCTGTTGACCCTGCAAAGTCCTCCTTACCAACATCTGGGGGCTTGTGCCAAAATTGGGAGAGCTGTCCCACAGACTAGTCAAGCAACAGCCTGACATAGTCATAATTACCGTATCATACCTTACAACCAATGTCCCAGACACCACCATCACCATCCCTGGGTATGTCCTGTCCCACCGGCAGGACAGACCCACCAGAGGTGGTGGCACCGTGGTATACAGTCGGGAGGGAGTAGCCCTGGGAGTCCTCAACATTGACTCAGGACCCCATGAGGTCTCATGGCACCAAGTCAAACATGGGCAAGGAAACCTCCTGCTAATTACCACATACCGCCCTCCCTCAGCTGATGAATCAGTACTCCTTCATGTTGAACACCAATTGGAAGAAGCACTGAGCGTAGCAAGAGCACAAAATGTCCTCTGGCTGGGGGATTTCAATGTCCATCACCAAGAGTGGCTCGGTAGCACCACAACTGACCGAGCTGGCCGAGTCCTAAAGGACATAGCTGCCAGACTGGGTCTGCGACAGGTGGTGATGGAACCAACAAGAGGGAAAAACCTACTTGATCTCGTCCTCACCAATCTACCTGTTGCAGATGCATCTGTCCATGACAGCTTTGGTGGAAGTGACCACCGCACAGTCCTTGTGGAGACGAAGTCCCGTCTTCATGTTGAGGATACCCTCCACCGTGTTGTGTGGCACTACCACCGTGCTAAATGGGACAGATTTCGAACAGATCTGGCAACTCAAAACTGGGCATCCATGAGGCGCTGTGGGCCATCAGCAGCAGCAGAATTGTATTCAACCACAATCTGTAACCTCATGGCCCGGCATATCCCTCACTCTACCATTACCATCAAGCCGGGAGATCAACCCTGGTTTAACGAAGAGTGCAGGAGAGCATGCCGGGAACAGCACCAGGCATACCGAAAAATGAGGTGTCAACCTGGTGAGGCTACAACACAGGACTACTTGCATGCCAAACAACGGAAGCAACATGCGAGAGACAGAGCTAAGCGATCTCACAACCATCGGATCAAATCAAAGCTCTGCAGTCCTGCCACGTCCAGTCGTGAGTGGTGGTGGACAATTAAACAGTTAACAGGAGGTGGAGGCTCCAAAAATATCCCCATCCTCAATGATGGTGGAGCCCAGCACGTGAGTGCAAAAGACAAGGCTGAAGCATTTGCAACTATCTTCAGCCAGAAGTGCCGAGTGGATGATCCATCTCGACCTCCTCCTGAGGTCCCCAGCATCACAGATGCCAGTCTTCAGCCCATTCGATTCACTCCACGTGATGTCAAGAAACGGCTGAAGACACTGGATACTGCAAAGGCTATGGGCCCTGACAACATTCCGGCAATAGTACTGAAGACTTGTGCTCCAGAACTAGCTGCGCGCCTAGCCAAGCTGTTCCAGTACAGCTACAACACTGGCATCTACCTGGCAATGTGGAAAAATGCCCAAGTATGTCCTGTCTACAAAAAGCAGGACAAATCCGACCTGGCCAATTACCGTCCCATCAGTCTACTCTCAATCATCAGCAAAGTGATGGAAGGTGTCGTCGGCAGTGTCCTAGGCCCAACCATCTTCAGCTGTTTCATCAATGACCTTCCCTCCATCATAAGGTCAGAAGTGGGGATGTTCGCTGATGATTGCACACTGTTCAGCACCATTCGAGACTCGTCAGGCACTGACGCAGTCCGTCTCCATATGCAGCAAGACCTGGACAACATTCAGACTTGGGCTGACAAGTGGCAAGTAACATTCGCACCACACAAGTGCCAGGCAATGACCATCTCCAACAAGCGAGACTCTAACCATCTCCCCTTGACATTCAATGGCATTACCATCGCTGAATCCCCCACTATCAACATCCTGGGGGTTACCATTGATCAGAAACTGAACTGGACCAGCCATATAAATACTGTGGCTACAAGAGCAGGCCAGAGGCTGGGAATTCTGCGGTGAGTGTCTCACCTCCTGACTCCCCAAAGCCTTTCCACCATCTACAAGGCACAAGTCAGGAGTGTGATGGAATACTCTCCACTTGCCTGGATGAGTGCAGCTCCAACAACACTCAAGAAGCTCGACACCATTCAGGATAAAGCAGCCCGCTTGATTGGCACTCCATCCACCACCTTCAACATTCACTCCCTCCACCACCGGCGCACTGTGGCTGCAGTGTGTACCATCTACAAGATGCACTGCAGCAACTCACCAAAGCTCCTTCAACAGCACCTTCCAAACCCGCGACCTCTACCACTTAGAAGGACAAGGGCAGCAGACACATGGGAACATCACCACCTACAAGTTCCCCTCCAAGCCACACACCATCCTGACTTGGACCTGTATCGCCGTTCCTTCACTGTCGCTGGGCCAAAATCCTGGAACTCCCTTCCTAACAGCATTGTGGGTGTACCTACACCATATGGACTGCAGCGGTTCAAGAAGGCGGCTCACCACCATCTTCTCAAGGGCAATTAGGGATGGGCACTAAATGCAGGCCTAGCCAGCGACGCCCACATCCCATCAATGAATTAAAAAAAAACTGCACATTGCAGCTTTTACCTGTTTACTGTATGTGATTTTAGATTTACACTGTACTTTATCTTCATTAACAACCTGAGTGCTGTAGCACTCTTTGTTGATAGCATCACTCCCTCCAGAGTGGTCAATTTTGCACCAGATAGACAAGGTTAAAAAAAATGCAACTTAACACTGGCAGATCAATGGTGTGATTTTATTCAGTAGCAACAAAGACTAAAATTGACGGTGATGCTGCCTACCCAGCCATTTCCTCTTGAGTAAACTTTATGATGCAAGAGCTTTACACAGCAGCAATGCAAATCAGAAATTCATGCGTGGAGGTTAGCCTGTCTGATTTGTGTCCCGCTCTATCTTCTGTGCATTGAAATTAATGAAGTTGTGCATCTGGAATACTAATACATTAATTTACCCTTATAATGTACCAAACTCTCTTCAGTTATAACCATTCAGTTCTTGCCTTGCTAATCGTATCCAAATAACCTTATATTTTGGACTGCTCTGCAGAAAAAAAGAGACATTGTCAAAAAATCAAATCAAAACAGCAAGTGCATTGTACTCATTGATTATCAAGTAGAAAGAACCTTTCTTTGTGCCCTCACAGGATGAATAATGAAAATATTTAATTCTCCAGCTTTTATTCATCACCTTAATCACATTACATACAAAGTTTTTGATGAATAACTATTGGTACTAATAAAATGGCTAATAATTAAAAAGACCTAACTCTGCAAAATGCATTGTTTTAATTTATGTAATAGTTTGTTAGAATGATTTTGCAAAGATAGATATCTTTGTGCATGTTTAAAGGCTCTTGCAATCCCTTTATAACATGCATAGAAATTAAGCCAGGTGTGGCTATGGTTCAAATTGCACAGTGTAAAAGTTCTTCAGTTGATGCAGTCTGACATCCATCATTGCATGTTGTGACACGACACACCAGGAAAAGAAATCTCAATTCAGGGATGGACTAGAGTTTTATAAAGAGTTAAGAGTTGTTGAGGGGAAAAGAAGTGCTTGGGACAAAAGGGGAAATCAATTCTTAGCAATATGGGAAATGCGGGAGTCCCATTTGAGACTGCAATTTCAGTGTATGGTAACATTCACCACACAGGTTTGTAAAACATCTGCAAAATAGCTATGTGGAGCAAGGAACAAAGGAATTGCTAGATGAAAAAAGAAAAAGGCCAAGGTCCAGCTAGTTCGCCTCCTTCCACCTCGTAGCCACATGATACAGTAATAGATTTGTTGACTAATCGTAGCAATCAATTAGCCTAAAACAGACCCAGAAAGAATGCGAGGGAACCCCAGAGGTGTAGAGTTTTGGGAACCAAGGTCACCTGTTCCTCCCAAGTGAAGGATTTTTAAAAGAACTGTTAAACTGACTGTTCAAGAAGGCATGCTGGGAAGGTTGACCAAAGTCGAAAAGTGTGACGCAGACTGGAAGGCAACAGATAAGGAGGCCTTGCAAGACTGTGGGAAACCATCGTAGAAAGCAGGTGCTGTTAGCATCAGTCTGTGTAACCACGGGAGAGAGAGATTGGAAAGTTACTGGACAGCTTGTTTATGTCAGCAAGAATGTTATAAGACCAGCCATTCTAAAGTGAAAGCCGAGACAGTCCACAAGACCAACAGAACACAGACCACAAGAGACCAGAAGAACACCATGATGGATGTCGATGGATTATTAACCTCTCAGTCTCCCGCAGCAGAAGACTCGGCCATTCTGAGTTTTGAGTTGTACTAATGACTTAAAGGCTGTATGAATCTCTATCTGCAAAACCTGTTGTATTTTAATGTTAATAAAACCAGTTAGTTAGAAAAGTTTAAAGTCTTGATTGATCTCACCTCTGGTTTAAAGAGTAAAAAGAGTTAAAACAAAGACTCAACAGAAGAATATTACACTTACAACTTGTCATGTCTCAAATGGCTGAACAGCAGGAGACAGAGAATAGGGATAATGGGCAGGTACTCTAATTGGCAGGAGGTGACTAGTGGTGTCCCACAAGGATCTGTGTTGGGGCCTCAACTATTCACAGTATTTATTAACGACTTAGATGATGGGATAGAGAGCCACATATCAAAGTTTGCCAATAACACAAAGATAGGTGGCATTGTAAGCGCTATAGATGGAAGCATAAAATTACAATGAGATATTAATAGAGTAAGCGAATGGGCAAAACTGTGGCAAATGGATTTCAATGTAGGCAAGTGTGAGATCATCCACTTTGGATCTAAAAAGGATAGAACAGTGTACTTTCTAAATAGTGAAAGGCTAAAAACAGTGGATGGCCAAAGAGACTTTGGGCTCGATTTTCCAAGCCCCGAGGAGGCGGGAGTGGTGGGAAAATTGCAGAATCGGGGCGCAGGAACCCATCCCGCCCCCAACCCGCCTCCATGCCAATGTCCCAGGAGGCGGGTACCCGACCTGTGCTGGGAGCCGCCTCCCCGAGGCAGGAAGGTATTAGTGCCAACTAACTGCCTGTTAACAGATAGTTAACAGGCAGTTTTTTGCCTAATCCCTATTTTTAGCCCTGAAGTGTGGGCTGTCTGATGGCTCCGAACCACGCCGAGTTAGCGAGGCGGACCGTCGGGCTGCAGGGGTTGGAGGGGTGGAGATGTCCGTTGTGCAGGTGAGTGATGGGTGCATGTGTGCAGAGGTAAGTGTGTGAGGTAAGTGTAAAGTGTTTTAATAAGTTTTACTTACCTTTACTTTCTCCTGCAGGCTTCCTTCCTTCAGTTTTCGGGAGTCCCTCAGCTCACCGGCACAGAAAGCAGAATGGCCGCTAACTGTCAAAAGCTGCAGCCTTCTGCTTTCTGGTCTGGAGAGCTCTCTAACTGAGTCTGAGTAGAAGGACTCAAGTTAGAAGACAGATTGTCATAGAAACATAGAAGACAGGAGCAGGAGTAGGCCATTCGGCCCCTTGAGCCTGCTCCACCATTCAATGCGATCATGGCTGATCATCCAAATTCAGTACCCGGTCCCTGCTTTCTCCCCATACCCCTTGATCCCTTTAGCCTTAAGAAATATATCCAACTCCTTCTTGAATATATTTAATGTATTGGCCTCAACTGCCTTCTGTGGTAGAGAATTCCATAGGTTCACCACTCTCTGGGTGAAGAAATTCCTCCTCATCTCTGTCCTAAATGGCTTACCCCTTATCCTTAGACTGTGACCCCTGGTTCTGGACTCCCTGATCATCGGGAACATCCTTCCTGCATCTAGTCTGTCCAGTCCTGTCAGAATTTTATAAGTTTCAATGAGATCTCCTGATGTTTTTGACAGCTTCACAGCGCTGTCAAACGCTGATTTTTCATCTGTCAAAAGCTCTTGACAGATGAAATGTCAATCGCTGACGTCACCAGTAACCAGGTGTCCCTTAATTGGCCTGCTGAGCCCGCTGGGCGGGCTTAACAAGGTCAATCAAGGGAAAATAGCGTGGGTTGGCCACAAGTCGATGGAGGCGGGACTACAACCCAAAAAGTGGGAGTCCCGCCTCCAAAAGCTCCCCATTGACAAAATCGAGCCCTTTGGCTCCAGGTACATAGATCATTAAAACATCATGGGACAGGTACAGAAAATAATCAAAAAGGCTAATGGAATAAGAACAAGAACATAAGAAATAGGAGCAGGAGTAGGCCATTCGGCCCCTCGAGCCTGCTCTGCCATTGAATAAGATCATGGCTGATCTGATCTTGGCCTCAACTCCACTTTCCCGCCCGCTCCCCATAACCCTTGGCTCCCTGTAGCTCAAATATATGTCTATCTCCGCCTTGAACATATTCAATGACTCCACCTCCACAGCTCTCTGGGGTAGAGAATCCAAAGATTTATGACCCTCTGAGAGAAGAAATTCCTCCTTTAAATGGGCGACTCCTTATCCTGAAACTATGCCCCCTAGTTATAGATTCCCCCACGATGGGAAACATCCTCCCTGCATCTACCCTGTCAAGCCACCTCAGAATCTTATATGTTTCAATAAGATCAATTCTCATTCTTCTAAACTCCAATGAGTATAGGCCCAACCTGCTCAACCTTTCTTCATAAGACAACCCTTTCATCTCAGGAATTAACCTGGTGAACCTTCTCTGAACTGCCTCCAATACAAGTATATCCCTCCTTAAATAAGGAGACCAAAACTGAACGCAGTACTCCAGGTGTGGTCTCACCAGCGCCCTGTACAGTTGTAGCAAGACTTCCCTACTTTTATACTTCATCCCCCTTGCAATAAAGGCCAACATTCCATTTGCCTTCCTGATTACTTGCTGTACCTGCATGCTAACTTTTTGTGTTTCATGTACGAGGACCCCCAGATCCCTCTGTACCGCAGCATTACGTAGTCTCTCCATTTAAAATAAAATTTGCTTCTTTATTTTTCCTACCAAAGTGGATAACCTCACATCTTCCCACATTGTTCTCCATCTGCCGATTCTTTGCCCACTCATTTAACCTATCTTTATCCCATTTGCAGACTCTGTGGGCTGGATTTTGTCAGTGTGGGCGGGCTGGGGCGTGTCAGGTGGAAATCGTGTCAGGACCCCGACTCCTAAGTGAAGTGCTGAAAAAGTGGGATTTTCCCCTAATTGGGCAATTGATTTCCTGCATGTGGGAACCACTGGCCCAATGAGACTTTTCATACAGAAAGTCACCTCCGATGACGTCATCAATGCTGCTGGATTTAAGGCCTGCAAGCAGCCTTGCTTCTTCTGGAGACTGCAAAGGCTCTGAAAATTGTATGAAGGAGTTGATTTCCCGACAATGTCAACGATCAAGCAAAAGTGTGCACCTCGGATTGATGAGCCCTCCCTCCAAGCTCTGGTGTACTGAGCCAGCTGTAGTAAGGAGATGCTGTTCCCTTCCTCAGGGAGAAAAAAACCACCCCAGCAGACAAAAGCTGTGTGGCTCCAAGTGGCCGAGGAGGTCAACTCCATTTTGATGAGCCACAGAACCTGGCTGCAATGCAGGAAGAGGTTTCATGACCTTCTCCGCACAGGAAAAGTGAGTATGACTTTCCCTTCACCCTCAATCTAATCCCCATCGCCTCTCCTCACCAGCACTCTGCTTTGCCAACCTCTTCCTCCATATCCCACTTGACACTTACATCCCTGCACCCTTACCCATTCCCTCTCTCTATGGTCACATTCACTTAACATTTGACCATGCAGCCTTCGCACTCCCTATCACTGTGATGCAATGACAACAACAACTTACAACACACAGGGAGGATCCTTTGTATCCTTCTAAGCACCTATGCTATGCATTCTCTACACTCACTCTTTCATTCTCACTCAAACACCACTTGTGTCTCTCACTGCAGGAAAAGAGAGCCCACAATAAGAGGGAAAGCGCCATGACAGGAGGAGGGTCACCCACAGTAGCCCAGCTCACCGCCTGGGAGGAGGCGGCCCTGGAAATCGCTGGGATCGAGGACGATACCCAAGTGGGGGATGGACAGACGGGTGCATCACAGCAAGCTGGTGACAGAATAGTTTGGTATCTCTCTCATTGGCATTGCATGAGTCACTGATAATGAATCTGATGCTCTAACAGATTGACTTATGATCATCTGCACTATTCAATGTGCATGTATCCTTGGCCTCACATCTCTAACTCTTTCCTTTACTCCCCCACAGGACCATCGAAACCCCCGTCCCCACTGTCCAGGAGGAAGAGCCTGAGCTTCCAGACTCCTCAGAGGAAGCTGCAACCTCTGAGGGCACAGCGTCAGCAGAATTCATTGCACCCAGCGCCAGCGCAGATACTCACACCTCGGTGGGACCTTCGCGAGATAGAGTAGTGTTGTCACCTGGTGTATCACAGCTCACAAGTGAGCATCAACAGATGGCGGAGACAGGGACAGCAGTGGAGAGTCCTCGTCAGAGGGCGCAGGACTCTGCCAGCTCGGTTCAGCTGCATGTCGACCCTGTGCCTCCGGGTCCATCCAGAAGGAGAGCGGTGCTGGAACTCCAGGAACAGGTGCAGGAGTCTCTGGCAGGTTATGTCTCCGGGGTCGCTATGAGTGTGGAGCAAATGGAGGAGTCTATCGCAAACATGAGCAGAGCCTTTGTGGAGGCATTGGCACATGAACGCATCACCGCGAAAAGGATGGCAACCTCCGTGGTAAGGATGGCTAACTCTATGGTAAGGCTGGCTACCATAGAGAAGAGGATGGCTATGGTAGAGGAGAGGATGGCTATGGTAAAGGAGAGGATGGCTACGGCCAAGTCATTCATATAGATTGTAAATAGTTGAGGCCCCAGCACTGATCCCTGAGGCACTCCACTAGTTACAGTTTGCCAACCTGAAAATGACCCATTTATCCGAACTCTTTGTTTTCTGTTAGTTAGCCAATCCTCTATCCATGCTAATATATTACCCCCAACCCCGTGAGCTCTTATCTTGTGCAGTAACCTTTTATGTGGCACCTTATCGAATGCCTTCTGGAAATCCAAATGCACTACATCTACTGGTTCCCCTTTATCCACCCTGCTCGTTACATCCTCAAACAACTCTAGTAATTTTGTCAAACACGATTTCCCTTTCATAAAATCATGTTGACTCTGCTTCATTGTATTACTTCCTTAATAATGGAATGCATCATTTTCCCAATGACAGATGTTAGGCTAACTGGGATATAGCTTCCTGTTTTCTGCCTCCCTCTTTTCTTGAATAGGGGCATTACATTTGCAGTTTTCCAATCCGCTGGGACCTCTCCAGAATCCAGGGAATTTTGGTAGATTACAACCAACTCATCCACTATCACTGCAGCCACTTCTTTTAAGAGCCTGGGATGTAGACCATCAGGTCCAGGGAACGTGTCAGCCTTTAGTCCCTTTAGTTTGCCTAGTACTTTTTCTCTAGTGTTAGTCATTGTTTTAAGTTCCTCCCTCCCTATAGCCCCTTGATTATCAATTATTATTGGGATGCTTTTAGTGTCTTCTACCATGACATTTTTTTTTAGTGTAATTTCCCTGTTTCCCATTATTAATTCCCCAGTCTCATCCTCTAAGGGATCATCTTTTACTTTAGCTAATCTTTTCCTTTTTATATACCTGTAGAAACTCATTGGGCTGAATTTGTCAGTGTGAGTGTGTCAGGTGAAAATCATGCCAGGACCCCGACTCCTAATTGAAGCACTGAAAAAGTGGGATTTTCCCCTAATTGGCCAATTGATTTCCTGCGTGTGGGAACCCCTGGCCCAATGAGTCTTTTCAGACAGAAAGTCACCTCCGATGACGTCATCAACGCCGCTGGATTTAAGGCCTGCAAGCAACCTTGTTTCCTCTGGAGACTGCAAACTTTATGGCCATTGCTGTCTTCGCCTTCTTCATCAACTATGTCCAGCAGTAGACCAAAGTGTGCACCACGCTTCGATGAGCCCTCCCTCCAAGTGCTGGTGGAGGGAGCGAGATCCAGGAAGGAGGTGCTGTTCTCATCCTCAGGGAGAAAAAAGCCACTCCAGCAGACAAAAGCTGTGTGGCTGCAAGTGGCCCAGGAGGTCAGCTCCATCTCAATGAGCCGCAGAACCTGGCTGCAATGCAGGAAGAGGTTTCATGATCTTCTCCGAACAGGAAAAGTGAGTATGACTTTCCCATCACCCTCAATCTGATCCCCATCGCCTCTCAGCAGCACTCTGCTTTTCTAATCTCTTCCTCCACATTCCACTTGACACTTACATGCCTGCACCCTTACCCATTCCCTCTCTCTAAGGTCACATTCACTTAACTATTCGGCCATGCAGACCTCACACTCCCTATCACTGTGATGCCATGACAACAACAACTTTCAGCACACAGGGAGGGTCCTTTGTATCCTTCTAAGCATCTATGCTATGGATTCTCTACACTCACTCTTTCATTCTCACTCAAACTCCACTTGTCTCCCTCATTGCAGGAAAAGAGAGCCCACAATAAGAGGGGAAGAGCCATGACCGGAGGAGGGTCACCCTCAGTAGCCCAGCTCACCGCCTGGGAGGAGGCGGCCCTGGAGATCGCCGGAATCGAGGAGGATTCCCACATGGGGGACGGACAGGCGGGCGCATCGCAGCAAGCTGGTGACAGAATAGTTTGGCATCTCTCTCATTGACATTGCATGAGTCACTGATAATGAAACTGATGCTCTAACAGATTGACTTATGATCATCTGCACTTTTCAATATTCATGTAACCTTGACCTCACATCTCGAACTCTTTCCTTTACTCTTCCACAAGACCATCGACAGCCCCCATCCCCACTGTCCAGGAAGAAGAGCCTGAACTTCCAGACACCTCAGAGGAAGCTGCAACCTCTGAGGGCGCAGCGTCAGCAGAATTCATCGCACCCAGCACCAGCGCACACACGCACACCTCGGTGGGACCTTCGCGAGATAGAGTAGTGTTGTCACCTGGTGTATCACAGCTCACAAGTGAGCATCAGCAGATGGTGGAGACAGGGACAGCAGTGGAGAGTCCTCGTCAGATGACGCAGGACTCTGCCAGCTCAGCTCAGCTGCATGTCGACCCTGTGCCTCCGGGTCCATCCAGAAGGAAAGCGGTGCTTGAACTCCAGGAACAGGTGCAAGAGTCTCTGGCAGGTTTTGTCTCCAGGGTCGCTGTGAGTGTGGAGCGAATGGAGGAGTCCATCGCGAACATGAGCAGAGCCTTTGTGGAGGCATTGGCGCATGAACGTATCACCGTGGAAAGGATGGCAACCTCCGTGGAAAGGATGTCTACAGTAGAGGAGAGGATGGCTATGGCCATGGAGGAGCTAAGTCACCAGAGTGCAGAAAACATGGTCATTGTTCAGAATAGACTGGCATCTCTTGAGGAGCGATGGTCAGCTATTGAGCATGGAAACCAGACCTTCATGGAAGTCCTCTGGAGTAGGACTTCCAGCACAGAAACGGGTCCTCATGGGCCCCCGGCAGTGCAGCAAGGCGCTGTCCAGCCACTTGCTAGCTCTGAAGTGGGGCTGACCCATGAGAGGGATGTTGGTGGCATACACCAAGGAAGTGGGGGCTCACACGACCACGCCACTGCAGTGCCCTCAGTCAGAGCCACACCAGAGCCCCCACCCAACTGAAATTGGCGTCTCAACCCCTGCACAGCCGCAGGAGCAGCAGACTGTTGCCGAGCCCTCACAGGTTCGCAACCCCCAGAGGACGCCCGCCAAAGGTGTCGAGTCAGGAACAGCAAGAAAGCGAGCAAGGGGCCTTCACATCTGCTGAAGCCACAGGGGAAGCACCACGTAGGAGCACGCGTAATAGGAAGATAATGCACAAGTAGTCACAAGGGTTGCCACTTGGGTGTAATGTTGTTTAATTTGAGAAGCCATCAGTTGCTTATCTGTCTAGTCCTGTTAGAATTTTATAAGTTTCAATGAGATCCCCTCTCATTCTTCTGAGCTCTAGCGAATACAAGCCTAATCAACTCAATCTCTCTTCATACGTCAATCCTGCCATCCCAGGTATCAGTCTGGTGAATCTTCGCTGCACTCCCTCCATGAGTATTGTGTGCAGTTTTGGTCGCCTTATCTGAGGAAGGATGTTCTTGCCATGGAAGGAGTTCAGCGAAGATTCTCCAGGCTGATACCTGGGATGGCAGGAATGACATATGAGGAGAGATTGGTCGATTGGGAATATACTCGCTGGAGTTTAGAAGAATGAGAGGGGATCTCATTGAAACTTATAAAATTCTGACAGGACTGGACAGACTAGATGCAGGAAGGGTGTTCCCGATGGTCGGGGAGTCCAGAACCAGGGGCCACAGTCTAAGGATAAGGGGTAAACCATTTAGGACAGAAATGAGGAGGAATTTCTTTACCCAGAGAGTGGTGAACCTGTGGAATTCTCTACCACAGAAGGCAGTAGAGGCCAATTCATTAAATATATTCAAGAAGGAGTTGGATATATTTCTTAAGGCTAAAGGGATCAAGGGATAGAGGGAGAAAGCAGGGACAGGGTACTGAATTTGGATGATCAGCCTTGGTCACATTGAATGGCGGAGCAGGCTCGAGGGGCCGAATGGCCTACTCCTGCTCCTATCTTGTATGTTTCTATGTTTCTATGGCAAGAACATCCTTCCTCAGATAAGGCGACCAAAACTGCACATAATACACAAGGTGTGGTCTCACCAAGGCCCTGTACAACTGCAGGAAGACATCCTTGCTCCTGTACTCGAATCCTCTCGCTATGAAGGCCAACATACCATTTGCCTTCTTAACCGCCTGCTGCACCTGCATGCTTACCTTCAGCGACTGGTGCACAAGGACATCCAGGTCTCGTTGTACTTCCCCTTTTCCCAATCTATTGCCGTTTAGATAATAATCTGCCTTCCTGTTTTTGCCACCAAAGTGGATAACCTTGCATTTATCCACATTATACTGCATCTGCCATGCTTCTGCCCAATCACCCAACCTGTCCAAATCATACTGGAGTTTCACTGCATCCTCCTCACCACACAAACGCCCACCCAGCTTTATGTCGTCTGCAAACTTGGAGATATTATATCTAGTTCCCTCGTCTAGATCATTACTATATATGGTGAATAACTGGGGTCCTAGCACCGATCCCTGCGGTACCCCACAAGTCACTGCCTGCCACTCAGAAAAAGTCCCGTTTATTCCAACTCTTTGCTTCCTGTCTGCCAACCAGTTCTCTATCCAAGCCAGTACCTTACCCCCAATCCCATGTGCTTTAACTTTGCACGCTAATCTCTTATGCGGGACCTTATCAAAGCCCTTCTGAAAGTCCAAATACACCACATCCACTGGTTCTCCTTTATCTATTCTACCAGTTACATCCTCAAAAAATTCCAGTAGGTTAGTCAAGCATGATTTACCTTTTGTAAATCCATGTTGACTTTGTCCGATCTTGTCACTGTTTTCCAAGTGCTCTGCTGTTACATCTTTTATAATGGACTCTAGCATTTCCCCCACTACCGATGTCAGGCTTAATGGTCTATAATTCCTCATTTTCTCTCTACCACCTTTTTTGAATAGTAGGGTTACATTAGCTACCCTCCAATCCATGGGAACTGTTCCAGAGTCTATAGAATTTTGGAAGATGACCAGCAATGCATCTACTATTTCTAGGGCCACTTCCTGAAGTACCCTAGGATGTAGATTATCAGGCCCTGGGGATTTATCGGCCTTCAATCCCATCAATTTCCCTAACACCATTTCCCTACAAATACTGATTTCATTCAGTTCCTCCCTCTCATTAGATCCTATGTTCCCCGACATCTCTGGGAGGTTATTTTTGTCCTCCTTTGTGAAGACAGAACCAAAGTATGTATTTAATTGGTCACCATTTCTTTGTTCCCCATTATAACTTCCCCTGATTCTGACTGCAAGGGTCCTATGCTTGACTTTACCAATCTTTTTCTCTTCACATATTTATAGAAGCTTTTACAGTCAGTTTTTATGTTCCCAGCAAGCTTACTCTCATACTTTATTTTCTCTCTCTTAATTAATCCCTTTGTCCTCCTTTGCTGAATCCTAAACTGCTCCCAATCCTCAGGTTTGCTGCTTTTTCTGGCCAATTTATATGTCCTCTCCTTGGATCTTATGCTATCCCTAATTTCCCTTGTTAGCCACAGTTGAGTCACCTTTTTTGTTTTATTTTTATGCCAAACAGAGATGAACAAATTCTGTAGTTCTTCCATGCGATCTTTAAATGTTTGCCATTGCCTATCCCCCGTCAACCCTTTAAGTAATTTTCCCAATCCATCCTAGCCAACTCGCGCCTCATACCATCATAGTTTCCTTTATTTAAACTCAGGACCCTAGTCTCTGAGTCAACTACTTCACTCTCCATCTTAATGAAGAATTCTATCATATTATGATCGCTCCTCCCCAAGGGTTCGCACAACAAGATTGCTCATTTATCCTTTCTCATTACATAATACCCAGTCTAAGATGGCCTGATCTCTAGTTGGTTCCTTGACATATTGGTCCAGGAAACCATCCTGTATACCCTCTAGGAATTCCTCCTCCACAGTCTTGTTTTTCTCCTTCCTGTCATTTGCTTCTATCCTTGCTTCCCTTTCCTCTGTCTCCCTGCACATGTTCCCAACCCCCTGCCATTTTAGTTTAAACCCTCCCCAACAGCACTAGCAAACACTCCCCCAAGGACATCGGTCCTGGTCCTGCCCAGGTGCAAACCGTCCAGTTTGTACTGGTCCCACCTCCCCCAGAACCGGTTCCAATGTCCCCGGAATTTGAATCCCTCCCCCTTGCACCATTCCTCTAGCCACATATTCATCTGAAATATCCTTCTATTTCTACTCTGACTAGCATGTGGCACTGGTAGCAATCCTGAGATTACTACCTTTGAGGTCCTATTTTTTAATTTACCTCCTAACTCCCTATATTCAGCTTTTAGGACCTCATCCCACTTTTTACCTATATCATTGTACCATTGTATGCCTTTTTGTCAATTTGATACCATGCTTAACTTCCTTAGTTAGCCACGAATGATTCATCCTTCTTATAGAGTCTTTCATTCTCACTGGAAAAAACCTATGCTGAGAGTTATGAAATATCTCCTTAAGTGCCTGCCACTGCTTATCTACCATCTTACCCGTTAATCTATTTTCTCAGTCTACTTTAGCCAACTCTGTCTTCATACCTTTGTAATTGCCTTTATTTAAGTTTAGGACACTAGTTTCAGACCCAAGTTTCTCACCCTCAAACTGAATTTGAAATTCTTTCATGCTATGATCACTCTTACCTAGAGGATCTTTTACTATGAGATCATTAATTAATCCTGTCTCATTACACATTACTATATCTAAAATAGCCTTCTCCCTGGTTGGTTCCACAATGTATTGTTCTAAGAAACCATCCCGAATGCATTCTATGAACTTGTCCTCAAGGCTACCCTTGCCAATTTGATTTGTCCAATCTATATAAAGATTAAAATTGCCCATGATTATCACAGTACCTTTCTTACAAGCCCCCATTATTTCTTGATTTATACTCTGTCCTACAGTGTAGCTATTGTTAGGGGGCTTATAGACTACTCCCACCAGTGACTTCTTTCCCTTACTATTTCTTATCTCCATCCAAACTGATTCTACATCTTGATCTTCTGAGCCAATATCATTTCTCACCACTGCACTGATCTCATTCTTTATTAACAGAGCTACCCCACCTCCTTTCTGCCTATCCTTCCAAAATGTCAAATACCCCTGAATAGTCAGTTCCCAGCCTTGGTCACCTTCAACCACATCTCTGTAATGGCTATCAGATCATACCCATTTATTTATATTTGTGCCATCAACTCATCTATCTTGTTATGAATGTGGCGTGCATTCAGATAAGGAGCCTTTAATTTTGTCTTTTTACTATTTTCCCTACTCTGACTCTATTTGCTGGTGCACTCTTATGTTCGTACGCTCTGTCTCCTCCTGTCATACTCTGCTTATCATGACCCCTATCGCTACCCTGCACTATTGCCTTCTCCTTTCTCTTTGACTTTCTAAATTACCCTTCACCTGAATCCTCCCCCCCCCACAGGCCTTTATAGCTAGAGGTCTAGAATATAAGGGGGTATAAGTTATGCTACAGCTATACAAAGCCCTGGTTAAACCACACCTGGAGTACTTTGAGCTGTTCTGGGCACCACACCTTAGGAAGGATATATTGGCCTTGGAGGGAGTGCAGGGTAGATTTACCAGAATGACACCTGGGGCTGGGTTTTCCAAGCCCCAAGGAGGCGGGCATCAAGGCAGGACTGCTGGTAAAGTAGCAGAAAGTGGGGGTGGATGGCAAACCCATCCACATCCCGCCTCCGTGCCCTGTTGCCAGGAGGCAGGAAGATGTGCTGCTTCGGGTCCCATCTCCTGGAGGCGGAAAAGGCATTTAATCCTTTTAACTGCCTGTTAACAGGTAGTTAACAGGCAGAAAAAAGGATTAGTGCCATTTTACCTTCACAGTTGAAGGCTTCCCAACCTCGGAGAACCCCGTCGGGTTGGAGGAGACGTGAAGGAGGTCTGTGGTGGTCGGAGGCACCTGGAAGTAAGATGTTGAGGTGAGTGATGGGTGCAAGTGTGGAGTGGTAAGTATGTAAGGTGAGTGATAAGTTTTTTTAAATGTTCACTTACCTTGTTTTCTTCCTACAGCCTTCATCCTCTCTGGATCGGGAGACCCGACATCCTCATTGTCGATTTCACAGACTGGCTGTTGGATCCTCCGAACCAACAGCCATCTGAAATTGACAAAGTTGAAAGGTTTGATGAGTCCTGAACACAAGCACTCATCAAACTACAGAGAATGTCAGTGTTTGACAGCTTCACAGAGCTGTCAAACGCTGACATTTTTTCTTCCAAGAAGCCTTGACAGATGGCACGTCTGATGTTGACGTGCTCTGTCAATGACTTCCTCCCTAATTGGCCTGCTGAGCCTGCAGGGCGGGCTTAACAAGGTCAATCAGGGGAAAATCCCTCTGGTTGGTCAGACGAGGATGGAGGCGGGACATTGACATGACAAGCAGCAGTCCCGCCTCCAACTCCTCTCCATTGAGAAAATCCAGCCCCTGTACTCCAAGAGTTAACTCACAAGGAGAGATTACACAAACTCGGGTTGTATTCCTTGGAATTTAGAAGGTTAAGGGATGATCTGATCGAAGTTTTCAAGATATTAAGGGGAACAGATAAGGTAGTTAGAGAGAAACTATTTCCGCTGGTTGGGGATTCTAGGACTAGGGGGCACAGTCTAAAAATTAGAGCCAGGCCTTTCAGGAGTGAAGTTAGAGAACACTTCTACACACAAAGTGGAACTTTCTTCCACAAACAGCAATTAATGCGAGATTAATTGTTAATTTTAAATCTGAAATTGATAGATTTTTGTTAACCAAAGTTATAAAGGAATATGGGGCAAAGGCAGGTATATGGAATTAGGTCACAGATCAGCCAGGATATCATTGAATGGCAGAGCAGGCTCGAGATGCTAAATGACCTACTCCTGTTCCTATGTCCCTGTGTTTCTAAGTTACTCATATACTTTATCCCAAACTGTAATTCATTGTAAGAAAGAAAGTAAGGCAACATCTTTTCTTGACATTTGATCATGTTGTGAGCAATGGTATGCAATTTGTCTGGCCATTTTACAAATTACCTGTCGTATTGGAAATATAATGAACGGCAAAGTAAATTACTTATGTGTCATAGTCATTATTCTTCACATAAAAGTGTATGCCACAAGCCATACTCTGACCCTGCTAACCAGCTTTATGAGACAGGAAGACCTGTCAAATCTATGAATACAATTTAGCCCCAAAACATAACTAAAACTTCAAATACATTTTTTTTTTAAATCACATTTTTAAAATACAGTAAACTCTTTTTTACCCGGCACCGACGGGACCGGCGTGGTGCCGGTTTATCAAAAAGTCCGGATTACAGAGAGGTATAGTAAAAGGTACGAGAGCCCCGTACACAGCAACAAATCCAGGCTTCCCTGTTGCTTAGCAACAGGTGCAGGAACCCCAGTCACACAGTCACAGATCCAGGAACGGCCACTAATATGAAGTAAAACTTACCTGAACCGACTCCTGAATTTTGCCGGTTAACAGAGATTTCCGGTTATTTAGGTGCCGGTAAATCGAGAGTTTCCTGTAACTATAAATTACATAAAATAACTATTTTAAACAATAATTTAAATTTTTGAAAAAATTAAGTACAGTTTCTAACAGGGCTAAAAATAAACTTACTTTTCTTTAACGTATTTAAAAATAATAAATCTGTGGAAAAAATGTTTTAATTTTACTTAATTCACCACTTATCTTGTTAAAAGCAGGCCTTGCGACTGCTTTTTGGAAGCATAGCTCCTGGAGACTTACCCTCCCGGAGAAACCTGCAAAGAAACTGGAAGTTCCAGGCGTATGCGCTGCCTCTCCGGTGCACGCATTCGACCTGTGAATCCCTTCCTTTAAGGGAACGGAAGTTCTGGTTTCCCACGCATGCGCAGTGCATGCACGAAACCGGCACTTTCGTTGGGCCTATGCGTAAGTACCCAGCGCGTACTCACCCGTGGGGACCCGAAGTTCTGGCCCTTAAGACTGTAGTGGGAGTTGTGTATAGGTAGCAGCTGTGAAGTAGTAGATAGTATAAATGCAGAGATTGAAAAGCATTTAGCAAAGGCGGAGTGGTTTTAACAGCATTTTTAACTTTCATATAGATTGGGATAAGAAGACTAGCACATGTCAGAAAGGTAGTGAATTTCTTGAGTATGTCCAACAACAACAACAGCAACTTGTATTTATATAGCGCCTTTAATGTAGTAAAACATCCCAAGGTGCTTCACAGGAGGCAAACAATTTGACACCGAGCCACATAAGGAGAAATTAGGGAAGATGACCAAAAGCTTGGTCAAAGAGGTAGGTTTTAAGGAGCGTCTTAAAGGAGGAAAGAGAGGTAGAGGCCCCTTGGGTCGGAGCCATCATAATATGATAGAATTCTTCATTAAGATGGAGAGTGAAGTAGTTGACTCCAAGACTAGGGTCCTGAATTTAAATAAAGGAAACTACGAAGGTATGAGGGGTGGCTCTGCTGCACAGAATGGGAGGAAAAAGAGGGGTAGAGCTATAGTAATAGGGGATTCAATTGTAAGGGGAATAGATAGGCGTTTCTGCGGCCGCAAACGAGACTCCAGGATGGTGTGTTGCCTCCCTGGTGCAAGGGTCAAGGATGTCTCCGAGCGACTCCAGAACATCTTGGAAGGGGAGGGTGAACAGCCAGTTGTCATGGTGCATATAGGCACCAACGATATAGGTAAAAAGCGGGATGAGGTCCTAAAAGGGGAGTATAGGGAGTTAGGAGATAAATTAAAAAACAGGACCTCAAAGGTAGTAATCTCAGGATTGCTACCAGTGCCACGTGCTAGTCAGAGTAGAAATAGAAGGATACTTCAGTTGAATACGTGGCTAGAGGAATGGTGCCAGGGGGAGGGATTCAAGTTCCTGGGACATTGGAACCAGTTCTGGGGGAGGTGGGACCAGTTCAAACCGGACGGTTTGCACCTGGGCAGGGCTGGAACCAATGTCCTAGGGGGAGTGTTTGCTAGTGCTGTGGGGGAGGGTTTAAACTAAAATGGCAGGGGGTTGGGAACCTGAGCAGGGAGACAGAGGAAAGGGAAACAAGGGTAAAAGCAAAAGATAGGAAGGAGAAAAACAAAAGTGGCAGTCAGAGAAATCAACGGTTTAAATCAAACATGGCCACAGTAAATAATAATTCTAATAGGTCTAAGAGCGTTAAAAAAACAAGCCTGAAGGCTTTGTGTCTTAATGCGAGGAGCATTTGTAATAAGGTGGATGAATTGGCTGCGCAAATAGAAGTAAACAAATACGATTTGGTTGGGATTACGGAAACATGGCTCAAGGAAGGCCAGGACTAGGAACTCAACATCCAGGGGTATTCGCTACTCAGGAAAGATAGGCAAAAAGGAAAGGGAGGTGGGGTAGCATTACTGGTTAAAGAAGGGATTAACACAATTGTAATGAAGGATATTAGCTCTGATGAGGTGGAATCTGTATGGGTAGAATTGAGAAATACTAAGGGGGAAAAAAACGTTAGTGGGAGTGGTTTATAGACCTCCAAACAGTAAGGCGGAGGTTGGGGATGGCATTAAAAGAGAAATGAAAGAAGCATGCACTAAGGGCACAGCAGTCATCATGGGTGACTTTAATCTACATATAGATTGGGCCAACCAAATGAGTAACAATACTGTGGAGGAGGAATTCCTGGAGTGTTTACGGGATGGTTTCCTGGACCAATATGTCGAGGAACCAACCAGAGATCAGGCCATCTTAGACTGGGTATTATGTAACGAGAAAGGATTAATTAGCAATCTTGTTGTAAGAGGCCCCTTGGGTCGGAGTGATCATAATATGATCGAATTCTTCATTAAGATGGAGAATGAAGTAGTTGACTCGGAGACTAGGGTCCTCAATTTAAATAAAGGAAACTATGATGGTCTGAGGAGCGAGTTGGGTAGGATTGATTGGGGAATGGCACTCAAAGGGTTGACGGTGGATAGGCAATGGCAAACATTCAAAGACCAAATGGATGAACTACAGAATTTGTTCATCCCAGTTTGGCATAAAAATAAAACAAAAAAGGTGACTCAACCGTGGCTAACAAGGGAAATTAGGGAGAGCATAAGGTCCAAGGAGAGGGCATATAAATTGGCCAGAAAAAGCAGTAATCCTGAGGATTGGGAGCAGTTTAGGATTCAACAAAGGAGGACAAAGGGATTAATTAAGAAAGGGAAAATAGAATATGAGAGTAAGCTTGCAGAGAACATAAAAACTGACTGTAAAAGCTTTTATAGCTATGTGAAGAGAAAAAGATTGGTGCAGTCAAGCGTAGGTCCCTTGCAGTCAGAATCGGGCGAATTTATAATGGGGAACAAAGAAATGGCAGACCAACTAAATACATATTTTGGTTCTGTCTTCACAAAGGAGGACACAAATAACCTCCCAGAGATGCCGGGGAACATAGGGTCTGATGAAAGGGTGGAACTGAAAGAAATCAGTATTTGTAGGGAAATGGTGTTAGGAAAATTGATGGGACTGAAGGCCGATAAATCCCCAGGGCCTGATAATCTACATCCCAGGGTGCTTAAGGAAGTGGCCCTAGAAATAGTAGATGCATTGCTGGTCATCTTCCAGAACTCGATAGACTCTGGAACGGCACCCATGGATTGGCGGGTAGCTAATGTTACCCCTCTATTCAAAAAAGGTGGTAGAGAAAAGGCGGGGAATTATAGACCAGTAAGCTTGACATCGGTAGTGGGGAAAATGCTAGAGTCCATTATAAAAGATGTAATAGCAGAGCACTTGGAAATCAGTGACTGGATCGGACAAAGTCAACATGGATTTACAAAAGGTAAATCATGCTTGACTAATCAACTGGAATTTTTTGAGGATGTAACTGGTAAAATAGATAAGGGAGAACCAGAGGATGTGGTGTATTTGGACTTTCAGAAAGCTTTCGATAAGGTCCCGCATAAGAGATTAGCGTGCAAAATTAAGGCACATGGGATTGGGGGCAAGGTATTGACTTGGATAGAGAACTGGTTGGCGGACAGAAAGCAAAGAGTTGGAATAAATGGGACGTTTTCCGAGTGGCAGGCAGTGACTAGTGGGGTACCGCAAGGATCGGTCCTAGGACCCTAGCTGTTCACAATATATATTAATGATCTGGACGAGGGAATTGGATGTAATATCTCCAAATTTGCAGACGACACAAAGCTGGGTGGGAGGGTATGCTGTGAGGAGGATGTCGTGAAACTCCAGCACGATTTGGACAGGTTGGGTGATTGGGCAGAAACATGGCAAATGCACTATAATGTGGATAAATGTGAGGTTATCCACTTTGGTGGCAAAAACAGGAAGGCAGATTATTATTTGAATGGTAATAGATTGGGAGAAGGAGAAGTGCAAAGAGACCTGGGTGTTCTTGTACACCAGTCGCTGAAGGTAAGCATGCAGGTGCAGCAGGCGGTTAAGAAGGCAAATGGTATGTTGGCCTTCGCAGCAAGAGGGTTCGAGTACAAGAACAAGGATGTCTTGCTGCAGTTGTACAGGGCCTTGGTGAGACCACACCTTGAGTATTGTGTGCAGTTTTGGTCGCCTTACCTGAGGAAGGACGTTCTTGCCATGGAAGGAGTGCAGCGAAGATTCACCAGGCTGATACCTGGGATGGCAGGAATGACGTATGAGGAGAGATTGTGTCGATTGGGCTTATACTCACTGGAGTTTAGAAGATTGAGAGGGGATCTCATCGAAACCTATATAATTCTGTCAGGCCTGGACAGACTAGATGCAGGAAGGATGTTTATGATGGCCGGGGAGTCCAGAACCAGGGGTCATAGTCTAAGGATAAGGGGTAAGCCATTTAGGACTGAAATGAGGAGGAATTTCTTCACCCAGAGAGTGGTGAACCTGTGGAATTCTCTGCCACAGAGGGCGGTGGAGGCCAGTTCATTAAGTATATTCAAGAAAGAGTTGGATATATTTCTTAAGGCTAAAGGGATCAAGGGATATGGGGAGAAGGCAGGGACCGGGTACTGAATTTGGATGATCAGCCATGATCTCATTGAATGGCGGAGCAGACTCGAAGGGCCAAATGGCCTACTCCTGCTCCTATCTTCTATGTTTCTATGTTTCTATGAGGTGCGAGTTGGGTAGGATTGATTGGGGAATGTCACTCAAAGGGTTGACGGTGGATAGGCAATGGCAAACATTCAAAGACCGCACGGATGTACTACAGAATTCGTTCATCCCAGTTTGGCATAAAAATAAAACAAAAAAGTGACTCAACCGTGGCTAACAAGGGAAATTAGGGATAGCAGAAGATCCAAGGAGAGGCCATATAAATTGGCCAGAAAAAGCAGTAAATCTGAGGATTGGGAGCAGTTTAGGATTCAACAAAGGAGGACAAATGGATTAATTAAGAAGGGGAAAATAGAATATGAGAGTAAGCTTGCAGGAAACATAAAAACTGACTGTAAAAGCTTTTATAGATATGTGAAGAGAAAAAGATTGGTGAAGTCAAGCGTAGGTCCTTTGCAGTCAGAATCAGGGGAATTTATAATGGGGAACAAAGAAATGGCAGACCAATTAAATACATATTTTGGTTCTGTCTTCACAAAGGAGGACACAAATAACCTCCCAGAGATGTTGGGGAACATAGGGTCTGATGAAAGGGAGGAACTGAAAGAAATCAGTATTTGTAGAGAAATGGTGTTAGGGAAATTGATGGGTTTGAAGGCCGATAAATCCCCAGGGCCTGATAATCTACATCCTAGGGTACTTCAGGAAGTGGCCCTAGAAATAATAGATGCATTGTTGATCATCTTCCAACATTCGAAGGAATCTGGAACAGTACCCATGGATTGGAGGGTAGCTAATGTTACCCCACTATTCAAAAAAGGTGGTAGAGAGAAAATGGGGAATTATAGACCGGTAAGCCTGACATCAGTAGTGGGGAAAATGCTAGAGTCCATTATAAAAGATGTAATAGCAGAGCACTTGGAAAACAGTGACAGGATCGGACAAAGTCAACATGGATTTACAAAAGGTAAATCGTGCTTGACTAATCTACTGGAATTTTTTGAGCATGCAACTGGTAAAATAGATAAGGGAGTGATGCGCTATCAATTACTGAGAAAGACTGGAAGTTAAGAGAGTAACAAACAGGCTTTTATTAGCTAAAGAACGAAGACATGCCTCTAGTGGTCGACCGGTCCTGAATGCCTGGGGAACTGCAGAGCAGCCGCCTTTATACCAGGGCATATGGGTGGAGCCAGGGCCGGAGCCAGCTGAGGCATGCACAGACAGGTACAACAATGGGCAAGAGTGAACAACAGTGAAGTGAACAACAGTGAACAACAGTGGAGTGAACAACAGTGAACAACAGTGATTTACCACATTCACCCCTTGCTTAAAAAATGAGTCCGACGGGGTGAAGTGTATTAAAAGTTCGTATCATTAAGTCTTTCTGGGGGTCTTGTATGCCGTCGTGATCATCGTGGCGATGGCTGAGGTGGTGCAGCTTCTGACGCCGAGTCCTGCGTGGGCCGGAGCACTGGCGTGTCGTCCTCATGGGTGTTGAGTTGGTTGGTGATCAATGATGGGTCACGGGGCCACGGCGTGCTGTCTACAGGGGTTAGGTATGGGTCCGTTGCCGCCGGTGCATTGTGGGTAGCGGTGAAGGGCAATGGTAGTGGGTAGTGGGTGATGTTGGTTTCAGGGGCCCCCGAGGGTGCGAGGTCTCGTATGGAGACTGTGTCCTCCCGCCCGTCCGGGTACGCAACGTAGGCATACTGAGGGTTGGCGTGGAGGAGGTTGACCCTCTCAACCAGGGGGGCCATTTTATGGGTCCTCACGTGCTTCCGAAGTAGGACGGGCCCTGGAGACATCAGCCATGGTAGCGAGGTCCCCGATGTGAACTTCCTAGGGAAGACGAACATTTTTTTGTGAGGGGTGGCGTTTGTGGTAGTACAGAGCAGTGACCGAATGGAGTGGAGCGCATCGGGGAGGACATCCTGCCAGCGGGAGGTTGGAAGGCCCTTAGATTTTAAGGCTAGCAGGGCGGCCTTCCAAACTGTCGCGTTCTCTCTTTCTACCTATCCGTTCCCCCGGGGGTTGTAGCTGGTGGTCCTGCTCGTGGCAATACCTCTCACGAGCAGGTACTGGTGGAGTTCGTCGCTCATAAACGATGAGCCCCGGTCGCTATGGATATAGCTGGGGAAACCGAACAAGGCGAAGAGGTCGTTCAGGCATTTAATGACCGTAGCACTGGTCATGTCTGGGCAGGGGATGGCAAACGGAAAACGGGAGTACTCGTCGATGATCGTGAGGAAGTACGTGTTGCGGTCAGAGGAGGGGAGGGGCCCTTTAAAATCGACGCTCAGGCGCTCAAAGGGGCGAGTGGCTTTTATCAGGTGTGCTCTGTCTGGCCTATAAAAGTGCGGTTTGCACTCGGCACAGACTTGGCAGTTCCTGGTCATGGTCCTGACCTCCTCGATGGAGTAAGGCAGGTTGCGGGCCTTGATGAAATGGAAGAACCTGGTGACCCCCGGGTGGCAGAGGTCATTGTGGAGGGCCCGCAGTCTATCAACCTGTGCGTTGGCACATGTACCTCGCGATAGAGCATCCGGGGGCTCATTGAGTTTCCCGGGCCGGTACAAGATATCGTAATTGTAGGTGGAAAGTTCAATTCTCCACCTCAAAATCTTGTCGTTTTTGATTTTGCCCCTCTGCTTGTTATTAAACATAAAAGCAACTGAACGCTGGTCAGTGAGTAGGGTGAATCGTTTTCCGGCCAGGTAATGCCTCCAATGTCGCACAGCTTCCACAATGGCCTGGGCCTCCTTTTCGACAGAGGAGTGTCTGATTTCGGAGCCTTGGAGGGTTCGTGAAAAGAAGGCCACGGGCCTTCCCGCCTGGTTAAGGGTAGCGGCCAGGGCAAAGTCGGACGCATCGCTCTCCACCTGGAAGGGGATGGACTCGTCCACTGCGTGCATGGTGGCTTTAGCAATGTCCTCTTTGATACGGTGGAAGGCTAAGCAGGCCTCTGCCGCCAGGGGAAAAGAGGTGGACTTGATAAGTGGACGGGCTTTGTCCGCATAATTAGGGACCCACTGGGCGTAGTAGGAGAAAAACCCCAGGCATCTCTTCAGGGCCTTGAGGCAGTGGGGCAGGGGAAGGTCCATAAGGGGACGCATCCGGTCGGGGTCGGGGCCGATGACTCCGTGTTCCACAACACAGCCAAGGATAGCGAGGCGGGTTGTGCGGAATATGCACTTCTCCTTGTTATACGTAAGGTTTAGGAGTTGGGCAGTGCGGAGGAATTTGTCGAGGTTGGCGTCATGGTCCTGCAGGTCATGGCCGCAGATGGTCACATTGTCCAGGTAGGGAAAAGTGGCCTGCAACGCATTCTGGTCGACCATCCGGTCCATCTCCCTTTGGAAAACGGAGACCCCGTTGGTGATGCCGAAGGGAACCCGAAGGAAGTGGTAGAGGTGGCTGTTTGCCTCGAAGGCAGTATACTGGCGGTCCTCATAGCGGATAGGGAGTTGGTGATATGCTGACTTAAGGTCAATGGTGGAGAATATGCGGTATTGTGCGATCTGATTGACCATATCAGATATGCGGGGGAGGGGGTATGCGTCCAGTTGGGTATATCGATTAATTGTTTGGCTGTAGTCAATGACCAGGCGCTGCTTCTCGCCGGTCTTGACGACCACAACCTGGGCTCGCCAGGGGCTGGTGCTAGCTTCAATAATCCCCTCCTTCAGGAGCCGCTCCACCTCAGATTTAATAAAAACTCTGTCACGAGCGCTGTATCGCCTGCTTTTGGTGGCGATGGGCTTACAGTCGTGGGCGAGGTTAGCGAACAACGGGGGGGTGGTGACTTTAAGCGTGGAGAGGCTGCAAAAGGTGCGCGGCGGGCAATTTGAAAACTGCTGGTTGCAGACTGTGAGTGGGGGAAGGGGTCCACCGTATGCCATCGTGACACTCTTAAGGTGGCACTGAAAATCCAACCCCAGTAGAATGGCAGCGCAGAGATGGGGCAGAACAAGCAGTTTAAAGTTTCTGTACTCTGTGCCCCTCACCGAAAGGGTCACCACGCAGTAGCCGCCGACGTCCGCTGAATGGGACTTGGAGGCCATAGAGACCCGGTGGCGCGCTGGCAGGACCGGGAGAGAGTAACGCCGCACCGTGTCGGGGTGGATAAAGCTCTCCGTGCTCCCGCAGTCAAAAAGGCAGGTCGTGGCGTGGCCGTTTACCTTAATGTCCATCATGGACCTGGCTAGTTGGTGAGGTCTAGATTGGTCCAGTGTAACGGAGGCCAGCGTAGGGTCAGGCGTGTCGCTGCAGTCATCAGGTGAGGCGGTGGGTGAGTCGGGGGCCTGTTGCAAAAATGGCGGCTGGAACGGATCACCCACGGTCGAAGACGTCCAAGATGGCGGCGCCCATGATCCACACGCGGCTGGAGGCGTACAAGATGGCGTCCAAGATGGCGGCGTCCAAGATAGCGGCCCGCTCGGCCCACACGCGGCACTGCTGGAGTTTGGGGTAGGTTTAGCCTTGCAGATGCTGGCGTAGTGCCCTTTCTTCCCACAACCAGAGCAAGTAGCGTTTTTCGCCGGGCAGCGCGCTCTGGGGTGTTTGGCTTGGCCACAGAAGTAACACTTTGGGCCCCGGGACATCGCTGCAGAAGTTGGGCCGTTGGCGGGATGTGACGGGGGTGGCGCGGCGCAGGGTGGCGGTCCTACCGTGTCCCAGGATGGCGGCGCCCGCGCCATCCACGATGCGGCCGCGCGGTCAGGGGAGTAGGCGTCCATATTCCGGTGGGCCACGTCTAGCGAGAGTGCGAGGGCTGTGGCCTTCTTCAGGTCAAGTTCGCCCTGCTCCAACAGTCTCTGCCGGGTGTGGTTGGACCTGAGGCCCGCGACGAAGGCGTCCCGGACAAGTTCCTCCGTGTACACCGCGGCCGACACCTTTTTACATTTGCAGGCCCGGCCGAGCACCTTCAGCGCCCGTAGGTATACCTCCATCGATTCCCCGGGTTGCTGTTTGCGGGACCCCAGGAGGTGTCTGGCGTAAACCTCATTTACCGGGTGTGCGTACTGTTCTTTAAGGAGGTCGAGAGCACCCTTGTAGGTAGTCGCATCTTGGATGAGCGAATAAGCTTGGTGGTTCACCTTGGAGGTCAGAATTTTTAGTTTGTCGCCATCGTTTTGAACAGTTTCGACGGAGGCTTCTATGTAAAATTCGAAGCATCGCAGCCAGTGTACGAACTTGGTAGATGAATCCGCCTCTTGAGGGTTTAGTTCCAGGCGTGCTGGTTTGAGGATTTGCTCCATCGAAAAAAAGTTTAGCTAATAAAATTGATGCGCTATCAATTACTGAGAAAGACTGGAAGTTAAGAGAGTAACAAACAGGCTTTTATTAGCTAAAGAACGAAGGCATGCCTCTAGTGGTCGACCGGTCCTGAATGCCTGGGGAACTGCAGAGCAGCCGCTTTTATACCAGGGCATATGGGTGGAGCCAGGGGCGGAGCCAGCTGAGGCATGCACAGACAGGTACAACAATGGGCAAGAGTGAACAACAGTGAAGTGAACAACAGTGGAGTGAACAACAGTGGTTTACCACAGGGAGAACCAGTGGATGTGGTGTATTTGGACTTCCAAAAGGCTTTCGATAAGGTCCCACATAAGAGATTAGGATGTAAAGTTAAGGCACATGGGATTGGGGACAAGGTATTGACGTGGATAGAGAACTGGTTGGCAGACAGAAAGCAAAGAGTTGGAATAAACGGGTCTTTGTCCGAGTGGCAGGCAGTGACTAGTGGAGTACCGCAGGGATCGGTCCTTGGACCCCAGCTATTCACAATATATATTCGTGATCTAGACGAGGGAACTAGATGTAATATCTCCAAGTTTGCAGACGACACAAAGCTGGGTGGGCGTGTGTGCTGTGAGGAGGATGCCGAGAAACTCCAGGATGATTTGGACAGGTTGGATGATTGGGCAGAAGCATGGCAGATGCATTATAACGTGGATAAATGTGAGGTTATCCACTTTTGTGTCAAAAACAGGAAGGTAGATTATTATCTGAATGGCAATAGATTGGGAGAAGGGGAAGTGCAACAAGACCTGGGTGTCCTTGTGCACCAGTCGCTGAAGGTAAGCATGCAGGTGCAGCAGGCGGTTAAGAAGGCAAATGGTATGTTGGCATTCGTAGCGACAGGTTTTAAGTATTGCTGCAGTTGTACAGGGCCTTGGTGAGACCACACCTTGAATATTGTGTGCAGTTTTGGTCGCCTTATCTGAGGAAGGATGTTCTTGCCATGGAAGGAGTTCAGCGAAGATTCACCAGGCTGATACCTGGGATGGCAGGAATGACGTATGAGGAGAGATTGGGTCGATTGGGCTTATACTCGCTGGAGTTTAATAGAATGAGAGGGGATCTCATTGAAACTTATAAAATTCTGACAGGACTGGACAGACTCAATGAGATCCCCTCTCATTCTTCTAAGCTCTAGCGAATATAAGCCTAATCAACTCAATCTCTCTTCATACGTCAATCCTGCCATCCCAGGTATCAGTCTGGTGAATCTTCGCTGCACTCCGTCCATGAGTATTGTGTGCAGTTTTGGTCGCCTTATCTGAGGAAGGATGTTCTTGCCATGGAGGGAGTTCAGCGAAGATTCACCAGGCTGATATCTGGGATGGCAGGAATGACATATGAGGAGAGATTGGGTCAATTGGGCATATACTCACTGGAGTTTAGAAGAATGAGAGGGGATCTCATTGAAATTTATAAAATTCTGACAGGACTGGACAGACTAGATGCAGGAAGGATGTTCCCGGTGGTCAGGGAGTCCAGAACCAGTGGTCACAGTCTAAGGATAAGGGGTAAGCCATTTAGGACAGAAGTGAGGAGGAATTTCTTCACCCAGAGAGTGGTGAACCTGTGGAATTTTCTACCACAGAAGGCAGTAGAGGCCAATTCATTAAATATATTCAAGAAGGAGTTGGATATATTTCTTAATGCTAAAGGGATCAAGGGATATGGGGAGAAAGCAGGGACAGGGTACTGAATTTGGATGATCAGCCATGATCACATTGAATGGCGGAGCAGGCTCGAGGGGCCAAATGGCCTACTCCTGCTCCTATCTTCTATGTTTCTATGAGAGGCGGAGAGGTTTAGGCAGGGAATTCCAGAGCTTAGGGCTTTGGCAACAGAAGGCACGGCCACCAATGGTTGAGCGATTATAATCAGGGATGCTCAACAGGGCAGAATTAGAGGAGCACAGATATCTCGGGGGGTTGTGGGGCTGGAGGAGATTACAGAGATAGGGAGGGGCAAGACCATGGAGGGATTTGAAAACAAGGATGAGAATTTTGAAATTGAGGCGCTGCTTAACCGGGAGCCAATGTAGGACAGCAAGCACAGGGGTGATGGTTGAACGGGACTTGGTTCGAGTTAGGACACAGGCAGCCGAGTTTTAGATGACCTCAAGTTTATGTAGGGTAGAATGTGGGAGGCCAGCCAGGAGTGCATTGGAATAGTCAAGTCTACAGGTAACAAAGGCATGGATGAGGGTTTCAGCAGCAGATGAGCTGAGGCAAGGGCGGAAACAGGCGATGTTACGTAGGTGGAAATAGACGGTCTTAGTTATGCCGCAGATAGGTGGTTGGAAGCTCACTTCAGGGTCAAATATGAAACCAAGGTTGCGAACGGTGTGGTTCGGCCTCAGAGAAATGTTAGGGAGAGGGATGGAGTCAATGGCTAGGGAACGGAGTTTGTGGCTGGGAAAAATACAATGGCTTCGGTCTTCCCTATATTTAATTGGGGAAAATTTCCAGAACTGAACTTAGAGACCGTTGAGAAACAAAACTCCACAGGAAAAGTGATCCAACCGTGGCTAACTAAAGAAGTTAAGGATAGCATTAGATTGAAAGAAGAAGCTTATAATGTTGCAAAAAATAATCGTAAGCCTGAGGATTGGGAGAGTTTCAGAAACCAGCAAAGGTTGACCAAAAAAATTATAAAAAGGGAAAAAATAGAATGAGAGAAAACTAGCAAGAAATATAAAAGCAGATTGTCAGAGTTTCTACAAGTATGTAAAAAGGAAAAGAGTAGCAAAAGTAAATGTTGGCCCTTTAGAGGCTGAGACAGGAGATATTATTATGGGGAATAAGGAAATGGCAGAATTGTTAAACAAATATTTTGTATCTGCCTTCACAGTAGAAGACACAAAAAGCATACCAAAAATGGTGGGGAACCAAGGGTCTAATGAGGGTGAGGAACTTAACGTAATTAATATAATTAGAGAAGAAGTACTACAGAAACTAATGAGACTAAAAGCCGACAAATAGGGTTCTAAAAGAGGTGGCTGAAGAGATAGTGGATGCATTGGTTTTGATCTTCCAAAATTCCCTAGATTCTGGAATGGTCCCAGCGGATTGGAAGGTCGCAAATATAACACCGTTATTTAAGAAAGGAGGGAGAGAAAAAACAGGGAACTACAGACCAGTTAGCCTGACATCAGTCATCGGGAAAATGCTGGAATCCATTGTTAAGGAAGTGGTATCAAGTTACTTAGAAAATCATAACATGATTAGGCAGAGTCAACATGGTTTTATGAAAGGGAAATCGTGTTTGACAAATTTATTAGAGTTTTTTGAGGATGTAACTAACAGGGTAGATAAAGGTTAACCAGTGGATGTAGTATATTTGGATTTCCAAAAGGCATTCGATAAGGTGCCAAATAAAAGATTATTACACAAGATTAGGGCTCGTGGGGTTGGGGGTAATATAGTAGCATGGATAGAGGATTGGTTAACGGACAGAAAACAGAGAGTAGGGATAAACAACACTTTTTCAGGTTGGCAGGCTGTAACTAGTGGGGTGCCACAAAGATCAGTGTTGGGGCCTCAGCTATTTACAATCTATATTAATGACCTAGATGTAGGGACCGAGTGTAATGTATCCAAGTTTGCTGATGATACAAAGCTAGGTGGGACAGTAAGCTGTGAGGAGAACACAAAGGGCTGGATTTTGTCAGTGGGGGCGGGTTGGTGGCGGGTCAGGTGGTCGGTGGGTCTCGCCCCCACTTCCGATGTGAGGCGGGATAATTTAGCAATTTTGCCCTAATTGGGCACTTGATTTCCAGCGTGTGGGAACCCCTGGGTCAATGAGTCTTTTGGTCCTGAAACTCGCCTCTGATGATGTCAACTATGCAGCTGCAAGCAGCCTTGGTTCATTTTCTGCATTACAACTATTTTGCTGAGACTTCTGAGGGATTAGTAGTGCAAACATGGCAAGCTCAAGGCCCAAGTGCGCACCCCGCTTTGATGAGGCCTCCCTCCTAGCTCTGGTGGAGGGAGCGAGAGCTCAGAAGGAAGTGCTGTTTCCTTCATCTGGGAGGAAAAAACCTCCCCAGCAGACCAAAGCTATGTGGCTGCAAGTGCCACAGGAGGTCAGTGCCATCTCAATGTGTAGCAGAAACTGGCTGCAGTGCAGAAAGAGGTTTCATGACCATCTCCGCACAGGGAAGGTGAGTATTACATCACCATGACCCTCAATCCGCTCCCCATCGCCTCTCATCACCAGCACTCTTCATTGTCAACCTCCTCCTCCACATCCCACTTGACCCTTACATCCCTGCACTCTTAACCATTCCCTCTCTCTGTATGTTCACATTCACTTAACTATTCGACTATGCAGCCCTCTCACTCCCTATCACTGTTATGCTATGACAACAACTTACAACACACAGGGAGGGCCCTTGGTCTTGAGACCTCATTCCATCTTTGTGTCCTTCTAAGCATGTATGCTATGGATTCTCTACACTCAGTCCTTCATTCTCACTCAAATTCCACTTGTGTCCCTCATTGCAAGAAAAGAGAGCCCAAAATAAGAGGGAAAGGGCGAAGACAGGAGGAGGGCCAGCCTCAATAGCCCAGCTCATCAGCGCAGAGGAGGCAGCCCTCGAGATCATGGGAGTCGAGGAGGACGCAAGTGGGGGACGTACAGATGGGCACATCAGAGCAAGCTGGTGACAGAATAGTTTTGCATCTCTATCATTGACATTGCATGAGTGACTGATATTGATTCTGATGCTCCAACAGATTGACTTATGATCATCTGCACAATTCCATGTGCATGCAACGATTATCTCACATGTCTAAATCTTGCCTTTACTCCCCCACAGGACCATCGATAGCCCCCCTCCCCACTGTCCAGGAGGAACAGCCTGAGCCAGAAGACTCCTCAGAGGAAGCTGCAACCTCTGAGGGCACAGCGTCACCAGAATTAAGCGCAACCAGCACCAGTGCAGACACTCACACCTCGGTGGGACCTTCAGGACATAGAGTAGTGTTGTCACCTGATGTATTACAGCTCACAAGTGAGCATCAGCAGATGGTGGAGACAGGGACAGCAGTGGAGAGTCCTCGGCAGAGGGCGCAGTGCGCTCCCAGCTCAGCTCAGCTGCATGTCGACCCTGTGCCTCCGGGTCCATCCAGAAGGAGAGCGGTGCTGGAACTCCAGGAACAGGTGCAGGAGTCTCTGGCAATTTTTGCCTCCAGGGTCACTGCGAGTGTGGAGCGGATAGGGGAGTCCATCGCTAACATGAGCAGAGCCTTTGTGGAGTCATTGGCGCATGAACATATCACCACGGAAAGGATGGCAACCTCTGGGGAAAGGATGGCTACGATAGAGGGCAGGATGGCTACGGCCATGGAGGAGTTAAGTCACCAGAGTGTTGAAAACATGGTCATTGTTCAGAATAGATTGACACCTCTGGAGGAGCGATGGACAGTTATTGAGCAGAGAAACCAGAGCTTCATGGAAGTCCTCTGGAGTAGGACTGGAATTTTTTGAGGATGTAACAGGTAGAATAGATAAGGGAGAACCAGTGGATGTGGTGTATTTGGACTTTCAGAAGGCTTTCGATAAGGTCCCATATAAGAAACTAGCGTGCAAAGTTAAAGCACATGGGATTGGGGGTAAGGTACTGACTTGGATAGAAAACTGGTTGGTAGACAGGAAGCAAAGTGTTGGAATAAACGGGTCTTTTTCCGAGTGGAAGACAGTGACTAGTGGGGTACGGCAGGGATCGGTGCTAGGACCCCAGTTATTCACAATATATATTAATGATCTAGACGAGCGAACTAGATGTAATATCTCCAAGTTTGCAGACAACACAAAGCTGGGTTAGCGTGTGTGCTGTGAGGAGGATGCAGAGAAACTCCAGTACGATTTGGACAGGTTGGGCGATTGGGCAGATGCATTGCAGATGCAGTATAATGTGGATAAATGCGAGGTTATCCACTTTGGTGGCAAAAACAGGAAGGCAGATTATTATCTGAATGGCAATAGATTGGGAAAAGGGGAAGTGCAATGAGACCTGGGTGTCTTGTGCACCAGTCACTGAAGGTAAGCATGCAGGTGCAGCAGACGGTTAAGAAGGCAAATGGTATGCTGGCCTTCATAGCGAGAGGATTCGAGTACAGGAGCAAGGATGTCTTGCTGCAGTTGTACAGGGCCTTGGTGAGACCACACCTTGAGTATTGTGTGCAGTTTTGGTCGCCTTATCTGAGGAAGGATGTTCTTGCCATGGAGGGAGTGCAGCGAAATTTCACCAGACTGATACCTGGGATGGCAGGAATGACGTATGAAGAGAGATTGGGTCAATTAGGCTTATATTCGCTAGAGTTTAGAAGAATGAGAGGGGATCTCATTGAAACTTATAAAATTCTAACAGGACTAGACAGACTAGATGCAGGAAGGCTGTTCCCGATGGTGGGGGAGTCCAGAACCAGGGGTCACAGTCTAAGAATAAGGGGTAAGCCATTTAGGACTGAGATGAGGAGGAATTTCTTCACCCAGAGAGTGGTGAACCTGTGGAATTCTCTACCACAGAAGGCAGTTGAGGCCAATTCATTAAATATTCAAGAAGGAGTTAGATATATTTCTTAAGGCTAAGGGGATCAAGGGATATGGGGAGAAAGCATGGACAGAATTTGGATGATCAGCCATGATCGCATTGAATGGCGGAGCAGGCTCGAGGGGCAGAATGGCCTACTCCTGCTCCTATCTTCTATGTTTCTATGACTGCCAGTTCAGAAACGGGTCCTCTCGGCCCCCCTGAAGTGCAGCAAGGTGCTGTCAATCCACTTGCTAGCTCTGAAGTGGGCCTGACCCATGAGAGGGATGTTGGTGGCAGACAACAAGGAAGTGGGGGCTCCTCTCTCAGTGCTCACACTTCCATGCCACTGCAGAGCCCTCGGTCAGAGCCCCACCAGAGTCCTCGCCCAACTGAGATGTGGAGCGTCTCATCCCCTGCACAGTCGCAGGAGCAGCAGACTGTTGGCGAGCCCACACAGGCTCGCAGCTCAAGAGGACGCCTGCCAAAGGTGTCAAGACAGGAACAGCATGAAAGTGAGCAAGGGGCCTCCACTTCTGCTGAAGCCACAGGGGAAGCACCACATAGGAGCAAGTGTAGGAGGAAGATAAAGCACAAGTAGTCACAAGGGCAGTCACTTGGGTGTTCTGTTGTGTTTAATTGTGAAATGCCATCTGTGAATTAATGTTATAAAATGACTTTCATCGTTTCAGCCTGTTCTTGCCCCACGGAACTTATCTCTTCCTATCTCGACTCTATTTTTTCTCCCCTTGTCCAGTCTCTTTCCACCAACATCCGCGACTCTTCCGACGCGCTCTGCCACTTTAACAGTTTCCAGTTTCCTGGACCCAACCGCTTCCTTTTCACCATGGACGTACAATCCCTCTACACCTCCATCCCCCACCCGGATGGCCTGAGGGCGCTCCGCTTCTTCCTTCAACAGAGGCCTGACCAGTCCCCATCCACCACCACCCTCCTCTGCCTGGCTGAACTTGTTCTCACATTGAACAACTTCTCCTTTAACTCCACTCATTTCCTCCAAATCAAAGGTGTTGCCATGGGTACCCGCATGGGTCCTAGCTATGCCTGCCTTTTCGTGGGCTATGTGGAACAATCTTTGTTCCAGTCCTACTCGGGTCCCCTCCCTCACCTCTTTTTCCGATACATTGATGACTGTATCGGTGCCGTTTCCTGCTCTCGTCCCGAACTTGACAATTTCATTCACTTTGCCTCCAAATTCCACCCTTCCCTCACCTTCACATGGTCCATCTCTGACTCTTCCCTTCCCTTCCTCGACTTCTCCGTCTCCATCTCTGGGGATAGGTTATCGACCAATATTCACTACAAGCCCACTGACTCCCACAGCTACCTGGACTACACTTCCTCCCGCCCCGCTTCCTGTAAGGACTCTATTCCATTCCCCCAGTTTCTCCGTCTCCGCCGTATCTGCTCCGACGATGCCACCTTCCACACCAGTGCTTCAGACATGTCTTCCTTTTTCCTCAACCGAGGATTCCCCTCTACCATGATTGACACTGCCCTCGACCGTGTCAGTTCTATCTCCCACACTTCTGCCCTCACCCCTGCCCCTCCCTCCCGGAACCACGATAGGGTTCCCCTTGTCCTCACCTTTCACCCCACCAGCCTCCACATTCAACGGATCATCCTTCGGCATTTCTGCTACCTCCAAAGTGATCCCACCACCAAACGTATCTTCCCCTCCTCTCCCCTTTCAGCATTCCGCAGGGACCGCTCCCTCCGAGACACCCTAGTCCACTCCTCTGTCACCCCAAACAGCCCTTCCCCTTCGCCTGGCACCTTCCCATGCAAGCAGAGGAGATGTAACACCTGCCCCTATACCTCCCCCCTTCCCACTGTCCAGGGCCCCAAACACCCCTTCCAGGTGAAACAGCGATTTACTTGTACTTCTCGCAATCTAGTATACTGTATTCGCTGCTTACGATGTGGTCTCCTCTACATTGGGGAGACCAAACGCAGATTGGGTGACCGCTTTGCGGAACACCTCCGCTCAGTCCGTAAGGGTGACCCCGAGCTTCCGGTCGCCTGTCATTTTAATTCACCACTCCATTCCCACTCGGGCCTCACCGTCCTTGGCCTCTTGTATTGTTCCACGGAAGCTCAACGTAAACTCGAGGAACAGCACCTCATCTTCCGATTAGGCACTCTGCAGCCTTCCAGACTCAATATCGAGTTCAACAGTTTCAGATCATAACCTCGGCCCCTATTTCATTTTTTCTTGTAATTTTTCCACTCCTTTCCCCCCCCCCCTTTCCTTTTGTTTCTCTCTCACACCTGGCAGCTATCTCTTGCCCTGCCAGTACACTTTACACCTAATCTCAGCCTATTACCATCTTGTCTAGCTTCTAATACCTTTTATTGTCTCTTTTTTTTACTTCTTTTGTTTCTTTTATTCTTTTGTCCGATCGCAGCCCTGCCTCCGATCTATCTTTTCTTTTCAGTTTTGAAGAAGGGTTCGACCCGAAACGTCAACTCAAATTTCTGTCCATGGATGTTGCCTGACCTGCTGAGGTTTTCCAGCATTTTCTGTTGTTATTATAAAATGACTTGATGGAAAACTGTTGAAGTTGTGGGCTGTGTCATTTCGCAAATGGGACTTCCACATTGAGGGCTCAGGGCGACTTGGAATTGTCAGTATGGTGGTCAGAGTGATAGGAAGCCGTAGGTTCTTGTCCATTGTCGATGGTGTGGTAAGAAGGTGCAAGCCAAATGTGTTTGATTGGGCAGCCTAAGCAAATCTGGCCAAGATCAGTGCATCCCTTGCATCCTGGGCAGCAATGTTCTCGCGTGCTGCTGCCGCTGGTTGATGCACCTCCGCAAGCTGTTTGTTGTCGCTCTCCTCCTCCTCCTCCTCCTCCTCATCCTCATCTGAGGAGGCTATGCGATGAGTCATTTTTAGCGCAGGCAGCTGCAAGCCACGATGTTGTGCGATATTGTGAAGTGCACAGCAGACCATGACGATTCTGGAGACCCTGGCTGCTGAGTACTGCAGGGCTCCACCTTATCTATCAAGGCATCTGAATCGCATCTTCAGCAAGCCGATGGTTTGCTCGATAATGGACCTGGTGGAAATGTGGCTGGAGTTCATAGAATCATAGAAAGTTACAGCACGGAAGGAAGCCATTTTGGCCCATCATGTCTGCGCCGGCCAACAAAGAGCTATCCAGCCTAATCCCACTTCCCAGCTCTTGGTCTGTAGCCCTGCAGGTTACAGCATCCCAAGTGCACATCCAAGTACTTTTTAAATGTGGTTAGGGTTCCTGCCTCTACCACCCTTTCAGGCAGTGAGTTCCAGGCCACCACAACCCTTTGGGTGAAGACATTTCCCCTCAAATCCCCTCTAAACCTTCCACCAATTACTTTAAATCTGTGTCCCCTTTAGTCCCATTAGTTTGCCTATAACTTTTTTTCTAGTGATAGTCATTGTTTTAAGTTCCTCCCTCCCTATAGCCCCTTGATTAGCAATTATTATTGGGATGGTTTTAGTGTCTTCCACCATAAAGACCGATAAAAAATATTTGTTCAAACTTTCTGTCATTTCCCTGTTTCCCATTATTAATTCCCCAGTCTCATCCTCTAAGGGACCATCATTTACTTTAACTACTCTCTTCCTTTTTATATACCTGTAGAAGCTCTTACTCTCTGTTTTCATCTGTCAAAAATTTGAGAAGCTGTCAAACACTGACATTCTCTGTTGTTTGGTGAGTCCTTGTACTCAAGGCACACCAAACCTATTTCCTGAGCAGAAAGCAGATGGCAGCAGCCATTCTGTCATCTCTGCCGTGGAGATGCCGGAGACACTGGATCCCCAACGATTGAAGCCTGCAGAAAGAAACAAAGGTAAGGAAACTTTTTCTAACACTTTATACTCACCTCACATACTTATCTCTCCACACTTGCACCCATCACTCACCTCCACTGCGCACTTTTCGACCCCTCTCACCCCCGCAGACCCACTGCTCACCTCGCTGACCCTGGCGGGGTTCCCTGACATCGGGAAGCCTGCAGTTGTGTGGATAAAATGCAGATAATCCTCTTAACTGCCTGTTAACTACCTGTTAACAGGCAGTTAAGTGGCTGTAATCCCCTTCCTGCCTCGAGGAGACGGGTCCCTGCGTGAGTCGGGGACCCACCTCCCGGGAAGATGGCACGGAGGCGGGTTGGGAGCGGGGTCGGTACCCGCTTCCAGTTTCTGCCATTTTCCCGGCAGTCCCGCCTCCAAACCCGCCTCCCCAAGGCTGGCAAAATCACCCCTTTTGAGTGTATTCAAGGCTGAGATAGATAGATTTTTGGACTCATGGGGAATCAAGGGATATGGAGATTGGGCAGGAAAGTGGAGTTGAGGTCGATGATCAGCCATGTTCTTATTGAATGGCGGAGCAGGCTCGAGGGGCCGAATGGCCGACTCCTGCTCTTACTTCTTATGTTCTTATAAAGAGATAAGAGGCAACATATAACTAAAAAGGAAAAGCATACAAAAATGCAAAAAATAGCACGGATCCTGGAGAATGAGAAGGATACAAAGAACAGCAAAGGGTCACAAAACAGATAGTAAGAGCTACAGAAAGGGAGTATGAAAAGAAACTTGCAAGGGATATCAAAATCAACACAAAAAAATTACAATTAAATTAGGAAAAAGAGGGTAGTCATGAGCAATGTTGGCCCCTTGAAAACTGAAAGCAGTGATACTGTCAATGAAAATAAGGAAATGACAGATGTGTTGAATAATTACTTTATGTCAGTATTTACAGTAAAGGAAGAGGTCAGCATGGCAGCAATCCCAAAGAAACAAATTTTGAATCAGGGACAGCGAACATAAGCAAAATAACAGTAATGAAGAAAATATTGGCACTAAAGAGTGACAAATTCCCAGGGTCAGATGGTTTCCATCCCAGGGTTTTAAAGGAAGTAGGTAAGCACATTGCAGATGCCCTAACTATAATCTTCTAAAGTTCTCTCGATTCAGGAATCGTTCCTTTAGATTGGCAAATTGCGCATGTCACTCTGCTATTTAAGAATGGCGAGAGAGGAAAGCCAGGGAATTATAGACCAGTTAGCCTAACATCTGTTGTCGGAAAATTACTAGATTCTATAATTAAGGAGCGGGTGACTGAGCACCTTGAAAATTTTCAGCTGATCAGAGAGAGGAAGCATAGATTTGTAAAGTGTATGTCATGCTTGACAAACCCGATTGAATTTTTTGAAGAGGTGAATAAAGTAGTGGACAGGGGAATATCAATGAATGTTATTTATGTGGACTTACAGAAGGCATTCGATAAAGTCCCTCATACGAGACTGTTAACTAAAGTTGAAGCCCATGGAATTGAGGGCAAACTATTGGCCTGGTTAGGAAATTGGCTGGGCGGCAGGAGACAGAATAGGGATAATGGGTAGGTACTCAATTTGGCAGGGTGTGACTAGTGGTGTCCTGCAGGGATCTATGTTGGGGCTTCAACTATTCACAGTATTTATTAATAACTTAGATGATGGGATAGAAAGCCACATATCCAAATTTGCTGATGACACAAAGATAGGTGGCATTGTAAGCAGTGTCGATAGAAACATAAAATGCAGAGATATTGATAGATTAAGCAAATGGGCAAAACTGTGGCAGATGGATTTCAATGTAAGCAAATGTGAGGTCATCCACTTTGGATCTAAAAAGGATAGAACAGGGTACTTTCTAAATGATGAAAAGCTAAAAACAGTGGAGGTCCAAAGAGACTTGGGGGTCCAGGTACATAGATCATTAAAATATCATGAACAGGTACAGAAAATAATCAAAAAGGCTAATGGCATGCTGGGCTTTATATCTAGAGGACTAGAATACAAGGGGGTAGAAGTTATGCTACAGCTATACAAAACCCTGGTTAGACCACACCTGGAGTACTGTGAGCAGTTCTGGGCACCACACCTTAGGAAGGATATATTGGCCTTGGAGGGAGTACAGTGCAGGTTTACCAGAATGATACCTGGACTTCAAGGGTTAGATTAGAAGGAGAGATTACACAAATTAGGGTTGTATTCCCTGGAATTTAGAAGGTTAAGGGGTGATTTGATCGAAGTTTTCAAGATATTAAGGGGAACTTGTAGGGGGTTTCTCTTGCTCGTTCTGGTCTCCTACCAGGCTTCGTGCAATAATTACCCTTGAGTGGTTCGACCCACTCTTCCCTACGGTTCTAGACCTTGGACTTAGGTGCAGGGAACTGTAGTGCAGAGAAAGACTCAATAGACCAGGTTGAATAGCACGGAATGGATGCTTTTATTATTAAACAGTTTGCAGCATATATCATAAGCACAAATCAAAGCGACTACAAGCATGCACATATCTATAAACTTGATTCCATGGAAATGGGAAACACACGGCACATCGAAAAAGGGGGAACACATTACGATTACCCTTACCCTCTCCCTCCCCTTATACCTAAACTAAGTTTCGACTTGAGGAACTCGGGATCATGCTCACCACTTTCTGATTTGCAAAAGAGGGGGTTCGCAGCCTTTCGGCACAGCTTTCCGTCGTCACGTGGATTTGGAAACTTCTGACGCAGCTTGTTTTTCTCTCTCTCTCAGGCGATGAGGCAGTGGACACAGCCTTGATGAGCGCTCGTCAAGGATGGATCAGTTAAATCTGTTGTGGATTTGGATTCATGGAGCAGTCTCTGCCACCGATGTGAAGTTGGATGCGCATGGGAGAGTCCAGTGAGGAAAAACCCCGAGAATGGGATGTTGAGGCACGAGAGTGCTAGGCCCGGAATGTCCTTTTCCTCCGGTTTTCCTGAGGGTGTCTTCTTCTTCGGCCTGGGTCGTCGATGATCTCCTGACAACGGTACCCGGGCCACCCTCGTCGTCTTCCCGTCGTGGCCGAGCCTTGTCTGGCTGAACACCGACCACGTTGTCCTTTTCCGAAATGTCCGTCCGAAGCGTCTTTAAAAGAAGAAACGTCCTGATCGAATTCCGAAGCTACCGAGGTAGAAGAGGCGCTGATGGACTTTTCGAAATCCATAGTTATACCCTTTTGGGCCAGCCTTATCTCCCGCCAGATCATAGTCCAGTCTTTGTAATATTTTTGGCGGGCAGAAATCTCTGCAGGGGCGCTTTGTCTTGTAACGGAGCCGGTGATAGCTTAACTGGCCTTCCTGGCCGATAATGTCTTTTACTTTGTCACCGTAACTCGGTTCGCATATTGATCGGTCTGGAGATTTCCCTTGATGGCTGTTAAACGGTTTTTCCTTTGTACATTAAATGGGTTTAAGTGTTCATTCATTGTCCGCCCATATCTTGATGGGCCCCATCCTGTTGCCTGAAACTGTCTTGTACTTAGAATCCAATTGAATATGTATGCCCATTTCCCTGAGTTTCGGTTTCCCGACACTGGCTTTCGCGGGCTTACTGCTCTCAATCCACAAGCCTGTCTGGCTTGCAGTAACAGAAATCAAATGGTTCAAGAAACTGATCACGAGGTCCGGCGGCCATTTTGTATGCCCTTTTATCAAAGGTTTTATCTGTACAAGCTTCTTTTGGTCAATAAAGCTGTATTATTAATCCTGTTGTCTTGTGTGATTATATAATGAAAAATTTTCGAATCTTACAAACTGTTAGGTAGATAGAGAGAAACTATTTCCGCTGGTTGTTGAGCCTAAGACTAGGGGGCATAGTCTAAAAATTAGAGCCAGACCTTTCAGGAGTGAAATTAGGAAACACTTCTACACACAAAGGGTAGTAGAAGTTTGGAACTTTCTTCCACAAACGGCAATTGATGCTAGATCAATAGTTAATCTTAAATCTGAGATTAATAGATTTTTGTTAACCAAAGGCGGGTATATAGAGATAGGTCGCAGATCAGCCATGATCTCATTGAATGGTGGAGCAGACTCGAGGGGGTAAACGGCCTACTCCTGTTCCTATGTTCCTCTGTTCCTATTCATACAGGCTGTGTTTGAGAGATTCATACAGGCTGTGTTTGGGAGGTCATATAAACTGTGTTTGCCACCCATTCACGGTGAAGGGACAGAAAACCTAAGCCTGTTTTATGCTTACATGCAGAAACTATCATAGAAGGATTGAAATAATGCGGCAGACCAGGCCATACTATCGGCCCCCACGATTTTAGCAAACATCATACCACTGGGTTGAAATCATTTCACCTACTTTTATTTGGCCTCCTACATATTAGAAAGTTAGGCCTAGAAATTGGGTTTTGGTCTTGCCAGGGCTGTAGCGCCAGAAAGTTTGCGCCAGCGGTAATGCGGCAGCGCGCGACGAAAATTCGGGTGCGCCGGGCCCAGACGGCGGCGGGCGCTAAAACCCTCCTTTAGCGCCTCAAAACGGGCGTGAACTTGGGTTTCCCGGCGCTAATCCCCCGCTGCGGCACCCGATGCGGTGCGGCAGGCGGGGAACTGCAGGCCTCCTCCTCCTGTTAAGGAGGAGCTGCCTGCAGCCGACAACTGTCCGGCGGATTGACCCGACATCTGAGCCCGGCACCTCGGGGAAGTGCCGGGCTCGCATCAGACACTGATCAGGGCCGCGGGGGGGGAATGCAGGAGTCCGGGAAGGAAGGTGCGGGCAGGCGGCCGCCGGGAACGCGGCCGGCCGCCGCTCCACCTTTATGCGCCGGCGCACACTGGGGGAAGACTCTGTTGCCAGAGTCTTAGTTGCGCCTGCCACGGGCGAGGCGGGCGCAACTGAATTTCGGCTTGGGGCCGGGTTACCACGGCAACCGGGACGCTGCGCACACCGATGACGTCATCGGTGCCGGCGCAGCGCTACCGGTGCAACGCCGATTTAGGGCCCCAGGGAATTTCTCAACTGGCCATAACTCCGGCGCTAGGCCCTCTAGCGCCTCAAATGCGGCGCTAAGCCTACCGAATTTCTAGGCCTTAATCTGTGACTAAAAGTACAGGAAAAGTTTCCAGCTTTTATATAACAATCCCTCCATTGAATTACAGTATCACGTTAGGAATTGACAGCTTCTGTTCCTAATGAAATGGCATCAGGTGGCTGTCAATCCTGGCTGTTTTAGCACTACATCTGCATTAAACAGAAATAGAACATGATATTAACAAGTCCCACCCATCAGTTTTCATACCCATCTCTGGAGCAAAAGTGTTACTGCTTCATAACAAACTTGAAAGTTATCTATGGAGATTAAAATCTGATTTCGTAAAATATATGTGTAACATCTGTAACATTTGCAACATGTTCATTTATTAATCACGTTAACATTAACCATAATAGAATCAGTGGCAATGTTTCAATTAATCAACACTTTATGTTTTCTACCCAATATGCAGTTCACAGTAATGAGAGTTTCTATTAAATCCAAATGCTTCAGTTCCTTTTAGAGAGATATGTATTTTCTGCACATACAAAAGCCATAGAGGCAAAGTTTTAGAAGTTTCATGGATAATTTTATCACAGGGCAGGGTGCTTTCTCGCTGTTCATGTCCAACAATTTAGAATAGTGGTTTCAGATTTTTAATATCGAAACTACCATGATATGAGAATAATGTGTAATTAACTGAAGTAATCTAAACACCTGAGCCATCAGATTCTTTCCAATTATTTTGGCAAAGGAAACTTGCCGTGCCCCAGGTCAAAGCTCAACAAAGGTTTGCCCTGAGTAGATACTAAAACTTGTAAACCAATGGACAGCAGTCGCTTTGGCTGCGATTTTGCCAGGGCTCAGAGGGCGAGTTCGGAGGTGGGTCAACTGTTAAATTTGCAATGATTGACTGCGGGTTGTGAATCCGCCGCGATCCCGCCTCCGTGTGAGTTTCCAAAGTGTTGGGCCTGCGAGTTCAGAACAGAGCCGACACCAAGATGTGAGGGATTTAAGACACTTAACTCCTTGTTAAATGCTTGTTAATTGCTATTTTGACAGCCTTTTCCTTTCTTCCCGCATTTTAAATGGATTTCACGACATTTGGAGATCACGCCAATTAAATATGTCGGGAGTAGCAGTGAGCTGCATAGTTCACAGTTGCAACTGCAGTATAAAAGTTGAACTCTCACATCTGTTCACTTTCAAATGTCAGAGGTTGCTGATTTCAGGATTTTGACGACACATTTTATCTGTCTGGAGGCTGTAAGTGTGTGGTATTAACTCTGTATGCACTGTCACCTCCTTGGAACAAGCCCTCACCACTGACAGATCACTTCTGCCATCTCAACTTTAGCTGCCATCTATTCCAGCAACATCGGTGCCCTTGAAAATATCTCACCTTGGTCCTCTGAATCCCTCCGCGATCAGCCCTAACATCAACATTACCAGGCATACCAACATCACCAATAACAACACCAACCTTCTGCACAATCACCTGATGCTGCACAGGACACAGGATATCAGCACCCGACCACATTGCTGCCTGGGAGGCCAGCAATGGCATCACCATGGCCAGATTTACTTCACTTGATGTTGTACACCCTGGCTCCCACATCATGCGCCAGGTTGGGACCACCCCACACCAACACCATAAAGCATCCCTACAATGACCAAGCCATTCCTTTCAATGTTTGACAACACAATAACAGAAATTTTACATGAACATTGCATAACACACCCAAGTGCCTACCCTTGTGTATTGTTAGTTGATATGTGGACTAGGATGAGGGTGAGTGTGAGGGGTGGCTAGTGAGATGGGGAAGTGATAATGTAGATAGAGAGGGATGGGTGGAGGTGCAAGGTAAGTTAGTGTGAGTAAAGATGTGCAGGAGTAGGGTAGGGAACCAGAGTGGTGGGAATGTGATGAGTGGCACAGCAGGATGAGGTTGAGTGAGGCTTTGCAGTAACGTTTCGTGACCTACTGAGATCATTGAAAGGTTAGCGCCACTGCAGCCTGGTCCTCCTGACGACATCCCTGCTTTTGCCCTCCTGTGTAATGTGCAACCAGGCTGCGTTGGTCTCCTGGGGAGGTCCCTTCCTCTCATGGGAAGGGAAGAGAACCTCCCTGCGTGCTGTGACTCCCTCCATAAGCATATGGAAAGAGTCATGCCAGAGCCTGGGTGCAGACGTGTACCTTTGTGCAGTGCTTGTCAGTGTTTGCAGCACCTTAATGCTGTAGAACACTGACAGCACAACTGTCAAAATCAATGTGGCCATGGTCCCTTTAAGGGAATCAGCTGATGGCACGTCATCAAATGACGTCATCAGACCCGCTTCCTATTAATTGGCCGGGAATTCCGCAGGGCGGGCTTAACAAGGCCAATCTACAGAAAATCCTTTTCACAGAGCAGCTGCAGCCGGGAATGGGTCCGGAACCCGCCAACCAGCTCTCCCGCCGCCATCCCACCTCAGCTGGGAAAATCCTGCCCTTTGTAAAGTCACATGTCTGTGGAGCGATAAACAGGAAGTCATATTGTACTTTGATAAGTTTTTACAAAAGACTTTTCATCATCCTCTTTGTGCTGTGATAAATGTAAACAATAGTAAATAGTCTGCTGAAATTGTCATTGGAACCAGAGGGGAGATGAGGCAAATTTAGTTACACATCAAATTGTAATGAACAGGAATGCACTGCTTGAAAGGTTGGTGAAAGCAGATTCAGTAGTAACTTTCAAAAGGGAATTTGATATATACTTGAGAAGGAAACATTTGCAGGTCTATAGGGAAAGAGCTGGAGAGCGGGACTAATTGGATAGCTCCTTCAAAGAGGCACAGAAACAACGGGTCAAATGGTCTCCTTTTGTAATGTAAGATTTTATGAATTGCAATTTTTATAGATACTAGTCCAGTCGGATTAGTTTAAAGGAGAAGGGCTTCACTCTTTGACCCTGGTACCTTTGCCATAGTTTTTAAATCATTGCTTAACAATTGATCTTGAGAGCAGTTGATTTTATCCAATACTTTGCATAAAACTCCACATGAAATCCATCTCAATTTGGAATTGTTCCCTTTCTATCTAGAAACTGCCATCTTGTGAATGAGCAATCTTAACTTCACTATCTGCTCATGGAAATTGAATTGAAAGCAGGTGTTCATCTATTAATGTAACAAGATAAAGTGACTGATTCACACACAATAGCACCAGTCATAATTAAGGCTGCCCCAATGCCTCAGGTTGTTTAGCCACTCAGTAACTTGAGTCATACAGACCAGAACAGCCCTAATTCAATCCCCAAGGCCATCTCGCAACTTATCTACAGCTGAAAATGACAGGAATCCTGATCTCCAAGGCCCGATATTTAAAAGAAAGATGCTTTTAGAGCATGACAAATTGTTGAGTCTTTGAGGGACGTGGTTAGATACATGGCTCCTTTCGCCTTGCACCGTCATCCCTTTTGTCATTTAATCCACCCTATCACAGACCTTCCCTTTTGTTCTTTCCTCCCCCTCCCCCCTTTCCCTGCCTCTGTACTTGCTTAAAACATGTTACATCTCCAACCTTTTTCAGTTCTGATGAAAGGTCATCGACCTGAAAGGTTAACTCTATTTCTCTCGCCACAGTTGCTGCCTGATCTGCTGAGCATTTCAAGTATTTTCTGTTTTTATTACATCCATCACATGGCATTTTAGTGTTAAAGATTCTTCAACCCACATGTGTGAGGTTTTTGTTGTGTATGTACCTTTAAGGGAATAACTGGTCTCAGACTGCAGTACCGGCAGTGACCACCCCTGTATAAAAGGCCCTAGCAGGCTTCTGTAGTTTCAGTTTCCAGGTTGTCTCCATTCAGTAAAGACTTGTTATAATCAACTCCTGCAGTCCGTGTCTCAATTATACACGGACATAATACTGGCGACGAGTAAGAAACGAACTTACCTGCAACTCGGCAGCACCTCAGACGACGTTATTGAAGGTCGAAGCCAGAAGAAAGAAAAAAATAATAATCCAAAGGAACTCGAGAAACGGGCATCGACCGTGGGCAACCGCCCTCCAAATCATCGAATTGAAAAGTTGCAGGAGAGACTGTCGAGAGCCAGGCTTGGTTCGCCATTCTGTGGTTTCCCAGCTAATCGGGCTGGTGGCAGGTAGTGCACTGATCCTTCCTGGGCTGCAGCGGGCTAGAGCTCGATCGGGTGGCTCTGCAACGGGGCCAGGCAGCGAGTCGGGAAGCAAAGAGCAAGAGAGAGGGTGGAGCACACAGGGCGTGGCCGGTGCTTCGAAGCCGGGCAGCGTTCGGATCTAAGAAGAGGGAGGGAAGTGTCCCAGAGGGTCTGCTCCACGACGGGAACGGTTCTTCAATTAACGGAGCAAATATTGAAGCGCGATAGAAAAATATAAATACCGCGGAGAGCGGCGTTGGCAGCAACGATCGGGGAGGCGCGAAGACCATAGGGCGTCGCCATTACAGGATAGTAAAATAAATATAATCGCCAGCAACAGCGTTGGCAGCAGTGGCAGCAGCGGGAAAGCGCGGGAGGCGCCATCTTAACTCGGCGGGGAAGAAGGAAAAGCGCGGGAGGCGCCATTTTGATCCATCGGGGACGAAGGAAAAGCGCGGGAGGCGCCATCTAGATTTTCAAGATGCCAAAGACTGGCGATATCACTGCCTTCGATAATGCAATAGAAGACTGGACCACGTATGTGGAAAGAGTCGAGGTATATTGCGAGGCAAATGAAATAGCCGATGAGAAAAAGGCATCGGTATTGCTAAATTTAATGGGCGCAAGAACATACGGCCTATTGCAGGACCTGATTACTCCAGCCAAACCGAAGGCGAAGGAGCACGTAAATCCCACACCGCTGCTGATAGCAGAAAGATTTAAATTCCACAGGAGAAATCAGCATAAAAATGAGAGCAATACTGATTACCTTACGGAACTACGCAAGCTATCAAAGCACTGCCAGTTCGGAGCAGGACTGGCAGATACCCTACGGGACAAATTTGTCTGTGGACTCCTGAGTGAAGGAACCCAGAAGAGGTTACTCTCAGAGAAAAAGCTGACGCTAGATAAGGCTTTCAGCGTGGCAGTATCGTATGAAGCAGCAGCAAGGGGAGCTGTGGAAATACAACAAAAGCCACAGGAATACGGCACCCACGAAATGACATGGGGATTTGCAAAATGTTATCGCTGCGGCAGAACAAACCATGACCAGAAGGACTGCTGGCCCAAGGACAAAATATGCAGGCAATGCGGAAAGATGGGACACATTGCATGAGTTTGCAGGTCTGGGAAGAAGACCAACGACAACAAAAAGGCTACTAAGGAACCGTACAGGAAAGTACAAAAGATGACGGACAGTAGTTCCGAAGACCAGATGAGCGATAGTGAATCCGGGAACAAGAGACTAAGCTGTCTCAAACTTCACAACATAATCGCAAAAGAGGATCACCGAACCATTTGGGTCACCCTCACGATAGCAGGGTCCCAAGTCAAAATGGAATTGGATACAGGATCAGCTCTAACCGTCATGAATCGACGAGACTACGAGCGGCTATTCTCACACATACCCTTGAGAGAGACATCCATTGTCTTGAGGACATATACGGGGCAAAAAGTATACCCCAGAGGAAAAATAAGGGTGCCTGTCGAATACAACGGCAAGAAAATACGGAAATTGTATCTCTACATTCTGCAAGATGGTGGACCACCGTTATTGGGACGTGAATGGATCAGAAAGATAAGTTTAGACTGGCACTCCATTCAGGCACTGACGGTGGCTGGTAAAAAGGATGATGACGTCACTCCTGGTCGATTGTCAACAATCTTAGCTGACGCCAAAGAGGTATTAAACAAGAACTGGGCACTCTTAAAGGCGTAACCGCCTCGATAAAAATAGAGGAGAATGCAATTCCCAAGTTTTTCAAAGCAAGACCGGTACCATATGCAATTCGCCCAGCCATCGAGGCAGAGCTGGAGAATCTGGAGAATGCAGGCATGTTATCTAAGGTAGACTGGAGCGAGTGGGCGACACCCATCATTCCTGTCATGAAGAAAACGTTAAACAATAAGTCTGAGGAGCCAAGGAAGGTTCGCATCTGTGGGGACTTCAAGGTGACAGTGAACCCAGTCCTTCACACAGTACAATATCCTCTTCTAAGGATAGAAGATATCTTCGCCTCACTATCTGGAGGGAAGCGTTTTACAAAAATTGACCTAGCACAAGCATTTTTGCAGATGGAGGTTGAAGAATCCTCTAGGAAGTATCTCATGATAAACACTCACAAAGGTCTTTACCAGTATAATCGACTGATATTTGGAGTAGCATCAGCTCCGGCGATATGGCAAAGAGCGATGGAACAAGTCCTGCAAGGGATTCCGGGGTCTCAGTGTTACTTGGATGACATCCTAGTGACAGGTGAAGATGACAGTGAACACCTTGCCAACCTAGAGCAGGTGCTCACTAGACTACGTGAACGTGGGCTATGAGCCAATCGCCCCAAGTGCGAGTTTTTTAAGAAACAAATTTCGTATTGTGGCCACGTGATTGATGAAGAGGGGTTGCATAAGTCCCCTGACAAAATTGAAGCGGTAGTTAAGGCTCCAGCGCCTGAAAATGTGTCGCAACTGAGGTCATTCCTCGGATTGGTGAATTACTACCATAAGTTTTTGCCGAATTTGTCCACAATTCTGCATCCACTGAACGCCCTACAACGAACGGGAGTAGCATGGAAATGGAGCGATGAATGTAAGCGGGCCTTTCAGAAGAGTAAAGAACTAATCACTTCAAGAGAAGTATTGGCTCACTACAACCCATCACTACCGATAAGACTGGCGTGTGAGGCGTCTCCCTACGGCATTGGGGCGGTACTGTCACATAAATTCCTTGATGGTTCAGAGAGGCCGATAGCTTTTGCGTCACGCTCGTTAACTTCAGCTGAGCGTAACTACGCCCAGATTGACAGAGAGGCCCTCAGCCTGGTGTGGGGGGTGAAGAAGTTCAATCACTACCTGCACGGTCAGAAATTTACTCTACTAACTGATCATCAACCTCTCGTCTCCATTTTCAACCCTCAGAAGGGCGTACCGATAATGACGGCACAATGGCTACAGAGGTGGTCCCTTTTCCTAGGGGCACACCAATATGACATTGAGTACAAAGGAACTAAACAGCATGGGAATGCTGATGGATTGTCGCGCCTACCGTTGCCGACGGTGGAAGAAGAACTGGCAGTGGATCCAGTGGAGTTATTCCACTCAACTATAGTCGAATGTCTCCCTGTGATGAATGCAAACATAGAAAAGGAAACACGAAATGACCCGACACTCTCCTGGGTCTATGATTTAACGGTGAAGGGATGGCCAGCACATGGCGAACCACTGCTGCCAGCATTCTCACCGAGAAGGGAACAGCTGTCTGTGTGCAGAGAAACCTTGATGTGTGGATCCAGAGTAGTAATTCCACCCAAATTGAAGGATAGAGTGCTCAGTGAGCTTCATGAGGGTCATCTGGGAGGGGTAAAAATGAAGAACTTAGCCAGAGCGTTTGTGTGGTGGCCGGGAATCGATAGAGAAATCGAAGAGATGACCAAGAGCTGTACAGGATGCCAGAAGGTCCAAAACGCCCCACCACAAGCCCCTCTACATCCATGGGAGTGGCCCTCATCTCCATGGCAAAGAGTGCACATTGATTTTGCTGGTCCCTTTATGGACTCGATGTTTTTAATTGCGGTGGATGCACATTCAAAGTGGCCAGAGGTAATAAAAATGTCCTCAACCACCACAGAAAAAACTATCACAGTCTTACGAACCATATTCGCCAGGAATGGGCTGCCTGAACAGATTTGTTCTGACAATGGACCACAGTTTGTGTCTGAAGAGTTCCGGAGGTTCTTAAAGAACAATGGTGTTAAGCATTACACATCCGCCCCATATCATCCAGCCACTAATGGATTGTGTAGTGTATGTGCCTTTAAAAGCCCCATGTGTACTGTAATGCCGGTAATGGCCACTCGGGCTATATAAGCCTGTATATTGTGTTGTATCCGTTAGTTCCCCTCCAGACTTTGTTTAGTAAACACCTATCAAACCAACTCCTGTCTTCAGTGTCTCTATCAACACACAGACACAACAGTGGCGACAAAGTGGAAACGGACTTACCTGCAATTCGGCAGCACCTCAAGGACATCGATTCCTCTGGCGTCCAGAAGAATCAAGAAAGTGAAAGAAGCTGTGGTTTCACCAGCTGGCCAAGCTGGTGGCAGGTACTGCGCTAATCCTTCCTGGGCTTCAGGCTGGGGCTCCAGCGGCTGGCTCTACAGCTGGGCCAAGCAGCGAAAGCGGTGGCAAGCAGTAACAGATGGGGAGGGAGCACTCGGGAGACGGCCGGCGCTGCAAGCAGCTCGGCATTCAGACCTAGAGAGAAAAAGTCCGGCGGGAACGAGTCTCCAACTGTAAATAAATAAATAAATAAAAAAAGAACGGAAACCGCGGGAAACAGCGTTGTCATCGGCAGCAGCGGCGGGAAAGCGCGGGAAGCACCATATCTTTTCTGCAGAAAAGAAAGAAAAGCGCGGGAAGCGCCATATCTTTTCTAAGATGCCTAAGTCTGGCAATATTCATTCTTTTGATAACGAGATAGAGGATTGGACCACATATGTGGAAAGAGTGGAGGTATATTGCACTGCAAATGGAATAGAAGATGAAAAAAAAGCTTCAGTACTGCTAAATCTAATGGGCGCAAAGACATACGGGCTGTTACGAAATTTAGTCACTCCAGCCAAACCAAAGGACAAGAATTTTAAAGAAATTGTTGATGCCCTACAGGAGCACTTAAACCCAACACCGCTGCTGATAGTGGAACGATTCCAATTCTTCAAGAGAAATCAACACAAAAATGAAAGTAACGCTGATTACCTCACCGAATTAAGGAAGCTATCAAAACACTGCCAATTCGGGGCAGGACTAGCAGATTATCTTCGAGACAAATTCGTCTGCGGTCTCTTAAGTGCAGGAACACAGAAAAGGCTGCTTTCTGAAAAGGATTTAACACTGGACAAGGCTTTCAGTATGGCTGTATCATACGAAGCAGCCGCAAGAGGAGCTGCAGAGATACAACAAGACACAGGACTTCGGCACCCATGAAATGACACAGGGTTTCGAGAGATGTTATCGCTGCGGCAGATCCACCCATGACCAGAGAGACTGCTGGTTCAAGGACAAAGCATGCAGGCAATGCGGAAAGATTGGACACATTGCACGGGTATGCCGATCTGGACAAAATAAATCCAGAGACAGGAAAAAAAAAATCAATAAAGAAAAGTACAGAAAGGTACAAATGATGACGGACAGTAGCTCCGAAGACCAGAAGAGCGATAGCGACTCCGAAAACAAGAAACTAAGCTGTCTCAAATTACATAATGTACTTGCCAAAGATGATTACCAGACCATTTGGGTTACCCTCACGATAGCAGGGTCCCCAGTTAAAATGGAGCTAGATACAGGATCAGCTCTGACCGTCATAAATTGACGGGATTACGAGCGGCTATTTCCGCATATACCTTTAAAAGACACATCCATTATCTTGAAAACATATACGGGGCAGAAATTATACCCCAAAGGAAAAATAAAGGTGCCTGTTGTATACAACGGCAAGGAAATACAAAAGTTTTATTTATACATTCTACAAGATGGTGGCCCACCGCTGTTGGGACGTGAATGGATCAGGAAAATACGTTTAGACTGGCACTCCATTCAAGCACTGACGGTGACCAGTAAGAAAAAAAACGATGATGACGTCATACCTGAACGATTAAAAGACATCTTGGCCAACGCCAAAGAAGTGTTTCAAGAGAAACTAGGAACCTTGAAAGGCATCACCGCCTCAATAAAAGTGGAAGATGCAGCAATTCCCAAGTTTTTTAAAGCAATTCGTCCAGCAGTCGAGGCAGAGCTGGAGAATTTGGAAAATGCAGGCGTATTATCCAAAATAGATTGGAGCGAGTGGGCAACACCCATCGTTCCAGTCATGAAGAAAGCATTGAATAATGATAAATCTGAAGAACAGAGAAAAGTTCGCATCTGTGGAGACTTCAAGGTGACGGTAAACCCAGTCCTTCACACGGTACAGTATCTTCTTCCGAGGATAGGAGATATTTTCGCCTCACTATCCGGAGGGAAACGTTTCACCAAAATTGACTTGGCACAGGGATATCTACAGATGGAGGTTGAAGAGGCCTCTAAAAAATATCTCACGATAAATACACACAAAGGTCTGTACCAGTACAATCGACTGGTTTTTGGAGTAGCATCCACTCCAGCTATCTGGCAAAGAGCTATGGAGCAAGTCCTCCAAGGGATTCCGGGGACTCAATGCTACCTAGACGACATCCTTGTAACAGGAGAAAACGACAACGAGCACCTTGCCAATTTGGAGCAGGTGCTCACTAGGCTGAGAGAACGGGGCCTACGAGCAAATCGCCCCAAGTGCGAATTTTTCCAAAATCAAATATCATATTGTGGCCACATAATTAATAAGGAAGGGTTGCATAAGTCACCTGAAAAAATTGAAGCGGTCATAAAAGCCCCAGCACCTGAAAATGTTTCACAATAAGGTCATTCCTGGGATTAATAAATTACTATCATAAATTTTTACCGAACTTATCAACTCTTCTACACCCTCTTAATGAACTGCTACAAACAGGAGTAATTTGGAAATGGAGCGAAGACTGTAAACGTGCCTTCCATAAATGCAAAAACTTAATCACGTCCAAAGAAGTTTTGGCTCATTACAACCCATCACTGCCAATCAGACTAGCGTGCGATGCATCCCCTTATGGCATAGGAGCAGTATTATCGCATAAATTCCCTGATGGCTCGGAACGGCCGATAGCTTTTGCGTCACGCTCATTGAACTCAGCTGAGCGTAACTATGCCCAAATCGACAGGGAAGCACTCAGCCTGGTATGGGGAGTGAAGAAATTCAACCATTGCCTACATGGACAAAAATTTACCTTGTTGACTGACCATCAACCCCTCATCTCCATATTCAACCCTAAAAAGGGTGTTCCCATTATGACAGCGCAAAGGCTACAGAGGTGGTCCCTTTTTCTAGGGGCACACCAACACAAGATAGAATACAAAGGATCAAAACAGCATGGGAATGCTGATGGTTTATCGCGCCTACCGTTGCCAACGGTAGAAGAGGCACCTACAGTAGACCCAGTGGAGATGTTCCACTCAACCATAGTGGAATGTCTACCAGTAACAAATTCTGCCATTGAAAAGGAAACGAGAAATGACCCGATTCTCTCACGAGTCTACGACTTAACGGTGAAGGGATGGCCAGCACATGGCGAACAACTGTTGCCAGCATTCTCGCAAAGAAGAGAACAGCTGTCAGTATGCCGAGGAACCTTGATGTGTGGATCCAGAGTGGTGATTCCACCCAAACTCCAGGATAAAGTGCTAAAGGAGCTTCACGAGGGGCATCTGGGTGGAGTGAAAATGAAGAACCTAGCCAGAGCGTTTGTATGGTGGCCAGGTATCGATGGAGACATAGAAGAAATGACCAAGAGCTGTCTAGGATGCCAGAAGGTCCAAAACGCTCCACCCCAAGCCCCTCTACATCCATGGGAGTGGCCCTCACCTCCCTGGCAAAGGGTACACATCGACTTTGCTGGTCCATTTATGGACTCAATGTTCTTAATCGCGGTTGATGCACACTCCAAGTGGCCGGAGGTAATAAAGATGTCCTCCACCACCACGGAAAAAACCATCACAGTATTAAGGACCATATTTGCCAGCAATGGGCTGCCGGAACAGATCTGTTCTGATAATGGACCGCAATTTGTGTCCGAAGAATTCAGGAAGTTCTTAAAAAACAATGGGGTTAAGCATTACACGTCCGCCCCATACCATCCCGCCACCAATGGATTGGCTGAAAGGTTTGTCCAGACCTTCAAGAAGGCCATAAAGGCCATGGGTAATGAAGACATAAAACTTCAGCACAAGGTGGATAACTTCTTGCTCGCATACAGGAATGCAACACATATGGTTACAAACCAAACTCCCGCCATGATGTTCTTCAATAGAAGCCTAAGATGCCGGCTGGATTTGATCAAGCCCAACATCAGAAGGGACATGGAGAACCGGCAATTTCAAGGCATGAATGAAAGGCCAACTAGAACCTTCCAGATAGGTCAACAAGTTTTGGCCCGGGACTACCGTACCGAGAAATGGCAGCCTGGAACTATCTGCACACGACTAGGACCGCTGATGTATACCATGGACATCGGAGAAAGCATAATAAGGCGCCATGCTGACCAAATCATAGAGTCATCCGAAAAGGGACAACCTACACCACAACTCTATACGCCTAACGATGAAGTAGAGATACCCATATCTACCTCCGATCCGGTGATACTGGAACCCGATGAACCCGACACTGGCATTCAAGCCGAATCAGCCTTGCCAAAAGAATCTACTACACCACCAGAAACTACTACACCACCGAGGCGTTATCCGGACCGAGTCATGAAGCCTCCAGAGAGACTGACTTATAATTAATTAACTGCAGCAATGTGTATATTATTTTTCTTATAACATGTAATTAATAATTACTTAAAATATTATGTACTGGTTAGCTAAAAGGGGAGGAATTGTAGTGTATGTGCCTTTAAGAGCCCCATGTGTACTGTAATGCCGGTAATGGCCACTCGGGCTATATAAGCCTGTATATTGTGTTGTATCCGTTAGTTCCCCTCCAGACTTTGTTTCGTAAACACCTATCAAACCAACTCCTGTCTTCAGTATCTCTATCAACACACAGACACAACAGATTGGCCGAGAGGTTTGTTCAAACATTCAAGAAGGCTATCAAGGCAATGTGTAATGAAGATATACCCCTACAACACAAGGTGGATAACTTCTTGTTTGCCTACCGGAATGCGACACATGCGGTTACCAACCTAACTCCAGCCATGATGTTCTTCAATCGAAGACTACGATGCCGCTTGGATTTGGTTAAGCCAAACGTCAGAAAAGATGTGGAGAACAGGCAGTTTCAGAATATGAATGAAAGGCCGACCAGGAGTTTTAAGATAGGTCAACCAGTTTTGGCCCGGGACTACCGCACAGAGAAATGGCAGCCAGGAACGAACTGTACACGGCAAGGACCTCTAATGTATACCGTGGACGTTGGAGAGAGCACTGTAAGACGCCATGCTGACCAGATTCTAGAGTCACTGGAAAACGTCAACTCCACACCACGATCTGATACACCTGGCGATGAAACCGAAGTACCAATTGCATCTACCGCAGAATCGGTGATATTGGAAGCAGACGAACCAAACAACGACATTGATCCCGACTCAACCTTGCCAGAAGAACCTGATATCCCAAAGAGGCGTTATCCAGACAGAATCAGGAAGCCTCCTCAAAGACTGAACTTATAATTGCTTAACTTCAACCAATGTATCTAGCAACCGTAATTGTAATTGTAATTAGTTATTATTTAGCTGTTAAATGAATGTTATGTATTGTTTATCTAAAAGGGGAGGAATTGTTGTGTATGTACCTTTAAGGGAATAACTGGTCTCAGACTGCAGTACCAGCAGTGACCACCCCTGTATAAAAGGGCCCTAGCAGGCTTCTGTAGTTTCAGTTTCCAGGTTGTCTCCATTCAGTAAAGACTTGTTATAATCAACTCCTGCAGTCCGTGTCTCAATTATACACGGACATAATAGTTCTCATGCAAAGTATTGAAACTCTGCAACCTGTCTTGGAGCATATCACATTTCCAGGGATATCTGCAATGCAGCCGAGACTGTTGTGCCATCTCTCATGAATGCTCAGACTGTAGCAACATCAGCTCCTCCTTGGGCAGGTCAGCATATCAGCTTAGCAGAATGGAAAGAGCCCTTGATAGGAACTTCACCAATGTTATTGGCACAATGGGGTCTGCTCACCCACAGATTAGCAGGCACAGACACCAGGACAGGAGCAGATCCACATTTTATTTTTTATTCATTTATGGGATGTGGGCATCGCTGGTAAGGCCAGCATTTATTGCCCATCCCTAATTGCCCTTGAGAAGGTGGCGGTGAGCCGCATTCTTGAACTGCTGCAGTCCGTGTGGCGAAGGTCCTCCCACAGTGCTGTTAGGTAGGGAGTACCAGCATTTGAACCAGCGACGCTGAAGGATCGGCGATATACTTCTAAGTCAGGATGGTGTGTGACTTGGAGGGGAACTTGGAGGTGGTGGTGTTTCCATGCACCTGCTGCCCTTGTCCTTCTAGGTGGAAGAGGTCGCGGGTTTGGGAGGTGCTGCCAAAGAAGCCTTGGCGAGTTGCTGCAGTGCATCTTGTAGATGGTACACACTGTAGCCACGGTATGCCGGTGGTGGAGGGAGTGAATGTTTGAGGTGGTAGATGGGGTGCCAATCAAGTGGGCTGCTTTGTCCTGGATAGTGTCGAGCTTCTTGAATGTTGCTGGAGCTGCACCCATCCAGGCAAATGGAGAGTATTCCATCACATTCCTTACTTGTGCCTTGTAGATGGTGGAAAGGTTTTGGGGAGTCAGGAGGTGAGACACCTACCACAGAATATCTAGCCTCTGACCTGCTCTTGTTGCCACAGTATTTATGTGACTAGTCCAGTTATGTTAATGGTGACCCCCAGGATGTTGATGGTGGGGGATTCGGCGATGGTAATGCCGTTGAATGTCAACAAATGTCAACATGAAAACAACAAATCAACATCATTCTGCCCCATCCATCCAGTGACTTCCTCTGTGTCAGAAAGTGACCTGAACCAGGTTGCGGCTGTAGCCTGAAGCAGGACCATCTCTGTGCCATGTTCACAGAGGTTGACAGTCACCTCACTCTCAGCAGTCCCTTACTGGCACTCAGCTGTCAACCACCTAATAGGCTCCAACAGCCGGAACTGTGCTGAGAAGATTACATCCTGCAACAGAACACACACAAGCTATTAGGAGGTGGAGGCACTGTGGTAGTGAGCCCTAGATTCAGATACAACACACATTTTAGGAAATAAAATATGTTGCCACTGGAGTTGTCAGATCTACAGTTAGTTTCATTTTTGTGGCTGGTAAAGTATCAACAGGATCTGGCTGGAAAATGAGTACATTGACAATGTGAATGCTGAGGATTGTGATTTATAGAAATGGGGCATGGGGAAGTTACAGGGAGGACTGGCTGTGGGAATGGTTGAAAGGTTGGTTATGGGAAAAAGGTCTGGAGACTGACTCTAGCAGCTGCCAAATGTGCTTATGCTGTTGCATCCTTTGCTTCCTCAGGATCCTCAGCAACATCCTCCAGTTGCTTACCAATGAGATCTTGCACCAGAAGAGTCCTGAGCCGTGGTAGCAGTGGGTGTCCTTGGTCTTCCAGGTTTTTGTCTGTTTTTTCCGCCTCTCCCAGGAGATCACATGGTTTTTGCGTGCGGTGCGTAGTCTATATATTGTGATGCACGAGGCATCGCAATTGTGCGGGACAGGCTGGATGGACCAGAGGGTCATTTCCTGTCCATCATTGTTCATATGTTCGTAGAATGTAGCCCTTGACTTATTACATGTCAGCAAATGATAAGAGCATGGTGGAGATTTCTGTAGAATGAATGCATCAGAGCTGCTGGTGGAGAAGCAGGTTTTTACCTGCAGTATCCTGTGCAGGTGGTCACACACAAGCTGAACACTAATGGAGTAAAAGACCTTCTAGTTCATGTATGGGACTAGCTCATTTCAAACCAGCAACTGAACCTCATGTGCAAAGGGATTGGAGGCCAAGTTTTACAAATCCTCTGGCTAACCCAGGCAGTAGGCTAAGAAAAATCAACCCATTGGGCTCGATTTTGCCAGTGTGGGCGGGCTGGGGGCATGTCAGGTGTTTTTAGAGTCCTGAGCCCGACTCCAGTGTGATGTGGGAAAAAAAGTGCGATTTTCCCCTAATTGGGCAATTGATTTCCAGCGTGTGGGAACCCCTGGCCCAATAAGTCTTTCCATCTTGAAAGTCACCTCCGATGACGTCATCAGTGCTGCTGGATTTAAGGCCTGCAAGCAGCCTTGCTTCTTCTGGAGACTGGAAACGCTTTAGACATTGTATGAAAGACTTAATTTACCGACCATGTCCACCAGCAAGCAAAATTGTGCACCTCGCTTTGATGAGCCCTCGCTCCAAGCTCTGGTGCAGGGAGCAAGATCTAATAAGGAGGTGCTCTTCCCTTCCTCAGGGAGAAAAAAGCCACCACAACAAACTAAAGCTGTGTGGCTGCAAGTGGCCAGGGAGGTCAATGCCATCTCTATGTTTCGCAGAACCTAGCTGCAGTGCAGGAAGAGGTTTCATGACATTCTGCGCACTGGAAAAGTGAGTATGACTTTCCCTTCACCCTCAATCTGATCCCCATCACCTCTCCTCACCAGCACTCTGCCAACCTCTTCCTCCACACCCCACTTGACACTTACATCCCTGCACCCTTACCCATTCCCTCTCTCTCTATGGTCACATTCACTTAACTATTCAACCATGCAGCCCTCACACTCTCTATCACTGTGATGCAATGACAACTTACAACACACAGGAAGGGCCCTTTGTCTCCTTCTAAGCATCTATGCTATGGAATCTCTACACTCACTCCTTCATTCTCACTCAAACTCCACTTGTGTCCCTCATTGCAGGAAAAGAGAGTCCACAATAAGAGGGAAAGAGCAAGGACAGGAGGAGGGCCACCCTCAGTAGCCCAGCTCACCACCTCGGAGGAGGCGGCCCTGGAAATTGCCGGGATCGAGGACGTTTCCCAAGTTGGGGACGGACAGGCAGGCGCATCACAGCAAGCTGGTGACAGAATAGTTTGGCATCTCTCTCATTGACATTGCATGAGTCACTGATAATGAATCTGATGCTCTAATAGAATGACTTATGATCATCTGCATTATTCAATGTGCATGTAACCTTGACCTCACATCTGTAACTCTTTCCTTTACTCCCCCACAGGACCATCGACAGCCCCTGTCCCCACTGTCCAGGTGGAAGAGCCCGAGCTTCCAGACTCCTCAGAGGAAGCTGCAACATCTGAGGGCGCAGCGTCTGCAGAATTCAGCGCACACATTGCCAGCGCAGACACTCACACCTCGGTGGGACCTTCGGGACACAGAGTAGAGCTGTCATCTGGTGTATCACAGCTCACAAGTGAGCATCAGCAGATGGTGGAGACAGGGACAGCAGTGGAGAGTTTTTGTCGGAGGGCGCAGGACGCTGCCAGCTCGGCTCCGCTGCATGTCGACCCTGTGCCTCTGGGTCCATCCAGAAGGACAGCGGTGTTGGAACTCCAGGAACAGGTGCAGGAGTCTCTGGCAGGTTTTGTCTCCAGGGTCGCTGCGAGTGTGGAGCGAATGGAGGCATCCATAGCGAACATGAGCAGAGCCTTTTTGGAGGCGTTGGCACATGAACGCATCACCACAGAAAGGATGGCAACCTCCGTGGAAAGGATGGCTACCATAGAGGAGAGGATGGCTATGGCCATGGAGGAGCTTAGTCACCAGGGTCGTGAAAACATGGTCATTGTTCACAATAGGCTGACATCTCTTGAGGAGCGATGGTCAGCTATTGAACATACAAACCAGGCATGCATGCAAGTCCTCAGGAGCAGAAACGGGTCCTCATGGGCCCCCGGCAGTGCAGCAAGGTGCTGTCCAGCCACTTGCTAGCTCTGAAGTGGGGCTGACCCATGAGAGGGATGTTGGTGGCAGACAGCAAGGGAGTGGGGGCTCCTCTCCAAGCACTCACACGACCATGCCACTGCAAAGCCCTCGGTCAGCGCCCAACCAGAGTCCCCACCCAACTGCGATCGGCATCTCAACCACTGCACAGCCGTAGGAGTAGCAGACTGTTGCCGATCCTTCACAGGTTCACAACGCCAGAGGACACCCGCAAAAGGTGTCGAGACAGGAGCAACAGGAAAGTGAGCAAGGGGCCCCCACATCTGCCACAGGGGAAGCACCATGTAGGAGCATGCGTAAGAGGAAGATAATGCACAAGTAGTCACAAGGGTAGTCACTTGGGTGTAATGTTATGCTTAATGTTGAAAAGCCATCAGATGCTTATTGCCATTAAAAACTCTGATGGCAAACTGTTGCAGTTGTGGTGTGTGTCATGTCGCTAATGGGACTTCCACATTGAGGGCTTAGGATTACTTGCAATTGTCAGTATGGTGGTCAGAGTGTTAGGAATCCGTAGGTTCCTGGCCATTGTCGAGGGTCTGATAAGAAGGTGCGAGGCAAAAATGTTTGATTGTGCAGGCTAAGCAAATCTGGCCAAGATGAGTGCGTGCCTTGCATCCCGAGCAGCAAAGTGCTCGCATGCTGCTGCCGCTGGTTGATGCACCTCTGCAAGCTGTTCATTGTCAGTCTCTTCCTCCTCCTCCTCCTCATCTGAGGAGACTATGTGATGAACCACTTGTTCCTCAGGCATCTGCAAGCCATGATGCTGTGCCATGTTGTGAAGTGCACAGCAAACCACGACCATTCTGGAGACCCTGGCTGCTGAGTACTGCAGGGCTCCACCTGATCTATCCAGGCATCTGAAGCGCATCTTCAGCAAGCCAATGGTTTGTTCGATTATGGATCTGGTGGATATATGGCTGGAGTTATAGCGCTCCTCTGCTTCATTGGACAGGCTCCTCAACAGCGTCATTAGCCACGTCTTCAGGAGATTGCCCTTGTCTCCAAGTAGCCATCCGCAAAGTTGGTCTGACGGACTGAAGAGCGGAGGCAAACTAGACTGGCGCAGGATGAAGGAGTCATGGCAACTGCCAGGGTATTTGGCACAAACATGCAAAATTTCCTTCTTGTGGTCACACACCAGCTGTACATTGAGGGAGTGGAATCCCTTCTGGTTGACAAAAATACCTGGATTGTGATGGGGTGCCTTAAGGGCTACATGTGTGCAGTCAACGATGCCCTGCACCCTTGGAAAGCCTGCCAGATTGTCAAACCCGACCGCACTCACAGTTACACTGGCTTGATCCTTGGAGAAATTGATGTGATTGTGCGTGATGGCAAAAAGGGCATCGGTTACCTGCGTGATGCAAGTGTGTGCGGCCGCCTGGGAGATGCCGCTGATGCCTGCTGCTAATCCCTGGAATGAGCCTGAAGCTAAAAAGTTGAGTGTGGTGGTGACTTTGACGGCCACTGGTAAGGGGTGTCCACCTGCTCCTCTGGGCTCCAGGTCTTGCTGCAGCATTGCGCAGATGTCACCCACTACCTCTCGCGAAAGTCAGAGCCTCCTTTGGCACTGCTGCTCAGTCATGTTGAAGTAGCTGATCCTCTGTCTGTAGACCCTGTTTTGGGGGTATCTCCTGTGCCGACGTGCTTCCATGCGCTGGCGCCTTCTGGCCTGTGCAGCTTCAGGTGTGTGAGCAGCAGCTTGGAGCTCCTGCTGTTGCTCCTGCAGTTGGTGCTGCTGTTGGTCAGGGTTCTACTGCTGCCGCGGCTGGTCTTTGTCCGAATCTGATGTCCAGGAGGAAAGGAAATAAATAGTCCCATTCTTCTGGTAAATACCTCAGTTGAGGGAGCGCTCAGTCAGGGTGGGCAGAGGGGTTTCCCAGGAGGTCACACTAGAGATGGGTGTCAGGCTCCAAACTTCCACAACAATGAGTATGCCTGCTAAAAGTTCCCCCAGACATGAGACAACAAAGTTCTGCCACCTGCAAATGATGATTGGTGAAAACTCCTTTATAATGGTGGAGCTGCAGCTGTTAGTAAGCAGTCCACTTGTGAAGCCGCCAGGATTCACTGGCGTGTTCCAGAGGAGGCGTGCAGAATGTGGGAAGAGGGTTAAAATCGGAAAGGCCTCGCAAAATGGGATTATAGAGGCAATTAAGTGATTCTTAAGGGCCTTCAGGGCCTATCCCGCCTCTTGGAGGTGGGATGGAAACGGGGTCAGAAAACTCGTATGTGGGAAAATTGCTCGGAGGCGGGATGGAGGCGGGATCGGGCCTGCCCGCCATTTTTTGCGATTTTAACAACTCACACGCCTCCAATCACACCTCCAATTTCACCTCCTCGGGCCTGGCAAAATTGAACCCAAAGTCTCTAGACAGTTTTGCTTTTTGACAAACTCGCTTTTAATAATATAACAAAGCCAATTCTTAATTCACATTATTATGCATCTAAAATCATATAAAAAGGATATTAATACAGAAATTCTCTTGATTGAGGCATAACAGAACTCTGTCTCCATCTCACCCAACACTGATCACTTGGGGCACTCTGCTACCCAGCACATCTCTCCACCCTCCATAACTCCACTTGGCTCGGGAAGGTGTGTGAGAGACTTTAAGAAGGAAAATAGCAGGAAAATAGTTAAATCATTTTAATTTTTCAAATAACGATAGAAAAAAACATTGCTAGTAATTTTCTAAAACCAAAATAGGAGTAGAATTAGATTTAGGGAAATAGGGAATTATACAAAAAGTTGCCTTCGATGTTCAAACCCTTTTTATTTTCTAGTTACAAATCTCAAGTTAATTAAATATAAATAGAAGTGAAGATGACCACATGGCAGCTAAATCAACATTAGACACTGGGTCTGCATACATGCAATAGTTGTCTGGTAACCTCAATCATCTGTGTAGTGTATGTACTTTGCAGAAGGAACTATATTCTGCAGCCCCTGTATACTGCAGTACCAGTAGTGACCACCCCTGTATATAAGCCTGTGTAGTAACTTTTGCATAGTAGTTCCAGTTTGTCTCCACTCAGTAAAGACCTGTTATAACCAACTCCTGCAGGCCATGTCTCAATTATACACGGACATAATACTGGCGACGAGCAGATCCGAACTTACCTACAGTCTGCACCACCTCATGGAGATCCATCCCTGAAGCGAAGTTATCAGAGGTCGAGGCCAGAAGGAAGAAAAAAATTAAAATGAAAAAATAAACGAACAGAAGAAACGGGCGTCGACCATGGGCATCCGCCTCTGATTCATTGCAGTTGAAGATTTGCAGGAGAGGCTGTCGAGAGCGGGGCTTGGTTATCCTGTCGATGGTGTGTCAGCTAATCGGGCTGGTGGCAGGTAGTACACTGATCCTTCCTGGGCTGCGGCGGTCTAGAGCTCGATCGGGTGGCTTTTCAATGGGGCCGAGCAGCGTTGTCGGGAAGAGGAGAGAGAGAGAGGGTGGAGCACACAGGGCGCGGCCGGTGCTACGAAGCCGGGCAGCGTACAGACCCGAGAAGAGGGAGGCAAGTGTCCCGCAGGATTGCTCCGACGATGGGGAAATAATAAAAATTAGAAGCGCAGAAAGCCGCGAGGAGCTGCAGTTTGCCACGGGAACCGCGGAGAGCGGCGTTAGCAGCAGCGCAGGGGGGAAGTGCACGAAGACCATAGGGCGTCGCCATCAAGGCATAAAATGCCAGCAACAGCGCTAGCAGCAGCGGAGAAGACAGAAAGCGCGGGAGGCGCCATCTTAATCCAGCGGGGAAGAAGGCAAAGCGCGGGAGGCACCATTTTGTTAAATCGGGGAAGAAGGCAAAGCGCGGGAGGCGCCATCTTAGATTTCCAAGATGCCGAAGACTAGCAATATCACTGCCTTCGATAATGCGATAGAAGACTGGACCACGTATGTGGAAAGAGTCGAGGTATATTGCGAGGCAAACGAAGTAGCCGATGAGAAAAAGGCATCGGTACTACTAAACTTAATGGGCGCAAGAACGTATGGCCAATTGCGGAACCTGATTACTCCAGCCAAACCGAAGGCGAAGAGTTTTAACGAAATTGTTGATATCCTACAGGAACACCTAAATCCTACACCGCTGCTGATAGCAGAAAGATTTAAATTCCACAGGAGAAATCAGCATAAAGATGAGAGCAATGCTGATTACCTTACGGAACTACGCAAGCTATCAAAGCACTGCCAGTTCGGAGCAGGACTGGCAGATACCCTACGGGACAAATTTGTCTGTGGACTCCTGAGTGAAGGAACCCAGAAGAGGTTACTCTCAGAGAAAGAGCTGATGCTAGATAAGGCTTTCAGCGTGGCAGTATCGTACGAAGCAGCAGCAAGGGGAGCTGCGGAAATACAGCAAAAGCCACAGGAATACGGCACCCATGAAATGACACGGGGATTTGAAAAATTTATCGCTGCGGCAGAACAACCCATGACCAGAAGGACTGCTGGTCCAGGGACAAAATATGCAGGCAATGCGGAAAGATGGGACGCATTGCATGAGTTTGCAGGTCTGGGAAGAAGACTAACGACAACATAAAGGCTACTAAGGAACAGTACAGGAAAGTACAAAAGATGACGGACAGTAGTTCCAAAGACCAGATGAGCGATAGTGAATCCGGGAACAAGAGACTAAGCTGTCTCAAACTTCACAACGTAATCGCAAAAGAGGATCCCCGAACCATTTGGGTCACCCTCACGATAGCAGGGTCCCAAGTCAAAATGGAATTGGATACAGGATCAGCCCTGACCGTCATGAATCGACGAGACTACGAGCGGCTATTCTCACACATACCCTTGAAAGAGACATCCATTGTCTTGAAGACGTATATGGGGCAAGAAGTATACCCCAGAGGAAAGATAAGGGTGCCTGTCGAATACAACGGCAAGGAAATACAGAAACTTATCTGTACATACTGCAAGATGGTGGACCACCGTTATTGGGACGTGAATGGATCAGAAAGATAAGTTTAGACTGGCACTCCATTCAGGCACTGACGGTGGCTGGTAAAAAGGATGACGACGTCACTCCAGGATGATTGTCAACAATCTTAGCTAACGCCAAAGAGGTATTTCAAAAAGAACTGGGAACTCTTAAAGGCGTAACCGCCTCGATAAAAATAGAAGAGAATGCAATTCCCAAGTTTTTCAAAGCAAGACCGGTACCATATGCAATTCGCCCAGCCGTCGAGGCAGAGCTGGAGAATCTGGAGAATGCAGGCGTGTTACCTAAGGTAGACTGGAGCGAGTGGGCGACACCCATCGTTCCTGTCATGAAGAAAACTTTAAACAATAAGTCTGAGGAGCCAAGGAAGGTTCGCATCTGTGGGGACTTCAAGGTGATGGTGAACCCAGTCCTTCACACAGTACAGTATCCTCTTCCGAGGATAGACGATATTTTCGCCTCACTATCTGGAGGGAAGCGTTTTACAAAAATTGACCTTGCACAAGCATATTTGCAGATGGAGGTTGAAGAATTCTCTAGGAAATATCTCACAATAAACACTCACAAAGGTCTTTACCAGTATAATCGACTGGTATTCGGAGTAGCATCAGCTCCGACGATATGGGAAAGAGCGATGGAACAAGTCCTGCAAGGGATTCCGGGGACTCAGTGTTACTTGGACGACATCCTAGTGACAGGTGAAGATGACAGTGAACACCTTGCCAACCTAGAGCAGGTGCTCACTAGACTAAGAGAACATGGGCTACGAGCCAATCGCCCCAAGTGCGAGTTTTTTAAGGAACAGATATCGTATTGTGGCCACGTGATTGATGAAGAGGGGTTACATAAGTCCCCTGACAAAATTGAAGCAGTAGTTAAGGCTCCAGCGCCTGAAAATGTGTTGCAACTGAGGTCATTGCTTGGATTGGTGAATTACTACCATAAGTTTTTGCCGAATTTGTCCACAATTCTGCACCCACTGAACGCCCTACTACAAACTGGAGTAGCATGGAAATGGAGCGATGAATGTAAGCGGGCCTTTCAGAAGAGTAAGGACCTAATCACTTCAAGAGAAGTATTGGCTCACCACAACCCATCACTACCGATAAGACTGGCGTGTGATGCGTCTCCCTACGGCATTGGAGCGGTACTGTCACGTAATTTCCTTGATGGTTCAGAGAGGCCGATAGATTTTGCGTCACGCTCGTTAACTTCAGCCGAGCGTAACTACGCCCAGATTGACAGAGAGGCCCTCAGCCTGGTGTGGGGGATGAAAAAGTTCAATCACTACCTGCACGGTCAGAAATTTACTCTACTAACTGATCATCAACCTCTTGTCTCCATTTTCAACCCTCAGAAGGGCGTACCAATAATGACAGCACAACGGCTACAGAGCTGGTCCCTTTTCCTAGGGGCACACCAATATGACATTGAGTACAAAGGAATTAAACAGCATGGGAATGCTGATGGATTGTCGTGCCTACCGTTGCCGACGGTGGAAGAAGCACCTGCAGTGGATCCAGTGGAGATATTCCACTCGACCACAGTCGAATGTCTACCTGTGATGAATGCAAACATAGAAAAGGAAACACGAAATGACCCGACACTCTCCTGGGTCTATGATTTAACGGTGAAGGGATGGCCAGCACATGGCGAACCACTGCTGCCAGCATTCTCGCCGAGAAGAGAACAGCTGTCAGTGTGCAGAGGAACCTTGATGTGTGGATCCAGAGTAGTAATTCCACCCAAATTGAAGGATAGAGTGCTCAGTGAGCTTCATGAGGGTCATCTGGGAGGGGTAAAAATGAAGAACTTAGCCAGAGCGTTTGTGTGGTGGCCGGGAATCAATAGAGAAATCGAAGAGATGACCAAGAGCTGTACAGGATGGCAGAAGGTCCAAAACGCCCCACCACAAGCCCCTCTACATCCATGGGAGTGGCCCTCATCTCCATGGCAAAGGGTGCACATTGATTTTGCTGGTCCCTTTATGGACTCGATGTTTTTAATTGCGGTGGATGCACATTCAAAGTGGCCAGAGGTAATAAAAATGTCCTCAACCACCACAGAAAAAACTATCACAGTCTTACGAACCTTATTCACCAGAAATGGGCTGCCTGAACAGATTTGCTCCGACAATGGACCACAGTTTGTGTCTGAAGAGTTCCGGAGGTTCTTAAAGAACAGTGGTGTTAAGCATTACACATCCGCCCCATATCATCCAGTCACCAATGGATTGGCTGAGAGGTTCGTTCAAACATTCAAGAAGGCTATCAAGGCAATGTGTAATGAAGACATACCCCTACAACACAAGGTGGATAACTTCTTGTTTGCCTACCGGAATGCGACACATGCGGTTACCAACCAAACTCCAGCCATGATGTTCTTCAATCGAAGACTATGATGCCGCTTGGATTTGGTTAAGCCAAACATCAGAAGAGATGTGGCGAACAGGCAGTTTCAGAATATGAATGAAAGTCCGACCAGGAGTTTTAAGATAGGTCAACCAGTTTTGGCCCGGGACTACCGCACAGAGAAATGGCAGCCAGGAATGATCTGTACACAGCAAGGACCTCTAATGTATACCGTGGACGTTGGAGAGAGCATTGTAAGAGGCCATGCTGACCAGATTCTAGAGTCACTGGAAAACGTCAATTCCACACCACGATCCGATACACCTGGTGATGAAACCGAAGTACCAATTGCATCTACCTCAGAATCGGTGACATTGGAAGCAGACGAACCAAACAACGACGTTGATCCCGAATCAACTTTGCCAGAAGAACCTGATACCCCAAAGAGGCGTTATCCAGACAGAATCAGGAAGCCTCCTCAAAGACTGAACTTATAATTGCTTAACTTCAACTAATGTATCTAGCAACTGTAATTGTTAATATGTTATTTAATTATTAATCGAATGTTATGTACTGTTTTGCTAAAAGGGGAGGAATTGTAGTGTATGTACTTTGCAGAAGGAACTATATTCTGCAGCCCCTGTATACTGCAGTACCAGTAGTGACCACCCCTGTATATAAGCCTGTGTAGTAACTTTTGCATAGTAGTTCCAGGTTGTCTCCACTCAGTAAAGATCTGTTATAACCAACTCCTGCAGTCCATGTCTCAATTATACACGGGCATAATAATCTGAAGTCGAGATAACTGGCACGACACACCATTGTTTTTATTATCTTCATTTGCATGATGCGAGCTGATGTACATGGTAAGGGAGGTGGGAGCTAATTGCCGTTCTCTATTTATAGCAATGCAGACAGAGCACCAAATAAGAAGTGTCTTTGTAAGTGTCTCACTCCTGAAACAGTATTGGCAGCTCTATGGTATGGTCTTTGAAGTAACCTGTCAATTATGGGTGTTTAGCATGGGTTTCTCAAGCAAACGATATTCATTCTGAAAGTCTGACATAAGCAAACATCATATTGGCAACTGGGGTGTCGGGTACTCTTCACCTTGTCTCAGCAATGGGCTGTTATGAATATTTTATTAAACACTTTACCGTCCAATTTTCTTGTCTGACCTCCTGAAGGTGTTGGCGTCTTGCTGGTTCCATGCACACTGGCAGCCCTCCAGTTCTTCAAGCAAGTGTCTGTTTTTCATGTGGGAGCCTTTGCAGTGAGTGTCAACATGCTATGCAATTGTGGGGGCATCACCAGCAAGCCTGATCCTGTCTTCAGCTGACTACACACATGTACTTTCCAGCAGGGGTCACTGGTACCCTGGTTGATGTTTTCCCTCCCTCTACCCCAAGGGCGCTGTGTTCAATGGGAAAGAAAGACTTGCATTTATGCTTTTCATGACCTCCGGACATTCCAAAGCACTTTACAGCCAATTAAGCACTTTTGAAGTGTAGTCACTGGGGTAATGTAGGAAAGACAGCAGCCAATCTGCACACAGCAAGCTCCCACAAACAGTAATGAGATAATGACCAGATACGCTGTTTTAGTAATTTAGCTGGAAACTGGTACATCTAATCTAAAACACGGGAAAGCAATTGGTCTTGACAACATAGCAACGGAGCAGATAAAGCATTTTGGCCAGCAGGCAAAGAAGTGGCTCCTACAATTGTTCAACCACTGTCTGGCAACACACAAGCCACCTAATATCTGGCAGAAGGCACATGTAATAGCACTATTAAAGCCTGGAAAAGATCCCTCAGATCCTAAGAGTTTTCGGCCAATTTCACTGCTTTGCCACACCTATAAGCTGTTTGAACGCCTGATACTCAATAGGATAGCGCCAACTGTAGATGAGAAGATCATTCCAGAGCAAGCAGGTTTCCGCCCCGGCAAATCAACAACAAGCCAACTGCTCAACCTCACACAACACATCGAAGATGGTTTTGAGCAATGGATGGTAACAGGTGCTGTTTTTGTAGACCTGTCAGCAGCATACGATACAGTGAACCATAGATGTCTCCTCTGCAAGATTCTAGAGATGACAAAAGATATTCACTTAACAGAGCTGTTAGAAAGCATGCTTCAGAATCACCGGTTCTATGTTGAACTAGGTGGGAAGCGCAGCAGGTGGCGTATTCAGAAGAATGGTCTTCCTCAGGGAAGCGTGCTTGCACCGCTGCTGTACAACATCTACACGAATGACCAACCTATAGACGGTGTCACACGCCGTTTTATATATGCTGATGACTTATGTGTCACTGCCCAAAGCACTGATTTTAACACCGTGGAGAAAACACTTTCTGAGGCCTTGGAGGGACTAAAGTCCTACTATGAAGAAAACCACCTTCGCGCAAACCCATCAAAGACGCAAGTTTGTGCATTCCACCTCAGAAACCGTGAAGCCAAACGCCAGTTGAAAGTAACCTGGTGTGGAGCAACACTGACGCATTGCGAGCACCCTATCTACTTAGGAGTCACCCTTGACCGATGCCTCACCTTCAAGAACCACATCGAGAAGACAAAGGCAAAAGTGAGCGCACGAAACAACATCCTGAATAAGCTCACTAACACAAGATGGGGAGCAAACCCGAAAACATTGCGAACCAGTGCACTTGCTCTTTGCTATTCCACTGCCAAATACGCCTGCCCTGCATGGGAAAGGTCTACTCATGCCAAGAAGATGGATGCCGTTCTGAATGCAAGCTGCCGATTTATCACAGGTTGCTTAAAACCAACAAACACCAACAGCCTATATATCCTGGCGGGTATCGCTCCCCCTGATATAAGAAGAACGGTAGCCAGGAAGAAAGAGCGACTCCGTCAAACATCAGATGAGAGACACCCTCTGCATTGTCATACACCTACACACAGCCGCCTAAAGTCAAGGAAGAGCTTCATGAACAGTGTTGTTCCATTACAATCAACCTCATCTGAAGCCCGCATCGCCTTGTGGAAAGACCGGCTCGCCAGTCTTGAACAACCCCCAGCGATGGAAATTTTACCTGATGAAAGCCTTCCCCCAGGAGCTAATTGCAACTGGGCAACCTGGAAGTGCCTTAACAGACTTAGGACTGGTGTAGGTTGCTCAAAGGTGTCACTAAGCAAATGGGGATGTTCAACCAGCCCGACAACTTGTGAATGTGGAACTGAGGCACAGACTATGCAACATCTCCTGCAATGCCCATCGTTAGAGGAACCCTGCACTGTTGCAGATCTTGCCGAATCCAACAACAAGGCGCAAAAATGTGTCCAGTTCTGGCTGGGCTATGTATAGACTGTCCGTGGACACGATGAGAAGAAGAAGTAATATTATTTGAGGGACAAATATTGGCCAGGACACTGGAGAGACCACCCCTGCTCTTCTTTGAAATAGTGCCTTGCGATCTTTTACGTCCACCTGGGAGAGCAGACCAGGCCTCGGTTTAGCATCATATCTGAAAGACAGCACCTCCGACAGTGCAGCGCTCCCTCAGCATTGCATTGGAGTGTCAGCCTAGATTTTTGTACTCTGGTCTCTGCTGTGGGACTTGAACCCACAACCTTCTTGACTCAAGAGGCGAGAGTGCTACCAACTGAGTCACGGCTGACACCTTGGGAGTGCATTGAGTCACGAGGGGAAGCTATGAAGATAACACAATGCAAAGTTTGCATTGTTGCATCTGCTACAGCATAAGTTAGCAGAACAGCCACAAAAGTAGACCTTAAAGTGCAGTTTCAGGTTCATAAGGCCTATTCCTGGCTGCTTGAAGAACTGAGTTTGCGGTGAACAGACCCAATATGATAATTCCCTATAAAATGAGCTTTGCTCCTGTGATTGTGATCTGAGGTACTATTTCACGGGTCCGCAGCCAAACACCCAAAGTACCAGCTAGCTCCCTCTCTGTTCTGCTTGCGTGAAAATATTTACATAGAAGCAAAATGACACATAGTGCAGTGCGTCATTTGATTAATGTGCTGTGAGAATGTTAGCTTGTTTGAACAGACATTTCTGTATCCACGTACTAAATGGATTTGGTTTTAGAACAAGAATCTAGGGATAAATGAGTTGTACTTAAAAATAAATTAAAATATATGTACTGTAAGATTCGCAATTTTCAGCAAAAATCACGCAAGAAAACTGGATAAAATAAGACTGTTTATTGACCAAAGTAAGCTTGCACAGAAAAACCTTTGATAAAAGGGCATACAAAATGGCCGCCAGGCCCCGTGATCAGTTTATGAACCATTTTATTTCTGTTACTGCAAGCCAGACAGGCTTGTGGATTGAAGACAGTGAGCCCACGAAAGCCAGTCTCTGGGAACCGAAACTCAGAGCAACAGCATACATATTCAATGGATTATAAGTACAGGATGGGGCCCATCAAGATATGGGCGGACAATGTAAAAACACTTATACCCATTTATCGTACAAAGGAAAAACCGTTTAGCAGCCATCAAGGAAAATGTCCGGACCGATCAATATGCGAACCAAGCCACGGTGACAATGCAAAAGACATTGAAAGACATTATCGGCCAGGAAGGCCAGTTTAAGTTATCACCGGCTCCGTTACAAGACAAAGCGCCCCTGCAGAGATTTCTGCCCGCCAAAATTAATACAAAGACAGGACTATGATTTGGCGGGAGATAAGACTGTCCCAAAAGAGTATAACTATGGATTGAAAGTCCATCTAAGTTACTTCGGACTTCGGGTTACTTGAACAACTTCTTCTTCACTGCCACGGCTTCTTGTTGGGCGACTTCAGGCTTCCATTTTCTTCAAGAACTTTCTTCTACGAGGAACGAACGAAGGGCGGACGGTGCCCGGATCGGCGCCTCTTCCACTTCGGCAGATCGATGAAAACGTTTTCGTCTTTTTAAAGACGGACGGTTTCGGTAAAAGGACAACGTGGTCGGTGTTCAGCCAAACAAGGCTCGGCCACGACGAGAAGACGACGAGGGTGGCCCGGGTACTGGGGTCGGGAGATCATCGACGACCCAGGCCGACGGAGAAGAAACCCTCTGGAGGACTGGCGATCTAGGCCACAAGATTCTCCCATGTGCATAGCCTGCATCTGAGTCTGCTCCATGAACCCAAATCGACTTAGTAGATCTCAACCTTAACGAGCGCTCATCGAGGCTGGGTCTACCCCACCGCCTCGAGGGAGGAGAGAATATCGACTGCGCCAGAAGTTTCCAAATTCACGTGACGACGGAAAGCGGTGCCAAAAAGGCTGCGAACCCCCTTTCTCGCGATTTCGAGAGTGGTGAGCATGATCCCAAGTTCCCCAGGTCGAAACTTAGTTTAGGTATAGGGGAGGGAGTTAAGAGAAATCGTAATGTGTTTCCCCTTTTTCGATGTGCCGTGTGTTCCCCATTTCCATAGAGTCAAGTTCATAAATTTGTGCATGATTGTAGTAACTTTAATCTGTGCCTATGACATGTATTTTGTAATGCTTCAAAATGTTTAAAAATAAAAGCATCCATTTCGTGCTATTCAACCTGGTCTATTGAGTTCTTTCTCTGCACTACTGTTCTCTGCACCTAAGTCCAAGGTCTAGAACCGTAGGGGGAGTGGGTCGAACCACTCAAGGGTAATTATTGCACGAAGCCTGGCAGGAGACCAGAAAGAGCAAGAGAAACCCCCTACAGTACTATAAAAATGTGAATTGTATCAGTAGTTGTGTACTATATGGATGTCAAATAAAGAGCATATTTACAAGTTGCATACAGACTGCCTTCATTTCAGATGTGCTAATCATATCAAATATTATTTTTTCCACACTAAAGATAAAGAATAAATGTTTAGTACAGTGACCTCCATTCTATGGATACAATCTGTATATTCCCCAGTGCCTGATATTATATATTCCTTCACCAGCAGCAGAAATAACAGTGTAGGCTACTGAATGATATCCATATCAATGCCATGTAACTAGAGTTTTGTTTGTTTGCATGGTTCTGCTGTTGCTCAAGGGTTACTGCCGAAAGAACAATATATTATTCCAAATGCATGAATAGTTAGCAACCTTTTTATACAAAGGTAACTTATGTCCAGTTGGCAAATAATTCTAACTTCACATTTCCGTTACGTATATACCTTGGTGCTCAGATTACACTATTTAGCCCAGTCCAACGCTTCCACCCTTCATTACATCCCTACTGCTTCCATCCATTCCCACATTCCCTCTTTCAGGCACAAAGGTGTGGCACACTGACATCAATATGGCCTGTCAATGCTTTTATTTTATTTGTTCTTATGGGATGTGGGCATCGCTGGCAAGGCCAGCATTTATTGCCCATCCCTAATTGCCCTTGAGAAGGTGGTGGTGAGCCGTCTTCTTGAACCGCTGCAGTCCGTGTGGTGAAGGTACTCCCACAGTGCTGTTAGGTAGGGAGTTCCAGGATTTTGACCCAGCGACAGTGAAGGATCGGTGATATACTTCTAAGTCAGGATGATGTGTGACTTGGAGGGGAAATTGGAGGTGGTGGTGTCCCATGCGCCTGCTGCCCTTGTCCTTCTAGGTGGAAGATATTAAATCCGTGTGTTAATGGAGACACGGAATGCAGGAGTTGGTTTAACAAGTCTTTACTGAATGGAGGCAATCTGGAAACTGAAACTACAGAAGCCTGCCAGGGCCTTTTATACAGGGATGGTCACTGCTGGTACTGCAGTCTGAGACCAGTTATTCCCTTAAAGGGACATACACAACAATTCCTCCCCTTTTAGATAAACAGTACATAACATTCATTTAACAACTAAATAATAACTAATTACAATTACAATTGCGGTTGCTAGATACATTAGTTGAAGTTAAGCAATTATAAGTTCAGTCTTTGAGGAGGCTTCCTGATTCTGTCTGGATAACGCCTCTTTGGGATATCAGGTTCTTCTGGCAAGGTTGAGTCGGGATCAATGTCGTTGTTTGGTTCATCTGCTTCCAATATCACCGATTATGCGGTAGATGCAATTGGTACTTCGGTTTCATCGCCAGGTGTATCAGATCGTGGTGTGGAGTTGAGGTTTTCCAGTGACTCTAGAATCTGGTCAGCGTGGCGTCTTACAATGCTTTCTCCAACGTCCACGGTGTACATTAGAGGTCCTTGCCGTGTACAGATCGTTCCTGGCTGCCATTTCTCTGTGCGGTAGTCCCGGGCCAAAACTGGTTGACCTATCTTAAAACTCCTGGTCGGCCTTTCATTCATATTCTGAAACTGCCTGTTCTCCACATCTCTTCTGACGTTTGGCTTAACCAAATCCAAGCGGCATCGTAGTCTTCGATTGAAGAACATCATGGCTGGAGTTTGGTTGGTAACCGCATGTGTCGGGTCATTTCGTGTTTCCTTTTCTATGTTTGCATTCGTCACAGGGAGACATTCGACAATAGTCGAGTGGAATAACTCCACTGGATCCACTGCCAGTTCTTCTTCCACCGTCGGCAACGGTAGGCGCGACAATCCATCAGCATTCCCATGCTGTTTAGTTCCTTTGTACTCGATGTCATATTGGTGTGCCCTAGGAAAAGGGACCACCTCTGTAGCCGTTGTGCTGTCATTATCGGTACGCCCTTCTGAGGGTTGAAAATGGAGACGAGAGGTTGATGATCAGTTAGTAGAGTAAATTTCTGACCGTGCAGGTAGTGATTGAACTTCTTCACCCCCCACACCAGGCTGAGGGCCTCTCTGTCAATCTGGGCGTAGTTACGCTCGGCTGAAGTTAACGAGCGTGACGCAAAAGCTATCGGCCTCTCTGAACCATCAAGGAATTTATGTGACAGTACCGCCCCAATGCCGTAGGGAGACGCATCACACGCCAGTCTTATCGGTAGTGATGGGTTGTAGTGAGCCAATACTTCTCTTGACGTGATTAGGTCTTTACTCTTCTGAAAGGCCCGCTTACATTCATTGCTCCATTTCCATGCTACTCCCGTTCAGAGTAGGGCGTTCAGTGGATGCAGAATTGTGGACAAATTCGGGAAAAACTTATGGTAGTAATTCACCAATCCGAGGAATGACCTCAGTTGTGACAAATTTTCAGGCGCTGGAGCCTTAACTACTGCTTCAATTTTGTCAGGGGACTTATGCAAGCCCTCTTCATCAATCACGTGGCCACAATACGATATCTGTTTCTTAAAAAACTCGCACTTGGGGCGATTGGCTCGTAGCCCATGTTCACGTAGTCTAGTGAGCACCTGCTCTAGGTTGGCAAGGTGTTCACTGTCATCTTCACCTGTCACTAGGATGTCGTCCAAGTAACACTGAGTCCTCGGAATCCCTTGCAGGACTTGTTCCATCGCTCTTTGCCCTATCGCCGGAGCTGATGCTACTCCGAATACCAGTCGATTATACTGGTAAAGACCTTTGTGAGTGTTTATCGTGAGATACTTCCTAGAGGATTCTTCAACCTCCATCTGCAAATATGCTTGCGCTAGGTCAATTTTTGTAAAACGCTTCCCTCCGGATAGTGAGGCGAAGATATCTTCTATCCTTGGAAGAGGATATTGTACTGTGTGAAGGACTGGGTTCACTGCCACCTTGAAGTCCCCACAGATGCGAACCTTCCTTGGCTCCTCAGACTTATTGTTTAACGTAGGCGATCAAGAAGTTATCCGCCTTGTGTTGTAGGGGTATATCTTCATTACACAATGCCTTGATAGCCTTCTTGAATGTTTGAACAAACCTCTCGGCCAATCCATTAGTGGCTGGATGATATGGGGTGGATGTGTAATGCTTAACACCATTGTTCTTTAAGAACCTCCGGAACTCTTCAGACACAAACTGTGGTCCATTGTCAGAGCAAATCTGTTCAGGCAGCCCATTCCTGGCGAATAAGGTCCGTAAGACTGATAGTTTTTTCTGTGGTGGTTGAGGACATTTTTATTACCTCTGGCCACTTTGAATGTGCATCCACCGCAATTAAAAACATCGAGTCCATAAAGGGACCAGCAAAATCAATGTGCACCCTTTGCCATGGAGATGAAGGCCACTCCCATGGATGTAGAGGAGCTTGTGGTGGGGCGTTTTGGACCTTCTGCCATCCTGTACAGCTCTTGGTCATCTCTTCGATTTCTCTATTGATTCCCGGCCACCACACAAATGCTCTGGCTAAGTTCTTCATTTTTACCCCTCCCAGATGACCCTCATGAAGCTCATTGAGCACTCTATCCTTCAATTTGGGTGGAATTACTACTCTGGATCCACACATCAAGGTTCCTCTGCACACTGACAGCTGTTCTCTTCTCGGCGAGAATGCTGGCAGCAGTGGTTCGCCATGTGCTGGCCATCCCTTCACCGTTAAATCATAGGCCCAGGAGAGTGTCGGGTCATTTCGTGTTTCCTTTTCTATGTTTGCATTCGTCACAGGGAGACATTCGACAATAGTCGAGTGGAATAACTCCACTGGATCCACTGCCAGTTCTTCTTCCACCGTCGGCAACGGTAGGCGCGACAATCCATCAGCATTCCCATGCTGTTTAGTTCCTTTGTACTCGATGTCATATTGGTGTGCCCTAGGAAAAGGGACCACCTCTGTAGCCGTTGTGCTGTCATTATCGGTACGCCCTTCTGAGGGTTGAAAATGGAGACGAGAGGTTGATGATCAGTTGGTAGAGTAAATTTCTGACCGTGCAGGTAGTGATTGAACTTCTTCACCCCCCACACCAGGCTGAGGGCCTCTCTGTCAATCTGGGCGTAGTTACGCTCGGCTGAAGTTAACGAGCGTGACGCAAAAGCTATCGGCCTCTCTGAACCATCAAGGAATTTATGTGACAGTACCGCCCCAATGCCGTAGGGAGACGCATCACACGCCAGTCTTATCGGTAGTGATGGGTTGTAGTGAGCCAATACTTCTCTTGAAGTGATTAGGTCTTTACTCTTCTGAAAGGCCCGCTTACATTCATTGCTCCATTTCCATGCTACTCCCGTTCAGAGTAGGGCGTTCAGTGGATGCAGAATTGTGGACAAATTCGGGAAAAACTTATGGTAGTAATTCACCAATCCGAGGAATGACCTCAGTTGTGACAAATTTTCAGGCGCTGGAGCCTTAACTACTGCTTCAATTTTGTCAGGGGACTTATGCAAGCCCTCTTCATCAATCACGTGGCCACAATACGATATCTGTTTCTTAAAAAACTCGCACTTGGGGCGATTGGCTCGTAGCCCATGTTCACGTAGTCTAGTGAGCACCTGCTCTAGGTTGGCAAGGTGTTCACTGTCATCTTCACCTGTCACTAGGATGTCGTCCAAGTAACACTGAGTCCTCGGAATCCCTTGCAGGACTTGTTCCATCGCTCTTTGCCCTATCGCCGGAGCTGATGCTACTCCGAATACCAGTCGATTATACTGGTAAAGACCTTTGTGAGTGTTTATCGTGAGATACTTCCTAGAGGATTCATCAACCTCCATCTGCAAATATGCTTGCGCTAGGTCAATTTTTGTAAAACGCTTCCCTCCGGATAGTGAGGCGAAGATATCTTCTATCCTTGGAAGAGGATATTGTACTGTGTGAAGGACTGGGTTCACTGTCACCTTGAAGTCCCCACAGATGCGAACCTTCCTTGGCTCCTCAGACTTATTGTTTAACGTTTTCTTCATGACAGGAATGATGGGTGTCGACCACTCGCTCCAGTCTACCTTAGATAACACGCCTGCATTCTCCAGATTCTCCAGCTCTGCCTCGACGGCTGGGCGAATTGCATATGGTACTGGTCTTGCTTTGAAAAACTTGGGAATTGCATTCTCCTCCATTTTTATCGAGGCGGTTACGCCTTTAAGAGTGCCCAGTTCTTGTTGAAATACCTCTTTCGCGTCAGCTAAGATTGTTGACAATCGCCCAGGAGTGACGTCATCATCCTTTTTACCAGCCACCGTCAGTGCCTGAATGGAGTGCCAGTCTAAATTTATCTTTCTGATCCATTCACGTCCCAATAACGGTGGTCCACCATCTTGCAGAATGTAGAGATACAATTTCCGTATTTTCTTGCCGTTGTATTCGACAGGCACCCTTATTTTTCCTCTGGGGTATACTTTTTGCCCCGTATACGTCCTCAAGACAATGGATGTCTCTCTCAAGGGTATGTGTGAGAATAGCCGCTCGTAGTCTCGTCGATTCATGACGGTTAGTGCTGATCCTGTATCCAATTCCATTTTGACTTGAGACCCTGCTATCATGAGGGTGACCCAAATGGTTCGGTGATCCTCTTTTGCGATTACGTTGTGAAGTTTGAGACAGCTTAGTCTCTTGTTCCCGGATTCACTATCGCTCATCTGGTCTTTGGAACTACTGTCCGTCATCTTTTGTACTCTCCTGTACGGTTCCTTAGTAGCCTTTTTATTGTCGTTGGTCTTCTTCTCAGACCTGCAAACTCGTGCAATGTGTCCCATCTTTCCGCATTGCCTGCATATTTTGTCCTTTGACCAGCAGTCCTTCTGGTCATCGTTTGTTCTGCCGCAGCGATAACATTTTGCAAATCCCCGTGTCATTTCGTGGATGCCGTATTCCTGTGGCTTTTGTTGTATTTCCGCAGCTCCCCTTGCTGCTGCTTCGTACAATACTGCCACGCTGAAAGCCTTATCTAGCGTCAGCTCTTTCTCTGAGAGTAACCTCTTCTGGGTTCCTTCACTCAGGAGTCCACAGACAAATTTGTCCCGTAAGGTATCTGCCAGTCCTGCTCCGAACTGGCACTGCATTGATAGCTTGCGTAGTTCCGTAAGGTAATCAGCATTGCTCTCATTTTTATTCTGATTTCTCCTGTGGAATTTAAATCTTTCTGCTATCAGCAGCGGTGTAGGATTTAGGTGTTCCTGTAGGATAGCAACAATTTCGTTAAAACTCTTCACCTTCGGTTTGGCTGGAGTAATCAGACCCCGCAATAGGCCGTACATTCTTGCGCCCTTTAAATTTAGCAATACTGATGCCTTTTTCCCCTCGGCTATTTCGTTTGCCTCGCAATATACCTCGACTCTTTCCACATACGTGGTCCAGTCTTCTATTGCATTATCGAAGGCAGTGATATCGCCAGTCTTTGGCATCTTGAAAATCTAAGATGGCGTCTCCGGCGCTTTTCCTTCGTCCCCGATGGAGCATAATGGTGCCTCCCGCGCTTTTCCTTCTTCCCCACCGAGTTAAGATGGCGCCTCCCGCGCTTTCCCGCTGCTGCCGCTGGTGTCAACGCCGCTCTCCACGGTATTTTTATTTTTAACCGTTCCCGTCATGGAACGGACCCTCTGGGACACTTCCCTCCCTCTTCTTAGGTCCGAACGCTGCCCGGCTGCGAAGCACCGGCCGCGCCCTGTGTGCTCCACCCTCTCTCTTTCTCTTTGCTTCCCGACTCGCTGCCCGGCCCCGTTGCAGAGCCACCCGATCGAGCTCCAGCCCGCCGCAGCCCAGGAAGGATCAGTGCACTACCTGCCACCAGCCCGATTAGCTGGGAAACCACAGACTGGGGAACCAAGCCTGGCTCTTGACAGTCTGCCCTGCAAGTTTTCAATCCGATGATTTGGAGGGCAGTTGCCCACGGTCGACGCCCGTTTCTCGAGTTTCTTTGGATTTTTTTTTTTTTCTTTTCTGGCTTCGACCTTCAATAACGTCGTCTGAGGTGCTGCCGAGTTGCAGGTAAGTTCGTTTCTTACTCGTCGCCAGTATTAAATCCGTGTGTTAATGGAGACATGGAATGCAGGAGTTGGTTTAACAAGTCTTTACTGAATGGAGACAATCTGGAAACTGAAACTACAGAAGCCTGCCAGGGCCTTTTATACAGGGGTGGTCACTGCCGGTACTGCAGTCTGAGACCAGTTATTCCCTTAAAGGAACATACACAACAGAAGAGGTCGTGGGTTTGGGAGGGGCTGCCGAAGAAGCCTTGGCGAGTTGCTGCAGTGCATCTTGTAGATGGTACACACTGCAGCCATGGTACGCCGCTGGTGGAGGGAGTGGATGTTTAAGGTGGTAGAGGGGGTGCCAATCAAGCGGGCTGCTTTGTCCTGGATGGTGTCAAGTTTCTTGAGTGTTGTTGGAGCTGCACTCATCCAGGCAAGTGGAGAGTATTCCATCACACTCCTTATTTGTGCCTTTTAGATGGTAGAAAGGCTTTGGGGAGTCAGGAGGTGAGACACTCGCCGCAGAATACCTAGCCTCTGACCTGCTCTTGTTGCAACAATGCTATCCCATTATGTACTGATGGAGCAGAACAGTTTCTCCTCATTGAGTTACATCTGCTGCATTCTGCTATGCTGAAGAGACTGATTCTGAACTGGTGAAATTTATCAATAATTGAGGCTGGCATTTAACTGGATGTGGAGACATTATGGTCCTGGCGAACTTTTCTCACCTTTCTCCAGTAGGTTAATGTGAGGGGACTACAAAGATACCAGAACAGAAGGAGAAATAAATAATGTCCATTTATATAATGTCTTTGATGACCTCAGTGCTTCATGGTTAATGAGTAATTTTGAAGTGTAGTCATTGTTATTTCATAGGCAAAAACAGCTATAAATTTCCTGACAGCAAGATCCCACAAACAGCAATAAGATAAATGACTAGTTCATTTTTTTGGTGGTGTTGGTTGAGGGATGAATATTGAGCAGGCCATCAGCAGAGCTCCCCTCCCCTGTGCTTGCTGACCTATATTGGCTTCCAGTCAAGCAACGCCTCGATTTTAAAATTCTCATCCTTGTTTTCAAATCCCTGCATGGCCTCGCCCCTCCCTATCTCCATAATCTCCTCCAGCCCTACAACCCTCCGAGATCTCTGCGCTCCTCCAAATCTCTGGCCTCTTGAGCATCCCTGATTTTAATCACTGCACCATTGGTGGTCACGCCTTCAGCTGCCAAAGCCCTAAGCTCTGGAATTCCCTCCCTGAACATCTCTGCCTCTCTATCTCTCTTTCCTCCTTTAAGGCGCTCCTTAAAACCTACCTCTTGCAGCTCGGTGTCAAATTTTGTTGGAAAGTGCTCCTGTGAACAACAACAACTTGCATTTATATAGCGCTTTTAACATAGTAAAACATCCTAAGGCGCTTCACAGGCTGGTCTCAAAGGGTTGAGACCATGCTACTATGACTTAAGCTTGATATTCGTGTTGTAAATGGGCAATGATACATTACACAAATATCTCTTCTGTAAAGCAAGATACTGTGATGACGATCAAGACCGTAACTGCCCTGGGTTTTTGAAATTTAGCTGCTCCACAGAATGACCATCTCCAAAACCTCCTAATAGTCACCAAACACCCCTTTAAATAATGCTCTAACAGCAAACTGAGATTTCAGATCAAAGACAGTAATGGTTGTGCATCCAGACAGTATGTCTGACACAGTGATATATTGACATAAATGGAACAGCTCTTGTAATGGAAAAGCAATGTAGCTTTAAGAAATCCTCCTTGAGTATACATTTGTGCAAGACTGGTTGCAGCAACTACAGTAATTACTCCCTACTGAGTAAACATGTGTAGATGATAATAAGTGTGTAACGAACCAGCAGTTCTGAATGGCAAGCACAAAGCAAATTACACACCTCGCTTTACTTTGCTGTTAAATTAAAGATAAACACTGCACGCAATTACAAGAAGACCTGCTCACGCCCATCTAAGTGCTAGGACGAGATGGGCGTGAGCAGGTCTTCTTGTAATTGCGTGCAGTGTTTATCTTTAATTTAACAGCAAAGTAAAGCGAGGTGTGTAATTTGCTTTGTGCTTGCCACCTCAGCTGTTTTTGTAGCTATAGAGGAAACATTGGCCCAGAAATTCGGGTCGGGGGCTTCCCGCGGGTGCAAGCCCCCGACCTGCACTTATCTTGCGCACCGGCAGTTGAGCTGTAGGGCCCCGTGGAATTCTGATCCGGGGCCTGGCCCAGCTGCCGGCGCGCTGTGCTTGCATGTCCCAGGGGAGCAGTTAGTGCGATGCGTCCCCTGGGATCACGTGGGCCATGGGCAGCCAATCGGCGCAGGGAAAAGCCCATTCATAAGTAGTGACAGGAAGACCTGTCAAAACTTATAAATACTACGGCCCCAAAGTAGTAGTAAACCTTCAAATACATTTTTAAAAATCATCACACTTTTTAAATAAACTATAAATTACATTAAATAACTTTTAAACAATAATTTAAATATTTGAAAAAATAATTTTGTGTTCAAACGGGGCTAAAAATAAACTTACCTTGCTTTAAAGTATTTAAAAACTAGCTGAAGTGCCCGGCGGTGCCGAGGGTCTTTTGAGGGCATGTTGTTGTTGGAAGAGAGAGAGAGAGTGAGTGGGGGGAAGAGAGAGAGTGACTGGGGGGAAGACAGAGAGCGACTGGGGGGAAGAGAAAGAGCGACTGGGGGAAGTGGGGGGAAGGGTGGGGGAAAGGGGGTGGGGAAAGGGGGTGGGGGAAAGGGGGGAAGGGGGGAAAGGGGAGGGGGAAGGGGGGAAAGGGGAAAGGGGAGGGGGTAAGGGGGGGAAGGGGAGGGGGAAAGGGGAGGGGGGAAAGGGGGGGAAGGGGGTGAAAGGGGAGGGAGGGGGGAAGGGGAGGGGGAGGGGAGGGAAAGGGGAGGGGAGGGGAGGAGGGGGAGGGGGAGGGGGGAGGGGGGGAAGGGATGGGGAGGAGGGGGGCAAGGGGAGGGGAGGAGGGGGGGAAGGGGAGGGGAGGAGGGGGGGAAGGGGAGGGGAGGAGGGGGGGAGGGGAGGGGGCGAAGGGGGGGAGGGGGGAAGGGGGAGGGGGGGAAAGGTGAGGGGGGAAGGGGAGGGGAGGGGGGAAAAGGGAGGGGGGAAAGGGGAGGGAGGGGGGAAAGGGGAGAGGAGGGGGGAAAGGGGAGGGGAGGGGGGGAAGGGGAGGGGAGGGGGAGGGGAGGGGGGGGAAAGGGGAGGGGGAAAGGGGAGGGGTAAAAGGGGAGGGGGAAAAGGGGAGGGGAGGGGGGAAAGGGGAGGGGGGAGGGGTGAAAGTGGAGGGGGGAGGGGGGAAAGGGGAGGGGTGAAAGGTGAGGGGGGAAAGGGGGGAAGTGGAGGGGGAGGGGGGAAAGGGGAGGTGGAAAGGGGAGGGGGGAAAGGGATGGGGGTGGGGGGAAAGGGGGGGAGGGGGGAAAGTGGAGGGGGAGGGGGAAAAGGGAGGGGGGAGGGGGGAAAGGGGAGGGGGAGAGGGGAAAGGGGGGAGGGGGGAAAGGGGGGGAGGGGGAAAGGGGAGGGGAGGGTGGAGGGGGGAGGGGGAAAGTGGAGGGGAGGGGGGAAAGGGGATGGGAGGGGCGGAGGGGGGAAGGGGAGGGGAGGGGGGAGGGGGGAAAGGGGAGGGGAGAGGGGGGAAGGGGAGGGGAGGGGGGAGGGGGGAAAAGGGGAGGGGAGGGGGGAAAGGGGAGAGGAGGGGGGAAAGGGGAGGGGAGGGGGGAAAGGGATGGGGAGGGGGGAAAGGGGAGGGGAGGGGGGAAGGGGAGGGGAGGGGGAACAGGGGGGAAGTGGGAGGGGAGGGGGGGAGGGGGAGGGGAGGGGGAGAGGGGGAGGGGGGAGAGGGGAGAGGGGGAGGGGGAGGGGGAGGGGGAGGGGAGGGGAGAGGGGGGAGGGGAGGGGAGAGGGGGGAGGGGAGGGGAGGGGAGAGGGGGGAGAGGGGAGGGGAGGAGATGGAGAGGGGGGAAGGGGGAGGGGAGGGGGAGAGGGGGGAGGGGGAGGAGGGGAGGGGTGGGGGGGGTGGGGGATGGAGGGGGGGAGAAAGGGAGGGGGGAGCCAGCAGACCCTCTCCCCTCTGCCGGCGATGGCTCCGCTGAGCTCCGTGCCGCCCCACGCACTGACATGCCGAGCGCAGCGCCCCGGTCAGCCCGTGCCCCGCCCTCCCGAGGCCGGGCCTGATGCGGCTTGAGACGGCCGATTGCGGCTGGCCAGGCCCGGTTGCCTTGGTAACCCTCCTCCCCTCTCCGCCTCCCGATCTCCGGGACCGGGCTTGAGACGGCCGATTGCGGCTGGCGAGCCCGGTTGCCGTGGTAACCCTCTCCGCCCCCCTCCTAACCTGCTCGCTTCCCTCTGGCCGTGCTCTGTGTGGAGGTGCGCGTGCGCCGTGCATCGCGAGCGTGAAATTAGCGCGAGGAGCTTGCAGTGAGCCCAGCCAGCCTTTACCAAGATGGCTGGCCGCTGGTTCGGAATCGGGGTGGGAGGAGCTTGCCACAAAACAATTGCCTAGGGTCCAGCATGGCTGGCAACAGACGCCCAGGCTTCGAGGCCTACCTGCAAAAACGGGGAAAGGTAGGAAAATTAATGAGATTAGATAAAAGATTTAGAAAGTAATTAACTTTTTTTTAAAACAATATGGCCTAGAAATTCAGTTGGTTGCACCAGCCGGTAGCGCCTTAGGAGGAGTAGATGTCGGGCACTAGGCGGCTAGCGGCCGGGCGCAGCGCGATCTGCGCCTCGCCCCAACTTCACTCAAGATTTAGCGGTGGCGCAAAGTCTTTGCGCGCGCTCAGCTGTGCGCGCAGATCATGACGTCATTTCCTCGTGCAACGCCCTTTGTGCGCCCCAAACCGGAAATTCAGTCGCGACGCCCCATTGTGCACCTGGCGCCCCTAGCAACTGTTAGAGTGGAACGGTGCTCAGTCGATGCGGGGCGCGGGGGGCGCAAATTAAAGGGCACTCCTCCTGCACTATAAAAGGCTGCCATTTCGCAGCACTCCTTCTTGAGAGACGGATCTTTGCAGAGAGACCAAGGTAGAGAGCTTTCTGCTTTGGCCCAACACTCGGACAGGTACTTGTGGCTTCAGGCCACAGCTTTCCACTTGTCTTTGCCTTCATTGACATCTCATTGTTTGCCAGCATATTATGGGGGCTGCAATGGGTGTAAACGCTGGCTTTCTCAATTACATCCAAAGGGCTCACAGACGCCGTGAGAGAGTGGTAGCCCTGGCTAGACAGAAAGGGGGCAACAGGCATCGGGAAAGGAGGCCTTACCCACCCAGGGTATACCGCCAGCAGTTCTCCTATCTCAACATGTCTGACGAGCAGTGTGTTCGGAGGCTGCGATTCCGAAGGGAGGTGGTCACAGAGATCTGCCACCTGCTTGGCGGTGATCTGCAGCCACAGCTGAGGAGCAGGACGTCTCTGTCGGTGGCAGTGAAGGAGACGGTGGCTCTCAACTTCTATGCCACCGGCTCCTTCCAATCCGCGACTGGGGACATTTCCAACATCTCCCAGTTCGCCGTGCATTGCTGCATCCGCCAGGTGACCAATGCCCTTTTCAAAAGGAGACGTCAGTTCATCTCCTTCTCCATGGCCCTTGCCAAGCAGCAACAGCGTGCAATGGGCTTTGCAGCATTCGCGGGCTTCCCCATGGTGCAGGGCGCCATTGACTGCACGCATGTGGCTTTGCGGGCACCTCTGGAGAATGCCGAGGATTACCGCAACCGGAAGGGCTGCCATTCGCTGAACGTCCAGCTGGTGTGTGACCACAGGCAGCTCATCCTAGCTGTCAATGCCCGCTTTCCAGGCAGCAGCCACGATGCCTTCATCCTGCGACAGACTTCTGTGGCAGACATGTTCCAGGCCCAGCCTCACCCACGAGGATGGCTTATCGGGGATAAAGGCTATCCTTTGTGTACCTGACTGATGACCCTGCTCCATGCGCCCAGCACCCCTGCTGAAGAGGGATACAACGATAGCCATCAAGCGACCAGGAACATCATCGAACAAACAATCGGCGTCCTGAAGCAACGGTTCCGCTGTCTGGATCGTTCCGGTGGAGCCCTACAATATTCGCCGGAGCGAGTCTCCCATTTCGTGGTCGTTTGCTGCATGCTGCACAACCTGGCTATCCGCAGGACTCAGCCACTGCCACCAGAGATTGGAGGACCACCTGAGGAGGAGGAGGAGGAGGAGGAGGAGGAGGAGGACCAGCACAGGAGGGAGGCAGAAAGTGCAAGGGCCGCCCGTCGCCGGCTTATTGAACGTCGGTTCTAGGCCCCCTCTCAGGGAATGGCTTGTGCCAATGTCAGCAGATGAATGTAGCCGCTCCACAAGCCCTCAGCCGAGCAGGGCAACCAGGACTTAACCAAAAAACCATGCACAGTGCAATTTAACAACAATAATTTATTGCAAACCTCTGCCCTTCCCACATTACATCCTCATGTGGAGAAGCCCCCTCCAAAAACACAAAACTACCAGCCTCGGCCTTACAAAAAGAAAGAAAGACACCAGTCTCGGCCTTACAAAAAGAAAGAAAGACACCAGTCTCGGCCTTACAAAAACACAACTACACCAGTCTCGGCCTTACAAAAAGAAAGAAAGACACCAGTCTCGGCCTTACAAAAAGCACCAGGCATTTGTGCATACCTTCTACTTTTTGCCCTGCGAGGGCGATGCCTTTCGCATCCTTGCCTGGCCCCTGCCCGCCCTGCAGCTCCTCCTCAATGGGAGCCCAGTGGCTGCAGCAAGGCTGGGGGAAGGCTGCTGAGGGGCAGATGGCGAGACGGCAGATGCCCTTGGGGGTCGGCCTGCACCAGCTCTGGCCTTGGAGTGGCCGGCTGCTGACTGCTCCAACTCTGGCTGGGCGGCAGCAGTCTGTCCAGCGGCTCGTGGCAGCTGCAATGGCGGAGTGGCAGTGTCGGCTGCAGGAATGGTGCCAACCTGGCAGATCGCAGGTGCTCGCTGATCGCCTGAGACATTGGCACTCGCACGGGCCAGCACTGCAGCATGCGCAGCAAACAGCTGAAGAACAGGCTGCTGGGCTGCTGCTGCGCGGCGAGTGCCCTGGCGATGCCTGGCTGATCCAGCGAGGGTGGCAGCAGTTAGTGCCCGTGTGGCCCTGGCCTGTGTCCGCATGACAACAGCCAGTGAATGGACGGCACGACTGAGCACTTGGCTCGACGCCGCCTGTGCTGCCGCGAAGTCCTGTAGACTCCTGGCCTGTGCTGCACTGAATTGATCCAGACTCCTGGCCTGTGCTGCTCCAAATTGCTGCACACTCCTTGACAAAGACTCAATGGAGTCAGGCATCCTTGCCACTGCAGCCATGAGCTCATTGTGCCTGCGCTCAGCCTGGACGGCCATTTCCTCCAGGAGCCGCACCTCCTCTGCGCTGACCGTCGCAGGACTGGAGGCCGCACTCACCCTCTGGGGAGAAGTCCGCCGAGCTTCCCCACCCCTCCCACGTTGCTGCAGGCCGCTGGGCCCCGGAGCTTCACTCTCCTCCGACCCTTCCCCCCGGCTCCCCTCCAGGGAAGACGTGTCCCCTACATCGCCATGGGCTGGCGCGGCTGAGGGTGGCACTGATGGGCCGGCTTCCTCTTCCTCCTCCTCGTATTCCGAAGCGCTGACAGTGGCAGCTTGAGGGCCCGCCTCCTCACCTGGCGATTCACCATCTGAAAGCAGGAAGGCACAAGAGTAGCTTTAGAGTGAGGACAGGGTGGCAGCGAGGGAGGCATGAGTGGTGCCATTCACTGCATTGGTCGGACAGTGGCAAAGGATGCTGATCTGAGGCGCAAGTGTAACGAGAGAGGTCAAAAAGGTGATGCCCTTACCATTGGTGCCCAGAACAGGGTCAGCATCTCCACTGGCGACGGGGCCAATCAGCCAGCCTGCCATAATGCGCTCCACATGCTGGTCGAGGTCGGAGAGCTCTTTGACGTCAGGACGGCCTCCCCCGGTCTCAGTTCGTTTCCGCCGGTTGTGCGCCACCTTGGCCTGCAAGAGAAAGGACGGCCTCTAAGTACAGTGTGAAGCCCTGATCCTGTCTGCAATGCCTCCCATGGTCGAATAGCTTGTACAGTGTGAAGCCCTGATCTTGTCTGCAATGCCTCCCATGGTGGACTGGCCCTGACACTGTGAAGCCCTGATCTTGTCTGCAATGCCTCCCATGGTCGAATAGCTTGTACAGTGTGAAGCCCTGATCTTGTCTGCAATGCCTCCCATGGTCGAATAGCTTGTACAGTGTGTAAAGTGCTGAATGTGCAAGTGATTTTCATGACAGTCCCATAGCTGCTGGATGAGGGCTGGCCATTAGGGCTTTCAGGTCCCTTTGCCCATAAAGTGAGGTGCACATGCAGGGATGAGGAGGACACTGGAAAGGGTACTCACCCTGACAACCCGAGTGAGGTCGTTGAACTTCTTCCGGCATTGCACAGGAGTCCTGGCAACCACGCTGTTGGAAGACACCCTGTTTGAGACCTCCCTCCAGGCTTTCCGGTAGGCGCTGGGCAGCGGCCTCTTGCCACCTTCTGGGAACAGAACATGGCGCCTGCGCTCCACTCCGCCAACCAGCAGCCTCAGGTCACTGTCGCTGAAGCGCTGCGCTCTCTCTCTGGCCTTCTCCATAGCCCTGGGCGTTGTGCAGGTGAAGCTGAAGTGGTCAGGCCTAGGTTGAGGGCTGCAGTGTGCAGGGCGTGGCAGGCAAACAAATCCACCCTCTCCCTTTAAGAGCTGACCGGCGCCAGAGTGTCTGCCGTCAATCAGCAACTCACCGCACCGGCGCTGCGCCCGGCCTCGGGGGTATCGCTCAGCACTGCCGGCTTAGCGCCTAAAGATAGTCGTGCATCGCCTGTTTTAGCGCAGCAGCAACCTCTTGGGACGATGCAACTGAATATCGGCGAAGGGGGCGCGACTTTGCGCCGGGCGCAAACTTTAGCGGCCGCCCGACTTTACCACCCCAAAAGTGGCTTTACTGAATTTCTAGGCCTATGTGTTTTAAAAGCAACTTTTTTTTTTAAAGACTCAGAAATCGGGAAAAAGAAATGAAAAGTTTGGAATCAAGATGGCGGCGACTCACCTCGGTTTAGAATGATAAGGCCCGCCCACACACGCACCGATTGGTCAACCATCAGGTCACTGAACTGTAGGATTGGTCAATCATCACGTCACTCAACTGTAGGATGACCCGCCCGCACACACAATGAACCCGCCCCCACTCGATGCAAATGAGCGGATAATGAGAGGAATTTTGAACATTTTTTGGATACCGTCGGCAGAATTTTTGTCCGACCGTCGGCACAATTTTTGTCCGAGCAAAAAGTAAATACGCCTACAAGAGTCCCCTAATGATGAGCTTTCTTTTGATATAACATATGTGTAGGTACGCTCTATAACTTTTGATTGTATAGCCGGCCAGAGAGACAGACAGAGAGACAGACAGACAGAGAGACAGACAGAGAGACATATCCTTTTATATATATAGATAAAATAAACCTGTGGAAAAAATGTTTTAATTTTAATTAATTGACCACTTACCTTTTAAAATGCAGGCCTTACGCCTGGTTTTTACATTTCTAAAATCTAAAGACTTACCCTCACGGAAAAAACAGTAAAAAAAACGTAAGTTCAAAGCGCACGTGCAGACTCCCGCGCGCACGCGTTCGACCTCTGAACCTCTTCGTTCAGAGGAACAGAAGTGCCGGTTTCCCGCGCATGCGCAGTGCATGCAAGAAACCGGCACTTCCATTGGGCCCACGCGTGAGTACCCCGTGCGTACTCACCCGTGGAGACCCGAATTTCTGGGCCATTAAGTTAAATGATATATGTTGCACTTAATGGTAAAAGCATTCTGAATCCTCGCTTGTCCCAATAAAATGGAGTGCTCCTGATGTTTCACAAGTCCCAAACTGCTTAATTATCATTAGGATTCCTAAATCACATGCACTTCCACTTCAAAGGGTGCTACTATTATCACAGTTAAATGGTCTTCAGTCACTTGACTGTGTTCATCAGCAGACAGGGTAATTTCAGTGAATACTCAGCAACATTATTACGCCTTTACACATTTTTCTGCTACTTCTTCCAATTGTACCAACTACCCTGATGCCCATGCCCAAATGGTCATTATTTATATGAGTGTCAACGGATTATTAGCCAACAACAACAACTTGTATTTATGTAGCTCCTTTAACATAGTAAAATGTCCCAAGGCACTTCACAGGCATGTCATAAAGCAAAATTTGACACTGAGCCACATAAGGAGAAATTAGGGCAGGTGACCAAAAGCTTGGTCAAAGAGGTAGGTTTAAAGGAGCATCTTAAAGGAGGAAAGAGAGATAGAGAGGCAGAGAGGTTTATGGAGGGAATTCCAGAGCTTAGGGCCTAGGCAGCTGAAGGCACGGCCACCAATGGTTGAGCGATTAAAATTGGGGATACTCAAGAGGCCAGAATTAGAGGAGCGCAGATATTTCTGGGTGGGGTGTGGTTTGTGAGGCTGGAGGAGATTACAGAGATAGGGAGGGGCAAGGCCATGGAGGGATTTGAAAACAAGGATGAGAATTTTGAAATCGAGGCATTGCTTAACCAGGAGCCAATGTAGGTCAGCGAGCACAGGAGTGATGGGTGAACGGGACTTGGTGCAAATTCGGACATGGGTAGCCGAGTTTTGGTTGACCTCAAGTTTACATAGGGTAGAATGTGGGAGGCCAGCCAGGAGTGCGTTGGAATAGTCAAGTCTAGAGGTAAGAAAGGCATGGATGAGGGTTTCTGCAGCAGATGAGCTGAGGTGGGGTGGATTTGGGCGGTGTTCCGGAGGTGGAAATAGGCGGTCTTAGTTATGGTGTGGAAATGTGGTCGGAAGCTCAAATATGACACCAAGGTCAAATATGACACCAAGGCTGCAAACAGTCTGTTTCATCCTCAGACAGATGTTAGGGAGAGGGATGGAGTCGGTGGCTAGGGAATGGAGTTTGTGTTGGTGACTGAAGACAATGGCTTCGGTCTTCCCAATATTTAATTGGAGGAAATTTCTGCTCATCCAGAACTGGATGTTGGACAAGCAGTCTGACAATTTAGAAACAGTAGCGGGGTCGAGAGAAGTGGTGGTGAGGTAGAACTGGGTTGGCATCAGCGTTTCTGCCCGCTTCTATCCTCACCTGATATCCATGCATGCATACTTTCAGCAGCATTGATTAGATAGCAATCAACCCAATGTTTCCCCTTGTTGGTCCAGGGGTGCTGAAGTCAATTGTACCATCCCTAGTGCTGCCTTGGCTGAAATCAGCAAACTCAGCACAAACCAGGGACTGAACGTCAGACCTTTCTAATGTACATGGTTCAATTCCAGCCCAGGCAGTGCACTTATGAACTGAACTATTAGGAGAGTTCTTTCTTTTTTATTAATGGAAATACATACCCTGCTGTCTTTTCAGGTCTCCCTGGTCATCACATTCAATTTGATTTGGTTTCAATTGTAAGCGAAATTGAACTAAATGAGTTTTTATTTGCAGTTGTAAGACCCAAGGGAATAACTTTGAATTGAATCAGGTAGAATGTTCCTGCCTCACTGCTTAATAATATTAGCTTTATAACTCACGCTGATCCTAGCTAGTCCAGGTATCTGGGCTGACCAGAGAAATTCCTACCAAGGTAACTTCTTGAATGGGCACAGAACCAGCACCATGTCAGTATGGACTGTTAGTTTGAGAAGGCACCATCAGTGAGTTTTGAGAACCAAATGTTGGAGCTAAAAACCACAAGAAAACACCTGAAGCTTCTTCAAATACATACAGATTTATTGATGTAAGAGCTTAATGTTAGCGTCTGTTCTGTCTGGCTTGTTTTATCCTTTAAAGATTGTTTGCTCAGCATCTAACTGGTAAAATAACAGCAAGGAAAAATGAGCACATTATAGGGAGAAAATTGGTGCCAAGAAACCGACCATTTGTCTCAATGTTGTCAATACGTCAGGAAGGAAGGCAGCTATGATGAGTAAATTGTACATTTATTGCATTATGAGTTTAAACTAATTTCAGTAAAATATTAATTACTGTGCCCATTACTTAACTCATACATTTTCTTGCTTCTCCCATCCAAAAAAAACCCGAGCTACCTCAGAGTGCTTAGTAAAAGATGCATGGGGGGGAATTTTAACAGAACAAGTGGATTGGAGTTGGATGTGTCAATTTTTTTGTCCTATAATACTCCTGTGACGTGCCTTGGGACATTTTACTATGTTAAAGGTGCTATATAAATACAAGCTGTGGTTGTTGTGTAGTTAAACGCAGAGAAAAAAATAAGCGCGGTCACCAACCGGCTCCAATGCGGTAACTTCCAGGTTTCACTGAGTGGCTGCGTGCGAGCGAGCAACCTGCTCTCTGGAGTGAGTGCGAGCATTAGCGCAGGCAGGTGGGGAATGAAGGCATCCTTTAAGGTGATAATGGAATGCAAATGAGGGGCTTTTCACTGGATTTTAACTTTCCTTCAGATTTAACGGGCAGGATTTTCATTGTGCTGTGGAGTCGGGATTGGAGGCGTGCGGGGGGTTAAAATCCAGAAATCAGGGGTCCCGACCCCATCCCGCATCCAAACCCGCCTCCATGTAAGTTTCAAAGGAGGCGGGTACCCGCCCTGCACTGGGCCCGCCGACCCGAGGCGGGAAGGGATTAATGCCGATTAACTGCCTGTTAACAGGTAGTTAACAGGCAGTTTTTAGCCTAATCCCTATTTTTGATGCTGAAGTGTGGGATTCCCAATGGCTCCAAACCACGCCAAGTTAGAGGAGTCGGGCCGTCGGGTTGAAGGGCTTGGAGGGGTCGAGATGTCGGTGTTCAGGTGAGTGATTTATGCATGAGTGCAAAGGTAAGTGTGTTTGGTGTGTCTAAAGTGTGTAAAGAAGTTTAAATTACCTGTACTTACCTTTTTAGCCTTCCTTCCTTTAGGTCTCGGGAGTCCCTCATCTCACCGGCACAGAAAGCAGAATGGCTGCGAACTGTCAAAAGTGACAGCCTGCAGCTTTCTGTGCAGGAGAGATTTCTAACTGAGTCTGTGGAGAAGGACTCAGGTTAGAAGTAAGACTATCAGTGTTTGACAGCTTCAAACAGCTGTGAAACACTGATATTTCATCTGTCAAAATCTCTTGACAAATGAAATTTCAGTCTGTGACGTCACCTGTTGCCGGGTAGCACTTGATTGGCCTGCTGAGCCCGCTGGGTGGGCTCAACAAGGTCAATCAAGTTAAAATCGCGTGGATTGGCTGCATCTCAATGGAGGCGGGACTACAACCCCGAAAGTTGTAGTCCCACCTCCAACCCGACTCCTGAGTTAAATTCCTGCCCAACATGTCCAGCACGGGTTTCCCAGCCCCGCGAAACTGACCAGTGAAAAGGAGGTAAGTTGCAGGTGCACTTCACGGGCTCAATCAATTTTTGATAGCCCAAACAATAATAACTGCTCAGTTCTTACAGTTGCTTTGTCCGTTCTCTCCGGCAGACATTCAGCAGGATGTTCTTGACCCTGATATTTACTGGGGCTGGGTTTCGAAGTGGGGTTGGGGGGGGAAATGGGGGGGGAGGATTTATGGTCTTGAAACCCGGAAGTCTGGTTTTCCCGGAACGCCGTGGAGTTTTAACTCCATGGTGTGCATGTCTTTTATTGGACAGATTCCCTGCCCGGAAGCCAGTTTGATTGACAGTCGGGCGGGAAACGCTCCAGAAAATTGAAACATATAAGATCCTGAGAGGTCTGGACATGGTGGATGTGGAGAGGATGTTTCCTCTTGTGGGAGAATCTAGAACTAGGGGTCACTGTTTAAAAATAAGGGGTCGCCCATTTAAGACAGAGATGAGGAGAAATGTTTTCTCACAGAGGGTCGTGAGTCTTTGGAACTCTCTCCGTCAGAGGGCGGTGAAGCAGAGTTTTTGAATATTTTTAAGGCAGAGGTAGATAGATTCTTGGTAAGCAAGGGGGTGAAAAGTTATCGGGGGTAGGCAGGAATGTGGAGTAATCAGATCAGCCATGATCTTATTGAATAGCGGAGCAGGCTCGAGGGGCCGAGTGGCCTACTCCTGCTCCTAATTCGTATGTTCATATGTATGTAAAAGGCCATAGCCCAGCAGCGGAACCCGGGATATGAATTAGTCATGGCAAAGTAACGATCTTGGCAATCACCATACTCAGTCTTCTCATAGTTCAGTCGTTGATGAAATAAAGTCAGCGTGTGTGTCAGAGATATTTGTACTTCTGTCACCAGCTATCTGTGAGTTCCCTGAATCTTCATCTCCAATTGAGAGGGACGCAGATGTGCCACTTAACTCCATGGCATCTTCCTCAGCATCTGTGAGCTGGACTATTTGTGGAGGGCCACTTCTTGTCCTCTCCCTCTCCCTAGCGTTTTGCGCTCTCTTCGCTGACAAGGTGCCAAAAAACAGAGCTGCAAGTGAGTGAAGGTGAGGTCTTCACCCAATGGGTACAGTGCATTCGGTGAGGGGGGCTGTGAGACACATGCATCACATTGCATAAGGATTGGGGTGTGTGGCAACATGGATGAATAAACGGGGAAGTGATGAAGTGCATAGAAAGTGAAGGCTGGGTGGTGCTGATAGTTGAGTGGGTGTGAGGAGTGATGTAATGGAGAACGCAAAAATTCCCCATGTCAACGTGAATAGCAACACCATAAATCAACTTGTGAAGATTTCCTCTGCTTATTATTTCTGTTGCATTTCATAAGAAATAGTAAACAGAAGAAACCTTCACAGAAGAAATCTTCACAACCATATTTATGTATCACTACACAAAGCAACCAGAGGAATTCTTACTCCATGAGTATCTACTTAAATTACTCTCAATTGGTTAGGTTACTGTTTAAAAGCACTATCACAAGGTGCATTCAGAATCTCGAAATGCACGTCAGTCTAAGGGTGGACTTACTTTAGTATCAGTGTGAAGTGTTTTTAACATTACACCGGCACCAGGAAGTAAAAGTGTACATCCAGAGTCAAGGCCCAATCCAAATCTGCAGCAAAGAGGAGTGAGACGTAGGAACGCAGGAACACAGGAACAGGACTCCCTCAACAGTGCAGCGTAAATGCAGCCAAAACATGGTCTGAGTTGCTCTCACGGTTAACAATTCCTATCCAGGCTCACTGTATCTCTCCCGCTATCACTAAGACTTCCATTATTTATTATGCTGTGTTTATTCTCTTCTTTTTAGAGGGCCCAGCTGAGACAGTGAGGGAAAGTGAATGTATAAGGTTATTACATCTGTTCCGAATAAATGACCAGTCAAATTAACCATGTGCCTTTCTAGTTGATCATTTCTTTATTTCATTCTTATTATATTTTGTGTTATACTTCCTTTTGAAAACACGGCAACAGTTCAGCTGAATTGTCTCTCTACCTACATAATTATTAGTTTTGTGTCTGTAGGAATGTAGGATTTCTATGTGCCCCATACCAAGTGAACTCCCCCAGAACCTGCAATTTCTATATTATTGACCAATCAGCTCTCAGAACCAGAAACCGGTCTTAATCAACCTGAAATGACACTACAGATATGGCCCATCTTCAGGCCCTACATCTTGTCACAGACTTCCCCACCTCTGCACATAAGGAGCATGGGATCCACTTATGGGAGCAACTGACATCAGTAAACCCGAGAAGGTATCTACATCACACCCATATTTGTAACAGATATAGTTTTGGCAATATTTTCTTCATAGGATTGACTGGATAAAAGCAATGTTTTGCTGTGTTTATACAAAGTTTTGATCTGTGCCCGTCACACTTCAAACATTGCACTTTGCATAAGTCAACAACTCATAATCAAATATTCTTTTTAAAAATCTGTAGAAAGGCGAAACAAATCCAGTTAGAAAACTCTGACTGGATTCAAGAGCTGCATATTTTCTTCTATTTGATCTGTTAACTTTACACTGATAAACCAGCTAAAGATAACTCCACGGTAGCAGAAAATAATACCCTCAGTATTACACTCAGGTCTTTATAAATAGTAAATCCTCCGATTTGCCATGAGCATTGCCATTGGTGATCTGCTAATTACAATAGAAAGAGGAAAGGCACGAAGCAGGTTTTTATTGTTGACCAATCCCCTAACTGGCTTGCTCACCGTCTTCTCTGAGACTTGGTAATTTTCCGCTATCAGTGGAAGGGGAATAGCCACTCATGTTAGACTCATGGATTAACAGCCGCATCACAGGCAGAAACTGAAATGACTGCTGGCCACCATGATCTCTTATCCCAAATGCTTCAGCGCACACGTCTACTTCCTGATCATATACCACTGTCAGAGTGCCAAGACACAAAACAATGTCATTAGGAGCCTGCTGCAATGCTTATCTCCAGCCAATTCAATATTGAATGTGATTGTGAAGCAGCCAGTGGTGCCAGACCAGACAGAGAACTTGTTTCAAAACTTTGGGTTTAGTCCAATACATTCAGAGGTTCAATCATTTCTTACAGATATGCAAGCATTTTGTATGTTTTTACAAAGTGTAATGAATGTCCAACTACTTAGTATAAAACGTAACATAAGTGTCAAGCTTCAAGTGGTTTATTTATATAAAAGTACCGAAAGCCTTACAGTATGCTGCTGTTCCCACCATGAAATAAGACCTACAATTGCACTGTATTTATGCTGTAGGAGCTGAAGTTATCTATGATGTTGGATTAGAAGATACATTGAACTTGTTTGTAGATTTACTTACAATCATAGACAATCCCATTTTCTAGCACACTTTCATTTCAACTACTTTGCTTTCTTTCTTCTAACTGAACTGAGTGCTGGAGAGTGGGCCAAGTTATCCTGTAACCAAGAAACATTGGGAAAATAAGACATTGCCAAGACAGGAGTGCGCTCACTGAATCCCCGATTCATACTCTGATGGAACTTCACAGCAAATAGAAACATCCCATCTTACTAAAGCAGAATTCCAAATTCTTCTCAGACAATAAATAGTTATACAACCTATAAATAGTTATACAGTACATTTAACCCCTTTACAACACGTTCTGAATCCTAGTTTGCAATGATTATACATGTGGGGCTCGAATTTATCAATGGGGACGTGATGGAGGCGGGACTCCCACTTTTTGGGTTGTAGTCCCGCCTCCATCGACTTGTGACCAACCCACGCTACTTTCCCTTGATTGACCTTGTTAAGCCCGCCCAGCGGGCTCAGCAGGCTAATTAAGGGACAGCTGGTTACTGGCGATGTTAATGATTGACATTTCATCTGTCAAGAGCTTTTGACAGATGAAAAATCAGCGTTTGACAGCTCTGTAAAGCTGTCAAACACTGACAATCTGTCTTCTAACTTGAGTCCTTCTACTCAGACTCAGTTAGAGATCTCGCCAGACCAGAAAGCAGAATGCTGCAGCTTTTGACAGTTCAGCGGCCATTCTGCGTTCTGTGCCGATGAACTGAGGGACTCCCGAGAACAGAAGGAAGGAAGCCTGCAGGAGAAAGTAAAGGTAAGTAAAACTTATTAAAACACTTTACACTTACCTCACACACTTACCTCTGCACACATGCACCTATCACTCAGCTGCACAACGGACATCTCGACCCCTCCAACCCCTTCAGACAGACCTTGCTAACTTGCCGTGTTTCGGAGCCATCGGGAAGCCCACACTTCAGGGCTTAAAATAGGAATTAGGCAAAAAACTGCCTGTTAACTACCCCCTAATCCCCCTCCCGCCTCGGGGAGGCGGCTCCCAGCACAGGTCAGATACCCACCTCCTGGGACATTGGCACGGAGGCGGGTTGGGGATGGGATGGGTTCCTACCCCCCGATTCTGCAATTTTCCCACCACTCCCGCCTCCAAACCCGCCTCCACTGGGCTTGGAAATTCGAGCCCGATATATCTAGTTTATTGTGTGCTCAATATATCTCAAGCTACATTTATGCACTCTCCACACTGTTAATGGGGCAATATCAACATTCACAATTTTTTAAGTATTGCTAGGTACAGTTGTGAGCTTTGGCTTCAAAAGAGATAATTCTGCCTTTCTCCAATTTGTCATATTTAAAAATGCTCTTTGTCAGAATTTCAGTGGGGCTCAATAGCCAGTATCATAGAGTCATGGGCTCGATTTTCATTGTGCCGTGGAGTTGGGATTGGATGCATGCGGGGGGTTAAAATCATGAAATCGGGGGTCCCGACCCCATCCCGCCCCCAACCCGCCTCCATACCAGTTTCAAAGGAGGCGGGTACCCGCCCCACACTGGGACCCGCCTACCCGAGGCGGGAAGGGATTAGTGCCAATTAACTACCTGTTAACAGGTAGTTAACAGGCAGTTTTTAGCCTAATCCCTATTTTTAAGCTTGAACTGTGGGATTCCTGACGGCTCCAAGCCATGCCAAGTTGGAGGAGTCGGGCCGTCGGGTTGAAGGGCTTGGAGGGATCGAGATGTCAGTGTTCAGGTGAGTGATGTGTGCATGAGTGCAAAGGTAAGTGTGTTTGGTGTGTCTAAAGTGATTAAAGAAGTGTAAGTTACCTTTTCTTACCTTTTCAGCCTTCCTTCCTTTAGGTTCGGGGAGTCCCTCATCTCACCGGCACAGAAAGCAGAATGACTGCGAACTGTCAAAAGTGACAGCCTGTAGCTTTCTGTGCAGGAGAGATTTCTAACTGAGTCTGTGGAGAAGGACTCAGGTTAGAAGTAAGACTGTCAGTGTTTGACAGCTTCAAACAGCTGTGAAACACTGATATTTCCCCTTGTGGGAGAATCTAGAACTAGGGGTCACTGTTTAAAAATAAGGGATCACCCATTTAAGACAGAGATGAAGAGAAATTTTTCTCACAGCGGGGGGTCGTGAGTCTTTGGAACTCTCTTCCTCAGAGGGCGGTGAAAGCAGTCTTTGATTATTTTTAAGGTAGAGGTAGATAGATTCTTGGTAAGCAAGGGGGTGAAAAGTTATCGAAGGTAGGCAGGAATGTGGAGTAATCAGATCAGCCATGATCTTATTGAATGGTGGAGCAGGCTCGAAGGGCCGAGTGGCCTACTCCTGCTCCTAATTCGTATGTATGTTCGTATGGACAATTTGGGACTGATTTTCAGAATGTACACAAACAAATTGTGGTTGCTTCTATGCACAATCATGGACATGCCGAAGCACATTCCCATATAATGAAAAATAGAACGCTAGCTGTTTGTTTCTTGATTGCAAGCAATAAAATGTACAACAATACAGAAAAAAAGAATTTGCATGTATATAGCCTCTTGTCACATCTCTTAGAAATGGCACCTGCAACAAATGATTTGGAGAGGCAGTGACTGCTGATGTAATAGCTACGGGATTAGTAACAGTAAACTAAAGATGGGACAGATGGTGCAAATTTCCTGCAATTAAATAACAGATGCTTTCTAGTTCCCTCATTCACCTTGCATCATGCATCAAAAAGACTTGAAAGACTTGCATTTATATAGCGCCTTTCACGACCACCGGACATCTGAAAGTGCTTTACAGCAAGTGAAGTACTTTTGAAGTGTAGTCACTGTTGTAATGTAGGAAACGTGGCAACCAATTTGCGCATAGCAAGCTCCCACAAACAGCAATGTGATAATGACCAGGTAATCTGTTTTTAGTGATGTTGATTGAGGGATAAATATTGGCCAGGACACCGGGGATAACTCCCCTGCTCTTCTTCAAAATAGTGCCACGGGATCTTTTACGTCCACCTGAGAGAGCATCCAAAAGATGGCACCTCCAACAGTGCAGCACTCCCTCAGTACTGCACTGGAGTGTCAGCCTAGATTTTTGTGTTCAAGTCTCTGGAGTGGGACTACGAACCCACAACCTTCTGACTCAGAGGCGAGAGTGCTACCCACTGAGCCACAACTGACACATCAGAGAGAACTGCAGCAATCTGTTCTCAGAGCTCTACCAATGATACTCCAACTGGCTAATAAAAAGTGCACAATCCTCTTTTCCCCCTTGTGTCGAAGTAGGTACTGTCCTCTGCTCAGTACCATCCCATCAAAGCATGGTGGACATCAGAAGATTTCAGCTTGAGGGGAATCGCAGTTGTGAGACCACATCATCCCAGTCAGTACCACAGCTCTGATGGGCTGCACCAGCGTGCTACCCCCTCAACAAACACAATTATACAGCGACTTGCAAGCAAGAGCTTTGGCTGGTTTGATCTAAATCCCTGCCATCCAACCTATTCAGATTTTTGTTCACTGTAAAGGTTTGGTGAACTCGATCTGCTCAGTGATATTTTCAATACTGCCAACTCTAGACACATGAACCCTACTCCTGTAACAGCTGAGATCACACACAACTTAAATGAATGGCAAACACTTTATAAATTTATCATAGATGAGCCTCAATCCCTTGGTTGACTATTTCTCATTTCCATCATGTCAAACACTTCTTGCAGCAGGTGTGAGAATGTAATTAAATTGCACCACATGTTCCCATTCACCAGTGCAATTGCTTCACTTCTCCAAATATACCCACCTGTCATTTGAAACATCCCATATTTATGAAGGAAAATACATCCTGTTCAGCACCACCCAGTCCTAATGTTATAAAGCAAAATACATAGGGAGGTAACTCTTATAACAACAACAGCAACAACTTGTATTTATATAATGCCTTTAATGTAGTAAAGCGTTGCAAGGCGCTTCACAGGGGCATTATAAAATGAAAATTTTGACACCGAGCCATATCAGGAGGAATTAAGGCAGATGGTCAAAATCTTGGTCAAAGAGGTAGGTTTTAAAAAGCGTCTTAAAGGAGGAAAGAGAGGTAGAGAGGCGGAGAGGTTTAGGCAGGGAATTCCAGAGCTTAGGGCCTAGGCAACAGAAGGCACGGCCACCAATGGTTGAGTGATTATAATCAGGGATGTTCAAGAGAGCAGAATTAGAGGAGCGCAAATATCTCAGGGGGTTGTAGGGCTGGAGGAGGTTACAGAGATAGGGAGGGGCGAGGCCATAGAGGGATTTGAAAACAAGGATGAGAATTTTGAAATCGAAGCGCTGCTTAACCGGGAGCCAATGTAGGTCAGCGAGCGCAGGGGTGATGGGTGAACGGGACTTGCCACGAGTTAGGACATGGGCAACCGAGGTTTGGATGTTTACAATATATATAGGATACAGGAAATATATGATGATATTTTATATTTTCAGCTTATCTGCATTACAATTGAATGCCATGTTATGTTGGACATTTCATTCGGCCCAGTTACAATCATTGTTTATTTCCTTACAGCATTCTACAAATGCTGCCAAACAGTTTCTCGCAATTTGCCAAACAAACCCACGTTTAAATGATAAATCCATTTACCAGCAGGAGAAATAGTCTCGTAGCACTCTTTAAAAATAGAATTGGCAGTTACCTCATGCTTGTCAAATAACTTCATTGGCCACTCACTGCCCATTTGAGAGCGAAACCCCTTTCCTTTGATGTTGTTCAATTACTGCAAGCATTCTGGATCTGAATCACACATTCGTAAAGGAGCTCACCCAATTTTCCATCTACTTAAACTGGTGGATAGAAAATCAGGGGTGGGAGTGGGGTGGGGGAGGGGCAGTGGGGGGCGGTTCCTTATGGGCATGTGCTACTCCCAGCTCATTTTCCTTCATGCACTGTGTCCAGGCAATCCAATACACCCAGAAACAGGAAAATCTGCCTATTGGGCCTGGAGTTAATGAAGAGGGTGCTAACGGGGCGCAAATCAACTAGCACCTGGGCACGGCGCTGCTAACGCCTCCCACAAATTTCAGCGGGTGGTTAGCAGCGGCACGAGCGGCACTATGCCGCCGGCGATGAAGTAATCGGTGTGCGCAGCGTCCGGCTGTAATATTGGGTGGCGCCCCCGACTTACCGCCAAATGCTATGTCCGCCGGGGTCAAGGGGGCCTAACTGCCACCGGGGTGGCTCTAGTTAAAGGGGAGGTGGCGGGCAGCCATTTTTGCTGCTGGCCGCCTGCCAGCACCTATCCCCGTTGCTTTCCCTGGCCCCCCGTAAAGCCCCCCCGTGGGGTGCCGGCTGCTCTCCATGAGTCCAGCACTCCTCTTGAGTGCCGGGCTCGTTTGCCGGCACTCCCGATCCCTGGTGGCCCAGCTGAGCACCGGGATGCACTGCGCCAGGCCCCTCTCCTTTAATAAGGGGAGGAAGGCCTGCAGCACCGCAGCGCAACATGCCACAGCACATGGCGCTGCAGCATGTAGCGCCGCGATATTGGCTCGCAGCGCCCCAAGAGGGACGCAGGGCGCTTCCAGTAGCACCCCTCCTCCCTCTCGGGGCGCTACCTGGGAAAATCAGCTGTGGGGGCGCTAACCTTTTCCTGGCGCTACTCTATTTTTACCCCTAAGTGTCCTAGCAGCAGTGGTGATGAGTGTTGTGTATGTACCTTTAAGGGAATAACTGGTCTCAGACTGCAGTACCGGCAGTGACCACCCCTGTATAAAAGGCCCTAGCAGGCTTCTGTAGTTTCAGTTTCCAGGTTGTCTCCATTCAGTAAAGACTTGTTATAATCAACTCCTGCAGTCCGTGTCTCAATTATACACGGACATAATAATGAGGTAAGGAATGAATCAGACAGTGCTGAGGAGATGCCAGAATGCTGTTGGATGGGATCTTGAATTTGAAGCTCAGTTTCCAGTACAATAGGAAGCAGAGGTTGCAAGCTATCTGATTCAGCTGGAAAGGGAGCAGCCAGGGATGGGTTGTGGTGGAATCTGGAGCAAGGATACAGAGTTTTTGACAGGAGCTGAAAAGAATGACATTGGTCTTCCCAGTGCTTAATTTGAGGACGTTCTGGCTTGTTCGCAACCTGATGCAGGACAAGCAATATGACAATACAGTGATGGTTGGGGAGCGTTAGCGCTGGGTGCCAACAGTATAACAGTGAAATCGGAGAAGCAATCACTATGGCACTTGAGGGGGTGGTAGACAATGAATATTTTAAAGGGGAGGGAGTAATCGTGAGAGGCTGAGGTGCTTAAACAAGCAGAAGGTACCAGAGACTTACGGGGAAAGAGGCTGAGATATGACCTAATGTTCATAAAGATCGGGTGAGGGTTGTGTTAGAACTTGTAGCCAGGTGGAGTAACTTTAATGAGACAGGTCACCATCGATGTGCCAAGTTTTAGTAAGGCCCAGGAAGTCAACTGACTCATCCAGCTGTGAGGTAATGTACAGGTGCCCAGTGGTCCAGGGCTGGCGTAAAGCCAATGATTAGGGCGGTCCACTGGATCCACTGGGGGTGATCCACGGCAACCTGTGAGTGATAAGCATTTGTCCTCGTGGTGATATGGGCCTTTTGCAGTCTTCACTCCCAACATCAGCTGAACCTTTAGTGAAAAAGACTTGAAGGAGGTTTTCAAGCTTAAGGGCTGAATTTTTCAGGGTGGTAGCAGGCAAGATCGGTGGGGGGTTGGGTGGGAAAGTTGGTTTCTTTTGCCAGTGGGTCGGGAACCCGCTGTCATCTCACTCCCACATGCCTTTCCCACAGGCGCATCTGTCATCGTGGAGTCGACCAGACCAGCAGCGACGAGGGACCCAATTGTAATCATTGGCCCAGAAATTCGGGTCGGCGGCTTCCCGCGGGTGCAAGCCCCCGACCTGCACTTACCTACCGCGCCGGCCGTTGAGCTGTGGGCCTGCGTGGGATTCCGTTCCTGGGCCTCCTCCAACTGCCGGCATGCAGTGCTTGCATATCCCAGGGGCGCAGTTAGTTCGATGCGTCCCCTGGGATCACGTGGGCCATGGAGAGCCAATGGTAGCAGGGAATGCTTCATTCAAATGTTTGACAGGAAGACCTGTCAAACCTATAAATACTATAAGCCCCAAAAATCACTAAATCTTCAAATAATTTTTTTTTTAAATCACATTTTTAAAATAATTATAAATTATATGAAATAACTATTTTAAACAATAATTTAAATTTTTGAAAAAGTTAATTACATTTTCTAATGGGGCTAAAAATAAACTTACCTTTCTTTAAAGTATTTAAAAATAATAAACCTGTGGGAAAAATGTTTTAATTTTAATTAATTCACCACTTACCTTGTAAAAAGCAGGCCTTGCACCTGCTTTTTAAAAAGTGAAACTTCTGGAGACTTACCCTCCCGGGAAAACCTGCAAAAAAACGTAAGTTCGATGCGTACGCGCTGCCTCTCCTGCACACGCGTTCGACTTCTGAACCCCTTCTTTCAGGGGAACGGAAGTGCTGGTTTCCTGCGCATGCGCAGTGCATGCACGAAACCGTGGAGACCCGAATTTCTGGGCCATTCTCAAACCAAAATAAATACATGTTGATTACTTCAGCTAACAGATTGATGGAGATTCTGTTCTACTTAAAAAGTTACTGGTAAATGGTAATTCAGAAATTCCTGAAGGGATGTAAGTGCTACGCTGGATGGTGAGGAAAATATATTTTTCACTGGCCATTCTCGGCTGTTGCCTTCCAACTCAACAGTAATTGCAGTGAATTGATCTGCACTTTCAAAAAATGAGATATACCATTTAAATAAATGTTTGTGCTGTTTCTGGTCAGATTTTTCTCACAGTACACTGTGATTGTCCAGTTACACAGTAAATCAAGTCATCAACCATAACAATTTCATTCTCATCACTCATTCCATTGGTTCCATTTGCTTTCAGTCCCTGAAAATGACTAATTTAATTTTTCAGTCTGAGACTTTAGGATGAATTTCTGGAGTGGTTCTCTCACTTGTCCATTGTTAACTTCAATGGATGAGCTGCAGAAATCCCAGAAACACATTGTAAGCATCACTTACACTGTTTGTCAGGGATTCCGTAGCTCTTCCGTTGAACTTGCATAAGATTGTAAATCCACCCCTTTAAAATTACTTTTAAAATCTGCTTAATTTTATGTATTACCTACACACACACATCTTTTATTTGTACCAGTTACTAATACAAAAGTCTATAGACTTGTGACTAAAGCACCAATAACTTCCCAATTAATGTACTTTCTTATTATGTTCTTGATCGTATTTGTAGATGGCATCATATTACTTAATGATAATATTATTTAAATATTTCTTTGTCACGCATATATAACTTATATGATTGTACAGTAAAGATTCAACACCCACTATGTTAGATTAAACTTAAAGCCTAATGTGGCCATAGTCCTTTTAAGAATCCCAGCTGAAAACGCTCCATGAGTGACGTCACCAGACCCGTTCCATCTAATTGGGCCAAGTAACGTGCTGGGCAGGTTTAATAGGGCCCATTTAGGTAAGTTCATTTTCTACAGCGGGATGGAGCCAGCAACGGGGTCGCGACCCACCATGGACACCGCCCGCACCGGACCCGCCAAGGAAAGGAAAATTCCAGCCTTAGTCATTGAACGTGGTTGAAAGGCTGATTGGCTAGCCAAAAATTGTCTATTGATCAGTGGCCCAGACCTAGCAGCCACTTCTTCCCCATCGCACAGCTTCCTCAGTAAACTGAACAAGCTGCAGGTCTCCTACAAGACCCTCTATAGCCAGCCTTTGGGATAGGTGTGTAAGTGCAACTGGCCAACAATTTTCTCTCCTTGTCTGGTGAAGTGCACAGCCTCGGTTAGGTGCCTCCTCATAGGGCCATGATTGAAATTGGAAAATTACCAGAGTGGAGAAGTGGATGGCGAGGATGGGGGTGGGTAGGGGGGAACCTGTGACTTGAGCAGTCTCTCACCACTTAGTAGCATGACACATTTGAGTCCAACGTGCAGTGCCAACCTATGTGAAGTAGAAAAATGGCATTGCACTCAAACAAGATTTTGTGGCATTTACCTTCATTTGTTTCCTCGTAGCCTGGCACTCAGCCCACAAAGTGATTATAACTGTTCAAATAGTGGTGCTTCAATTCTGTAGTGAAGACCATTACTAAAGGCTTCTGGGCGGTAAACAATAAAGTCAACAGATCATAAATAGATCTACTTATATTTAACTAATAAAGATCATAGTTACCATTAATCATTTTAAAGAGTAGCTTGATTCAAGAAGGTAGTTCAGAAAATATAAATAGTGAGTCAATCAAAATTTCAGTTTGATATCAATGACCTGAGAGAAGTGCGTTCAGCTCAGCTGCAATTACATGTATTGTATTGACAAAAGGATTTTGAGCACAGAGATGTGTTGCAGTAGACTCAGTTTGATTTCCCATCTTCTGTTCTGTATTTGCCACACTGAAGCATTACAGAGCTATACATATATTAGGGCTTTAAACTAAAAAAGGGAGACGGAGGGTTCAGGTGAGGGGAAATTTATAAATCTGAAGAGAAAAGTCAAGGCAATAGAGCAGTGTAGTGATTTGGGTAAAGATAAGCATAGCGTGACAGGATGGGACAGAGAGTTTAACGGTAATAGTTCATCAGTGAATAAGGTCAAATTAGGGAAAAACTGTAAAAAATTTAAATTAAAGGTGCTTTATCTGAATGCGCGAAGCATTCATAACAAGATAGATGGATCAATGGCACAAATAGAGATAAATGGGTTTGATCTAATAGCCACTACAGAGACGTGGTTGCATAGTGTCCAAGGTTCGGAACTAAATATTCTAGGGTACTTGACATTTTGAAAAGACTGACAAAATGGAAAAGTGAGGGGATAGCCCTGATATTAAAGGATGACATAAGGACAGTAGTGAGGAAGAATCTTGGCTCGGAAGAGCAGGAAGTAGAATCAGTATGAGTGGAGATAAGAAATACCAAGGGGCAGAAAACACTAGTGGCCCCCAAACAGTAGCTATACCATTGGACAGCGTATTAATCAACAAATAATAAGAGCTTGTAACAAAGGTAATGCAAAATCATGGGGGACTTTAATCTTCATATGGACTGGACAAAACAAATTGGTAAAAGAAGTTTGGAGGACAAATTAATGGAAAGCATTTGAGACAGTTTCCTAGAACAATAAGTCATGGAATCAACCAGGGAACAAGATATTTTAGATCTTTTCTTATATAATGAGACATGGTTAATTAGTAATCACATAGTAAGGGATCCTCGGGGGGAGAGTGATCATAATATGATAGAATTTTACATTGAGTTTGAGAGAGACATACTTAAGTCTGAAACTAGAGTATTAAACTTAAACAAAGCCAATTACGTAGGTATGAGGAGCGAGTTGGGAAATTAGATTAAAAGGTATGACGGTAGATAAGCAACAGCGAACATTTAAAGAAATATTTCATAATTCTCAACGAATATACATTCCATTGAGAAATAAAAACTCTATGGGAAAAGTGATCCACCTGTGGCTAACTAAAGAAGTTAAGGATAGTATTAGAATAAAAGAAGAAGCTTATAATGTTGCCAAGAAGAGTAATAAGCATGAGGATTGGGAGCATTTTAGAAACCAACAAAGGATGATCAAAAAATTGATAAAGAGGGAGAAAATAGAAAGAGAGTAAACTAGCAGAAATATAAAAACAGATTGTAAGAGCTTCTACATGTAAAATGTAAGAGAGTAACAAAAGTAAATGTGCTTCCCTTAGAGGCTGAGACAGGAGAAATTATAATGGGGAATAAGGAAATAGCAGACATTAAACAAATATTTTGTATCTGACTTCACAGTAGAAGACACAAAGAGCACACCAGAAGTAGTGAGGAGTCAAGGGTCTAATAAGAGCGAGGAACTTAAAGTAATTAATATTAGTGAAGAAAAAGTACTGGAGGAACTAATGGGACTAAAAAACGACAAATCCTCTGGACTTGATGGCTTACATCCTAGGGTTCGAAAAGAGGTGGCTGCAGAGATAGTGGATGCATTGGTTGTGATCTTCCAAAATTTCCTAGATTCTGGAATGGTCCCAGTGGATTGGAAGGTAGCAAATGTAACACAACTATTTAAGAAAGGAGGGAGACAGAAACAGGGAACTACAAGCCTGACATCAATCATCAGGAAAATGCAGGAATCCATTATTAACGAAGTGGTAACAGGGCAGTTAAAAAAATCATAATATGATTAGGCAGTGTCAACATGGTTTTATGAAAGGGAAATCGTGTTTGACAAATCTGTTAGAGTTTTTTGAGGATGTAACTGGCAGGGTAGATAAAGGGGAACCAGTGGATGTAGTATATTTGGATTTCCAAGAGGCATTCGATAAGGTGCCACATAAAAGGTTGTTGCACAAGATTAGGGTTCGTGGGTTGGGAGTAATGTATTAGCATGGATAGAGGATTGGTTAAAGGACAGAAAACAGAGAGTAGGAATAAATGGGTTTTCAGGTTGGCAGACTGTTACTAATTGGGTGCCACAAGGATCAGTGCTTGGGCCTCAGCTATTTACAATCTATATTCATGATTTAGATGAAGGGACCGAGTATAATGTATCCAAGTTTGCTGACAATACAAAGCTAGGTGGGAAAGGAAGCTGTGAGGAGGTCACAAAGGCCAGAATTTTGCCGGTCTTCAGAGTGCGGGATTGGAGGCAGGACCGCTGTCAAAATGGCAAAGATTGACAGCGGGCAGGAAACCCACTGTAATCCCACTTCCAATCAATCTTCTTAAGTGTCGGGTCCCCGATTTGCGCATGGACCCGACACCTAGCGGCGGGAAGAGGATTATAGCCACTTACCTGGCTGCTAACAGGTACTTGATACTTCTTAACAGGCGCTTTTTCAATTTTGACGCTTTTGCCTCGGGTTTCCCGACATCCGGGCACCACGCCAGGTAAGTGTGGCATGCTGTGAGTCTGCTGTAATGTTTCTGCATTGATGACAGCTGCAGAAGTGGTGTGAAGGATCCAATGGTGCACTGGTGAGTTTCAGAGTTAAGGAAATGTTGGAAAAATCATTTTTAATGCATTTACGCATTTTTGGAGGTTACAAGTTTTGAACTGACTGTCTAGTCCCACCTCATTGAGAGAACCTCTCTTACCAGTGACAGATCGCTTCTGTAACCTCACCTGCAGCTGCCATCTGTTCTAGCCTAAGGAGGGAGTCACTGGAGAGCCTGGGTGCAAGAGCTCGCCTGTGAATAGTCATTGTCAGTGTTGCAAACACTGAGAAATGAGCTGTCAAAGAAAAATTATGTGTGGTCCTTTTAAGAAAACCGGCAGATGACGCATCATCAAATGATGTCATCAGACCGGCTTCTTTTTAATTGGCCGGCAAGCCCACAGGGCGGGCTTAACAAGACCAATCGACGTAAAATCACGTCCGTTGGTCTGATGCAGTTGGGGGCGGGGCTGGAACTCGGAAACCAGCTGACCCGCTCCCAAGCTGCATCCATTTGCAAAATCCTGGCCAAAGCGTCTGCAAAGGGATATAGACAGGTTATGTCAGCGGGCAAGAAGGTGGAAGATTGAGTATAATGTAAGGAAATGTGAGGTAATTCACATTGGTAGGAAGAATAGAAACACAAAATATTTTTTAAATGGCAAGCAACTATTAAATGTTGGTGTTCAGAGGGAGTTGGGTGTCCTTGTACATGAAACGCAGAAAGTTAACATGTAGGTACAGCAAGCAATTAGGAAGGCAAAAGTTATGTTGGCCTTTATTACAAGGGGGCTGGAGTACAAGAGTAAGGAAGTCATGCTACAATTGTACAGGGCTTTGGTGAGACAACACCTGGAGTACTGTGCACAGTTTTGGTCTCTGTAAGTAAGGAAGGATATACTTGCTTTAGAGGGGGTGCAACAAAAGTTCACTAGATTGATTCCTGGGATGGGAACATTGTCCTATGAGGAGAGATTGAGTAGAATGGGCCTCCCTGGAGTTAGAAGAATGAGAGGTGATCGCATTGAAACAGATAAGATTCCGAGAGGGCTTGATAGGGTAGATACTGAGAGGCTGTTTCCCCTGGGTGGAGAGTCTAGAACCAGGGGTCACAGTCTCAGCATAAGGGGTCGGCCATTTAGGACTGAGATGAGGAGAAATTTCTTCACTCAGAGGGTTGTGAATCTTTGGAATTCTCTACCCCAAGGACTGTGGATGCTCAGTCGTTGAGTATATTCAAGACTGAGATCAATCGATTTTTGGATTCTAAGGTATCAAGGGATATGGGGATCAGGCAGGAAAGTGGAGTTGAGTTCGAAGATCAGCCATGATTTTATTGTATGGTGGAGCAGGCTCAAGGGGCAGTATGGCCAACTCCTGCTCCTATTTCTTATGTTCTTATGTTCTTATTTTATCAATTATTTTGAGTGCTATGTTTAGAACAGTTTTACATATTGCCAGGGTGAATTGCTGGAACTACAGTCAATTGTATTTTTGGTGATAGCTGATTTTATTTTTCATGACACGGAGGCTCCATTTTTCCAGGTCTTGTTTTCCTTTTCCCTCTTCTTCTGATCCCTACACCATTTCAAACAGAAGAACCAATTGTTTGCTCCCAGGCCTCTGTCCCAATGACAGCATAGACAAAGAACTGTGCACTTGAATCTAATTGTAATGTGCAGGTTGGATCGCACTGTGCTGTCATGCAGAACAACTGCAGATAATTTTGAAAGGCAGACATTCGCTATGATGAGAATAGATTGACAACAAAAGTAGAAACTTTAGTTCTCTACATAGAAAACAGATAACTGAAAGTACTGGAATTAAAACTTATATTTAAATTTGTTTTATGCGATGTCAGCGTCGCTGGCAAAGCCAGCATTTATTGCCCATCTCTAATTGCCCTTGAGAAGGTGGTGGTGAGCCGTCTTCTTGAACTGCTGCAGTCCGTGTGGTGAAGGTACTCCCACAGTGCAGTTAGGTAGGGAGTTCCAGGATTTTGACCCAGTGACAATGAAGGATTGGTGATATACTTCTAAGTCAGGATGGTGTGTGACTTGGAGGGCAACTTGGAGGTAATGGTATTCCCATGCGCCTTCTGCCCTTGTCCTTCTAGGTGGAAGAGGT